>NC_141689.1:1273422744-1274041391 GCF_964263255.1 Lissotriton vulgaris
CTGCCTATTGCCTTAGCAGCGTCAGTAGCAGCAGCCTGGTACTCCGACTGCTTAAGTGAGAGAGCATGGAGCAGGGCAGGCGTCGGACCAGTCTCCAATCGAGAATCAAGATCCCCAATCTCTGATTCCAGCCGCACCATTTCCTCATCTCTACGTCTGCGCGCCCCGGGTATTAAGGAGAAGGCTTCCCCTCTCAGGACAGTTTTAAAGGCCTCCCATAGGGACATGGGCGATGCTACCGAGCCAGTATTTTCGGAGAAGTACAGCTCAATGGCTTTAGCCAGGAGGTCACGAGTCTTAGGGTTACGGAAGTACCAAGGATTGACTGGCGTTACTCTCGAGGTCACTACCATGTCAAAGTCAAAAGACCCCCAGACCGGGGATTGGTCCGAGATGCCTCTGGCCATCAAACGGGCCTCTGAGACGGCCGACGCATGGGCAGCCAGTGCCAGAACATAGTCAATTCTGGAGAGGCTACCGTGAGCTCCCGAATGAAAGGAGTACTGTCGCTGAACGAGGTGAAGTAGTCTCCAGCAATCTATAAGCCCCATGGTATCCAGGAAATCAGGAAGCCAGGACTGCGCATTTCGAAATCTCTGGATGGATGACGGTCTAAAGTCCCAGATCCAACTGCATTAAAGTCCCCACCAACTATAAGCAAACCTTCGGGCAGGCCCAAAATGGCGCCCCCAAGATCTTGGAAAGTAGTCATTTGCAAACCAGGGGGGACGTAAACAGAAACCACGACCAGGGTACGCCCCTCCCACCTGCCCGTGACGGCAACATAGCGCCCCCTCTCATCGATCACGCTAGATTCCACCTCAAACTGGAGAGACATGCGCACCATGATCCCCGCCCCCCGGGACCCCGAGGAGAACCCCGAGTGTGCCACCATTTTGAACCCTTTTCAGTTGAGTGCGTGGCACGTATTCCCAATGAGATGTGTTTCTTGCAACAGGATGACATCAGGCATGCATCTTTTAAACATTTGCAACACAACCCCTCACTTAATGCGATCCCCCAGCCCATTAACATTCCAACTCAGCACATGTAACTTCTTACCCCAAATCGTCAATGTGGAGGCCCATGCCGCCCCCGCAGGGAGGAGCCGCTACAGCATAATCAAAAACAGAATAGTCACCTTGCCATGAAATAAGTAAAGAAAGGAAAAAGAAAACACACAAAAAACAGTCAACCCAACCACCCCCCACCCTGCACCCCTGCATTAGACTAATGAGCCCCCCCAACTAGCAGTGTGCCTGTCTCCCCAAAAACTACTCAACAAAAAGCCCATAGAGGAGAAAGGAGACAGCCTATCCCCCCCCGTTTCCCCATTCATAGATAAAGGATAGCAGCAAAAGTACAGTATTCTGCGACTGACTGCCTGAGCAGACTCGTCATCCGAAAGTGGCCCAAAGGGTCCTTTTACTCCTGAAGATCGGGGCCGCCAGCTGCCCCCTCTGACTTTTCCTCGGGTGTGCCCCGACGCTGAGGCAAAGTGTCCAGCCAGTCTCCGGCCGCTTCTGGCATTTCAAAGAAAAATGCACAGCCATCATGTTCGATGAGTAATTTCGCCAGGAACAGCATGGAGTACTTCATCCCCAGCTCTCGCAGTCTACGATTCACGCCCGTGAAACTTTGTCTTCGCTTCTGCACCGCTTGGGTGAAGTCCGGGAAAAAGTTAATGTCAGCATTTCAGAACTTCAGCGGCCCACCTCTCCTCGATGCCTGCAAGATAGCGTCCCTATCTTTAAAATTGAACACCCTGGCAATGATGGGGCGCGGAGGGG
Source organism: Lissotriton vulgaris (assembly GCF_964263255.1). Lineage (NCBI taxonomy): Eukaryota > Metazoa > Chordata > Amphibia > Caudata > Salamandridae > Lissotriton > Lissotriton vulgaris. Next base: position 1,273,424,535 of record NC_141689.1, read on the forward strand.
CCCCCAGCTTCGGGCGGCCTCCGGGCAGTCTATGGGCTCGCTCCACCGAGAAAAACTTGCTTAGGCCGCCGGGGGTCGGATGGTTCTGGACCAAGTCCTCAACGAAGAGATCGGTGGCATCCTCCTCGGCCCCCTCCGGGACACCAACGATGCAGACGTTCTGGCGCCTGGCCCGTCCTTCAAAATCATCAAGCCTGCGGGCAAACAGCGAATTCGCAGCTTTTAGGTCGCGGATCTCCGATTGCAGGTCCGTTACGTCCGAGGTCAGGCTCGACGATTTTATGTCGAGTGATTTGACCCGGTCATTAGTCTTGCCGAGATCTGCTCTGATCAAATTGATCTTGATGGCTAGCGTGTCGACCTTGTGCGAAAGCACTTCATGTTGCTTATGCATCTCTGCCTTGATGCCCGCAATGGCGCCCATTACGTCCCGGAGAGTTGGATCCGAGTCATCCGGTGACACATCCCGCTGCATGTCCTTAGTCTGCACAGTGACTCCGGGCGATCCCTTTGGGTGGGCGTAGCGATAGGAGATAGTGGACTGAGAAAGAGACGTTTTTCTGCTGACCTGGGGTTTCCCTTTGTCTGGATCGCCTTTGCCAGCCATGTTGGGCAAAGCCACTCAACCGGGAAGACACCCTGGTTCTCGTCGGGGCCCAACGTCGGTAAGCAATAGCAGCCGCACCCACCGCTCTGGTAGCACTGCAGCCCACAGTGTGGCACGGGTGACACCTTGAGGTGGGGCAGTCGTTCAGTCCTAGGACCACCACCTTGTAGCAGCACCGCAGTTGCCCATGTAAGCTTGGGCACTGATGGCGTCGTCGTCCCCAATCTTCAACACGGTGTAACTCAACCTTGGGATCGCGGATCTTCAATCGGAAAACTAGTCCTGCATCAGCAGCAGTTCGACAACATGTTCCCACTTCCGTGGGGAAGGATAGACGACAGGATTAATCAGACAAGAAAGAACAATTTTCCCTTACCTACCACATAATTGAAAAATGTAACTACTACAATATAGGTGACAAGAACAAGACCATAACTTGCAATATTACAACAAAATATATATTATTTATTTCATTTTTATAAATATATGCTCCATAAATTTACTTCAAATAACATTGTTTCAAAAATTCATCAGATATGGTGAAATTTATAATTTTTATACAAACAAAATATTTTTATAAATACAGAAAAAGAGAACACAAGAAAATAACATCAAATGTAAATGAGTCAAACATTTATAACAAATCAAATGACTGAAGACTAATGCATGTATGAAACAACCCCTGGAAAAAAGAAGAAAGATGACAACATCCAAACACATTCATAACAATCTCCACATTACCACTCAAACTTCACACATTCCCACAACATTTAAAACACGGAAGAAAAATCATGAGTGAAGGTCTCCAAGGTCAATGAGAGACCCCGCACTTGGTCGGCGCGTTTCGGCGGCTCAGGGCCACCTTCTTCAGGACCACTTCCGGTAAAGAAACCCAAAAATCCAGGGGGTAAAGAGGAGCGAGGGTTGACAATACTGTTGAAGATCTAGTGATACAATCCAATTACAAAATATCCTGAAGGTAGTATATCATCTATATTTCAGATAATGATCCCTAAATAGGTAGATGTTGGAGTAAATCGGGTATTCTGAGATTACTGTGATCAGTATAATCCTTGGCCTTCTATTTATTGAAAAAAACCACCAATAGTTGGGTCCCAGCTAAGGATAAGAATAGAGATAAAGAAGAACTCTATTAGATTACAGTTATGTCCATGAGGTTTTGTTAATTCATTTTCTATTCAGAACACTGAGGGTATTGCATCCAAACTTTAGAGCGTCCTGATAAAATAATAGCCTCGATTTTAACGTGTCCGCATCTAATGCAATCTCCAACGCAGGGAAGCCCTGCGTTGGAGATTGCAGGGCTACCCTCAGTGTTCTGAATAGAAAATGAATTAACAAAACCTCATGGACATAACTGTAATCTAATAGAGTTCTTCTTTATCTCTATTCTTATCCTTAGCTGGGACCCAACTATTGGTGGTTTTTTTCAATAAATAGAAGGCCAAGGATTATACTGATCACAGTAATCTCAGAATACCCGATTTACTCCAACATCTACCTATATAGGGATCATTATCTGAAATATAGATGATATACTACCTTCAGGATATTTTGTAATTGGATTGTATCACTAGATCTTCAACAGTATTGTCAACCCTCGCTCCTCTTTACCCCCTGGATATTTGGGTTTCTTTACCGGAAGTGGTCCTGAAGAAGGTGGCCCTGAGCCGCCGAAACGCGTCGACCAAGTGCGGGGTCTCTCATTGACCTTGGAGACCTTCACTCATGATTTTTCTTCCGTGTTTTAAATGTTGTGGGAATGTGTGAAGTTTGAGTGGTAATGTGGAGATTGTTATGAATGTGTTTGGATGTTGTTATCTTTCTTCTTTTTTCCAGGGGTTGTTTCATACATGCATTAGTCTTCAGTCATTTGATTTGTTATAAATGTTTGACTCATTTACATTTGATGTTATTTTCTTGTGTTCTCTTTTTCTGTATTGATAAAAATATTTTGTTTGTATAAAAATTATAAATTTCACCATATCTGATGAATTTTTGAAACAATGTTATTTGAAGTAAATTTATGGAGCATATATTTATAAAAATGAAATAAATAATATATATTTTGTTGTAATATTGCAAGTTATGGTCTTGTTCTTGTCACCTACATTGTAGTAGTTGCATTTTTCAATTATGTGGTAGGTAAGGGAAAATTGTTCTTTCTTGTCTGATCATTTCATTCCCCTCCTTCCCTGGCTTGTACAAGTCTTGAGGGGGTCCCATCATTATTGCTAATAGACGACAGGATTAATTCGGAGGATCGGAGGGTCTTCGGAGCTCCGAGCTCACACGGCCATCTTGGTTGCCCGAGAAGCTCCTCCTCTGTCTCAGAAGTCTTAATGATTCTGTGAACCATGGGGCAGAGGGTTTACGACGAGCCGAATATCGATAAGATAAAGGGGCCAGTTCCTCAACAGCTTTGGTGATGGAATTAACAAGTCCATCAGCTGCCACGTCCACATCTCTCAAGGGAGAGTACTTACTCGTCTCTATAAATGGAGCAAGGGCTTCATTGGTAATATTCCTAAAGCTCCTTTTCGGACCTCTGGTACTAGTGATTAGGACAGATAGGTCTGCCGGAGCATAAGCAAGCGAAAGAGGTACGGCCATATGATCTGACCAAACTAGAGGCACCGGAGTACCCACTGAAAGTCTAGAATCATTAGTGAATACGCCGTCTAAAATGTGACCCACCCGGTGAGTCGGGCTATTCACCAGTTGGGTACACTCACAGGCTCCAAGTGAGTCCACCAGCCTAGCGGTGTCTGTGTCCCTTAAGTTTTCCAAATGAAAATTAAAATCCCCTAGTATTGTCAGATGGAGTTTACCAAAATAAGCTTCCAGGATTCTCAAAAGGTCCCCGCTGAAGGCAGCTCTAGAACCGGGAGGTCTATACATAAGGATTCCAGAGAAGGAAACCGAGGGGGCACATAGAATAGAAAAGTAAAGTGCCTCAAAAGGATTCGAGGCCACTGACAAAGATTTTATCGTACAGGGCAAGGAGGATTTACATATAACGGCAAGCCCCCCCCCCCTCTACGTTTAAGTCTATCCTGTCGGAGCAATTTGAAGCCTTCGGGAATGGCCAACAGTAAATCGTGACCCGACGACTCAGAGGCCCATGTTTCCTGTCTAGTCCCTCTCCCCACACTTAGTCGAGGAGACAACAGACCATTCTGGCTCCCTCATAGCAACTCCTCAGGGTATTGATGAAGGTCCCCCCAAACCTCATAGTTTTAAGCACATCCCACAAAAATCCCCAATTGACGCGGTCGAACGCCTTGGCGGCGTCATATGCAGCCAGTGGCTCCGACCGTGTCACCGCCAGATCAATACAGCCTATGAGTTGGAGGGTCAGCTTTTTTTTTATACTAAATTTTATTTTCTTACCGAATTCCCTGAGCCAGTTATATTTATAAGATGTTATAAACAAACCTCCCATTCTGTCCTATGGGGAACTGTTTGCCTTGCAATAGTGAAAGACGAAATTGGCTGTAATTCACTGTTAGGACATGCCACATACACCTGGGCATCTCCTACCTTTCACATACATTGCACCCTGCCCACAGGGGTACCTTGGGCCTACCTGAGGGATGTATGACATGTAAAAAAGGGAAGGTTAGGGTCCGGCCAGTGTGTGCATTGGCCTAGTCGACATCGCAGTTACAAACTGCACGCAGACTCTGCAATGGCAGGTCTGAGTTCTCGTTTTCAGGGCTACTTACGGGGGTGGCACAACCAATGCTGCAGGCCTCCGGGTAGCATTTAATTCACCAGCCCTGGCACATGCAGTGGACTTTACTAGGGGCTAACAGGTAAATCAAATATCCAATTATGGAAACGCCAATCCATAACACAATACACAGAGAGCATATGCACTTTAGTACTGATTAGCAGTGGTAAAGTGCCAAGAGTCCTAAAACCAACACAAACAGGTCAGGGAAAAAAAAGTTTGGGGATAACCCTGCAAACAGGACCATTTCCAACAGATTTGTTTTCTACAAGAGACTCACTTGGCCCTTGCTTCTGCCCCTCTGCTCCGTGCACATTGGTGTGTAGAATCCCACTCCCCAATACTCAAATTATGCCAGAAGAGTGGCGGTTTTAATGAGGAAGGGCCTCTCTTGGCAACAAGAATGGACACAATGTCAAACTCGTTGGCAGGCACACTATACAAACAGCCCTATTACCCTAGTTGCTATATATGACCCTAAAACTGATGAACCAGAGTTCATCTCTACCACTTCAGTTCCCGAACTATTATACGGGGTGGTGACTTTAACGTCACACATGTGGACCAACTAGACAGATCTTGACTCTTCAAGCATCCTCATCCCCAGGCAACCAAGACCCTTCATAGATTAATTCAAAACCATCAACTTAAATGCGTCTGGTGACACATTCATCCTTATGCATGGGGGAAGCATGCTTCTCAGCATACCATAATGCATGGACAAGACTTGACTATTGGTTATTATCCAAAGATGCCCTGCCCTGGAACAAGTCATTAACCCATGTTCCTCATACCCTTTCAGAACACGCACCTGTGAAGTTGGTTTTACAAATTCCCCACATACTTTCCTATGCTTTCTCTTGCTGTTTGCTTTTGGGAGACTAGTCCCTACTGCGGCAGGGGTGGCTAACACCAGAGCACAGGGCTCACAGTTTGATCACGGCGGCAGCTCAGCTCAGCTCAGCATCATGTGACTGAGCAATAGCTCACTTAATCACCACAACGAACCCCAGCTTCTTGAAACCTTTAAGGGGGGTGAGATGTTTGCGCTTTACAAATAGGCCTTCCAATGCACTGCGAGATGCAGCTTTCAGGGAGGTGGTCAGGTCAGCCATTGTTAAATACTTCGAGCACAATGTGGGTTCAGTCCAGTCACTCTCCACATTGTGGGAGGCGTTCAATGTGGTTTTATGAGGAGTTTGCATTGCTTAGCAGTCCGGGGTTCTCATGGCCATTTGCAGTATGCTTTCTTGCTTCGAAAATGATATTTCTGCATTGGAATCCAAATTTGTCTGCTTTCAAAAAAACTCCACACTGGCAAACATCTGAGACATTTCAGAATTTCTGGAAGAAGCATCCTGAGAATCTAACGACCTGGGCAAAGAGGTCCAGGCTTGCCAATACGGAGAGCAAGACTACCCAGGCAAAACACTGGTAGGGCTCCTCCGCAAACCACAGGCCTCTACATATCGGACAGAACTTTGGGATGCAGTCTCACCGTATTTCATCCCCATGTGAGCTATTGGACGTAATGTCCTCTTTTTATGTTCAGCTATATAAAGCCACCCCAGTTCTTAGCTCTGATGAACTAACTGCCTATTTATATACCATACAACTACTCTGGCTTGACGATGCTCACTGTGAATATTTAAACTCGCCCATTATGGAGGAGGAAATCACTCATGTAATCAGTGCCCTACCTGGTGATAAAACACCAGGCCTTGATGGCTTCATCACTATCTTTTACAAACAATACGCCCAGCGACTAGAGCCTTACCTTTTGGCAATGCACCAAGAGCCTCTTGACACCAGGTTGGTTCCTCCATCATTAAGGGAGGCAGTCATAGTGATGATGCTCAAACCAAACAAACCACCTGAATACTGTGACTCTTATTTTCCCCTGTCCATAATAAATATGACAATAAAATATAAGCTAAAGTACTTGTGAATCGCCTAATGCCTCTTTTGCCTTTAATCGTGAGACCAGATCAATCTGGCTTCATCCCCGGTCCATCTACATGTCACAATCTTCTCACCATCTTTGCTGTTATGCATATTCTACACCCTCGGATATCTGCAATCGCCAGTCTTTCAGATGCCACCAAAAACTTTGACTCTTTATAGTGGGTGTATTTTTTTTAAATGCGGTTTGCCCCAGATTCCCATTGTGCCAGATACTACACATGACAAGCCAGGTTTTTACACTTAGCTTGGAACTGCCCAAAAGTAGCTGACTTCTGAAGAGAAGTTTTCCTTATATTATCAGACATCAATGGTATGCCACCACCTTTCGATCTCTTAGTTGGCTTGCTTGGTTATGTGAAAGACGTATCCAGCTAACTTTGCTGGCTTATCGCCATGCTTTTCCTATTAGCAAAAGACAGGGTAGCAATAAATGGGTGCAGAAAGCCGGCCCCAATGATTACAGCCTGGCTATCTGACATGCCCCACTGTCAGGAGCAGCTATCTGCCAATTGGGAACTTATGCCACTTAGAACATGCTCCAAAGATATTTAGGATCCCTTCACTGCCTTTCTCCGCCAAAGAGAACCTGAACCGCTGGCTGAAACTACGTCATTAATATGAGGTCCACAGTTACACATGCTAAAGCCCCACTCAATGTCTCTCTCCTTTATTCTGCCTGTTTCACAATTTGAAAGTCAATAAAGCCTTGAAAAAGCCCTGTGGGCGAAACACGAGTCGGCTGCTGTGGTGCTATTTACTGTTGACTTGAAATTAAAAGCTTTCATCTAATAGAAGATTGTGACTGGACCATCGCATCTTTCTTTGGGATACTACGAACTCTGGACTATAGGGCGTAGAGACACTGCGGTATTGTTTGGAGAGTAATACAAACGCATTAAATTATAGAAATAATGATAATGTGTGCTCAGGTGTTATGCATTTAATTTTGTGACTAGGATTCACTTGAATCCGTGGACAGATTGACACTTTGGTGGGTAAGTGTCACACACCTTGCAGAGCACCCAGGCCTGAGTTGCTGACAATATTGATCGGTCTTGCTTTGAAAGTGACAACAATCGGATGTGCGGATTGAATTAGGCAAAACCCATAATTTTGTTTTCTACCATCTTTGACATTTGTTTACATCAGACCTAGGAGAGGTTCATTTTCTTCTTCTACCCCACCATCTGTCACTATGAGCATACCTCTGTCATAATGGAGTTTGAACCTATGCTTGGAATACCTAGGTCCACCAAGTATATGACTGCTCGTTCTTCTCTAAGATAGGTTAAGGCCCAGTTCATTTACCTTGGAGTCCACATGGTGCTACATGTTCTAACACCCAAACCATTTGCCCAGCCTGGTATTCCACCATTAAAGCCTTTTGGCCATACCAGTGCTTAACAAACTACTGACTAGTCCCAAAGTTGTTGAATGAATCCTGCTCCCTTCTGTGGAACCTCTCTGTAGACAAACAACAGCATTGAAGAAAAGTATCCCATCTTCTCCTAAGTTTATCAGGCAAACCCATGATCATACTTTTCATGGTCTTGTTGAATCTTTCTACAAGCCCATTCCGTTCCGAGTGGTTTGGTGTGGTGAACTTATAAGTCACCTCACACTCATCTCACATTGCCTTCAGATATGCAGACATGAAATGTGTGCCTCTATCTGAAAAGTCCTCCTTAGGAAAACCCAATCTGGTAAAAATACAGTGGCGGGCTCTGGCCACTGCAGAGGGAGTAACTGTCCTGAGTGGAATAGGTTCAGGAAATCTAGTGGCCTGATCTACTACCACTAGGATGAACCTATGCCCTGAGGCAATAGGTGGGTCTATGGGACCAACTATATCGATCCCTACCCTCTCAAAAGGAATCCCCACCACTGGAAGTAGCATGAGAGAAGCGATTGGCTTGCCTCTTATCTTCCCACTGGCCTGACAGGTGACACAGGAGCAACACCACTCCTTTAACCTTTCTGATAGCTGAGGCCAATAAAAATGGCTGACTCGCCTGTCCCAGGTCTTGTCTGCCCCCTGATGTCCCGCTAAGGGAATGTCATGGGCTAGGTTAAGGAGGAATTCTCATGTACTGTTGTGAGACCACCGCTCTCCTGGTTGCTCTTGGTTAGGGGTCCCTTGCCTCACTGTACAGGCTTTCCTCCTCCCAATATACTTTATGGGTACCTATGACATTTCTGTCAAACTGTCTGACAGCCAACTGTCTCAAATTCAGGAGTGGGACAGGTCTATTGTCCTATACTCAAGTCCTCTGTAAAGGGTCCTCCTGCCCCTTTTATTTCTCACAGTTCAGGCTAGTCCTTCAGGAAAGTTTCCTCTTCATCAGAGACCAGGCCCCCCCCCTAAGGCTGGGTTATTTCTAGTTCTGGGGACTTCTGAAAGAGGCCTTCCCGGGCTTCCTCCTTCTCCTCTTGTTGCTAGAGACTTAGGGCCCGATGTAGGTAGGGCGTTACCGATCGGTAACGGCCGAAAATACCGATTATTGGCCCTTACCGACCGGTAAACAGCCATCGAGATGTAGGGAACAAAAAACATAAAGAATCGGAGTGAAAACCGAATCGGAATGAGTACCGAATGGGAAAGAATCCGATACGTACATACCGAAAATCGGATATGTAACGAATCGGAAAAACACCGAATCGGATGCAAACACCGATTCGGTCCATGTACCGAATCGGTAGTGCCACCGATTTGGAAAATCCCCGAATCGGTCCATGTACCGAATCGTTAGTGACACCGATTCGGTAAATCACCGATTCGGTCCATGTACCGATTCGTTAGTGACACCGAATCGGAAAATCAACGATTCGGTCCATGTACCGATTCGTTAGTGACACCGATTCGGAAAATCACCGATTCGGTCCATGTACCGAATCGGTAGATAGACCGATTCAGACATGAGCCGAATCGGAAAACATGCCGAATCGTATGAATCGCCGATCGGGAAATTCCCCGATTCCGACAGATGGGGAGATGTAGGGAGGCACAGAAACACCGAAATCGGCTCAAAATCGGTAGAAATCACTCGGTATTTACCATGGATTGCAATCAGGTGGTAACCAACTCCAACCCATATAAACAGGCCCAAAATGCATTGCAACTTGCAGGATGGCAGCTTTCTATGTCATTGCGAGGCGGCTACGGCTACAGCAGGAAGGACAGAGGGAATGGCTAAGAAATGAACAGGTCTACAGACAGAGGATAACCCTGTTCATGCTCACAGAGGCAGAGATACTACAGAGATACAGGCTGGACACTGACACCATACTTGAGCTCATCAGGGATCTCAAGCCATTCTTGGACCACCACACCCCAAGGGCACACGCCATCCCTGCGCACATCCAGGTGCTATGCAGCCTACACCTGCTAGCGTCTGGCAGCTATCAAAGTGGAGTTGCAGCGGCAGGAGGGGTGAGCCAGAGCAGCCTGTCAAGGTTCTTCCACACATTCCTTGATGCCATGCCATGATACACAGGATGGACCAATACATCTCTTTCCCTGCAACCCACGCAGAACTGCTACAAACCAAAGCTGACTTCTACCAGATGGCACAATTTCCCCAAATCATCGGTTGCATAGATGGCACGCACATTCCGATTTGCCCACCAGCGGACACTGAATACATATACCGCAATCGCAAGTCTACACACACCATCAACGTGCAGGTGATCTGCAATGCAAAGTGCATTATCACAGACCTGGTCGCAAAATTTCCAGGGAGTACCCATGACTCCTATATTTTCCAACAGAGCGGCATCTATGCACGGCTGATGGCTGGCGAATTTGGTGAAGGATACCTCCTAGGTGAGACACATCATCAGACCCCCATAACACATAGTAGCTAGGTGGAATACATGTATGCATGTGTGTAATGTGACCCCTTTCTCTTCCAGGCGACAGTGCATATGCCCTCCGCTCATTCATACTCACCCCCTACCTCAACCCCTCCACACCCAGCCAAAGGAGGTATAACCGGGCCCACATACGCACAAGGAATGTTGTCGAACGGACATTTGGCAGCTGGAAAAGTAGATTCAGATGCCTGCACAAGAGTGGAGGTGCAAGGCAGTATACCCCCATCACCTGCTGCAAGATCATAGCTGTATGTGCAATGTTACACAACCTTGCGGTAAAGAAGGGCACTGAGGTGGAGTTGTCTGACTACGAGGACCATGACGACGACGAAGCTGTGCTACTGACTCAGCCAGCTGGGGTGTGTACGCCAAGTGATGGCAGATACAGACGTGAGGAGATTACTGAGAACTATTTCTGACTGAGTACAGATGCAAAGACAGCAAAATGTTGGTTGGAAAAAACAAATTTTAATAGTGTTGCAACACAGTTACAGCACTGATGTGCAACAAAAAATGGTGTATGGGAAATAAACACAAGTCCAAGGTTCAGGTTGCCTCACCCACCCTTGCAAGGCTATTTCTTTGCCCGCTTGCCAGACCCACTGGGGTGTCCCTCAGCCCCCTCTGAATGCCCAGCAGCATCAGCGGAGCGCCTGGTGCTCCTCCGTGGCTCAGACGCAGCGCTGGCCGGGCTGCTGCGGCTGCTGCTGTCCCCAGCATCACCCAGGTCCAGGGCAGGATTGGAGGCGGTGTTTGAAATAATCATGGCCTCCATAGCAGTGGTGATCCGGGCCATCCCCCTTGTGAGTTCAGCCGTATGCTGACTAAGGACAGATTCCTGGTTGGCGCTGCGATGGCACAGTTGTGCCGTCGCCGCAGCAAGGCGGCCCATGGCGCGGTTCAGCACCCGGGCATCCCGCCTGCGCACCAGCTCATGCTCCTCCTGTCTGCTAGATGATTGGGTGATGGCAGTGGTTAGCCTGCCTAACCCTGCTGCCACCTCCTTGTTCGATTCCACGACGGCCTGGAATCCCTTGACCAACTCTCCCATCTGCAGGTTGTGCTGCAGGAGCTGGCGTTGGCAGGCCATAGTGGATCTTGCCTGTTGCCTCTGAATCTTCACCATCTGTCCCTCGAGGCCCAGGAATACACTGCCCTCCCGTGCTGGTGCAGCAGTGGTGGTGATGGTACGGCGCCGGGCACTGCTGCTTCCGGCCTGCTGAGTGGGCTGGGGTGCCACTGGTGGGGGTGTGGAGCTGGCCGGTCCCTGAGCCCCTGCTCCCAGGACAGGTTGTACAGGTGGCAAGGCCATGGTTGTGGCAGGAGCTGGTGTAGGCGGAATGGTGTCCCTTGTAGGGGAGTTCTCTGGGGAGAACTGCAAGGGGGGTGTGCTGGCCATTTGTGGGGAGTGCAGTGCATCGAAGTCTATGACCAGGTCTCCCTCCATACCTAGCCCTAGGGTGTCTCCTTCCTCCTCCTCCTTCTGGCCAGCCTGGCTGGTGCTCGGCCCTGCGACTGCAGTGTCAGACGGTGCTGCTCCCTCTGATGTCAATGTTGTTCCGCCTGATGGGGCCCCTAGGTACAAAGAAGCATTTGTAAACTGAGTGCCGATGTATTACAGTCAGTACAATTATAGCATTCCACATGTCCTTGCATCTCCTTACACTGTGTCACACTGTTTCCTGTCTTGTGATTCTGCACTGCCATATTTAGCTAACTTCTGCTGACTACATGTACCATGATGCTTGTCTCTTGTATGTTGGTGACAGTACTGTGCTGGGGTTTGCCTATGCATTGTGTCTAATGGGGAGGTGTCTGGTAGGGTGTGTCATGATGCGCATGCTTCTTACCTGTAGCTGTAGCTCTCGCAGAGCTGTCCAGGGTCCCGATTCCACTGACACTCTCCCTCTCAATGGTGCTGGAGACCAGTTCCTCCAGCTCGGTGAGGGGTGGCGCCGGGTTCCTGCCTCCTCCAGCGCCTCCAGCCTGCCTCTGTATCTCAGCCATCTTCCTTTTTGTGAGGCTGCGGATGTCATAGAATCTTTTTTTGAGTTCTTCTACGGACCTCGGGGTGACACCCGCAGCATTCACCTTCTGGGCGATTTCGGCCCAGATCCTCCTCTTGGTGCTGTCTGGCACATTGAGGGACAGCTTGCCAAACAGCTGGCGGTGCACCCTCACCACCTCCTCGACCAGCACCTGAAGTTCGGTGGAGGTGAACTTCGGCTTCCTCTTCTGGGAGGACTTCTGGCTTTCGGACTGCTCTGCCATGTTCTTCAGTTCAGTTGGCAACCTCCTATTCCCACTGCTGCTAACTGTGAGTGTCGAGCTCAGGCTGGCTCTCCAGAAACTTCTTAATTAGCTGCACCTGCCAGGGTTGCCACTCCCTGTTTGGGTGGGGGAGGGGGAGCCACCTCATTGGCTGAATCGGCTTTTGCCGAATCGGCTTTTACCGATTCGGATATTACCGATTCGGTAAAATCCGATTCGGTATTATCCGATTCGGTAAAAGCCGATTCGGTTCCTTCAATGCATTCCTATGGGCTTTTTCGCCATGGGTGTGTTTTCATGGCTACGAATCTATGATTGCCGAATCGGATTTTACCGAATCGGCTTTTACCGATTCGGTGTTCGCCGATTCGGGACTATCCAATTCGGTGGTAGCCGAATCGGTAATTTCCGAATCGTTGTTAGCCGATTCGGTACTTTCCGATTCGGACCGTGCCGAATCGGAACGTACCGATTCTCATTACCGATGCCGACCGATTCGGTATTCATTCGCTTTTTTTTCCCTACATCTCGTTTTCCGATTTCAGAATACCGATTCGGCCCGCCTCGGTATTTTGAATTCGGAAAATCGCGTTTACCTACATCGGGCCCTAAGTCCACTATTTCAAGATCCATAGTCCCTTGACTACCCCTTAAGTATTTTTGTGCTCTAGTGGAGCCACAAAACCACTCAGGGAGAATTAGCATTGCTACATGGGTATTTCTCTTCACCTCTGTCCAATCAGAGGTTTGAAGGTAATTGCCCAGTAGAAACTCCACTAGGATGGCAGGGGATGCATCAGCTTTCTTAGGGTCCGTGACCCCTCCCCACTTAAAGTCGACCGCAGCTATCGGATATGACTTTGTTAAATTGTCAGAGTTCACTATGTCATGCAGTTCATCTTGTAGAATATGTCTTTGGGAAACCAGATTGGCCATAACCATGGTTATGCTGGCACCTATATCTCTCAAGGCCTGAATGTCTACCCCATGGATCTTTGCCCATTACCTGGACTTTTCCATACAGGCAGTTCCTCACTAATCAGGGAATCTAAAGTGGTTTCACCTCCTATCCCTACATTGGCAATTCCCTTGGAACTATCACCAGTGTGTGATTTATTTGTGCATGCAGAGTCTCATTTCTTGTGCCCTGGCTGTCTACTCTCTTAGCAACCCCCAGCCTTTAATGGATAAAGATTCTTTCCCTGATAACCCCTCCTCTTCTGGAATTTGGATGTGGCTGTTGGCTTCCCTCTTAGGCGACGCTTTGAGGCCTCTTTAGGGTTGTTGCTCTTTTTAAACTCCCCCCCCACCTTACCCGTGAAGTGAGGCTTGTCCCATCTTTTTGGTGTCATCTCCTTGGGACCTCTGGGGTACTATAGTGTGTGTCTCACTCATCAGCTGTCTCCCCCAGCTCCCTAGGGCTTGACAGCTTAGAATCAACCAGATGCTGGTGTTACTTCTCTGAGGTATAATTTATAAGACTACTAGCTTACCCATCACGAGTTGCTGCGATCTCAGAAGATAGGAAATTTAAGGAAACTTGTTATGATAACATTCATTTTACATTGTGTCATTTTTAATGAAACGTATTCATTTTAATATGGAAAACATGTTAAAGTGTTGTTTTAATTCTGTTTATTTATTTGAGTGCTTGTGGATACACTGTATTTTCTGTTTTTCCGTCTGGTGCGTACACAAATAAATCAGAAGGTTTTCCGACGTGTGAGCTGGCCTCATACAGTTGTCCATGTGAGAAGCATGGATTCTCCAAATCTAGTCCACACACTTGCAGCGATGGTCCTTGTGCTTTGTTGATGGTCATTGCAAAAGCGAGTTGCACCGGAAACTGTAAACGCTCAGTATTGGCAAGATTATGAGGGCCCTGGGGGGCCGGGGGCGGTATTTAACTGTTTTTATTTTTTTTGCCAGAAAGCTTCGCGGGAGTGAACTCAACAACTTAAAAAAAAAATGTTTAATTATTATTATTATATATATATTTTTTTTGCAAGAAACCCTTGCGGGAGTGTACTCAACAACTTCCCAAAGTTTTATGATGATCGGATGAATGGTGTAGTAATGCATAAAGGACAAACAGACAGACATACATTTGTTTTTATATATATAGATGGAACTGATGTAGGTAATCTCAATTTACCGATTCTTAAATACCAAATGTTACTGATTCGGTATTTAAGAATCGGTAAAGATGATGTAGGTAAAAAAATCGGTAAAATTTACCGATTCGGTAATATTCCTTATTACTGAACTGCTAATACTGATTCGGTAATAAAAAATACCTTGTCATTCATTCCTATGGGCCTGGAGGCCCATAGGAATGAATGGGAAGCCATCCACTATTATTGATTCGGTAAATACTGTATCGGTAATAGTGGGAGCATATTCAAGGGCGGCAGGGTGTCACATTGACACCCTGTTGTCCCCCTGAATCGTGCATGTGTGCACATGTGGCACACATATGTCTGCCACATGGCACTTTGAAAATAGCAAATAAATGTTTTTTTAAAGGTATTCAGTATTTACCACCAACTTGCAGTTGGTGGTAAATAACGAGTCCTTAAAGCAAAAATACACTCACTCAAGTGCTACCTACATAGGTTTTAAGGATTCTGTAATTTACCGATTCCTTAAAGTAAGGAATCAATATTTTACCGAATACTTAAAATAATGAATCGGAAAATTACCGAATCCTTATTTACAGCCTCCTACATTGGAAAGGGCTAATACCAGTTGGTAACGGGAAATTCACTGATTTTCGGCCGTTACCGACCAGTATTTAGCTACCTACATTAGGACCTATGTTCTTTAACCAATGAATTATACAAGTACTCATATGTATCTACCTTGTTACCCATAATCCAGCACTCCAATGACTTTACAGAGGCATCTACAAATTCCACCAGGTCTGTGTTGCTCCCTTGTGACTGCTCCTCAAATTCTGTTTGTACTCCTAATTGGTAAGACCAAGCAGCTCAATGAGTGCATCCTTTATGTGAGTGTAAGATTCTCCCACCTCATAGTCTAGTGTAAGTAATCTATCTATTCCTATTGTAGATATCACTTCCCATAGTTAGAACCCCCAGTGTAGCACTTGTGAGAAGTTAGCCTGGCATGTGATGTCCACTAGTTCTAGTGGGCACCTTGCACCAGTCTAATCGACCTTATTGATGGTGGTTGTAAAGTCAACCTTATAGAAAGCTATCCAAGTGGTAGCATGGACCAGCAGTCAACAGGCTAAGACTACAGAGAGCCTGTGAATTTGGTTGTTTTACCATTTAGAATTCCTTGATACCAAATGAAAGGACACCACACACGGTATATATCAAATATATATGTATTTATTCTAAACACAACCCCTCTGCACTCGTCATGAGGTCAGAGGTAAAATCACAATACAAGTTACTTAATAAGCATACGATAAGTTGCACAAATACAGTTATACCCTAGGGGCCTCACAAACCATATCCTGAAATAGTGATATAAGAAACACTTTAGAAATAGAAAGTAGGCCTAGGGCCTGGGGAATCGCTGGAGCTACTCTAAACAACCAAAGGTTAGGAAGTAGGAGGCCCACAGGAGACACGTGCAGTGTCTAAACACAGTTACAAGTTTCCATTGACTTTCTATGGGAAACGTAAAAATTACAAAGTTACTGTTTAAGAGCACTTCTGGATTGACTACAAAAAAAACCCTTTAGACTAGGACACTTCGAGAGTCAAGACCCTCGGGAGCATCGGAGTACTCGTGTTACCTCACCCAGGTAAGCCAGGTGCACAGGTGCCTTTTGCTGTCGGGTTTCGTCGATGTTTTCTATGGAGATCTGCAAAGAAGTGCTGCAGGCGACCAGAGGAAAAGTGTCCGGGTGGATCCAAGGGTGGATCGAAGATCTGAAGAACCTGAAAGCAGAAAAGACTCGGCAGCCACAAGGTCCAGGAGGTGTCAACGATGACCAGGAGCTTTTATCTAGCTGTCCCACAAAGGATCTAGTTGACTGCAGTGTCGGTATCCAGATTGGACCCAAGAAGCCTTGGCAAACGCAACCCATGCAGGAGATGATGATTGGCTTCGGTGCAGGCCAGCAAGGTCTGTGGTGCTTCTCCTTTACAGGGAAGCTGGAGCAAGCCTGGAGCAACTAGGAAAGCAGTTTATTTCAAAGAAAAGTCTTCAGGGGGCTCACTAGCCAACAGACTAGGAACTGGGAAGACGCATCAAGCTGAAATGCAAGAGTAGGCCCCACGCAGCACTCGTGGAGTGTGGAGCGCTGAGCTTCAGTGCAAATGGTGCTCTGGTCTGGGGCTTCTTGTACCCCAATGCACAACTGCGAGTTACCTCAGAAGTCAATGCAGTTAGCAAAATGCAGGATGTCCAGGAGTTCCGGTCCCACGTCTCTCGTGTCCTCCACAGGTCTTAGCTTTGCTGTGGGTGTGGGTCGGGGTCAGAGATGTCTGGATGTCTGTGTCTTGTGTCACTGAGTCTTTGGGTTCCGGCGGGAGCATTGACAAAGCAGACTGGCAAGTTACTGGTGGTGCGATTTTGCACAGGGTGGTCACTCCTTAATAAAGGAGATTTATAATGCACAACTTAGCCCAAGGGCGTCAAGGCGCAAGACAGTATAAGTGTCATATGACGGTCTCAGAATCACCAAGCCCATGGCTTAAGAGTACGCCTCTCGAAAAAGCCATGTTTTTAGGTCCTTGCGGAAAAGTGCCAAAGAAGACTGTCCCACCAGATTGGGGGGGAGGGAGTTCCAAAGCTCAGGTGGAAAAAGCTTTGCCTTCCCATCTGGCTTTGGCAAATCATTGTACTTGAAGAAGATTTTTTGTAGCAGATCGAAGGGCTCTACTGGGGTGATAGGGAGCAAGGAGGGACCTAATGCCTTCCGACCCAGCGCCATAGATGGCCCCATGGGCGAGGCAAAGAAGCTTAAAAGAGACCCTAGCCTGAACCGGCAGCCAGTGAAGGTCTTTCCTAGCCCGGGAAACAGAGGATAGCCTGGGAAGATAAAAAAACCAGCCTGGCTGCCGCGTTTTGGACCATCTGTAGTCGATGGACAGAACTCTTATTCATGCCAACGTACAGTGCATTACAATAGTCTCGATGAGACTAGGGCTACCCTGGCCCGCTTCCTCACATCTGGAGAAAGATACGGTCCTATCTTTCTCAGGATCCTGCTGGTCAAAGGACAGAGTGGTCTCAAACAGGACCCCCAGGTTCCTAGCCGAATGTGAGGGAATAGGGCAGTCCCCAAGGGAGTCCGGCCACCAGTCTTTTGACCAAATATCATGGCCACCCCCAGAGATCAAAACTTCGGACTTTACTCCGTTGATCTTTAAGAAGTTTTGAACCATCCAGTGAGACACCGCCTCATACAAGTTCTAAAATTGAAGGCGGAGTCGTTCACTGGCTGCGTTAGAGAGACCATAATCTGGGTGTCGTCAGCATAGGACAAAACCTCCAACCTATAGGATCTCACTACCCTAGCATGTGGGGCCACATAGATATTAAACAGGGTGGGGCCAAAAGAAGCCCCTTGAGGGACCCCACGTTGCACAGGTGTGGAAGGGGACAGAAAATCACCCAGCTTCACTCTCTGCTCCCTTTGATGGAAAAAGGAAGCTAAGAGTCTGAGGGCGGGCCGGCCACACCTATCTCCCAGAGCTTGGAAACCAGGATGGCGGGTGACAGGGTTTCAAAGGCTGCCGTCAGGTCGAGTAGAACCAGCAGAGTGATCTGGCCCTTGTCCACCTTCGAACGGATGTTGTTTACCACCACAGTCAGAGCAGATTCAGTGCTGTGGGCTCTTCGAAAGCCGTGCTGCGAGATGTCTAATAGGTTAGAGTCATCGAGAAAGGTGGTCAGATGGTGATTGAGATGGATTTCTAGTATTTTGGCAGGGGCCGGAAGCAAAGGAATAGGCCAAAAGTTTTTAAGGACTGCAGGGTCCAGAGAGGTGGTCCGTGACCACCAGGTGTGATATCTTCTATATTCCAGAATGTCCAAGGTCCAAGAGTTCTGTTTCAAAGTTTAATTCCAGGATAATCTAAAGTCCTGGGGACACAACTCCTATACTTATATTCAGTTAAGGGGCTAGATTGCCTGCTAGGTCCCTCCTATGGGTGGACCTGGGAAGGGGGTAGTTACACCCCTTTCCCTTTGTCCAGGTTTGTGCCAGAGTAGTCCCAGCAACTGGTTTGAACTGGGCTATGCATGGACCACCTTGTGTGCCCCAGGCAGTGTCTGGAAAAGCATTTCTGAATGCAGCCCTCCCTGCCCCAATACACTACAGGCTGTCTGGGGAGGTGCTGGCACCTCCCTTGTCAGGAAACCTATTGTCCAGGCCTCCCCTGCCGGAGGTTCGTCCAGCAGCAGGAGGTCAGACTCGTGTCTGTGGCAGCAGCATCCATTTTGTGATGCTGAGGCTCTGTTTTACTTTAACCGGGGTTAGCAGTAACTAAATGTATTCTCCCTTTAGTAGGATGGAATGCTACCCCCACCACCTGAACTGGTGGGGGGGGGGGGGTAGTATTCCAAAGTGTTTGACACCTTACACAACATGTTTTGATAAAGCCAAACCAAAGTTAGCATTAACCGCGAGGATTATAATGCACTTAAGAGTATTTGCTATGGCTATATCATAGAACAGCTATAAGAAGATGGTTCTGAAAGCTGCAGAGGGGCTCAGGTCATGCTAGGGCACCCTCTCACATAAAACCAAGCACTCTGCCTTCATGATTGACAAGGCCTGCCATAGGAGTGATTTATAGGTGTATATGTGTCTATATATAAGGTAGATATAGATATACTATATCTAAGTAAGGGGTGATTACACCACCTTACCCAGGCTGGATGAACAGCCTGTGATGTCAGTTTGGAAGGCCAGCCAGGGGTGGCATAATACATGCTGCAGCCCCTCGTAGCCTTGGATACACCTATGCCCCGGGTCCCTATGTTACACTATACAGGGGCTCACAAAGGTGACCCAGTAATCAATCTGGCATGTCCCTAAAGTACATGGAGCCCATTGTATAGTGAGAGCAGATAGCCTGTGGCCCTGAATAGCAGGATCCCAGGTCAACTAAGTCGAAAACCAGCAAAACACTGGCAAAACGTTGGGGTAACCATACAGTCAGATATCCACCTTCCTACAGCACTCTCGCCCTCCTCATCCAAAGAGCTGTCTCAAAGAATGCCAGCCACTTGTCTATATAATTTCCCTTAGTGTATTTAGGTACAATCCCTTTAGGCAACCAGCGATCATAGGCACCACCTAGAATTACCTCTCCTTCTTTGCTGTCACAATTGTCTTGAGGTTTCAACCCCAGCTGTAGCCTCCTCTCCTCCAAGGCCAGCTTCTTCTCCTTGATCTCCAAGATACTGAGCTGAATGGTTTTGTTAGTTTCTTTGGTTGCACCCTGTAGTGTAGTTCCTATATATCCTATAAATATGACGTAGGACTGAGGTCAACTAGGTCTCTATCGAATATACAAAACTTAATTGTGAGTGCCAGCTAGCTCAGAGGTCACTAGAAACGTTCTCGAATTCACAAGAAGGGATTAGTTTCTGACAACCGCATAAACATGACAACTTTTTTCCCCAAGAATAAAACATCTTTGGAGTTGTGGAAACAATAGATAAGTATTTCACTCAATTGTGCGTGCTTCGTTTCTACAGAGTTGCAGAGAAATAGTGAGACGGGCATTTTCAATAAAAGGTTTTTTGAACAGTCTTCTTTCTCATGCAATAGAGGTGAACTGCTACAATCGTTAAACAGAAGGCAAAGCATAATGCGTACAGCGAGACTAGTATTATAAAATAAAATACTCAACTGGTGCTTCTAAAATACGCCTACCCCAATGTACCTAATCTAGGTCTAGTACGAGGGAGTAAGTAAGTATGGTCTTTAGCATAAGTTTAGTTTTGCCAAGAAGTTACCAAAGGTTTCTCTAGGTTCTAAACAGCTCCATACCTTAGAATGAAGGAAGTCGATTTCCCAAAACTCACAAGGGGAGTCAGAAACACTGGAGCTGGAATACTCAGCAGAATAGAGCAGCTTCCTAATCAGTGCCTCAGCTGGAGAGTCGGCTTCCTTCGGTGCTTGCTATAGCGAGCTGCTTCGGGCAAGTTGGTTGTCGAACTGCTCCGAACCACAGTGCTTTGCCATAGCAAGTGAAGGTATATTTATACCTTGAATGCGTTTAGGAATGCCATTTTTGACGTAAAGTCGGGCATATAAACGTCATGAATGAAGCCCTGGGGAATAGTTGTTCATTGTAAAACTGAGTTCTTGGAGAAATCAATATTCAATCAAGGGGAAGTCCCTAATGGCTAAAGCTGGTTTTCCAAGAAATTATTGAGCCATTTGGTGAACAGATGGAAGTAGCCATGCCTGTTTTTGGGTTGCATGGGCTATGCCTAAATAAGGGCTACGTTCCCCTCCCCACTCGCCTCCCTGCTCCCGCCTCCCAGCTGCTCCTCCATCGCTCCGCCCCCCTCCACTCTCCACTTATGGCAGAGTAACAAACCTGCAGCGTTCTCGCGCAGCGGGTGCGCCCTAAGCACGCCGAAGGCGTGCCAAAGGCAAGCCTGTCTACTCCCGTCCGCGCCTGGACCGCGCCCAGCACCAGACCCCCTGGCCCCCGCCGAGGCCATCCCACCCGCCGGACGTACAACGCCATCGCCCTCACAGCACTCAATACCGGCCGACTCCCCGTCTGCCACCAAGCCGCCCAAGGACACACCCACGAACCCTTCACCTGCCAATCCTGCAAGTTCTGCTGCATCAGGACCAACACTGCACCCGCAGACGCCAAGCAGAGCACCAACTTCAACCACCTGAAGTGCATCCTGCTCAACACCCGCTCCGTCCACAGACACGCCGTGGAACTATGGAACCTACTCGACACCACAACTCCAGACGTCGCCTTCCTCGCGGAAACCTGGATGAACGCCTCATCAGCGCCCGACATCGCCATAGCCATCCCGGATGGATACAAGATCATCCGAAGGGACCGCATCAACCAAATAGGAGGAGGCATCGCCATCGTCCGCAAGAACACCATCCGCATCACGACCAGCTCGGACGACACCCTCACAGCCGCCGAACATCTTCACTTCCCGATACACACCGACCCCAAGACCACACTCAGAGACACACTCATTTACAGACCCCCAGGACCCCGTACACAATTCAGCTAAGACATCGCTGACTTTGTCAACCCACACGCCCTCCCCTCTGATAACTATATCCTCCTAGGGGACCTCAACTTCCACCTGGAGAACAACAATGACAATAACAACACCACCCTGCTGGACAACCTCTCCAATCTCGAACTCAAACAACTGGTGAACACCCCCACCCACTATGCCGGACACACGCTCGACCCAATCTTCTCCTCCAGCAAGCACATCTCCTTCAACCACTCCACGGGACTCCACTGGACAGACCACAGCTGCATCCACTTCAGCCTCAAAAAGACCTCGACCCACCACCACCCGCAACATGTTCCCCGCAGAAGTTGAAACAAGATTACCACCGACCTAATCACCTCATCACTGAACCAGAACCCTCCTGCCAGATCAACGGACCCCAATCAAGCAGCCAACAACCTCACACAGTGGATCTCCAACTGCGCTGACGACCTCGCACCCCTGAAAAACAATCCCAGCAAGCCAGGAAGCAAAAAAGCCTCCTGGTTCAACGACGACCTCAAGATCTCCAAGAAGAACTGCCGCACCTTCGAGAAAGCCTGGCGAAAAAACCCGACCACAGACAACATGACCACCCTCAAGCACGCCACCCGCAAGCACCACCAGCTGATTCGCACCACCAAGAAATCTGCATTCAAGGATCGACTAGACAACAATGCCCACAATAGCAAGGGACTTTTCAGCATCATCAAAGAGCTCACCAACCCCAGCGCAGGCACCAACGACATCACTCCCTCACAAGAACACTGCGACTCTCTCGCCTCCTTCTTCCACAGCAGGATCGTAGACATACACAACAGCTTTGGCGACCCGACCACACCCCCAAACACAGATCCGAAGCCCCCACCACCACCCTTCGCGCCTGGACGCCAGTCAGCACCAAAGACACCATACGCACGATGAACACCATCCACTCCGGATCGCCAACCGACCCATGCCCCCACCACATCTTCAACATGGCCGACTCCGTCATCGCACCCCAACTCCGGGACATCATCAACTGCTCCTTCAACACCGCTACCTTCCCAGAAAGCTGGAAGCATTCAGAGCTCAGCGCCCTCCTGAAGAAACCGTCAGCAGACCCCACCGAACTCAAGAACTACCGCCCCATCTCGCTCCTCCCGTTCCCCGCCAAAGTCATCGAAAAGACCGTCAACAGTCAGCTTGCCGCCTTCCTCGGATCCAACGGTTCCCTCGACCCCTCACAGTCCGGCTTCCGAGCCAACCACAGCACCGAGACCGCCCTCATCGCAGCCACAGACGACATCCGGACCCTGCTCGACAAAGGGGGAAACAACAGCCCTCATCCTCCTGGACCTCTCCGCAGCGATCGACACTGTCTGCCACCGCACCCTAGTACAACGCCGTAGCAACATCGGAATACAAGATAAGGCATTGGAGTAGATCACCTCCTTCCTCGCCGGAAGAACCCAGAGAGTCCACCTCCCCCGTTCAGATCAGGGGCCACCAAAGTCATCTGCGGCGTACCACAAGGTTCATCACTCAGCCCCACCCTCTTCAACGTCTACATGAGCCTCCTCGCAGCCATCGCGCGCCAACACAACCTCAACATCCTCTCCTACGCCGACGACACCCAGTTGATCCTCTCCCTCAACAAAGACCCAACCACCGCCAGAAACAACCTACACGAAGGGATGAAAGAAGTAGCAGAGTGGATGAAGAACAGCCGCCTAAAACTTAACTCAGACAAGACAGAAGTCTTCATCCTGGGATCATCCACCTCTGCCTGGTACGACTCCTGGTTGCCTACGGCCCTAGGCAGCACACCCAAACCAACGGGTCATGCACGCAACCTGGGCTTTTTCCTTGACTCTTCCCTCTCGATGACCAGACAAGTCAAGGCCGTCTCATCATCATGTTTTAACATCCTACGCATGTTCCGAAAGATTTTCTGATGGATCCCCACCGAAACCAGGAAAACGGTCACCCAGGCACTCGTCACCAGCCGGCTAGACTACGGAAACACCCTCTACACCGGAACCACAGCCAAACTGCAAAAAAGACTCCAACGCATTCAGAACGCCTCCGCACGACTCATCCTGGACATACCTTGACACAACCACATTTCCGGACACCTGAGAGACATGCACTGGCTCCCCGTCAGCAAGAGAATTACATTCCGTCTCCTCACCCACGCACACAAGGCCCTCCACGACCAAGGACCCAGCTACCTTAACAACGGCCTGACCTTCTACATCCCCCACCCGCCAACTGCGATCATCCAACCAAGCTCTCGCCGCGATTCCCCGCATCCGAAAAGCCACCATGGGAGGAAGATCCTTCTCCTACCTTGCGGCCAAAACCTGGAATTCACTCCCCACCCACCTCCGTCGTACCCAGGACCACCTCTCCTTCAGGAAGAAACTCAAGACCTTGTTGTTCGATCAATAGCGGACCCCTCCTCCCCCTAAGCGCCTTGAGACCCTCTGGGTGAGTAGCACTTTACAAATTTCTGATTGGATTGGATTGGATTGGTTGCTGTTACCAAAATAAATCTTTCTCTCCCTACACAAAGCTCTCATACTTTTGAGTGTAGGCAGGGTAGCCAGGTCAGTTCCTCTGCCCGCCATCTTTAATGACGTTTTGAAGGAAAAAACATATTTTCTGCCAATGCGTTTCTTCTGGAGAACAAGCACCTTTGGAATTTTACAGAACTTGGCAGCTTAGGACTTTTTCCTCTTTTATCGACTTGATGAACCTTTATCAGTGTTTATCAACTTATCAATTGTATGGTACAGCCAAACAAAAGTTCTACATCTCACAGCCAGGCACCAATGTGAGAATCTGGGTTGACTATTTAATATGGCTGTGGAGTATGCAGATCCTAGGCCCAGTCTGTATCATTTACGTAACCTCAGCTCAACCCTGGGTAGCTGTGGGTGCGAGCAGTAAGGCTTTGCAAAGGAACTTAGTGCAAAACATTTAACAGCACCACACAACAGAATAAGACAATCACACATCAATAAAAAACACAAGACCATTTTATAAAAATAGTGCATGTTTTCTATGAATAATTAGATTATGCTGGTTGTTTCCAGAAGTACGGATTTTATAACTTTATTTCACTTTTATATCACACAACTACAAACAAGCATTGGTAAATGTAAAGTTCAGAAACTTTTAAAATGTTTAATAAAGTAAGTGCAAGTGTGAACAAAACCGGCAGGGACTAGTTCCAGGGGGCCAGAAAGGATACTTAGCACAGTTACCTGACTGCCAAAGCATCTTTGAAGCATGAGCCCATCTTTAGTACACAACCTTTACAGAAGTCAATTGTGTGTACCTGATGCTGAGGGATGCAGGCAAAGATACTCAAAAGGATGCTCCCGTTGTGGTGCAATCGATGGGGGGTGTCTCAGTGAGTGTTCCTCAGACCACTGGTGAAGTGGAGTAACTTTGGCCACAGAGATTAAGGTCCTTCACAGCCAGTGCTGCACTACTGGTCGTGTTGGGAAACAACCTTTACAACATCATCATTACATTGCACTACCTTTGCATAGCATTCAGTACATCGCAACATTCTTCACATAGCATGTCATTACAACGCAGCCATTACATTGCATGTCACTACAAAGCATGTCATTATAACGCATGTCCATTACAACGCATAGTACCCTTACATAATCCAACACTTACCTTACTGTTGCACTCACTGCAGTTAGAATAGTAATTTTTACCCTACACTATCCAACACTTACCCTACTGTTGCACTCACTGGAGTTAGAATAGTAATTATTACCCCTATACTATCCAACACTTACCTTAAATGCGATGCAATGGTATGCATTGTAATGGTATGCATTGTAAAGGTATAATGCAATGTAATGGAATGCTTTTGTAAAGGTAGTTTCTGAAAATGCGATGTAATGGCATGCAGTGTATAAGAATACGTAAAAAGGAAGTTGCAATGTAAAAACTGCATTGTAAAGGCATGCATTGTAAATGTATGCGTTGTAACATCATACATTCGGTCGTGTTACACCTTGGTTCAAAGCAAATTCTTTGGTGGGGGCTGGTGCTCTTTGAGTACAAGAAATCCAACTTAGAAGACCACTCCCAGGTCAGCCAGACTTGGTTACAGATTTTGGTTATCTTGGATTCCTTTTTTGTCATGTCCAGCGACTGGTAGCTGCAAAACCTCTGCACAGGTTAACACTTTGTCCGTTGGGCTCTTTCTGCTCTTATGTTCCTGGAGCTGGTCATCTGGTCCTTGGAGTCACTGGTCTTGGTAAACCTGGGAAATCAACTTTTACCGGGGCCAAGAGCCCAAAAGAGCAGCAGGTGTAGTCCTCTCAACTATGCAGCCTCTCTTTCCGCATTTCAGGGACAGCAGGATAGTTCTTCTACGCACCTTGCTTTTTCTGCAAAAGTGAACAAGGGGTATGGCCCCAAGAGTGCCACTTCTATCTAGGAAATACGCCCCAAGAGCACCATGTGGTCACTAGCGGTTGAGCTACTGGGTCCCCAGTCTCTCTAGTGTTAACGTTTGTTTGATGTGTACACCTGGCTATCCAGGAGTAGCTCATTCTTGCTACTTCTAAGCTGGCACAACCCTTCCTCTGTCACAAGGAAGAGTATCCCACCACACAGGTGTGGCTAATACTGATCTGCATGCCCATGGGACACTGATTACCCTCTCTTGGTCTGGTCTCCTAATTGTCTGCGGGAACAACAGGTATCCTGCTCGTAAGTGTTGTTGCCAGTTGTCCTGCATGGGCAGCGTCCCTTTGAAGCCTGGCATGTGGGCCAATACCGTGAGCAGCCATCCTGTGAGAGGAATTGACACCCATATCTGCAGCAACAGCCTTTGTTTCCGGGCCCGGGAGCCCTTCACATGTCTCCCCAATTGGTCAGAATCCTGTCTATGTGTCAGGGCCTTTGTGAGGCCACTGTAATAGCTGGAGTGCAGGGTAGCAACTTTCTAAAAGTTGCTTAACTTCAATAATGACTTTATTAATATTATTTTTTTATTAAAAAATCTTTTTATTGTTTTAAAAACAGGAAAAAGGAATAGACCTATCTGGTGTCATACATTCAAACATAACAATAAGGCGAATCGGTAAAAAACAGGATAGACATAAAACAATAGAGGAGTAGCTGAGACGCCTGCACTAATAATTATAAAACAGGATTTACGACATTTCAATATACAACCCAACTCAGGCGCAAATCCTCAGAACCCACCCGCCCAAAGAATCATAATAGTGAAAGAAGCTTGGTCACCAGATACTAGAATACAGACAAATACAGGATAATTTCCAATATTATTGAAGAAAAACAGAAAGAGAGTAAGAAAAAAGGAAAACCATAAGATCAAAAGCTAAAACAAAACGAAACAATAGGCCTATCCCCCCACCCTGCACTCCTGCATATGGCTATCGTCTAACCCAACTAGCAGTGCGCCTGTCACCCCATCTAACTAATATCTAAAAGTAGAAAAGAAAACAGAGGAGGAGAGTTTCATACAGGCGCCCAGTCTCCCGTCCCCCCACCAGCAACGAACAACCCCTGTAGAAGCCAAGAATTAACCAGAAGTTATAGACAGAACTAAACAGGGGAGACGTTTAACACCGCCCAACCTCCCGCAATCATTATGGTAACGCATCCCGTGTCCTCTAAGGCCCCGAAATCAGACCCAGGCAAACAACCTCATCAATGGCCCTTCCGCACCCTCATATGAACTCTGTCTGAAAGCACCATCACAATTCCAGGAGAATCGAAGTTCGAAAGGAGTTCAATAAAGATCAGTCTGGGACAAACCAAAAACGATGAGTCTTTGCAGACCTCAGCCACACATATGATCTCCCTTACCGCATTAAGTCTAGATGTTGTTTCCTCCGAAGATGCAGGAAAACCGCTAGGGAGGGAAAATACGTCATTGCCTTACGATAGCCACTAATGGAAGTCCCCAGGAGTGAAAAACCAAATAGTTCAATCTCAATCGGTAGCGATGGTGATTGCTGCGATACTGTCGAAGAACCAAGTCTGCAAGTACTCTGCGCTCTAGCCAAGGGCATCAACACTTCTTCCATCACGGGGTCCTCATCCTCCGGCACTATGTACCTCGTGGGAGATTCAGGTCGTCGTGGATCTTGCGATAGATCAGGGTCTGGACTCAGGCGCCCAGTTTCGATGATGCCAGCGATCATTTTATGAACAATGGCTTCCAGATCTAAATGAAGTGCCCCAATGGCGGCCAATACGGTCTTCAATGAGGGTTCACAATTCGGCCGACCCATCTCCGCTCTGTCGATTTCAGTCATGGGCGTGTTCCCTGGAGAGCCCAGTTTCTCCGGGGGAATAAGCAAGAGCGGAGAGGACAGTATCGAAGGGTGCATCATCGGACAAACAGCCTCAGTGTGTGTCTTGTTACCGCAAGCAAGGGCCCCAACCCAGCAGACCCCGGGAGCGGCAAACTGGGGCGCCGGGACGGGGACTCCCCCTCACAGCCACTAACGAAAAGTGACACCACTCCTTTGATATCAATCAGGCCAAACGACCGCCATCAGAATCGGGACAGGATAACCTCCACTGCGAGAGACCGGACCCTGTCTGAGTCCCACGGCCGATGTCGTTCAACTGTAACCTGGCTGAGCCAGTACTTGAGGCCCCGGCTCACACGCTGGGTTAGGCCGAAATCAAAAGCACGACAAACTCCGTCAATCAGGGCGATAAAATTCCCGGGATTGCACCATCATACTCCGCAGTGGTTCATCTACACGGAGGTCAGGCATATGATCAGGATATATGACAGGATTATCTGGCTGAAGACGGAGGTTGGCGGAGCCGGGAGCCTAAGCGGCCATCTTGGTTGCTAGCGTAGCTCCTCCTCCTTCAATAATGACTTTAAATCTGATCTGGCAATCAGGTTGGATTCAATGTCCCAATTAATTTTATACTTTACTTGGCCTTGTTAGGTGGGCCCATTCAGGAGCTAGTCTGGTTGGTGTGCCAACCGTCTAACCCTGTTAGTCAATAAGGCCCCTAACTTTCTCCAGCAACACAAAAAGTTGGCAGTGCAGCTCTTAAAACATATTAAAACATATGTCTTACTTAATAATGTATTTTTTCCTGCCATGGGACTATGTAGGCAATGTGAGAAGCTGGCTTAGTATATGGTGCACAGTTATGTAGGTAGGCACCCTGCACTAATAACAGACAACACTTATAGGGATGTTAGTGGTCTTAGACAAACTTAGAAAGCTCTCTAAGTGGTAGCTGTGGCGAGCAGCCTTCAGCTTAGTCCAGAAGGACTAAACTTAATCTTTTGGGTCTATATTAAGTGAAAAAGAACCACACAGTGTATTTTATTTATTTATTTGTTTTAAGATACTAACACATAAAGATATCTTCTACCCGGAGATATACATAATATACACAACACTTTGCAATAAAAACAGGTTAGTAGCACAAATAAACAGTGGTCGCCAAGGGGAGATCAAACCATATACTAAAATAGTGGTATGCGAAAAACGACTCTAGTCAAGACTATACCCAGAAGACGTGTAAGTGCCGGGGACCCAAGAAACCACCCAAAGTCAGTAACCAGGAACCCCACGGAGGCCGTGTGCAGAGTGGGACAACAACAGCAGGCTCAATACAAGTCATGGGGTAAGTCGCTGTTGCAATTTTACAGAAGAACCCTTCCCAGTGGGCCCTGAAGAAACCCAGTGTAAGACAGAAGGTTAAAGAGCCACCCCATCTGTGGATATCCTAGGAACTAGGATACCTAAACCAGGGAAACCGGATGCATAGGTGTGAAGTTACAATAGGAAACCGCTGTCAAACTCAATGGTGGACCTAAAGAAGATGCTGCTGCTGGAGAAGGTGAAAGTGTCTGGAGAACCCAAAGGTGGATTCAAGATGAGAAGTACCTGCAAGCAGAAGACGAGTGCCCACTGATGTTGGGTGTTGCAGGAGAGCTGATGGTGACCTTGGAGCTGCAGCTGTGCAGAAGTTTTGATGCTGCGGAAGACCAGGAGACATTCATGTGCTGTCCTATGCCAGATGTCGAGAGTTGAGAGGTCGGTGTCAGTCAGGAGCACCAACGAGCATTGGCAACTGCAACCAACATGGGAAGCAAAAAAGGTGCAGGGTTGGGACCGGCAAGGTTCAGGTGACTCGCCACAAGTAGGGGAGTCAGAGGAGGCCCCAATAAATCAGGGGAGCCTGCTGAAATCAAATAAGACCTACAGGAGGACCCTTAGGATAGAGGCAGTGAAGTCGCAAGAGGACCTCGAGCAGCTCACTAAAGATGCAGGCCCAAGGTGCAAGTGATGCGGTGAGGACAAAGATCTTGGTCACAAGAGAATGCTTAAGGTTGGGGCTACTTGGAGCCGGAAGATCTTGGATAAAGGAAGCCAACAAGCTTTTGCAAAGGCAAGTCAATGGTATGCATTGGGGTTCGACTCCTTCGGCTTCGACGAGGGATTCTGGCCTCAAACTTGGTGAGAGGAGAGGGCAAACCTCAAAAAATATAAAGAACTACTGCCTGTGTTGCTGAGCCTTTTAGGGGCTGTGGGAGCCCAGGATCAGCAGACTGGTCAGCTTTGTTGCAGTACCTGCAGATGCATGGAAGTGACTCCTTAAATTCAAGGTTAGATTCCTTCAGGTTCTTGGATGTGCACAGGCATTGAAAGGTTCCTGTATGGAGCAGGGGCACAGATGTTGCAACAGACTTGCAGGACAACGAGACCAGGAGCAGCAGGAGCCTTCCTAGTTTCAGTCTCGGAGCCTGAAGCGAAGTCCAAAGTGCCCAGACGTTCGAAGAAGTGGTGTCTTGATATGAATCTTGTCCCATGACGAATCTAGGGACCCACCTACAGATAAACCCTTAAGTGCCCTAACGAAAGGGTTGGGACGATTCAGGTTCTCTCCCAGGGGAGGGTTGGACAGTAAAGAGAATACTCCCATGTTCTTTGTCCAGTTTTGCACCAGAGCAGGAGCCAATGTCTCCCTCTGCTGGTTTGAATTGGACTATGGAAGGAGGGCACCAAATGTGGCACTCAAGCAGACTGAATGGCGCTTGTAAGGGTACCCCACCTGGCCCCAATACAGTAAACACTGTCTGGGAGGTGGTCACACCTCCCTGAGACTAGATACCTATTGTTCTGCCTCCCTCTACTCGAGCTTGATTCAGCAAAAGGAGGGCATAATCGTGTCTCTGGTTGGCAGCAGCCATGTTGTGTTGTCTGGGTTTAGAAGACTGGTCTCGGGAGCACTGAGGGCCTCCCGGAGAAGCATTACAGTGCATGTAATAATACATCATATGGTATGGGGGTATGATTTCAACATGTTTGATATCAACCATGACAGCGTTTGTGATAGCCAGTTTAGAAATGGTCATCGTGTAATAACGCATGGCAACTCTATGTATCGCAGTGGCTGATGCACTTACACACTGGGAGAATGGACTCCAAAGGTTGTAGAGGTGTTCTGCTCATGCAGGGGCACCCTCACACTTAGAACGAAGTACCCTGCCTTCAGAGTTGAAAGGCCTGCTTTAGGGGTGATCATAGGTTTTAAGTGCAGTGACCCTATATATATATATATATATATATATATATATATATATATATATATATATTACCTACTGGCGATAGCCAGTAGGTATATATAGTTAGGATTTTTTCTCTATGGGATTTTTGAAAATTCTATGTCTAATAACTTTGGCGT
This sequence comes from Lissotriton vulgaris, assembly GCF_964263255.1. NCBI lineage: Eukaryota > Metazoa > Chordata > Amphibia > Caudata > Salamandridae > Lissotriton > Lissotriton vulgaris. The sequence goes on from NC_141689.1 coordinate 1,273,455,929, forward strand.
TTGTGGACGGAATTGGCTGAAATTTTCCGGAAAATGGCACATTTTGTTTCTGAGCAGCCCCTGAAAATTTGGGGGTGGTTCGTCAAGGGGGGGCCGAGAAAAAATGGGGGTCCCAAAACGCGTTTTTCCCATGTTAATTTCCATAGGGCGGTTGGCCTCACTTTTAGCTCGAACGGCTGAATGGATTTGCACGAAACTTGGCAAAATTGTAGGGACTGTTAGCCCGATGTGCCTTTGCTAGGTCTCAATATATGTGCTCCAGTGGATTTTGAGAAATTAACGTTCAAAACAAGATATATATCTGTAACAGCGCTCCGGGCAGCGCTCCGGTTCGCGTACTTTTTGCGTAACGGAGCTTTGCGAAGCGAAGCTGATTGGCTCTCCGGTGTCTGTCAACATTCTAAACAGTCCGGAGCGGCCGCCATCTTGTCTCTCGGTAGGATCGAGAGACAAGAGGAGGCCAAAACAAAGGGGGAAATGAAGGAGAGGGGGCAAGGTAGACCCCTTCTGACCCCCTAGGATTGATGAGGGGGATATTATAGAGCCACGCGGGGCAAAAAAAAAAAAAAAAATCCGATTTTTTCGCCGTAGAGACGCGTCTTGGTATGCGAACCGGGCAGCTAACCGGGCAGCTAACCGGGCAGCTAACCGGCAGCGTAACGGGAGTCTGAGGAGTAGCTGATTGGCTGTCAACATTGTAAACAGTCCGGAGCGGCTGCCATCTTGTCTCTCTGTAGGATCGAGAGACAAGAGGTGGTGAAAAACAAAGGGGGAAATGAAGGAAAGGGGGCAAGGTAGACCCCTCCTGACCCCCTAGGATTGATAAGGGGGATATTAAAGTGCCCCGCGGGGCAAAAAAAAAAATGCGATTTTTCGCCGTAGAGGCCCGTCCCGGTACGCGAACCGGGCAGCTAACTGGGCAGCTAACCGGCAGCGTAACGGGAGTCTGAGGAGAAGCTGATTGGCTGTTAACATTCTAAACAGTCCGGAGCGGCCGCCATCTTGTCTCTCGGTGGGATCGAGAGACAAGAAGTGGAAAAAAAAAAGGTGTAAATGAAGGAAAGGGGTAAGGTAGACCCCTCCTGAACCCCTAGGATTGATGAGGGGGCTATTAAAGTTCCCCACGGGGCAAAAAAAACGGGCAGCTAACCGGCAGCGTAACGGGAGTCTGACATATTGTGTTTTTGGAGCGTTTGTTTGCATACCGGGTAGCGTTTCGGTAAGCGTAACAAGGGGAAAATCAAGAGAAACAGTAAAATAAAATTTAAAGGAGTAGATTTCCACCAAACTTGGCAAAATTGTAGGGACTGTTTGTTTGATGTGCCTTTGCAAGGCCTCAAGATATGTGCACATGTGGATTTTGTCTAATTAAGGTTAAAAAAATATATATATATCTGTAAGCGTGCTCCGGCGTGCTTACGTTACGGGTTTTGTTTGCGCTGCAGAGACGATACATCACGGTTATGCAATGCGTCATGAGGCGTCTCACGGGCTATGTGATACGTCACGTAATAAAGAATATATTTTACAGCTATAGATATTAGCTTTTAAAAAACCAATGAAATTCACTGAAAAAACCATAGGTTATAGACCATATATAGTTAGGAATTTGCATTTACAAAACCTTGAAAATTCACTGAAAAAACCATAGGTTATAGACCATATATAGTTAGGGATTAGCATTTACAAAACCTTATTTTACTTGCACAAAACTATTGAAATTCCATATATAGTTAGTTGCACTAACTATATATCGCGCACCCGCAATCCACTGCTAATGATGTCACATATTACATCATTCATGACATGGTCAGTGACATCACTGATGACATCACTGATGACATCTCAAATGACATCACTGATGACATCACTGATGACATCTCAAATGACATCACTGATCACTTCACTGATGATATCATTTATGTGATGATACAATGAACATCTTCAGACTCTAATATAACCTTAGATACAATCATTATAAACAGACACTCACAGACTGTCACTTATCCATGGAGTTACTCACACACCTAGTCAGTTATGCAAACAATCAATCACACCTCCATTTCCTCAACTATACAGTTATACACACCTTACTTATTCAAACATATACTAACACATATTTACTGTCTTATACAATCCCTGATACAAGTTCACAATGATCCATACAGCCACTCACACATTCATTGGCTCTTATGCACAGTTATTTATTTATGTCAACTCTCACATGGACTGTGTTTTACATATGTACTTACTTTGACATGTAGCACTGAGATATCCATTCACTCACCAATACACTCATGCACACAGTCAACTGCCCATACAGCTGTTTCCACATGCACTTTTGAACCCATACATTTAGTGAATCAACTGCTCACACATCTATGCACAGAGTCATACACCTCCCAGCCACCCACACACATACTCAGTCTCCCATACAAATACTTGGGCAACCATTCAATAACCCATATAGTTACACATATAGCTACTGATTTAAACATGCAGCAGTTTTCAGAACAACATATATAATGATGCACAAATTAAGAGAGTTTAGTCACTAACCCATGCACTCAGTGAGACACATTTAATCATTCTCTCATACAGTCAGTCATGCACCTACTAAATCCTTCATCCAGACACTTATACATCCACTCATTTTTCAATATGTAAGACATATTTTAACTTTACAGAAACATACAGTCACTGGGTGTTGTCATCGGTGATGTCATCAGTGATGTCATTTGAGATGTCATCAGTGATGTCATCAGTGATGTCATTTGAGATGTCATCAGTGATGTCATCAGTGATGTCACTGACCATGTCATGAATGATGTAATATGTGACATCATTAGCAGTGGATTGCGGGTGCGCGATATATAGTTAGTGCAACATGCTCTCTGATTGTACCGTATTTCTTGCCTACTGCCCCCCTGATTGTGCCGTATTTCTTGCTTCTGCCCCCCTGATTGTGCCAGAGGAGGGGAGTGGGCCATCTTCTTTGAGAAATTTGCGAAGATTCATCAACCAGCGCCAAAGTTATTCCCAATAGAATGTTGCGGATTTCCTATGGAAACTAGCTCCTAACTATATATACCTACTGGCGACCGCACCCAGAGCGCAACTGTCGTTCGTGAAAAAAAAAATATGAATGAAAAGTTAATAATAATGCAAAACATTTCGTACCATACAAATAAAATTTGTTTTTTTTAATATGGAAAATGATTATGCATTTCTATAAAAGATTGATGACGTCACTTCGGCGCGCAACGTAAGTGCCCTCGGAAGCGCCTACGTGCGCGGCGCCTAAACGCACGCAAAAGCGCCTACGATCGCGCCACGTTTGCGCCCCGGAAGCGCCTACGATCGCGCTGCGTAAACGCACCGGAAGTGCTCCGGAGCGCGTAGCGTAAACGCGTCGGGTCATGTGACCCTAAAATAACACTTTTCATTGGTTGCTAACAGTTTTTTTTACAATGAATGAAATCCCCACCCATTTCCTTCACTTCTTCTTTCACTTTTGTGACTGAAAGACCTGCCTTTTTTGCTGCTCCATATTCCTGGATTCATCATGGCTGCCAGACCATCCAGCAGTGAAGATGACTCCAATGATTTCATTGATGAAGAGCCTCCTCAGCCGAAGGTCAAAGAACATTTCATCTGGAAATTTTTTAAGTTTCCAGCAGACCAGAAGAAGGTGAATGCACCAAAAGTAGAGTGCAGGATCTGCAAACAGGTCCTGTCACGGGGTAACCCCCAAAAAAAATACTCTTTTGGCAACTTCACCATGATTCGCCATGTGGAGAGAAGGCACCCCCAGAATTTTGCCAGGGAAAGTGTCAGGGCTCTGGCACAAGAGGTTCCCAGAGATGGGGCCTCTACATCAACAGGAGGAGCAACTTCTTTTGGAAGAGAACATTCACAGGGGCAGGTAGCAAACATTCAACCTGCATTTAACCATGGGGTCGTCAGATGCAGATACTGCAATCAACTCCTCACCTATGGGGAGCAAAGTGTCCTGCTCATGGTTCGGGCATTGGAGAACCATCACTGCCCTTCCCACCCCTAATTTTTTTCTTTTCTTTTTGCTCCTGTTGAGCAGTTTCTATTCCCTGTTTTTGTTCCTGTTCAGTTAAAAGAAGAAAACCAAAAGTTCTTTTCAGAACTACCTCCAATTCTCATCAAAGAGCTATAATCTTAAAAAATGAAGAGTAAGTGAAATATAGTGCATTGATAATTGAAAGGAGAATGAGTAAGAAAGAACAGAAAGGTATGAGAGGTGAAAGGAAGTGAAGTAGGAGGAATGAAAGAAGGTGAGTGTTAGAAAAGAAAGTTATGACACAGTGAATAAACTGGAGGCCTCATTTCTGAAAAGTGACGCATCGCTACGTGAAAACAGCGATGCGTCACTTTTCTGGACGCACTCCTTATGACATTCCAGATATGTCATATTTAATATATGACTAATCAATTCGCAAGGAGTTACAGATATGTCAGTATTTCTGACATATCTGTAAACACAAAAGTAACGCATTGCAGGAGTGCGTCACAAAAGTGACGCAACTCCAGTAATGTGTCCTTTCACATGGAAAAAGCACCATGTGAAAGGTTTGCTGTGAAGCAGGTGCAAGATTTTGGCGCAACTGCATCCTAAAAGTGACGCACTGCGTCATTATTACCAAGCTTTTTGCAAGGAACACCCCCTCTGCATGCATTATACCTGACACTATTTTTTAAAAAGTGACGCATCTAGGTACATGGGTCACTTTTTAAAACTCTGCGCCATATTGTATCTGCATCAGGTATAATGTATGCAGAGGGGGCAATCCCTCGCAAAAAGCTTGGTAATAACGACGTACTGAAATCTATGAGATTTCTCTGCGTCACTTTTAGGATGCTGTTGCGTCAAAATCTTGCGCCGGCCTCGCATCACTTTTATGTTTACAGATATGTCAGAAATACTGACGTATCTGTAACTCCTTGCAACATGATTCGTCATACATTAAATATGACACATCTGGAATGTCATAAGGACTGTGGACAGAAAAGTGACGCATCACACCAGCAGTGTAATAAAATGTGCCTCGTTGCACTATATTTAAAGGATGCAACAGCATCCTAAAAGTGACGCAGTGAAATCTCAAACATTTCACTGCGTCGCTATTACAAAGCTTTTAGTGGGGGAACACCCCCTCTGCATGCATTATACCTCACGCAGATATAATGTGGCGCTTGATTTTAAAAAGTGACCCATCTACCTAGATACCTCACTTTTTAAATATAACGCAACGAGGCACATTTTTTTACACTACTGGTGCGATGCGTCACTTTTCTGTGCGCACTCCTTATGACATTCCAAGTAACGCATTGCTGGAGTGCGTCACAAAAGTGACGCAACTCCAGTAATGCGTCCTTTCAAATGTGGAAAGCAGCATGTGAAAGGTCTTGCCTCAGTCTAATACCTGCTGTAAAGCAGGCACAAGATTTTGACGCAACAGCATCCTAAAACTGACGCAGTGAAATCTCAAAGATTTCACTGCGTCGCTATTACAAAGCTTTTTGCGGGAGAACACCCCCTCTGCATGCATTATACCTGACGCTATTTTTAAAAAGTGACGCATCTTGGTACATGGGTCACTTTTTAAAACTCTGCGCCACATTATATCTGCGTCAGGTATAATGTATGCAAAGGGGGCATTCCCCCGCAAAAAGCTTGGTAATAACGACGTACTGAAATCTATAAGATTTCTCTGCGTCACTTTTAGGATGCTGTTGCGTCAAAATCTTGCACCTGCCTCGCATCACTTTTATGTTTACAGATATGTCAGAAATACTGACGTATCTGTAACTCCTTGCAACATGATTCGTCATACATTAAATATGACACATCTGGAATGTCATAAGGAGTGCGCACAGAAAAGTGACGCATAACACCAGCAGTGTAATAAAATGTACCTCGTTGCACTATATTTAAAAAGTGACGCATCTAGATAGATGCGTCACTTTTTAAATATTGCATAACAATGCGCATTTTTTTACACCGCTGGTGCGTCACAAAAATTGACGCACAAGAAGCGCAAAACTAACAGCGCAAGGCCTTCATAAATATGGTCCTGGATTTTCCCCGTGCTTCGCCGGTGCGCGTACCATGCGCTTCCCCCGCGCAAAACGAAAAATTTTTTTTAATGCCCTGCAGGACCCTATTTTAGTCCCTACATCAAACCTAGGGGGTCAGAGGGGGTCTACTCTTCCCCCTTATGGTCATTTGCCCCTTTTTTTTTCAAACCCCTTGTGTCTCGATTTTACCGAGACACAAGATGGCGGCCGCTCCGGACTGTTTAGAATGTTTACAGACAACTGAGAGCCAATCAGCTTCCTGCGCGCAAGTCGCGTGTCGCGCCTGGAGCGCACTCCGGTGAGCGCCTATAGATATATATATTTTTTTGAACCTAAATTACTCAAAATCCACTGGAGCACATATCTTGAGACATAGCAAAGGCACATCGGGCTACCAGTCCCTACAATTTTGCCAAGTTTCGTGGAAATCCATTCAGCCGTTCGGGCTAAAAGTGAAATCGACCGCCCTATGGAAATTAACATGGGGAAAACGCGTTTTGGGACCCCCCTTTTATCTCGGCCCCCGCTTAACGTATCCTCCCCAAACTTTCAGGGAAGGACCGGAACCCCGCGAGGCCATTTTCAGGAAATTTCGTCAACCGGCGCCAAAGTTATTCCAAATAGAATTTTGAGATTTAACATTGAAAAAAATCCTAACTATAACTACCTACTGGCGACCGCCAGTAGGTAATATATATATATATATATATATATATATATATATATATATATATATTTCCACAGATGTCCTCCCCACAAGAAGAAGACTGAGGCAGCACTCGAGGTCCGTTCAATCCTTTTATTTCAATTAACACCATGGGCATTAACGCGTTTCGGGGGTTTGCTTTCCTTTGTCAAAATGCCCCCCTGGTGAGTAAGTCGCCACTGCTGCTAACAACCCCTTCACTATATATATATCTGGAACACTCCAAACTTTCTCATCCAAGTAAGGCACTGACTCCGTGAAATTTAGTTGATTCCAAATAAGTTTATTCTCTCATTTAGGCTGCTTGACGCGTTTCGGCGGTAAGCACCCGCCTTGTTCATAGGATCTATGACAAAATTTCGACTACAAAAATATCGACCTACAAGAATATCGAGTCAACAATATCGAGGGCAAAAATATCGACATCCTATCTACAACATGGTAAGTACAAAAATATCGAAAAAATAATATCGTTGTAAAAAATATCGATTTTTTTTTTAATATATATAAATGTAAAAGTAAGTATATAACACTAATAAATAAAATATACATATTTAAAAGTATCTAATAATGTTTAAAGTTAATAAATAAAACATATATATTAATAATACATCAATTAAATATATACAGTAAAGACATAATATACATGTACTGAACAATAAGTATTAATAATTAATTTACTAATTTCTAAATTAATGAAATATATTCTAATTTACTAATACATGTACAAACATAAAACAATAACATTCATAAAATGTAAGTAATATAAAAATAAAATAAACATGTGATATTTTAACAATTAATTATATAAAGCGTTTGATAGCATAGGGATAAAATTACTATTCCCACTCCAGAGAGTGCAACAGTCGAGAAAACTGACCCTGAACCCAAAAACCACCCCTTTACCCACGAACTGAAAACTGACCCTGAACCCTAAAAATACCCCTTTACCCAAAAACTGAAAACTGACCCTGAACCCTAAAAATACCCCTTTACCCAAAAACTGAAAACTGACCCTGAACCCTAAAAATACCCCTTTACCCAAGAACTGAAAAACTGACCCTGAACCCTAAAAATACCCCTTTACCCAAAAACTGAAAACTGACCCTGAACCCTAAAAATACCCCTTTACCCAAGAACTGAAAACTGACCCCGAACCCTAAAAATACCCCTTTACCCAAGAACTGAAAACTGACCCTGAACCCTAAAAATACCCCTTTACCCATGAACTGAAAACTGACCCTGAACCCTAAAAATACCCCTTTACCCATGAACTGAAAACTGACCCTGAACCCTAAAAATACCCCTTTACCCAAAAACTGAAAACTGACCCTGAATCCTAAAAATACCCCTTTACCCATGAACTGAAATCTGACCCCGAACCCTAAAAATACCCCTTTACCCATGAACTGAAAACTGACCCTGAACACTAAAAATACCCATTTACCCATGAACTGAAAACTGACCCTGAACCCTAAAAATACCCCTTTACCCAAAAACAGAAAACTGACCCTGAACCCTAAAAATACCCCTTTACCCATGAACTGAAAACTGACCCTGAACACTAAAAATACCCCTTTACCCATGAACTGAAAACTGACCCTGAACCCTAAAAATACCCCTTTACCCAAAAACTGAAAACTGACCCTGAACCCTAAAAATACCCCTTTACCCAAAAACTGAAAACTGCCCCTAAACACTCAAAATACCCCTTTACCCAAAAACCCCAAAATGACCCTGAACCCTAAAAATACTCCTTAACCCAAAGTTAAATAATATTATTTAATTAGCAATTAATAATTAATTAACAATAACAATAAAGTAAATATATTAGCACATAAGCTGTAATTAATATAATTTAATAATTAATATCATTTTTCCCCAATTAATTAATTGACAGTAACTAAAAATTATATATATAAATAAATTACTCTAATAATGTAATTAACTAACTAATATTATTTAATTACCAATTAATTACTAATTTAAAATATGTACCAAATTATATTAATTAATTAACTAATTAATATTAATTATTTGCCAATTAATTAGTTATAAATATTTAAAAACATATATTAATTAATTAATTATTATTAAATTACTCCCCACCCTATTCCCCTATGAACCCACATCCCGCTACAGAAAATATATATCAATTAATCAATTAATTATTTCCCAATTAATCAATATTAATTAGCAAATAATTATAATTAATTAATTAATCCTACTAATTATTAATCAACTTACCATAATTAAATTACTTCCCACCCTATTCCCCTATAAACCCACAACCCGCTCCGGTACTAAAACATCAAATTTCCTTATAAATTTCTATATTATTATAGAAAATGTATACACATATAATAGTAATTATTTTAAATACTTAAATTAAACATATAACACATACATAATAAAAAACTATAAAATAATACAAATATCGATATTAGTGTCATCGAAATTATTAACATCGATATATATGCTATCGATATTACTAACTTCGATATTACTTACATCGATATTAAGTATTTCGATATTACTTACCTTGGGTCGATATTCTGTCCTACGATATTCTTGCCTTCGATATTATGCTCCTTCGATATTTCAGACTCGATATTATGGTAGGTCGATATTTCCAACTCGATATTTTGACTGTCTACCATATATATATATATATATATATATATATATATATATATATATATATATATATATATATATATATATATATATATATATATATATTTATATATATGTATATATATATATTTATGATATCAGTAGCGATACTATTTTATGCTTTACATGCATTTCTTTTCTTTGACTTCTTCTCTGACCCTCCTCTTTTTACACCCACAATTCCTATCCCACTTAGAAATTGTGAGTGTGGATCAGTTACGCAAACAGTATCCACTTCTATCACAGGTAAAACTCACTGACACACAGATCTTACACGTTGCTATGATTGAGAAGTGTCAGTTTCCACGTTTGCATTAAAATGAACTTCTGGGTACCGCAAACGATTCTTAACTCTTCCCATTACATTATGTTTGTCTGTGGAAAGACTAGTTTGGCTGAGGTTTTTGAAGAATGTTAAGTCTATAAGTTTGCCCTTACTAAATCAAAAGGTATAAAAAAGAGGAAAAACCTTTGCGTCACAGAAACCACCCTAGATGTGGCCATTGAATTTTGCAATTTCAAAGCTGGTGTCGCCATTTGTTTCTTTTAAAAAGGTGAACTCTCACACACTCGCGCTCCTTGAACTCCCACAGCTGTCGGTGTTTTCCTCTCACTTAACCAATGATAAAAGCATTGTATTGTCTTAAACAGTCTGGAAAAGAAAGGCATGGCACTGAAACAATTCCATCTAAGTGAATGCCTGTCTTCTGAGTGGTGAAGAAACATAAAATACGTGTTTATGCCAGGCTCTTCATCATCTTTATGGGGAGGCTGAGCGATTTGGTAGTATTGGGTGCCGAAATTGACAATTCCCGGAGACTGTTTATTTTCCAGTTAAGCTGTGCTATTGTGCAAGGGCCACCTGAACCTAAACCAGAAGACGCCCTTGGGAGTCTTAAGAGAAAAGCCATCCTGACGGCTACAATGCCAATTGAAATAAATGAGAGTGGCCTGAATTTTATAGTACGTGTGAGAAAAACAAACATATATACACACACACACACACACACGAGTGCACAACCTCTTCCACCAAATAAATCCTCAAACGCGTGGGAAGAGAGCACTACTCCTCTTCACCAAATTTCCATCAGAGTTACTGCAAAAGGTCAACTGTTCTTCAGCAAAAATAAGTGTATGGCATCTGTCGAAGCTCTATCAATAAACATCAAAATGATCACAAGTATACCACCCTATTAGTTAACAAGCAAACATCAAAGTGATGGCAAGTGTGCAACCCCACATCACCAAAAATATTCGAACCCATTCCAGATCAGATGTACAAACCCACTACAGAAGTCAATCACCAAACTCACACCATGCGTAAAGCCCCTAATCCCCAAACAATCATCAAACTTGTGGAAAGTCGACCAGCTCTGTGCACCAAACAAATATCACACTCAAACCTAAAACTCACCTTCAACAAAAAACTAAATAACCCACTCCTGATAAAGGGGAACTTAGGTTCACTGAACAAACAGCACACTGCCGCCCAACACTCCCACAATCACGTAAAAACTACACAAACGTCTTCTACATGTGTCAGACGCTCTACACTAAAAGCACAGGCCTACTGTCTTTAACAACTCTTGTTCTCTAGTGCCAATTGCCTTCAGGTCACTTGCCAGCGAGCTCACAACTCGAAAGACTTGATTTAACATCAAATAAAACTTCCACAAACGATGGCACACACTGACACGGCTCTCACATATGCCCCTGCCATGCAGGAAAAGCGTGCACATATTTTATCCAGCATATATATATATATATATATATATATATATATATATATATATATATATATATATATATATATATATATATATATATATATATATATATATATATATATATTACCTACTGGCGTCTCGCCAGTAGGTATATATAGTTAGGATTAATTCCCTATGGGATTTCTGAAAATTCTATGCCTAATAACTTTGGCGTTTGAGGACGGAATCGGCTTTTGCTGCCGTAGCGCTGTTGCTGGCGCTTCACCTGGACTCTCTCTTTGTTGCCTGCTGGACCTGCAACAACCACTCGCCGCACCCGCTCCGCGGGTGCCGCTTCGCCCTGTTGGCTGGGGGCTGCTTGGGAGACCTTCGAGGAAGCCTGAGGCTGGTGGTGGGAGCGAGGCGCAGCGGGGCTGCGAGCGTGTGCAGGGACTCCATTGTCCAGGAGTCCCTGCGTGACCTGCAAGACCTTCCGGTCCGCTCTCCCCGTGGCCCGCCCACCGCCCACAGGAGGGTACTTTACCTCCTCTTCCTGCTCTGCTCCCTGGGACGCTTTTGCTGCCGTAGCGCTGTTGCTGGCGCTTCACCTGGACTCTCTCTTTGTTGCCTGCTGGACCTGCAACAACCACTCGCCGCACCCGCTCCGCGGGTGCCGCTTCGCCCTGTTGGCTGGGGGCTGCTTGGGAGACCTTCGAGGAAGCCTGAGGCTGGTGGTGGGAGCGAGGCGCAGCGGGGCTGCGAGCGTGTGCAGGGACTCCATTGTCCAGGAGTCCCTGCGTGACCTGCAAGACCTTCCGGTCCGCTCTCCCCGTGGCCCGCCCACCGCCCACAGGAGGGTACTTTACCTCCTCTTCCTGCTCTGCTCCCTGGGACGCTTTTGCTGCCGTAGCGCTGTTGCTGGCGCTTCACCTGGACTCTCTCTTTGTTGCCTGCTGGACCTGCAACAACCACTCGCCGCACCCGCTCCGCGGGTGCCGCTTCGCCCTGTTGGCTGGGGGCTGCTTGGGAGACCTTCGAGGAAGCCTGAGGCTGGTGGTGGGAGCGAGGCGCAGCGGGGCTGCGAGCGTGTGCAGGGACTCCATTGTCCAGGAGTCCCTGCGTGACCTGCAAGACCTTCCGGTCCGCTCTCCCCGTGGCCCGCCCACCGCCCACAGGAGGGTACTTTACCTCCTCTTCCTGCTCTGCTCCCTGGGACGCTTTTGCTGCCGTAGCGCTGTTGCTGGCGCTTCACCTGGACTCTCTCTTTGTTGCCTGCTGGACCTGCAACAACCACTCGCCGCACCCGCTCCGCGGGTGCCGCTTCGCCCTGTTGGCTGGGGGCTGCTTGGGAGACCTTCGAGGAAGCCTGAGGCTGGTGGTGGGAGCGAGGCGCAGCGGGGCTGCGAGCGTGTGCAGGGACTCCATTGTCCAGGAGTCCCTGCGTGACCTGCAAGACCTTCCGGTCCGCTCTCCCCGTGGCCCGCCCACCGCCCACAGGAGGGTACTTTACCTCCTCTTCCTGCTCTGCTCCCTGGGACGCTTTTGCTGCCGTAGCGCTGTTGCTGGCGCTTCACCTGGACTCTCTCTTTGTTGCCTGCTGGACCTGCAACAACCACTCGCCGCACCCGCTCCGCGGGTGCCGCTTCGCCCTGTTGGCTGGGGGCTGCTTGGGAGACCTTCGAGGAAGCCTGAGGCTGGTGGTGGGAGCGAGGCGCAGCGGGGCTGCGAGCGTGTGCAGGGACTCCATTGTCCAGGAGTCCCTGCGTGACCTGCAAGACCTTCCGGTCCGCTCTCCCCGTGGCCCGCCCACCGCCCACAGGAGGGTACTTTACCTCCTCTTCCTGCTCTGCTCCCTGGGACGCTTTTGCTGCCGTAGCGCTGTTGCTGGCGCTTCACCTGGACTCTCTCTTTGTTGCCTGCTGGACCTGCAACAACCACTCGCCGCACCCGCTCCGCGGGTGCCGCTTCGCCCTGTTGGCTGGGGGCTGCTTGGGAGACCTTCGAGGAAGCCTGAGGCTGGTGGTGGGAGCGAGGCGCAGCGGGGCTGCGAGCGTGTGCAGGGACTCCATTGTCCAGGAGTCCCTGCGTGACCTGCAAGACCTTCCGGTCCGCTCTCCCCGTGGCCCGCCCACCGCCTACAAACACCCTATATATCCTACTCTGAGGCTTCCGCGACGCGGGACGCGCGCGGGTCCAAGCGCGGGGCGAAGACCGGGCAAAGAGCGGGCCGTTTGAGGCCGTTCGAGGTCTGAGCGGTCTGGTCTGGGCCCCCCATCTTGCATTTTCGCCTCGCACTTTGTGTTTGCCCTTTTTTCCTGCCCGGGCTGTTAGACTCAGTTAGTCCATATTTGACAATATGTGTACCCGCGTCACACGCAATAGGGCGGCCAAGGGGGGGCCGGCACCTAACGGGCCCATGGACGATTTCATCACGCGGACAACCAAGGCTATAGACCATGAAATTGACAAATTGCAAACCAGAGTGTCCCTTGACCTGGAAGCGGCCAGGAAGTTGTCACTCGATTTTGCCTCACGTAAGAAATCCTCTCTTGGCCATATAGCTACAGCTACTTCCCCTAATCTTATTGGTAAGCGGGAGGGTGTTATAGCAGTGGTTAATGTTCATGATATGCCTGTTCTGCCCACTGCCTCCCTCCCACTCCCATCTTTAGGTCTACCTGCCTTGCCCGACGGCCCGCTCACTGTTGAGGACAGTCCTCTTGCTTCCCTTACTTGTTCCCAACAATCACTTGATATATCCCTGGCCTCTACCTCATATGGCGGTCTTGATAACATCCCGGGGAATCCCAATAAGAGAAAACGTTCCCCCAGCCCAACTTCCCCTCGGAAGAAATTGCCAACACAGGGTGCTAATCTGCCCATCAGTGGAAATACAATAGCCGATATCAGTCCGGCCATGTCTCTCCTCTCCCCATTGGCTCCCGGGGGTGAAAACATTGTGGGGCAAGGCATGGTAGATTCTGGAGGCACCTCTCAACCTGAAAGATTAGATACGGGCTGGACAAACCAGGACGGGAGGGAGCGGGAATTTATAGGAGTGGTGTGGGAGTCTCTAAAAAATCTCTTATCTCCCCTGGACTTAAGGCTTTCCCGTATAGAGAACAATCTCCTCGAAATGGAGAAAAGTATCATCGCCTTGGCCACTCTTGGCCTAAGAGGCCTGGAACGCCAGGGGGTGATTGATAGTGACCCACGCACAGAGGTTCCTACCCCACCCCACATAGCTACTCCTGGTTTGCCCCCTAATCCCTCTTTGCCCTGTCCTACCCACCCTATCCCCAAACCCCGCACCAGGAATCTCATTACTGCTAACCCGCCCCCTCAGGCCAGGGCTAATACCCCAAATGCTCCAGCTACACAAACTCATACTGGCTCTACATCAGCTGCATCAAGAGCCCGGAACCCAATTAGCTCTAGCACCGGTCCTGCCCAGGCACCTCGTACTAATACTACAACAGTGACACCGAGAGCCCAAAATCCAGCCAATAATAGCTCACGTCCCGCCAAGGCCCCCCGGAATAGACCCCCACCTCATTCTGCTAGGGGCCCCCACAACAGGAGCAACTTTCGAGGAGGTTATATTGACCTTCCTCCCGAAGCAAATGATTATATGGTGGTTTTGACGGGCGTCCCGGAGCTGGAGAATGGCCAATATGAAGACCAGCACTCGCTACGTAACAAAGTTATGCACTGGCTCAACACTTATAGGCCTATTCCCAATGGAAGGAGGAGTAGAGTCTTAACGACTCGAAGAGTTCCCTGGGTGGGTACCACGAGGAAATCGACCCCTGGTGACTGTATAGTCGTAACATTTGACGACGTGTATACAGCCAGGCACATTTGGGCTCCTGGGAATCAAGACTGGGGCTCCTCTATTGCCCCGAAGCCCTTATCATTCTTTTATCCTCCCCGTGCTGTATGTTCGCAGGGGGGCTTTTGGCCCACAGTTCCCCAACAGCCTAGTTGGGGTTTCCCTTCCACCGCGCTTAACCCAAGCAGTTGCTGGCCTGGAAGTGTAACTGCTGATGGGTTTGGCAGCCTGGAGGATGTCGATTGACTCCTAACGACCCCAACTAGAGTATTACCTAGTAATCACAATGGGTCCACATTGGGGAAGGGGAGTCTATCCTTGACGGCTAGTGTGGGTGCGGCAAGTTGCTTCTCCCCTTCCCAGTCCCCAACACAGGCCCCCCCCACACTGGAACTGGCGCACCCTTCCTCTGTTGTCTGCCCTCCCATTACACACGTAGCAGTAAACCTGATTGTCCCCGGAACCCCACCACCTGCAGCTTCTTTCCACTCTGCCAGGGTCACTGATATCCACGCCATCTCCCCAGTTCCTGAGCCACAGCCTGGCAAGACCTCGATATGTGTTCCCCAGCTTAAAATATTAAGCTGGAATGTGGCAGGGCTTGCCCGAAACTTTAATAAACCTGATTGGGTCTCCTTTATGGAACCCTTCGGGATTTGCCTTTTACAGGAAACCTGGTGCTTGGAGCCTGTGCACAGGGTCGGCTTCACCACCTACTCTGTGCCGGCCTCCAGGTCTAAAGGCAGCAAAGGCCGTCCTTCTGGTGGCCTTATAATCTGGGTAAGTGTAGCACTGGGGTTAGTAGTAAAACATACAAATTCACCATCTCCAGATCTCTTGAGGCTTACTATGCAGTGCCCGGGGGGTAATACTCTAGAGCTCTTCAATATGTACCTAAGGGGGGCTAGGGCAGGGAACCTGAGCCCTCTGTCCCTAACTGGAGTCGAAGAGGAGCTAACCAGCTGCAACATTGACTCCCTTATCATTTTGGGCGGGGATTTCAATTGTTGCTTTGAGCCTTTGGCCTGCGAGGACATCTTGGACACATGGGAGGACGATGCCAAGAGAGGCATTCCCTTGCTTGCTCTCGATCCCATCAGGAAATGGACCCAGAATGCCATTGATATCAACGCACTTTGCTTGGAACACTCACTCAGAGCCACTAATGGTCGTTGTAAGTCAGACGCTGGAGGAGCACACACTTACAACAGGATTGGACATACCTCCAGAATCGACTACGTGCTGTTAAATTTTAACCTGTGGGAATACGCCCTTGATATGGTTGTCCAAAAATCCACGGATAGTGACCACAACCCGTTGATCCTTGTGCTTGCTCTCCCGTGGGACCAAGGGACCTCAGCAGTACCACCTCGGCCAACTTGGAAATCATCCCACGAAGTTGTTCCATCAAACTGCGGGAGGCGACTAAAGTGGGCTAAGGTCGCTTCGGATGCTACAAGAATGGCCCAAGTTCAATCCATAATGATGGAAGCCAAGTGTACAGCAAGCACGTTGGATTGTGACTCTCCTATCCTTGTCCCATTTGTGGAGACAATTGTATCACTTAGCAATCTCTTCCTGGTTCCTGAGGGGAGGGGGAGGTCCAAGCGGAGGAATGAGTCTAAGGGCAGAGACCAATGGTATTCTCACGCTTGCCGACAAGCAAAAAGTGAACTAATTATGGCGGTCAGCACTAAAGACCAGGCTTTGATTTCCCAAGCAAGGAAAAATTACAAGAAAACTCAAGTTGCAGCAAAGATCACTCATGAAACCAACTTCTGGAGCGATCTAATGGAGGCTGGTTTTAGAAAAGACTCAAGGGCTTTCTGGGCCCTGATTAGAGCTAGGGATAGGCCTGCCGACTCCCTGATTACATGCAATATTCCTGGGAAGGTTTGGTGGGCCCACTTTGCCAAATTATATTCCAACTCTCCGGGGGTACTGGGTCCCAACTGGAGTCCTAGTGACTTAGTACTAGCTAATAGCTCTCACCTTGGCCCCACTTTCTCACCTAGGGAGGTGGAGATAGCAATCAGGTGCATCGTTCCCAACAAAGCGGCAGGCCCAGATGGAGTCCCTGGAGACTTGCTTCGTAGCAATGTCGAGGTTTGGAGCCTATACATTGCTAAACTCCTGAACGAGGCAATGGTGGGTGGTGGTTTCCCGGATTCATGGAGGGGTGCGGAAGTTGTCCCCATTTTTAAAAAGGGCTGCAGGGACGACCCGGCTAACTACCGACCCATAAGTCTGCTTGATTCCACCCAGAAGGCAGCAGGGAAGGTAGTTCTGGGTAGGATCCTGCAGTGGGCCGAGGAAATGAAGGTTCTGTCTGACTTTCAGGCCGGTTTCAGATCTGGAACCGGCACGATTGAGCAGACATTCCGATTCCTGATGCTTTTTTGGAAAGTGGTCAAACTGGGCAAGGGCAGTCTGTATCTCGCTTTCATCGACTTACGGACTGCCTTTGACCTTGTTCCACGTAACCAACTGTGGGCCACACTTGAGGGCATGGGCATGCCCGCGTACCTATTAGCCCTAACCATCAAATTCCACGAAAGCAATTTTGCCCAAATTAGATGGGGTCAGCAAGGCCAAAAAACATCTCGGATTCCTGTCGACAGGGGCGTCCGCCAGGGGTGCGTGCTAGCTCCCACTCTGTTTTCCCTATATCTAAACGGAGTGGTAGAGCACCTTCTCCAGCTATCAGCAGATGCTCCTTCTCTGGCGGGCAGAAAGATACCAACGCTCCTGTTCGCAGACGATACCCTGCTGATCTCGAAATCCCCGAAGGGCCTCCAAACCCTGCTAACGAGGTTTCAGGGCTTCTGCGACGCAAGGGGCTTGGCTATTAACATCAACAAAACCAAGTTCCTTGTGTTGAACCCCCCCAGGAAGACAGTTCACCCACCATCAATTGACGCAGTACCTTTAGAAAGGGTCAGGGAATTCGATTATCTGGGAATCAGACTTTGTGACACCATGTCTTGGAAGGCGCACCACCAAAAATCCACCTTGACATACAGGAGGGTCACGGGTGCCCTCTTAAAAGAGCATCGCGCCTCACCCCTCAAACCCATCGGGGTGATCCTCGACATATACAAGGCAAAGGCTGTGAGTGCGGCCCTTTACGGGGCCGAATTGTGGGGTACCCAGAAACTGGATACTCTATCCCATCTGGAGAATAAGTTTCACAAAGACCTAATGCGGCTCCCTCACAACTCTCCTACCCTACCCCTTCTACTCGACACAGGTACACGACCCATAGCTGACCAGGCCAAGCTACGTCCCCTCCTCCTGTGGGCCCGTATATGGAATGTCCCTGAGCTTTCAAGCTATGCCGATGCACTAAGTGAGCTTCTTTCAACCCCGGGCTGGCATAAGATCGGTTGGCTCGTTGGTGTAAAGCGCCTCCTTTGCGATCTAGGCCTCGGCGATGCTTGGGCTAGCAGATCCTCGCCACCCAAACAGCTGCTCAAGAAAATATTCTGGCTGTGGGTGGACAATGAGAGAGTCTCACAACCGAATATATGTAGATCAGCTAAGGAGTTCTTGGTTATCAAAACCCGCCCCTCTAGAGAACCCTACCTCGATGTGATCTTGAATCCAACAGATAGGGCGTTGTATTTCAAATTTAGGGCAGGGGTTTTGCCCTTAAGCTCAAGGACAGCTAAGTGGAAACCACCATGGCAAACTGTGGAAACTTGTCCTTTCTGTACAACCAGGGTAGAATCCATTGCTCACTTGTTATTTGAATGCCCAGCCTACGCTGCTCCCCGTCGCAGATGGTTGAAACCGCTCTGCACAAGGCTGGGCACTCGGTCACATTTGGAGGCCTTACAGCTGTTAAAATCCGACCCTCAACCACTGTTTGCTTGTGGTCTGGCAAAATTTCTGGGGTGGGCCTGGAGGATAAGAACCGCGAGGAGGAAGCTCCTCCAGTAAGGATGCCAACTGATATTATAGTGCCCCGGCTACTTCCTGTATGCGCCCCTTTGTTTATGCAGAAATGAATATTTGTATATTTGCACAAATGTTTTCAAAAATGATGCTTTTTACTAGGTTGTATATTTATAAGATTCTTGTTGAAATTTTTTATAGTCTTGATGTATAACTGTGTTTTATCCGTATGAAGATTTTACTGTAATGCTTTTATGAAATGAAATATTTCGAAATAAAGCTATACAACCAACCAACCAACCATATATATATATATATATATATATATATATATATATATATATATATATATATATATATATATATATATATATATTACCTACTGGCGTCTCGCCAGTAGGTATATATAGTTAGGATTAATTCCCTATGGGATTTCTGAAAATTCTATGCCTAATAACTTTGGCGTTTGAGGACGGAATCGGCTGAAATTTTCAGGAAAATGGCACATTTTGTTTCTGAGCAGCCCCTGAAAATTTGGTGGAGTTTCGTCAAGGGGGGGCTGAGAAAAAAGGGGGGTCCCAAAACGCGTTTTTTCCATTCATTTTTCCATAGGGCGGTTGGACTCACTTTTAGCTCGAACGGCTGAATGGATTTGCACGAAACTTGGCAAAATTGTAGGGACTGTTAGCCCGATGTGCCTTTGCTAGGTCTCAATATATGTGCTCCAGTAGTTTTTGAGAAATTAACGTTCAAACCAAGATATATATCTGTAACAGCGCTCTGGGCAGCGATCCGGTCCGCTTACTTTTCGCGAAACGGAACTTTGCGCGCAGAAAGCTGATTGGCTCTCCGGTGTCTGTCAACATTCTAAACAGTCCGGAGCGGCCGCCATCTTATCTCTCGGTAGGATCGAGAGAGAAGAGGT
This sequence comes from Lissotriton vulgaris, assembly GCF_964263255.1. Classification (NCBI taxonomy): domain Eukaryota; kingdom Metazoa; phylum Chordata; class Amphibia; order Caudata; family Salamandridae; genus Lissotriton; species Lissotriton vulgaris. The sequence goes on from NC_141689.1 coordinate 1,273,475,782, forward strand.
GAAAAACGAAGGGGGAATTTATTGAAAGGGTGCAAGGTATACCCCTCTTGACCCCCTAGGATTGTTGTTGGGGTTATTAAAGGGTCCCGTGGGGAAAATAAAAAAAAATGATTTTTCACGGTAGAAGCGTTTCCCGGGCCGCGAACTGGGCCGCAAACTGGTAGCGAAACGGGAATTCGCCATTTTGTGCTTCGTTTTAATTGTTTAGAGACAAAAATTATCGCCGCACATCGGCCACAATGCATGAATATCGTTGAAAAGTCAGCGATATTCATGCATTATCCAGCAAATGCTCTTAGCCATGTTATCCACCTTCCATTGGATAACAGAAAGCTGATTGGCTCTCCGGTGTCTGTCAACATTCTAAATAGTCCGGAGCGGCCGCCATCTTATCTCTCGGTAGGATCGAGAGAGAAGAAGAGGTGAAAAACGAAGGGGGAATTTATTGAAAGGGGGCAAGGTATACCCCTCTTGACCCCCTAGGAATGTTGTTGGGGTTATTAAAGGGTCCCGTGGGGAAAATAAAAAAAAAATTATTTTTCACGGTAGAAGCGCTTCACGGGCCGCGAACTGGGCCGCAAACTGGTAGCGAAACGGGAATTCGCCATTTTGTGCTTCGTTTTAATTGTTTAGAGACAAAAATTATCGCCGCACATCGGCCACAATGCATGAATATCGCTGAAAAGTCAGCGATATTCATGCATTATCCAGCAAATGCTCTTAGCCATGTTATCCACCTTCCATTGGATAACATGGCTAAAAACCGCTCTGTGCGTGAGCTTTTTTTTTTTTTTTTTTTTTTTTGCTGCGTGACGTTTGTTAACGTTCGATTCGATGGAAATCAGGAAGTGTTGAACACCATTTTGTCACTGCGAGTAAATATTTTGTTATAAATGAATCCTTATTGATAAACATTGTCTGCGCCATCTTGCGTTTTTGTCCAATGCCACAATTTTGTCGTGCACGGCAGCCATTTTAGATGCCTTGACCAGGGCCACTCTCTGCACGCCGTCGATTCTCAGCATGGCTCCCCACCCTCGCACGCATCTCCCCCACGCAATGGTCACCCCCGCTCTCTCTCTCATGCATGGGCCATATACTTCCCCCATCTGCGCTGCTCTTCTCTGAGAATCACACCCTGTGCCCGTTCGACACCTCCCTTTCACCCTATTCACTACCGCACCCTCTGACACTTCTCTTCCTCTGTGTCCGATTGTCCAGGCCGGACCTAGGCTATCACCTAGCCCTGCGGATGTAGTGTATGGCTCCAGCTGTAGAGTATCCAGACATGCCAACCCTCCCGATTCAGGTGTGAGACTACTGATTTCAGTGCTAGTCTTTCGTTTCCCGATTCCTGCAAGGAAAAACCCGGGGGCATATTTCCAACAACTAGCGGTAATTTTTGTCTCTAACTTGTTTAGAGACAATAATTATCGCCGCACTTCGGCGAATTTTATCGCACATAAACCTTGCTATTAGCAAGGTTTATCGCAAATGCGATAAAAAACGGCCGCAATGCATGAATATCGCTGAAAAGTCAGCGATATTCATGCATTAGTCAGCAAATGCTCTTAGCCATGTTATCCACTTCCCATTGAACAAGCGCATGGTCTTTTAAAGATTTGTGAAGTACTCGGGGCGGGGGGGGGGCACTGGCAGCAATTTGCAGGCCAGGCAGTGTTCAACACGTGCATCACCCTTTCTCTGCCTGCTATTGCGCTCCATGTTTCGGAAAGGTAAGAAAATGAACGTGCATTTGAGTTTGAAATGTCCGATCTTGTAGCAGTACACTTGCAAAGCCCACACATGACAATAACCCGATTCAAGGCCCCATTCACCCGATTTTTAAAAAAAATATAGTACTCCAAGACAGTTACATTTTAAAACTTTATTAATATTTAAATATAACGAACGCAACAAAAACTGTAAATATATTTAACCATTTTTTGAAATTAACCAGAACTATAACGATAACAACAACAACAACAATAATATAACTTTTATGCCTAAATTACGCAAACATTTAGCTAATCTGCTAAAGGGGGGAGTCGCCATTTCTTTACAATAATCAATAATGAAAAATCCACATCAATAGGGTTGCCCGTTTTGTCGATGCAGCACTATAGTGCAATATACACAGCACCTGGGGTGTCAAGAGTGAACAGGTCTTTCTTTGTTCCTTAAGATGTTATCTGTGTCAACCTCTTCCGAGAATGCTGATGCGTTAGGGATTTCCTTGTGACAGCTGCTTCATAGACAGACGATATCTTTGTTAAGTCATTAGTGTTAAGTGTGTCTGAAACTACAGTGCCCTTCTGTTTTACTTTCCACAGACACTACAGAGTTTTGTGTGTTGTTCTTCTGAGCGACAATTATTCCAGAGGTTTCAGGTTCACTTGTTTTGTTCTGCAGTGAGTTAACAGCTTTAGAGAGTTCATGTTTATTTGCTATGTCCTGCTGTTCGTGAACTGCTTCAGAGACGTCAGCCTCATTTTTTATGTTTCAGTAGATCCTGGACCTGCCCGGCCGCGCCCAAAATGGCGCCGGTGTAAATGGGACTCGTAACTGCTTGTTCTGTACTGGTTGCCCAACCTTGATATCACGAGATACATATGCAGTTTTGAAGCACATGGCGGAGGCTTGTCTGCTGTAGTGGGGCGCCCCTTTATCGTTTCAGTCGCCATTCCGCCCGCTTTTGCTACACTGTGCCTCCTCCGCCATTCAGCTGTTTACTGCCCGCTCTTACGGCTACAGCGTCTCGCTCACCATGTAGTTGAGTTGCTCCCACTCTTGCGGTGCAGCGGTAGGCGGCTTCCACAGGACTCTTAAAATGGCGGCGGCTCTTCGGATTTGGGCCTGGTCCAGTAAAATGGCCCTGGGACACCTTGGAACTCGGACGCTTGTCTGCCAGGGCTTGGGTTCCATTCTCGAAAGCGTCCCCTCAGCCTTGAAGATTGTACAAAAGTCTTGGGGGCCCTCGACTCCCGCAGGCTTCCGGTGGGGAGCGGCTGCCATGATTGCTTGCGGAATGGCCACGACGGAGCTACGAGATGGCGGTGCTCTCATGGTGACGCCAGCTTCAGTCTGAAACATCCAGAAACAAGGTGGGGCTTTCATCGTTTGGGGAAAAAAAATGTTTTAATCCAATGAAAAGTGTTATTTTTAGGTCACATGACCTAGTCTTACATAATTAGGAAAAGAAAAGTAAAATGAACCAATGAAAAGTTTTATTAACAAGTCACATGACCTGTTATGCTTACGTTACGCGCTGCGCGGCGCGCTCTGGATCGTTTCCGGGAAGCTGCGCCTTGCGCACCGGAGCACTTCCGGGTGCGCTAACGCGGCGCGTCATATGACGCATTACGCGACAACGCAGGTCCAGAATATGTGTGGAGCTCAATTCATTTCACTATTTTCGTATTTCTCATGAAGGGTTATTCCTAATGTTTGTATTTTACCGAGGTTAAAAAGAGATCGAATTAGTGGTCTACTGATTTTGCTCGATTACTTTTATTTTTTTACACGATTTTTCACTATCTGCAAAGACTAAACAGAGTATTGCGACTTTGTGCTTGTTTGTAAATAGAGAATGATCCAAAGAGAACCAATTGTAAAACAGTAAATGCTTGGATAATAATCAATCAAATGGAGAGACAAGCAGGTACGACGGATTACAACAGGGGTAAAGGTCTGCGTTAACTACCGTTCACTATCTGCAAAGAGAGAGTACTACTAAGAGAAAAGAGGGGAGTGGGGGGGGGGGGGGCAGCGTTCAAAGCACATCAGCGTGCATAAACACGAAAACGTTTTTACCTATCACGTACTTGACATTTGACAGCTTTTGATGTTTGCTATTAAAAAACCATTGAAATTCACAGAAAAAACCATAGGTTATACTCCATATATAGTTAGGAATTTGCATTTACAAAACCTTGAAAATTCAATGAAAAAACCATTGGTTTTAGGCCATATATAGTTAGGGATTTGCATTTAGAAAACCTTATTTTACTCGCATAAAACCATTGAAATTCCATATATAGTTATAAGCGCTAACTATATATCGCGCACCCGCAATCCACTGCTGATGATGTCACATATTACATCATTCATGACATGGTTAGTGACATCACTGATGACATCACTGATGACATCTCAAATGACATCACTGATGACATCACTGATTACAACATCCAGTGACTGTATGTTTCTGTAAAGTTAAAATATGTTTTACATATTGATGAATGTGTGGATATATAAGTGTCTGGATGAAGGATTTACTAGGTGCATGACTGACTGATTGAGTGAGTGATTAAATGTGTCTCACTGAGTGCATGGGTTAGTGACTAAACTGTTTTAATTTGTGCATCATTATATCTGTTGTTCTACAAACTGCTGCATATGTTGATCAGTAGCTATATGAGTAACTGTATGGGTTGATTGGTTGTCCAAGTATTTGTATGGGAAACTGAGTGTGTGTGTATGGGTGGCTGGAAGGTGTGTGACTCTGTACATAGATGTGTGAGTAGTTGATTCACTATATGTATAGATTCAAAACTGCATGTGGAAACAGCTGTATGGGCGGTTGACTGTGCATGAGTGTATTAGTGAGTGAATGGATATCTCAGTGCTACATGTCAAATTAAGTACATATGTAAAACACAATACATCTGAGAGTTGACATATATAAATAACTGTGCATAAGAGCTAGTGAATGTGTGAGTGGCTGTATGGATCATTGTGAACATGTATCAGAGATTGTATAAGAGAGTAAAGTAAATATGTGTTAGTATATGTTTGAATAATTAAGGTGTGTATAACTGTATAGTTGAGAAAATGGAGGTGTGATTGATTTTTGGCATAACTGACTAGGTGTGTGAGTAACTCCATGGATGAGTGACTGTCTGTTTACACTGATTGTATCTAAGGTTATATTAGAGTCTGAAGAGGTTCATGGTATTATCACATGAATGATATCATCAGTGATGTGATCAGTCATGTCAAATGAGATGTTATCAGTGATGTCATCAGTGATGTCATTTGAGATGTCATCAGGGATGTCATCAGTGATGTCACTAACCATGTCATGAATGATGTAATATGTGACATCATCAGCAGTGGATTGCGGGTGCGCGATATATAGTTAGCGCTTATAACTATATATGGAATTTCAATGGTTTTATGCGAGTAAAATAAGGTTTTCTAAATGCAAATCCCTAACTATATATGGCCTAAAACCAATGGTTTTTTCATTGAATTTATATATATATATATATATATATATATGTATATATTTATATATATATATATATATTCCAACCTCGCGGTGGGCTGCAGGCACTGACCTCACCGCCCCTGCTCAATGGACACCTGTAATCTGGGGCTGAGGCGTACGAAGGGGAGCTGAGGAGGCTCTGTTGTGGACTAATCAGCCGAAAAAACGGAGCAGGACATTTTGCTTTGTTTTAAAGACTCACCCTGCTTTGGTTCCCGCATTCACGCACCAAATAATCTTTTCCCCGCGGCACCAACCCCCATGATCCCTCTACAGGGGATTCTGGGACCTGTAGTTTTCCCGGACGCAGGGGACGCTACACAGGTGTGCTGCTTCAAGTTTTTCCTGTGGGAGGTGCAGGCTCATCACATTGGGCTTAAGAGAGAGGCGGGACCTACAGCAGAGTGTTATTCTTGTGGAGGCTTTGGGCGCTGACGAAGGCACAACAACAGCCAGAAATGCATCCGCCACTTTCCAGAATAAAGCCTCCAAAAGTTATCCCCTTGGGTCTCTGCTCTCTTTTTCCTTGGAAGGAGTGTTTCCTGCACATTTTACGCGTCAACCTGAGACGCCTACAGAGAACCCCGCCTCACTCTGGGATCAGACATCACAGGCTTGGGCTGTATTCAGTCCGTTTTCTTCACCAGAGTTATTTGGTTGGTCCCAATCCCGCCCCGGAGTACAGGAGGATAACCGGCAGTTGCGAGGTAATTCCAACCTCGCGGTGGGCTGCAGGCACTGACCTCACCGCCCCTGCTCAATGGACACCTGTAATCTGGGGCTGAGGCGTACGAAGGGGAGCTGAGGAGGCTCTGTTGTGGACAAATCAGCCGAAAAAACGGAGCAGGACATTTTGCTTTGTTTTAAAGACTCACCCTGCTTTGGTTCCCGCATTCACGCACCAAATAATCTTTTCCCCGCAGCACCAACCCCCATGATCCCTCTACAGGGGATTCTGGGACCTGTAGTTTTCCCGGACGCAGGGGACGCTACACAGGTGTGCTGCTTCAAGTTTTTCCTGTGGGAGGTGCAGGCTCATCACATTGGGCTTAAGAGAGAGGCTGGACCTACAGCAGAGTGTTATTCTTGTGGAGGCTTTGGGCGCTGACGAAGGCACAACAACAGCCAGAAATGCATCCGCCACTTTCCAGAATAAAGCCTCCAAAAGTTATCCCCTTGGGTCTCTGCTCTCTTTTTTCTTGGAAGGAGTGTTTCCTGCACATTTTACGCGTCAACCTGAGACGCCTACAGAGAACCCCGCCTCACTCTGGGATCGGACATCACAGGCTTGGGCTGTTTTCAGTCCGTTTTCTTCACCAGAGTTATTTGGTTGGTCCCAATCCCGCCCCGGAGTACAGGAGGATAACCGGCAGTTGCGAGGTAATTCCAACCTCGCGGTGGGCTGCAGGCACTGACCTCACCGCCTCTGCTCAATGGACACCTGTAATCTGGGGCTGAGGCGTACGAAGGGGAGCTGAGGAGGCTCTGTTGTGGACAAATCAGCCGAAAAAACGGAGCAGGACATTTTGCTTTGTTTTAAAGACTCACCCTGCTTTGGTTCCCGCATTCACGCACCAAATAATCTTTTCCCTGCAGCACCAACCCCCATGATCCCTCTACAGGGGATTCTGGGACCTGTAGTTTTCCCGGACGCAGGGGACGCTACACAGGTTTGCTGCTTCAAGTTTTTCCTGTGGGAGGTGCAGGCTCATCACATTGGGCTTAAGAGAGAGGCGGGACCTACAGCAGAGTGTTATCCTTGTGGAGGCTTTGGGCGCTGACGAAGGCACAACAACAGCCAGAAATGCATCCGCCACTTTCCAGAATAAAGCCTCCAAAAGTTATCCCCTTGGGTCTCTGCTCTCTTTTTTCTTGGAAGGAGTGTTTCCTGCACATTTTACGCGTCAACCTGAGACGCCTACAGAGAACCCCGCCTCACTCTGGGATCGGACATCACAGGCTTGGGCTGTTTTCAGTCCGTTTTCTTCACCAGAGTTATTTGGTTGGTCCCAATCCCGCCCCGGAGTACAGGAGGATAACCGGCAGTTGCGAGGTAATTCCAACCTCGCGGTGGGCTGCAGGCACTGACCTCACCGCCCCTGCTCAATGGACACCTGTAATCTGGGGCTGAGGCGTACGAAGGGGAGCTGAGGAGGCTCTGTTGTGGACAAATCAGCCGAAAAAACGGAGCAGGACATTTTGCTTTGTTTTGAAGACTCACCCTGCTTTGGTTCCCGCATTCACGCACCAAATAATCTTTTCCCCGCAGCACCAACCCCCATGATCCCTCTACAGGGGATTCTGGGACCTGTAGTTTTCCCGGACGCAGGGGACGCTACACAGGTGTGCTGCTTCAAGTTTTTCCTGTGGGAGGTGCAGGCTCATCACATTGGGCTTAAGAGAGAGGCGGGACCTACAGCAGAGTGTTATTCTTGTGGAGGCTTTGGGCGCTGACGAAGGCACAACAACAGCCAGAAATGCATCCGCCACTTTCCAGAATAAAGCCTCCAAAAGTTATCCCCTTGGGTCTCTGCTCTCTTTTTTCTTGGAAGGAGTGTTTCCTGCACATTTTACGCGTCAACCTGAGACGCCTACAGAGAACCCCGCCTCACTCTGGGATCGGACATCACAGGCTTGGGCTGTTTTCAGTCCGTTTTCTTCACCAGAGTTATTTGGTTGGTCCCAATCCCGCCCCGGAGTACAGGAGGATAACCGGCAGTTGCGAGGTAATTCCAACCTCGCGGTGGGCTGCAGGCACTGACCTCACCGCCCCTGCTCAATGGACACCTGTAATCTGGGGCTGAGGCGTACGAAGGGGAGCTGAGGAGGCTCTGTTGTGGACAAATCAGCCGAAAAAACGGAGCAGGACATTTTGCTTTGTTTTAAAGACTCACCCTGCTTTGGTTCCCGCATTCACGCACCAAATAATCTTTTCCCCGCAGCACCAACCCCCATGATCCCTCTACAGGGGATTCTGGGACCTGTAGTTTTCCCGGACGCAGGGGACGCTACACAGGTGCGCTGCTTCAAGTTTTTCCTGTGGGAGGTGCAGGCTCATCACATTGGGCTTAAGAGAGAGGCTGGACCTACAGCAGAGTGTTATTCTTGTGGAGGCTTTGGGCGCTGACGAAGGCACAACAACAGCCAGAAATGCATCCGCCACTTTCCAGAATAAAGCCTCCAAAAGTTATCCCCTCGGGTCTCTGCTCTCTTTTTTCTTGGAAGGAGTGTTTCCTGCACATTTTACGCGTCAACCTGAGACGCCTACAGAGAACCCCGCCTCACTCTGGGATCGGACATCACAGGCTTGGGCTGTTTTCAGTCCGTTTTCTTCCCCAGAGTTATTTGGTTGGTCCCAATCCCGCCCCGGAGTACAGGAGGATAACCGGCAGTTGCGAGGTAATTCCAACCTCGCGGTGGGCTGCAGGCACTGACCTCACCGCCTCTGCTCAATGGACACCTGTAATCTGGGGCTGAGGCATACGAAGGGGAGCTGAGGAGGCTCTGTTGTGGACAAATCAGCCGAAAAAACGGAGCAGGACATTTTGCTTTGTTTTAAAGACTCACCCTGCTTTGGTTCCCGCATTCACGCACCAAATAATCTTTTCCCTGCAGCACCAACCCCCATGATCCCTCTACAGGGGATTCTGGGACCTGTAGTTTTCCCGGACGCAGGGGACGCTACACAGGTGTGCTGCTTCAATTTTTTCCTGTGGGAGGTGCAGGCTCATCACATTGGGCTTAAGAGAGAGGCGGGACCTACAGCAGAGTGTTATCCTTGTGGAGGCTTTGGGCGCTGACGAAGGCACAACAACAGCCAGAAATGCATCCGCCACTTTCCAGAATAAAGCCTCCAAAAGTTATCCCCTTGGGTCTCTGCTCTCTTTTTTCTTGGAAGGAGTGTTTCCTGCACATTTTACGCGTCAACCTGAGACGCCTACAGAGAACCCCGCCTCACTCTGGGATCGGACATCACAGGCTTGGGCTGTTTTCAGTCCGTTTTCTTCACCAGAGTTATTTGGTTGGTCCCAATCCCGCCCCGGAGTACAGGAGGATAACCGGCAGTTGCGAGGTAATTCCAACCTCGCGGTGGGCTGCAGGCACTGACCTCACCGCCCCTGCTCAATGGACACCTGTAATCTGGGGCTGAGGCGTACGAAGGGGAGCTGAGGAGGCTCTGTTGTGGACAAATCAGCCGAAAAAACGGAGCAGGACATTTTGCTTTGTTTTGAAGACTCACCCTGCTTTGGTTCCCGCATTCACGCACCAAATAATCTTTTCCCCGCAGCACCAACCCCCATGATCCCTCTACAGGGGATTCTGGGACCTGTAGTTTTCCCGGACGCAGGGGACGCTACACAGGTGTGCTGCTTCAAGTTTTTCCTGTGGGATGTGCAGGCTCATCACATTGGGCTTAAGAGAGAGGCGGGACCTACAGCAGAGTGTTATTCTTGTGGAGGCTTTGGGCGCTGACGAAGGCACAACAACAGCCAGAAATGCATCCGCCACTTTCCAGAATAAAGCCTCCAAAAGTTATCCCCTTGGGTCTCTGCTCTCTTTTTTCTTGGAAGGAGTGTTTCCTGCACATTTTACGCGTCAACCTGAGACGCCTACAGAGAACCCCGCCTCACTCTGGGATCGGACATCACAGGCTTGGGCTGTTTTCAGTCCGTTTTCTTCACCAGAGTTATTTGGTTGGTCCCAATCCCGCCCCGGAGTACAGGAGGATAACCGGCAGTTGCGAGGTAATTCCAACCTCGCGGTGGGCTGCAGGCACTGACCTCACCGCCCCTGCTCAATGGACACCTGTAATCTGGGGCTGAGGCGTACGAAGGGGAGCTGAGGAGGCTCTGTTGTGGACAAATCAGCCGAAAAAACGGAGCAGGACATTTTGCTTTGTTTTAAAGACTCACCCTGCTTTGGTTCCCGCATTCACGCACCAAATAATCTTTTCCCCGCAGCACCAACCCCCATGATCCCTCTACAGGGGATTCTGGGACCTGTAGTTTTCCCGGACGCAGGGGACGCTACACAGGTGCGCTGCTTCAAGTTTTTCCTGTGGGAGGTGCAGGCTCATCACATTGGGCTTAAGAGAGAGGCTGGACCTACAGCAGAGTGTTATTCTTGTGGAGGCTTTGGGCGCTGACGAAGGCACAACAACAGCCAGAAATGCATCCGCCACTTTCCAGAATAAAGCCTCCAAAAGTTATCCCCTTGGGTCTCTGCTCTCTTTTTTCTGGGAAGGAGTGTTTCCTGCACATTTTACGCGTCAACCTGAGACGCCTACAGAGAACCCCGCCTCACTCTGGGATCGGACATCACAGGCTTGGGCTGTTTTCAGTCCGTTTTCTTCCCCAGAGTTATTTGGTTGGTCCCAATCCCGCCCCGGAGTACAGGAGGATAACCGGCAGTTGCGAGGTAATTCCAACCTCGCGGTGGGCTGCAGGCACTGACCTCACCGCCTCTGCTCAATGGACACCTGTAATCTGGGGCTGAGGCATACGAAGGGGAGCTGAGGAGGCTCTGTTGTGGACAAATCAGCCGAAAAAACGGAGCAGGACATTTTGCTTTGTTTTAAAGACTCACCCTGCTTTGGTTCCCGCATTCACGCACCAAATAATCTTTTCCCTGCAGCACCAACCCCCATGATCCCTCTACAGGGGATTCTGGGACCTGTAGTTTTCCCGGACGCAGGGGACGCTACACAGGTGTGCTGCTTCAATTTTTTCCTGTGGGAGGTGCAGGTTCATCACATTGGGCTTAAGAGAGAGGTGGGACCTACAGCAGAGTGTTATCCTTGTGGAGGCTTTGGGCGCTGACGAAGGCACAACAACAGCCAGAAATGCATCCGCCACTTTCCAGAATAAAGCCTCCAAAAGTTATCCCCTTGGGTCTCTGCTCTCTTTTTTCTTGGAAGGAGTGTTTCCTGCACATTTTACGCGTCAACCTGAGACGCCTACAGAGAACCCCGCCTCACTCTGGGATCGGACATCACAGGCTTGGGCTGTTTTCAGTCCGTTTTCTTCACCAGAGTTATTTGGTTGGTCCCAATCCCGCCCCGGAGTACAGGAGGATAACCGGCAGTTGCGAGGTAATTCCAACCTCGCGGTGGGCTGCAGGCACTGACCTCACCGCCCCTGCTCAATGGACACCTGTAATCTGGGGCTGAGGCGTACGAAGGGGAGCTGAGGAGGCTCTGTTGTGGACAAATCAGCCGAAAAAACGGAGCAGGACATTTTGCTTTGTTTTGAAGACTCACCCTGCTTTGGTTCCCGCATTCACGCACCAAATAATCTTTTCCCCGCAGCACCAACCCCCATGATCCCTCTACAGGGGATTCTGGGACCTGTAGTTTTCCCGGACGCAGGGGACGCTACACAGGTGTGCTGCTTCAAGTTTTTCCTGTGGGAGGTGCAGGCTCATCACATTGGGCTTAAGAGAGAGGCGGGACCTACAGCAGAGTGTTATTCTTGTGGAGGCTTTGGGCGCTGACGAAGGCACAACAACAGCCAGAAATGCATCCGCCACTTTCCAGAATAAAGCCTCCAAAAGTTATCCCCTTGGGTCTCTGCTCTCTTTTTTCTTGGAAGGAGTGTTTCCTGCACATTTTACGCGTCAACCTGAGACGCCTACAGAGAACCCCGCCTCACTCTGGGATCGGACATCACAGGCTTGGGCTGTTTTCAGTCCGTTTTCTTCACCAGAGTTATTTGGCTGGTCCCAATCCCGCCCCGGAGTACAGGAGGATAACCGTCAGTTGCGAGGTAATTCCAACCTCGCGGTGGGCTGCAGGCACTGACCTCACCGCCCCTGCTCAATGGACACCTGTAATCTGGGGCTGAGGCGTACGAAGGGGAGCTGAGGAGGCTCTGTTGTGGACAAATCAGCCGAAAAAACGGCGCAGGACATTTTGCTTTGTTTTAAAGACTCACCCTGCTTTGGTTCCCGCATTCACGCACCAAATAATCTTTTCCCCGCAGCACCAACCCCCATGATCCCTCTACAGGGGATTCTGGGACCTGTAGTTTTCCCGGACGCAGGGGACGCTACACAGGTGTGCTGCTTCAAGTTTTTCCTGTGGGAGGTGCAGGCTCATCACATTGGGCTTAAGAGAGAGGCTGGACCTACAGCAGAGTGTTATTCTTGTGGAGGCTTTGGGCGCTGACGAAGGCACAACAACAGCCAGAAATGCATCCGCCACTTTCCAGAATAAAGCCTCCAAAAGTTATCCCCTTGGGTCTCTGCTCTCTTTTTTCTTGGAAGGAGTGTTTCCTGCACATTTTACGCGTCAACCTGAGACGCCTACAGAGAACCCCGCCTCACTCTGGGATCGGACATCACAGGCTTGGGCTGTTTTCAGTCCGTTTTCTTCACCAGAGTTATTTGGTTGGTCCCAATCCCGCCCCGGAGTACAGGAGGATAACCGGCAGTTGCGAGGTAATTCCAACCTCGCGGTGGGCTGCAGGCACTGACCTCACCGCCTCTGCTCAATGGACACCTGTAATCTGGGGCTGAGGCGTAGGAAGGGGAGCTGAGGAGGCTCTGTTGTGGACAAATCAGCCGAAAAAACGGAGCAGGACATTTTGCTTTGTTTTAAAGACTCACCCTGCTTTGGTTCCCGCATTCACGCACCAAATAATCTTTTCCCTGCAGCACCAACCCCATGATCCCTCTACAGGGGATTCTGGGACCTGTAGTTTTCCCGGACGCAGGGGACGCTACACAGGTGTGCTGCTTCAAGTTTTTCCTGTGGGAGGTGCAGGCTCATCACATTGGGCTTAAGAGAGAGGCGGGACCTACAGCAGAGTGTTATCCTTGTGGAGGCTTTGGGCGCTGACGAAGGCACAACAACAGCCAGAAATGCATCCGCCACTTTCCAGAATAAAGCCTCCAAAAGTTATCCCCTTGGGTCTCTGCTCTCTTTTTTCTTGGAAGGAGTGTTTCCTGCACATTTTACGCGTCAACCTGAGACGCCTACAGAGAACCCCGCCTCACTCTGGGATCGGACATCACAGGCTTGGGCTGTTTTCAGTCCGTTTTCTTCACCAGAGTTATTTGGTTGGTCCCAATCCCGCCCCGGAGTACAGGAGGATAACCGGCAGTTGCGAGGTAATTCCAACCTCGCGGTGGGCTGCAGGCACTGACCTCACCGCCCCTGCTCAATGGACACCTGTAATCTGGGGCTGAGGCGTACGAAGGGGAGCTGAGGAGGCTCTGTTGTGGACAAATCAGCCGAAAAAACGGAGCAGGACATTTTGCTTTGTTTTGAAGACTCACCCTGCTTTGGTTCCCGCATTCACGCACCAAATAATCTTTTCCCCGCAGCACCAACCCCCATGATCCCTCTACAGGGGATTCTGGGACCTGTAGTTTTCCCGGACGCAGGGGACGCTACACAGGTGTGCTGCTTCAAGTTTTTCCTGTGGGAGGTGCAGGCTCATCACATTGGGCTTAAGAGAGAGGCGGGACCTACAGCAGAGTGTTATTCTTGTGGAGGCTTTGGGCGCTGACGAAGGCACAACAACAGCCAGAAATGCATCCGCCACTTTCCAGAATAAAGCCTCCAAAAGTTATCCCTTTGGGTCTCTGCTCTCTTTTTTCTTGGAAGGAGTGTTTCCTGCACATTTTACGCGTCAACCTGAGACGCCTACAGAGAACCCCGCCTCACTCTGGGATCGGACATCACAGGCTTGGGCTGTTTTCAGTCCGTTTTCTTCACCAGAGTTATTTCGTTGGTCCCAATCCCGCCCCGGAGTACAGGAGGATAACCGGCAGTTGCGAGGTAACTCCAACCTCGCGGTGGGCTGCAGGCACTGACCTCACCGCCCCTGCTCAATGGACACCTGTAATCTGGGGCTGAGGCGTACGAAGGGGAGCTGAGGAGGCTCTGTTGTGGACAAATCAGCCGAAAAAACGGAGCAGGACATTTTGCTTTGTTTTAAAGACTCACCCTGCTTTGGTTCCCGCATTCACGCACCAAATAATCTTTTCCCCGCAGCACCAACCCCCATGATCCCTCTACAGGGGATTCTGGGACCTGTAGTTTTCACGGACGCAGGGGACGCTACACAGGTGTGCTGCTTCAAGTTTTTCCTGTGGGAGGTGCAGGCTCATCACATTGGGCTTAAGAGAGAGGCGGGACCTACAGCAGAGTGTTATTCTTGTGGAGGCTTTGGGCGCTGACGAAGGCACAACAACAGCCAGAAATGCATCCGCCACTTTCCAGAATAAAGCCTCCAAAAGTTATCCCCTTGGGTCTCTGCTCTCTTTTTTCTTGGAAGGAGTGTTTCCTGCATATATATATATATATATATATATATATATATATATATATATATATATATATATATATATATATATATATATATATATATATATATATATATATATATATATATATATATACATATATATATATATATATTGTGGTAGGTATTATATTGTCTCTGCGGTAGCAAGTGGAAGTTAGACAGCTGTGGGCTTTTACAGACAATACAGCAGCCACTGCTGAATGCGGGAGATGAATGATTGGGGCAACTGCCACTGCCAAGGTGCTCCACTACTGCAAATAAAGAGGAAGTACTGTGGAGCCTGATGGCCCTCCATTGTTAAAACTTGTAAAAAAAATACAGGAAGTCATAAAGTTTATACAAGACTCCTTTCACAAATGCACTTCAACAAAGACACATTGCTCTGTGGGCTTGCTCTTTCCCACAGAGAAAACACAAAAAATCTTGCAATCAATCAAATATATTATGTTCAACTGATGTCTGATGACTATGGGAGATTACAAATAAATAAATACTAGCTAGGTTGTAGATTCACATGTCCCTCTTCTCCACTTTGAAATGACTGCCATCACTTCACAATGGTAGTTGCAGCTCATACAATTCATTTAACGAGATAGATGTTATGCTTTTGTTATAAAACCCTCAATTCAAAATAGGAACTAATGACAGGGTCTATGTGCACAGACAATAGCTATAGGACACGCATTGTTCCACAGCCACTAAGGGAAGAAGAGTGGATGCATTGCCTGCAAAGTCACATCCAGTGCCCACTTTGCATGGGAAATACTGTACATATAGGGTTCAACTATACACAATACTGAGGGACTTCTCATTAACAGAAGCCTGGAGTACACATCTTTCCCAGCAAGTATTCAAGAAACTGACCTCTGCCAGGCCACAAATATATCGACATTAGAAGACAAGACAGCAGTGTGTAAGCGCCCGGCCTGGTGCCGCTCTGCCAACCATAACACAAGCTGCTACCTATGTGGCCATGGGAAAGAAACTCTAATCCATGTCCTGGGTATGTGTCCTCCATTACTGCCGCATAGGAAATCGCTTCTTCGTGCTGACTTTATCAGCCTAGGTGTGCGCACATGCCAGTAGGCAGCAATCGCCTACCTGAACCCACAAAACTGTCAACTAAATTTCAAAACTATCAAATTTCTTGAGATAGCAGCCACCAAAATAGGCTCTGTAAGTGCATCAAGTAGCTTGTGAAACCTGTACTTGGATTTAGCGCCGATGGATTACAGTTAGGGCCGGGACTAGTTAAAACGCTTGTGGCTTGCCACTTCTACCTCTCAGATCTTACGCACTGTTTGCACTTTGAAGTAGACGCGCATCAGACCAACAAACTCACAATGCACTAACTGAATGCACTGGGCCAGGCTGGAGCGCTATTCACCCAGCTCCACAACTCACTCTTGGAAAATGGACTGTTTGGAACCATCTATCAAGTACTACACAACACTCTGACAGCACTTTACACTGGCTTGCCTGAGTAGCCTGAAGAGATCGGGGGCAGCCTGAAACAAGATTTTCGCTGACATTCCCCCCATTGCGAACTAGACGATTGAACTGAGCAAACTTGCACTTGACTGTTAAGCTTTTGGATTCCAAGCGATGTGAAGAAGGCTGGTTTTAAATTGTCTCGTCAATAGCCCTTAGCATTTTAATACCTGTGGGGCCCCGCTGCGGTGCGGGCGGCGTCTACTCTTTTCCCGGGGCTCCCTCAGCACAAGGGAGCCCCGCACCAGCCGGCAGCATCACCCAGTCTCCCCCTCGGCACAGGAGACCGAGGGGGGCACATCGAAGGCTTCCCCCAGGCAGGGGGAAGCAGAAACCACGTCCTCCCGGCCCCGCCCACAACCAGGCGGCGGCCATCAAGAGGCAGTTCGGGCCGCGGCGCTGATCTCGGGGGGCAAAACGAGGGGTGGGCACCCTCGATAATAAAATAAAAAGATGAAAATAAAAGAGAGAAGCCCCCCAAGGCCCCCCACCCCCAAATTTTTTTTTCTGAAAAATCGTGGGGTGCGCGCACGGTGCGCGCTTACAGATACATAATTTGTTTCTCTTTTAATTTTCTCAGGAACTACTGGAGGGATTTACCCTATTTAACCAAAAGGGTGATCTGTGTACCAGATACTACCATTTTGACAAGTTTGGTGTAATTCCCGTCAGCGGTTCAAGCTGTAGCCGTGTCTAAAGGTCCTATGGAAATTAACATGGGGAAAACACGTTTTGGGGCCCCCCTTTTTTCTCAGCCCTCACTTTACTAATCCCCCCCAAACTTTCAGGGAAGGAGAGGAGCGGAGCGAGCCATCTTCTTTGAGAAATTTGCGAAGATTCATCAACCAGTGCCAAAGTTATTCCCAATAGAATGTTGGGAATTTCCTATGGAAACTAGGTCCTAACTATATATACCGCCAGTAGGTAATATATATATATACCTATTTATATATTTATTGCCAAAAGTATAGGTTGCATACACGACATTTTTCTGAATTAGCATTTTAAAAACCAATGAAATTCACAGAAAAAAACATAGGTTTTACACACGTTATAGTTAGGAAGTAGCATTTAAAAAACCTATGAAATTCACTGAAAAAACCATAGGTTTGACACATGTTATAGTTAGCTGGAAATTTTACTGACATAAAACCAATGAAATTCCACGTTATAGTTAGTTGGACTCACTATAACTTGCGCGTGCAATGCACTGCTGATGACGTCACATATGACATCACTCATGACATGGTCAGTGACATCACTCATGACATCACTGATGACACCATCCTTGTGACATAGTGACAGACCCCCTTTCACTGTAATGTAACCCTTGAAACACATATTCAAAAATAGAAACTGAAATTTAAAAAAAAATACAGATACCCATATCAGTTACAACAAGTAATTCAGTAATTCCACCATCTATATACACATCCACTCATACATATACTCACTCATCATATGAAGTGATACACCTATACATCCTGTTACACACCGACAATCATCGAAAAGTTACTCACACACATACTCACACGTGCAAATAAACTAATGAACATCCATTTATTTGAATATAGAGTTATACACACACTTCCACCTTACTTCTATTGAAAATTACACATATTTATTCTCTTAAACAATCACTTATAGAAACACATACTTATTTAAACAGGAACTCTTTCAATCTCTTACTCTCACATATACTCACTTATATACATCAATATTCACATATACTAGATTAAAACATATGTTGTTACTGATAAAGACACTAGTGAGACAGTCATTCACTCACTAACAAACACATATACACACTCAACCACCCATACAGTCCTGCACATATGCTGTCTTCAAAACACATACAAAGTCAGTCACTCATGCATCTATGTGCTAAGTAATACCCCCACCAAACCATACAGACACTCATACTGATACTAAGAGAAACATCTAATAACCCATATACATACGCATGTAGCTACTTACCAACACATGTAGCCACTTATACACAAAGTGAAACACTAATATATATATTTAAATATTTAAACATTACTCACTAATATTTATTTTTCAGAAAGACACATATTCACTGGATGGTGTCATCAGTGATGTCATGAGTGATGTCACTGACCATGTCATGAGTGATGTAATATGTGACGTCATCAGCAGTGCATTGCACGCGCAAGTTATAGTGAGTCCAACTAACTATAACGTGGAATTTCATTGGTTTTATGTCAGTAAAATTTCCAGCTAACTATAACATGTGTCAAACCTATGGTTTTTTCAGTGAATTTCATAGGTTTTTTAAATGCTACTTCCTAACTATAACGTGTGTAAAACTTATGGTTTTTTCTGTGAATTTCATTGGTTTTTAAAATGCTAATTCAGAAAAATGTCGTGTATGCAACCTATACTTTTGGCAATAAAGTTCTGGCAATATTTTTTTCGAAAACAAACCGTTTTCTTCACTGTTCAAGTTGCATAGAGACTCCTTGTAAAGCAATACAGAATTCGA
This sequence comes from Lissotriton vulgaris, assembly GCF_964263255.1. Taxonomy (NCBI): domain Eukaryota; kingdom Metazoa; phylum Chordata; class Amphibia; order Caudata; family Salamandridae; genus Lissotriton; species Lissotriton vulgaris. The sequence continues at coordinate 1,273,494,362 of NC_141689.1, forward strand.
AAGTCTGTACCTTGCCTTTTTTTAAACACATTAAAATTTGTCTGTAAATAAAAATAGCCTTACTAAACTTTTGTGCGCGACCCGGTGTGCGCACTCTCGGCAACAGTTGTCAATAAAATGGATATCGCATTTCCAGGCTTTCGTGCGCGACCGAGTGCGCGCACCGGCCTATATATTCCGTAAAAACCTTGCGATTTGAACTTATTGAATTTCTACATACACCCCTCAAAGAACTTATAGTACGTCAAAGAGACTGTACCTAGACTTCTTTTTTATTCTTATGAAACTTTTCAGTAAATGGAGCCGAATGTCTTTTTAAACTTTCGTGCGTTACCGGATGTACACACCTTGGTATTTTTTTTAGAAATATAAAACGTTTCATACTTTAACAATTGTGTGCTTAAATCCAGCTCAGAAGATATACAAAATCAGGATGGTAGTTGGTTCAACCCGGACCGTTTATTAGAGGTAGATCGTCCGACTCCACCGGAGGACACCCCTAATAAAAAAGACATATATATAAAATGCGGACTAGCCGCTGTATCGTGCTAGCAAACTATAACATATAAATCGTTAGAAAAAACAAAAGGAATCGAGCAAAATCAGTAGGCCACTGATGAGATCTTTTTTTGACCTCGCTAAAATAGAAAAATTAGGAACAACCCCTCATGAGAAATATGAAACTAGTGAGAGAAACCGAGCTCGACGCCATGATGGCTGCAAGACAGCTCGGCTCCGCCGCCCACCCCACCCAAAATAACGACAAATATTATAAAGATACACAACACACCAGCAAAGTAACAGGGTAAAACGTTTTATTAAATAACTATTTACATGGCAGCCTACTGCAACATGAAAACAACACTTTCAATTGGTTCTTAATAGTTTCAATTCTGGAATTTACACGCAGCACTCCACCCACTTCCCTCACTATCTTTTCTACTCTCAAGAGAGAACAACGTCCTACATCTTTCGGAAGACTTTGGTGAAATGGCTACCGTATCTCATTCATCTTCCGAATCTGACCAAAATGATCGACTACCTTTAATAAGAAAAAATAAATCTTTCATCTGGCAATTTTTCACTTATCCTGAAGATCAAAAGAAAGTGAATGCACCAAAAGTAACCTGCACGATATGTGACTTGGTTCTCTCAAGAAGAAATCCAGCAAAAAAATATTCCTTTTCCATACATACCATGGTGCGGCATGTCAAACAAGTGCACCCTCTGCAATTTGCAGAGGCAACGACAAGAGCCCTGGTCACGCTATTACCATTAGAGGTAGCCAGCACATCTTCTGATCGACGACCTGTATCTCCATCGAGTGCAGAGATGGACTTCAGATATTTAACTATATATGGTCTATAACCTATGGTTTTTTCAGTGATTTTCTTTGGTTTTTTAATAGAAAATATCAAAAGCTTTTTTGTGGAAAATGACTAAAATTAGGTATACATAAGCGGCGTTCATTTATGTTCACCACAGCCATTGTTAAAAGTAAAGTGAAAGTCGCGAAACAGTGGCCACGCCATCTAGTCCCTTTTAGGCCCCATCATGCACGTAAGTAACAGCCATTTTCTGTGTCATGGCCTCTCTGCCCACTGCCAATAGCCTATGATTGTTCGAAATTGGTTCTCTTTGGGTCATTCTCTGTTCACAAATAAGCATAAAGTCGCAATACTCTGTTTAGTTTTTGCAGATAGTGAAGGATAGGTAGTGCACACTTTTGTCCCCTTTGTAACCCGTCATGCCTATCTCTGCCCCGTTTGTTGGTAGTTGGTTCAACCCGGACCATTTATTAGAGGTAGATCGTCCGACTCCACCGGAGGACCCCCCTAATAAAAAGGACATATATATAAAATGCGGACTATCCGCTGTATCGTGCTAGCAAACTATAACATATAAATCATTAGAAAAAACATGAAACTAGAGAGAGGAACCGAGCTCGACGCCATGATGGCTGCAAGACAGCTCGGCTCCGTCGCCCACCCCGCCCAAAATAACGACAAACACTATGCAAATATTATAAATATATACAACACACCAGCAAAGTAACAGGATAAAACGTTTTATTAAATAACTATTTACATGGCAGCCTACTGCAACATGAAAACAACACTTCTAATTGCTTCTTAGTAGTTTCAATTCTGAAATTGAACACCCAGTACATCCAGAGGTCATGTCCGACAAGTTGTGTGGGGGGATGCCTTGCTAATGCCACCACCCCCACCACCTTCTGTAGGAAGGACTCTGGATATCCTTGGTCCCTGAGAGGCTTCGATGTCCCTGCCTTGCACAAATGTCATAAGTTCTGGATGTTGAGAGCCATACTTCAGGGTCCGACAAGTTGTGTGGGGGGATGCCTTGCTAATGCCGCCACCCCCACCACCTTCTGTAGGAAGGACTCTGGATATACTTGGTCCCTGAGAGGCTTCGATGTCCCTGCCTTGCACAAATGTCATAAGTTCTGAATGTTGAGTGCCATACTTCAGGGTCCAAGAAACGCGGACTCGGAGGGGGCGCTTGGCTCCTGCCCCCTCCCCAAGTCTTGTTCCCCTGGTATGGCCTGAGATCGCCCCCGACATAGGCGGCCGGCTCCTGGGGTCAGGTGGAACTTCTTGCCTTTTGATGCCTCTTCCATTCTGGACCTTGTCCCACAATCCGTTTGACCTGAAGACACGTCCTGCGGTGCCCTGGTCCGACCATCACATATACCTGCGCCAGGAGACGGCGTGGGGTGCACTGGAAGGGAGAGGCGGCGCGAACGAGCCTCTCCCACCTCACCAGGTGGAGGTTTCTTAGCTACACCCCAGCGCTTCACTCGGCCAGCTGAGTTCCGCCTGCTCCTGCGGCACAGTGCCTCGCTCGGCCAGCTGAATTACGCCTGCTCTTGCTATTACACCGTCTCACCCGCCATCCGGCTGAATTGCACCCACTCTTCCGATACAGCGACAGGCGGCTGCCACGTAGCTCAGGAAATGGCGGTCGGCTCCACAGACTTTGGCCTGGCCTGCAAGGATGGCTCTGGGCAACTCTGGAACTCGGACGCTTGACTGCTAGGGCATGAGCCCCATTCCCAAAAGCGTCCCCTCAGCCTTGAAGATTCTACAAGAGTCACCGAGGCCCCCGACTCCTGCAGACTTCCGGTGGGGAGCGACTGCCATGATTGCTCGCGGAATGGCCACGACGTAGCCACGGGGTGCTCTCATGCTGACGCCAGCTTCAGTCTGAAACATCCAGAAACACTTTAGACTACCAATTCGATCAGTTCCGGTGGAGCCCCATTGACGTATCGCGTTGTTGCGTAATCCGTCATATGACGCGCCGCGTTAGCGCACCCGGAAGTGCTCCGGTGCGCGAGGCGCGAAGCGCAGCTTCCCGGAAGCAATGCGGAGCGCGTAACGTAAGCATTTACATTTCAGTTGGTTCTCCCTCACAATATTTTCAATGTCACATAAAAGTCACCCATCACCCACTGCCATCTCTGGCTGTTTCCATGGTAACACTTCATTCTGCACCTGGCTGAAGGCACAGGTCAAAAGTTCATATCTCAACGTTCTACAGCAAAGTAACAACCCTGTTTTCCCTCCAGAAACACCTGCCAATCCACAGCTCTGTTACATGTCTTTTTTTTTCACACCCAATAGTACTTTTCGTTTAACATAAACATTAACATGCAACGTACTGTTCAATCTCCACTTCTTACAATCAACCAATCATTTTTATTTTTTAAACCACACCCAGCCTCTTCCTTTTTCTTTATTTAGAATTTCAACTTCTAACTACCATTCCACTTCCAGAACCGATCGGAGGACGACTACAAATCCCTTGAAAATGAAGGTCTGGCTAATAGGACACAGTTATATTCACTGGAGTGAAAAATATGCAGTAAGCAGACGAATTTGCAACCTCAGCTTACCAAATGTACACATAACATGGATTTCCAAAAGAGGATTGAAATGTCACCAATTGATTCCATTGGTGAAAACTTTTATGCATCTCCCAGAACCAGACCTTATAATTGTGCACTGTGGTGGGAACGATCTAGGCACAATCACTGGGGTAGGTCTGGAAATGCTTCTAAAAGACACCTTTCGACAATTGATGACACTTTTTCCTCGATCTGCCTTGGTATATTCCAATATATGCCAAAGACAGAAATGGAATTGGTCCAATCACCATTGTGCACAATTTGAGAAAGCAAGGAGACATGTAAATAAATCTGTTTCTGCGTTCCTCAGAGATTATAGCATGGGTTCTATTTACCACAACAACTTGCGATACCACATGCAAGACGTCTATAGGAGAGACGGTGTTCATTTCACGAATGAGGGAAACAGAATCTTCCTCTGCAACATCAGGCTCTGCATCGGTACTTACTTATAAATGCAGAAAACACTCAATTAACACAATGGCTCTTTTCAGAGCCACCTTATATCTAAGCACTCAAACTTCTGATTTATCTCCATTTTCACACTCTTGTAAAAAGGTGTGCGCGACCGAGTGCGCGCACCACGCAACTTTAAAAAAAAAAAATATATATATTTTCGCCTTTAAGGGCCTTACTGCACACCCTGAGAAAACCTACGCAGCAAAACAATCTCTACCTTCTCCCCTTTCCATATTCCAACGCTTTGAAATCAACAATATATTTACTCGCAATGACAAAATGGCAGTCAACACTTCCTGATTTCCTTTGAATCGAACGTTAACAGACGTCACGCAGCAAAATTCCGCTCACGCACGCAGCCGTTTGGGTGCGCGCACGTGTGCGCGCGTATAGATATATAATTGACTTTAACTTTAATTTCCTCAGCAACTACTGAACGGATTTACACCATTCCAAAAAAAGCGTAATCTGCGAGCCGGAATGTACAGTTTTGCCAAATTTCTTATAAATCCATTCACCCGTTCGACCTGTAGCCGAGTCTAAAGGTCCTATGGAAAATAACATGGAGAAAACACGTTTTGGGACCCCCCTTTTATCTCAGCCCCCACTTGACCAATCCCCCCCCACACTTTTAGGGAAGGAGCGCAGCGGACCGAGCCATCTTCTTTGAGAAATTCGCTAAGATTCTTCAACCAGGGCCAAAGTTATTCCAAATAGAATGTTGAGGATTTCCTATGGAAACTAGGTCCTAACTATAACTACCTACTGGCGACCGCCAGTAGGTAATATATGTATATTACCTACTGGCGGTCGCCAGTAGGTAGTTATAGTTAGGATAATTTTCAATGTTAAATCTCAACATTCTATTTTGAATAACTTTGGCGCCGGTTGACGAATCTGCCTGAAATTTTCAGGAAAATGGTCTCATGGCGGTCCGGTCCTTCCCTGAAAGTTTGGGGGGGATTCGTCAAGCGGGGGCCGAGATAAAAGGGGGGTCCCAAAACGCGTTTTCCCCATGTTAATTTCCATAGGGCGGTCGATTTCACTTTTAGCTCGAACGGCTGAATGGATTTCCACCAAACTTGGCAAAATTGTAGGGACTGGTAGCCCGATGTGCCTTTGCTATGTCTCAAGATATGTGCTCCAGTGGATTTTGAGTAATTTAGGTTCAAAAAAATATATATATCTATAGCCGCGCTCCGGTGCGCGCACCGGAGAGCGCTCGAGGCGCGACACGCGACTTGCGCGCAGGAAGCTGATTGGATCTCAGTTGTCTGTAAACATTCTAAACAGTCTGGAGCGGCCGCCATCTTGTGTCTCGGTAAAATCGAGACACAAGAGGTGGCTAAAAGAAAGGGGGAAATGACAATAAGGGGGAAGAGTACACCCCCTCTGACCCCCTAGTTTTGATGTGGGGGCCATTAAAGGGCCCCGCGGGGCCTCAAAAAAAAATTATTTTTTTTCGATTTCCGCGGGGGGCGCACCCGGTACGCGTACCGGGGAGCTTACTGAGGAGCGTACTAAGGAGAAAAAAAATGACAGATTTTTTTCACAAAAAAATGCATTTTTTTATAAATTAGAGGTAGTTCTGAAAAGAACTTTTTTTTTTCTTCTTTTTGTTGTTTTATATTTTTTTGTGTTTTTTGAACTTTTTGAACTTTTTTTGGCTTTTTAAAACAATTTTATAATTTTTTTGGATTTTTGTCAAGGGAAAAACAAAAAACAGGAATTCAAAAACGGCTCAACAGGAGCAAAAAAATGTGAAAATTTAGGGACTGTCAGGGCAGCGGTGTTGCTGTTTCTTTAGGGCAATAAGTTCAACACTCTGCTCCCCATAGCAGAGCAGTTCGTTACACTCCGTGCACAGAAATTTGATGCCTGCAAACTCTGGCTGTATGTTAGGGACCATTCTTCTACGGGATGGTCCCGAAGGTGTTGCTCCACCAGTGGAGGTGCTGCCGCCATCTGTGGGTAATTTCCGTGCCAGGTCTCTGACACTCTCCCTCGCAAAGTTGTTTGGGTGTCTTCTTTTGACATGCCTGATTAAATTGGCATTACCAAAACTATATTTTTTCAGAGGATTGCCTCTGGATAAAGTACTCCCACATATTTTGCAGGTTACTTTTGGAGCGTTGACTTTTTTTTCACCTTCAGGGATGTTATAAAATTTCCAGATGAAATGGATTTTTTTCTTCTCCGTAGGAGGGTCCTCATCTACAAATGCATCTGAATCACTGCTGGATGACTCTCTTGCAGCCATTGCTGTAGATCAGGAAAGTAGGAGATGAAGATAGTACACAGAACAGCTCTTGCTCTCTCCAAGTACAAAGCAATAGTGAAGGAAATGGGTGGGGATTTCATTCTTTGTAAAAAAAACTGTTAGCAACCAATGAAAAGTGTTATTTTAGGGTCACATGACCCGACGCGCTTACGCTGCGCGCTTCGGAGCACTTCCGGTGCGTTTACGCGGCGCGAGCGGAGGCGCTTCCGGGGCGCAAACGTGGCGCGATCGTAGGCGCTTCCGGGTGCGTTTACGCGGCGCGATTTGAGGCGCTTCCGGGGCGCACATATGACGCGACCGTAGGCGCTTCTGCGTGCGTTTACGAGGCGCGAGCGTAGGCGCTTCCGAGGGCACTTACGTTGCGCGCCGAAGTGATGTCATCAAACTTTTACAGAAATGCATAATCATTTTCCTTATTAAAAAAAACTGATTTTATTTGTATAGTACGAAAAGTTTTGCATTATTATTAACTTTTCATTCATATTTTTTTTCACGAACGACAATAGCGCTCCGGGTGCGCTTTCTGCTAAGCTCACCGGAAAGCTTACGGGAGCGCTTAGCTGAAAGCTTCTCGGAGCGCGCACCAAGAGCGCAAAAAAAAAAAAATATATAAAAAAAAGAATACTTACAAAAAAACAGCAAATTGTAAAAAAAAAAAGGATACAAACTCGATATAGAAAGGAATTAGCATTTAAAAAACCTATGAAATTCACTGAAAAAACCATAGGTTTCACACCAGTTATAGTTAGGAATTAGCATTTAAAAAACCTATTAAATTCACTGAAAAAACCATAGGTTTGACCCCAGTTATAGTTAGCTGGAAATTTTACTGATATAAAACCATTGAAATTCACACGTTATAGTTAGTCGGACTCACTATAACTTGCGCGTGCAATGCACTGCTGATGACATCACATATTACATCACTCATGACATGGTCAGTGACATCACTCATGACATCACTGATGACACCATCCAGTGAATATGTGCCTTTCTGAAAAAGTAAATATTAGTGAGTAATGTTTAAATATTTAAATATATATATTAGTGTTTTACTTTGTGTATAAGTGGCTACATGTGTTGGTAAGTAGCTACATGCGTATGTATATGGGTTATTAGATGTTTCTCTTAGTATCAGTATGAGTGTCTATATGGTTTGGTGGGGGTATTACTTAGCACATAGATGCATGAGTGACTGACTCTCTGTTTCTATGTGTTTTGAAGACAGCATATGTACAGGACTGTATGGGTGGATGAGTGTCTATATGTGTTTGTTAGTGAGTGAATGACTGTCTCACTAGTGTCTTTATCAGTAACTACATATGTTTTAATCTAGTATATATGAATATTGATGTATATAAGTGAGTATATGTGAGAGTAAGAGATTGTAAGAGTTCCTGTTTAAATAAGTATGTGTTTCTATAAGTGATTGTTTAAGAGAATAAATATGTGTAATTTTAAATAGAAGTAAGGTGGAAGTGTGTGTATAACTCTATATTCAAATAAATGGATGTCCAATAGTTTATTTGCACGTGTGAATATGTGTGTGAGTAACTTTTGGATGAATGTCGGTGTGTAACAGGATGTATAGGTGTATCACTTCATATGATGAGTGAGTATATGTATGAGTGACTATATAAAACTATTGGTGAATGAGTGGATGTGTATATAGATAGTGGAATTACTGAATTGCTTGTTGTAACTGATATAGGTATCTCCATTTTTTTAAAAATTTCAGTTTCTATTTTTGAATATGTGTCTCAAGGGTTACATTATAGTGAAAGGAGGTCTGTCACTATGTCACAAGGATGGTGTCATGAGTGATGTCACTGACCATGTCATGAGTGATGTAATATGTGATGTCATCAGCAGTGCATTGCACGCGCAAGTTATAGTGAGTCCGACTAACTATAACGTGTGAATTTCAATGGTTTTATATCAGTAAAATTTCCAGCTAACTATAACTGGGGTCAAACCTATGGTTTTTTCAGTGAATTTAATAGGTTTTTTAAATGCTAATTCCTAACTATAACTGGTGTGAAACCTATGGTTTTTTCAGTGAATATATATATAGATAGATATATATTTATATATATTCACTGAAAAAAACATAGGTCTTAGGGACGTTATTTTTACAAATTGCATTATAACTCGCGCCCCCGTAAGGCACTGCTGGTGATGTCACATATTACAAAAAACACAGTTGATGGACAGAATGCAGAACAATGTCTTACATTCACCCCAGTACAAAGATCTGGGCCTAAATCCATCGTTTTTTTGCACTCCACAGCACCCTAGGTCAGACACTGGCTATATGCAAATAAGCCTTGACCCTGTGCCTCATGGGAGCAGTCCAGCCCGAACTACCAAGCCATGTCTTTCCTAGACCGGAATCAAGCATCCAAGGACCGGTTTCTGGCTATCAGCCTTCTTCAGCTTGGATAGCTTGACCCCAGTGATGTGGAGAGCCTGGGATTCACGTCTGAGCATACCCAGCCCACTCGGGGTGAAAATTGCAAAAACACAGTTGATGGACAGAATGGAGAACAATGTCTTACATTCACCCAAGTACAAAGATCTGGGCCTACATCCGTCGTTTTTTTGCACTCCACACCACCCTAGGTGAGACATTGGCTATATGCAAATCAGCCTTGACCCTGTGCCTCATGGGTACAGTCCAGTCCGAACTACCAAGCCATGTCTTTCCTAGACCGGAATCAAGTATCCAAGGACCGGTTTCTGGCTATCAGCCTTCTCCAGCCTGGATAGCTTGACTCCAGTGATGTGGAGAGCCTGGGACTCACGTCTGAGCATACCCAGCCCACTCGGTGTGAAAATTGCAAAAAACACAGTTGATGGACAGAATGCAGAATAATGTCTTACATTCACCCCAGTACAAAGATCTAGGCCTAAATCCATTGTTTTTTTGCACTCCACACTACCCTAGGTCAGACACTGGCTATATGCAAATCAGCCTTGACCCTGTGCCTCATGGGAACAGTCCAGCACGAAATACCAAGCCATGTCTTTCCTAGACCGGAATCAAGCATCCAAGGACCGGTTTCTGGCTATCAGCCTTCTTCAGCCTGGATAGCTTGACCCCAGTGATGTGGAGAGCCTGGGATTCACATTTGAGCATACCCAGCCCACTCGGGGTGAAAATTGCAAAAAACACAGTTGATGGACAGAATGGAGAACAATGTCTTACATTCACCCAAGTACAAAGATCTGGGCATACATCCATCGTTTTTTTCCACTCCACACCACCCTAGGTGAGACACTGGCTATATGCAAATCAACCTTGACCCTGTGCCTCATGGGTACAGTCCAGTCCGAACTACCAAGCCATGTCTTTCCTAGACCGGAATCAAGTATCCAAGGACCGGTTTCTGGCTATCAGCCTTCTCCAGCATGGATAGCTTGACTCCAGTGATGTGGAGAGCCTGGGACTCACGTCTGAGCATACCCAGCCCACTCGGGGTGAAAATTGCGAAAAACTCAGTTGATGGACAGAATGCAGAACAATGTCTTACATTCACCCCAGTACAAAGATCTGGGCCTAAATCCATCGTTTTTTTGCACTCCACACCACCCTAGGTCAGACACTGGCTATATGCAAATCAGCCTTGATCCTGTGCCTCATGGGAACAGTCCAGCCCAAACTACCAAACCATGTCTTTCCCAGACCGTAATCAAGCATCCAAGGACTGGTTTCTGGCTATCAGCCTTCTTCAGCCTGGATAGCTTGACTCCAGTGATGTGGAGAACCTGCGACTCACGTATGAGCATACCCAGCCCACTCGGGGTGAAAACTGCAAAAAACACAGTTGATGGACAGAATGCAGAACAATGTCTTACATTCACCCCAGTACAAAGATCTAGGCCTAAATCCATCGTTTTTTTGCACTCCACACTACCCTAGGTCAGACACTGGCTATATGCAAATCAGCCTTGACCCTGTGCCTCATGGGACCAGTCCAGCCCGAACTACTAAGCCATGTCTTTCCTAGACCGGAATCAAGCATCCAAGGACCGGTTTCTGGTTATCAGCCTTCTTCAGCCTGGATAGCTTGACTCCAGTGATGTGGAGAGCCTGGGACTCAAGTCTGAGCATACCCAGCCCACTCGGGGTAAAAATTGCAAAAAACCACAGTTGATGGACATAATGCAGAAAAATGTCTTACATTCACCCCAGTACAAACATCTGGGCCTAAATCCATCGTTTTTTTGCACTCCACACCACCCTAGGTCAGACACTGGCTATATGCAAATCAGCCTTGACCCTGTGCCTCATGGGAACAGTCCAGCCTGAACTACCAAGCCATGTCTTTCCTAGACCAGATTCAAGCATCCAAGGACCGGTTTCTGGCTATCAGCCTTCTTCAGCCTGGATAGCTTGACTCCAGTGATGTGGAGAGCCTTTGACTCACGTCTGAGCATACCCAACCCACTCGGGGTGAAAATTGCAAAAAACACAGTTGATGGACAGAATGCAGAACAATGTCTTACATTCACCCCAATACAAATATCCGGGACAAAATCCATAGTTTTTTTGCACTCCACACCACCCTAGGTCAGACACTGGCTATATGCAAATCAGCCTTGACCCTGTGCCTCATGGGAACAGTCCAGCCCTAACTACCAAGCCATGTCTTTCCTAGACCGGAATCAAGCATCCAAGGACCGGTTTCTGGCTATCAGCCTTCTTCAGCCTGGATAGCTTGACTCCCGTGATGTGGAGAGCCTGGGACTCGCATCTGAGCATACCCAGCCCACTAGGGGTGAAAATTGCAAAAAACACAGTTGATGGACAAAATGCAGAACAATGTCTTACATTCACTCCAGTACAAAGACCTGGGCCTAAATCCATTGTTTGTTTTGCACTCCACACCACCCTAGGTCAGACACAGGCTATATGCAAATCAGTCTTGACCCTGTGCCTCATGGGAACAGTCCAGCCCGAACTACAAAGCCATGTCTTTCCTAGACCGGAATCAATCATCCAAGGACTGGTTTCTGGCTATCAGCCTTCTTCAGCCTGGATAGCTTGACTCCAGTGATGTGGAGAGCCTGGGATTCACGTCTGAGCATATCCAGCTCACTCGGGGTGAAAATTGCAAAAAACCCAGTTGATGGGCAGAATGCAGAACAATGTCTTACATTCACCACAGTACAAAGATCTGGGTCTAACTCCATCGTTTATTTTGCACTCCACACTACCCTAGGTCAGACACTGGCTTTATGTAAATCAGCCTTGACCCTGTTCCTCATGGGTACAGTCCAGCCCGAACTACCAAGCCATGTCTTTCCTACACCGAAATCAAGTATCCAAGGACCGGTTTCTGGCTATCAGCCCTCTCCAGCATGGATAGCTTGACTCCAGTGATGTGGAGAGCCTGGGACTCACGTCTGAGCATACCCAGCCCACTCGGGGTGAAAATTGCAAAAAACTCAGTTGATGGACAGAATGCAGAACAATGTCTTACATTCACCCCAGTACAAAGATCTGGGCCTAAATCCATCGTTTTTTTGCACTCCACACCACCCTAGGTCAGACACTGGCTATATGCAAATCAGCCTTGACCCCGTGCCTCATGGGAACAGTCCAGCCCGAACTACCAAACCATGTCTTTCCCAGACCGTAATCAAGCATCCAAGGACTGGTTTCTGGCTATCAGCCTTCTTCAGCCTGGATAGCTTGACTCCAGTGATGTGGAGAACCTGGGACTCACGTATGAGCATACCCAGCCCACTCAGGGTGTAAACTGCAAAAAACACAGTTGATGGACAGAATGCAGAACAATGTCTTACATTCACCCCAGTACAAAGATCTAGGCCTAAATCCATCGTTTTTTTGCACTCCACACTACCCTAGGTCAGACACTGGCTATATGCAAATCAGCCTTGACCCTGTGCCTCATGGGACCAGTCCAGCCCGAACTACTAAGCCATGTCTTTTCTAGACCGGAATCAAGCATCCAAGGACCGGTTTCTGGCTATCAGCCTTCTTCAGCCTGGATAGCTTGACTCCAGTGATGTGGAGAGCCTGGGACTCAAGTCTGAGCATACCCAGCCCACTCGGGGTAAAAATTGCAAAAAACCACAGTTGATGGACATAATGCAGAAAAATGTCTTACATTCACCCCAGTACAAACATCTGGGCATAAATCCATCGTTTTTTGCACTCCACACCACCCTAGGTCAGACACTGGCTATATGCAAATCAGCCTTGACCCTGTGCCTCATGGGAACAGTCCAGCCTGAACTACCAAGCCATGTCTTTCCTAGACCAGATTCAAGCATCCAAGGACCGGTTTCTGGCTATCAGCCTTCTTCAGCCTGGATAGCTTGACTCCAGTGATGTGGAGAGCCTTTGACTCACGTCTGAGCATACCCAACCCACTCGGGGTGAAAATTGCAAAAAACACAGTTGATGGACAGAATGCAGAACAATGTCTTACATTCACCCCAATACAAATATCTGGGACAAAATCCATTGTTTTTTTTGCACTCCACACCACCCTAGGTCAGACACTGGCTATATGCAAATCAGTCTTGACCCTGTGCCTCATGGGAACAGTCCAGCCCGAACTACAAAGCCATGTCTTTCCTAGACCGGAATCAATCATCCAAGGACCGGTTTCTGGCTATCAGCCTTCTTCAGCCTGGATAGCTTGACTCCAGTGATGTGGAGAGCCTGGGATTCACGTCTGAGCATATCCAGCTCACTCGGGGTGAAAATTGCAAAAAACCCAGTTGATGGACAAAATGCAGAACAATGTCTTACATTCACCCAAGTACAAAGATCTGGGTCTAACACCATCGTTTTTTTTGCACTCCACACAACCCTAGGTCAGACACTGGCTTTATGTAAATCAGCCTTGACCCTGTTCCTCATGGGTACAGTCCAGCCCGAACTACCAAGCCATGTCTTTCCTAGACCGGAATCAAGCATCCACGGACCGGTTTCTGGCTATCAGCTTTCTTCAGCCTGGATAGCTTGACTCCAGTGATGTGGAGAGCCAGGGACTCACGTCTGACCATACCCAGCCCACTCGGGGTGAAAACTGCAAAAAACACAGTTGATGGACAGAATGCAGAACAATCTCTTACATTCACACCAGTACAAAGATCTGGGCCTAAATCAATCGTTTTTTTGCACTCCACACCACCCAAGGTCAGACACTGGCTATATGCAAATTAGCCTTGACCCTGTGCCTCATGGGAACAGTCCAGCCCGAACTACCAAGTCATGTCTTTCCTAGACCAGAATCAAGCATCCAAGGACCGGTTTCTGGCTATCAGACTTCTTCAGCCTGTATAGCTTGACTGCAGTGATGTGGAGAGCATGGGACTCACGTCTGAGCATACCCAGCCCACTCGGGGTGAAAATTGCAAAAAACACAGTTGATGGACAGAATGCAGAACAATGTCTTACATTCACCACAGTACAAAGATCTGGGCCTAAATCCATCATTTTTTTGCACTCCATACCACACTAGGTCAGACACTGGCTATATGCAAATCAGCCTCACCCTGTTCCTCATGGGAACAGTCCAGCCCGAACTACCAAGCCATGTCGTTCCTAGACCGGAATCAAGCATCCAAGGACCGGTTTCTGGCTATCAGCCTTCTTCAGCCTGGATAGCTTGACTCCAGTGATGTGGAGAGCCTGGGACTCACGTCTGAGCATACCTAGCCCACTCGGGGTGAAAATTGCAAAAAACACAGTTGATGGACAGAATGCAGAACAATGTCTTAGATTCACCCCGGTACAAAGATCTGGGCTTAAATCCATCGTTTTTTTGCACTCCACACCTCCCTAGTCCAGACACTGGCTATATGCAAATCAGCCTTGCTCCTTTGCCTCATGGGAACAGTCCAGCCCGAACTACCAAGCCATGTCTTTCTTAGACTGGAATCAAGCATCCAAGGACCGGTTTCTGGCTATCAGCCTTCTTCAGCCTGGATAGCTTGACTCCAGTGATGTGGAGAGCCTGGGACTCACGTCTGAGCATACCCAGCCCACTCGGGGTGAAAATTGCAAAAAACACAGTTGATGGACAGAATGCAGAACAATGTCTTACATTCACCACAGTACAAAGATCTGGGCCTAAATCCATCATTTTTTTGCACTCCATACCACACTAGGTCAGACACTGGCTATATGCAAATCAGCCTCACCCTGTGCCTCATGGGAACAGTCCAGCCCGAACTACCAAGCCATGTCGTTCCTAGACCGGAATCAAGCATCCAAGGACCGGTTTCTGGCTATCAGCCTTCTTCAGCCTGGATAGCTTGACTCCAGTGATGTGGAGAGCCTGGGACTCACGTCTGAGCATACCTAGCCCACTCGGGGTGAAAATTGCAAAAAACACAGTTGATGGACAGAATGCAGAACAATGTCTTAGATTCACCCCGGTACAAAGATCTGGGCTTAAATCCATCGTTTTTTTGCACTCCACACCTCCCTAGTCCAGACACTGGCTATATGCAAATCAGCCTTGACCCTGTGCCTCATGGGACCAGTCCAGCCCGAACTACTAAGCCATGTCTTTTCTAGACCGGAATCAAGCATCCAAGGACCGGTTTCTGGCTATCAGCCTTCTTCAGCCTGGATAGCTTGACTCCAGTGATGTGGAGAGCCTGGGACTCAAGTCTGAGCATACCCAGCCCACTCGGGGTAAAAATTGCAAAAAACCACAGTTGATGGACATAATGCAGAAAAATGTCTTACATTCACCCCAGTACAAACATCTGGGCATAAATCCATCGTTTTTTGCACTCCACACCATCCTAGGTCAGACACTGGCTATATGCAAATCAGCCTTGACCCTGTGCCTCATGGGAACAGTCCAGCCTGAACTACCAAGCCATGTCTTTCCTAGACCAGATTCAAGCATCCAAGGACCGGTTTCTGGCTATCAGCCTTCTTCAGCCTGGATAGCTTGACTCCAGTGATGTGGAGAGCCTTTGACTCACGTCTGAGCATACCCAACCCACTCGGGGTGAAAATTGCAAAAAACACAGTTGATGGACAGAATGCAGAACAATGTCTTACATTCACCCCAATACAAATATCTGGGACAAAATCCATTGTTTTTTTTGCACTCCACACCACCCTAGGTCAGACACTGGCTATATGCAAATCAGTCTTGACCCTGTGCCTCATGGGAACAGTCCAGCCCGAACTACAAAGCCATGTCTTTCCTAGACCGGAATCAATCATCCAAGGACCGGTTTCTGGCTATCAGCCTTCTTCAGCCTGGATAGCTTGACTCCAGTGATGTGGAGAGCCTGGGATTCACGTCTGAGCATATCCAGCTCACTCGGGGTGAAAATTGCAAAAAACCCAGTTGATGGACAAAATGCAGAACAATGTCTTACATTCACCCAAGTACAAAGATCTGGGTCTAACACCATCGTTTTTTTTGCACTCCACACAACCCTAGGTCAGACACTGGCTTTATGTAAATCAGCCTTGACCCTGTTCCTCATGGGTACAGTCCAGCCCGAACTACCAAGCCATGTCTTTCCTAGACCGGAATCAAGCATCCACGGACCGGTTTCTGGCTATCAGCCTTCTTCAGCTTGGAGAGCTTGACTCCAGTGATGTGGAGAGCCTGGGACTCACGTCTGAGCATACCCAGCCCACTCGGGTGAAAATTGCAAAAATCACAGTTGATGGACAGAATGCAGAACAATGTCTTACATACACCCCAGTACAAAGATTGGGGCCTAAATCCATCGGTTTTTTGCACTCCACACCACCCTAGGTCAGACACTGGCTATATGCAAATCAGCATTGACCCTGTGCCTCATTGGAACAGTCCAGCCTGAACTACCAAGCCATGTCTTTCCTAGACCGGAATCAAGCATCCACGGACCGGTTTCTGGCTATCAGCTTTCTTCAGCCTGGATAGCTTGACTCCAGTGATGTGGAGAGCCAGGGACTCACGTCTGACCATACCCAGCCCACTCGGGGTGAAAACTGCAAAAAACACAGTTGATGGACAGAATGCAGAACAATCTCTTACATTCACACCAGTACAAAGATCTGGGCCTAAATCAATCGTTTTTTTGCACTCCACACCACCCAAGGTCAGACACTGGCTATATGCAAATTAGCCTTGACCCTGTGCCTCATGGGAACAGTCCAGCCCGAACTACCAAGTCATGTCTTTCCTAGACCAGAATCAAGCATCCAAGGACCGGTTTCTGGCTATCAGACTTCTTCAGCCTGTATAGCTTGACTGCAGTGATGTGGAGAGCATGGGACTCACGTCTGAGCATACCCAGCCCACTCGGGGTGAAAATTGCAAAAAACACAGTTGATGGACAGAATGCAGAACAATGTCTTACATTTACCACAGTACAAAGATCTGGGCCTAAATCCATCATTTTTTTGCACTCCATACCACACTAGGTCAGACACTGGCTATATGCAAATCAGCCTCACCCTGTGCCTCATGGGAACAGTCCAGCCCGAACTACCAAGCCATGTCGTTCCTAGACCGGAATCAAGCATCCAAGGACTGGTTTCTGGCTATCAGCCTTCTTCAGCCTGGATAGCTTGACTCCAGTGATGTGGAGAGCCTGGGACTCACGTCTGAGCATACCTAGCCCACTCGGGGTGAAAATTGCAAAAAACACAGTTGATGGACCGAATGCAGAACAATGTCTTAGATTCACCCCGGTACAAAGATCTGGGCTTAAATCCATCGTTTTTTTGCACTCCACACCTCCCTAGTCCAGACACTGGCTATATGCAAATCAGCCTTGCTCCTTTGCCTCATGGGAACAGTCCAGCCCGAACTACCAAGCCATGTCTTTCTTAGACTGGAATCAAGCATCCAAGGACCGGTTTCTGGCTATCAGCCTTCTTCAGCCTGGATAGCTTGACTCCAGTGATGTGGAGAGCCTGGGACTCACGTCTGAGCATACCCAGCCCATTCGGTGTGAAAATTGCAAAAAACACAGTTGATGAACAGAATGCAGATCAATATCTTACATTCACCACAGTACAAAGATCTGGGCCTAAATCCATCATTTTTTTGCACTCCACACCACCCTAGGTCAGACACTGGCTATATGCAAATCAGCCTTGCCCCTGTGCCTCATGGGAATAGTCCAGTCCGAACTACCAAGCCATGTCTTTCCTAGAATGGAATCAAGCATCCAAGGACCAGTTTCTGGCTATCAGCCTTCTTCAGCCTGGATAGCTTGACTCCAGTGATGTGGAGAGCCTGGGACTCACGTCTGAGCATACCCAGCCCACTCGGGGTGAAAATTGCAAAAAACACAGTTGATGGACAGAATGCAGAACAATGTCTTAGATTCACCCCGGTACAAAGATCTGGGCCTAAATCCATCGTTTATTTGCACTCCACACCACCCTAGTCCAGACACTGGCTATATGCAAATCAGCCTTGCTCCTTTGCCTCATGGGAACAGTCCAGCCCGAACTACCAAGCCATGTCTTTCTTAGACTGGAATCAAGCATCCAAGGACCGGTTTCTGGCTATCAGCCTTCTTCAGCCTGGATAGCTTGACTCCAGTGATGTGGAGAGCCTGGGACTCACGTCTGAGCATACCCAGCCCATTCGGTGTGAAAATTGCAAAAAACACAGTTGATGAACAGAATGCAGAACAATATCTTACATTCACCACAGTACAAAGATCTGGGCCTAAATCCATCATTTTTTTGCACTCCACACCACCCTAGGTCAGACACTGGTTATATGCAAATCAGCCTTGACCCTGTGCCTCATGGGAACAGTCCAGCCCGAACTACCAAGCCATGTCTTTCCTAGACCAGAATTAAGCATCCAGGGACCGGTTTCTGGCTATCAGCCTTCTTCAGCTTGGATAGCTTGACTCCAGTGATGTGGAGAGCCTGGGACTCACGTCTGAGCATACCCAGCCCACTCGGGGTGAAAATTGCAAAAATCACATTTGATGGACAGAATGCAGAACAATGTCCTACATACACCCCAGTACAAAGATCGGGGCCTAAATCCATCGGTTTTTTGCACTCCACACCACCCTAGGTCAGACACTGGCTATATGCAAATCAGCGTTGACCCTGTGCCTCATTGGAACAGTCCAGCCTGAACTACCAAGCCATGTCTTTCCTAGACCGGAATCAAGCATCCACGGACCGGTTTCTGGCTATCAGCTTTCTTCAGCCTGGATAGCTTGACTCCAGTGATGTGGAGAGCCAGGGACTCACATCTGACCATACCCAGCCCACTCGGGTGAAAATTGCAAAAAACACAGTTGATGGACAGAATGCAGAACAATGTCTTAGATTCACCTCAGTACAAAGATCTGGGCCTAAATCCATCGTTTTTTTGCACTCCACACCACCCAAGGTCAGACACTGGCTATATGCAAATCAGGCTTGACCCTGTGAACAGTCCAGCCCGTACTACCAAGCCATGTCTTTCCTAGACCGGAATGAAGCAGCCAAGGACCGGTTTCTGGCTATCAGCCTTCTTCAGCTGAATAGCTTGACTCCAGTGATGTGTAGAGCCTGGGACTCACGTCTGAGCATACTTAGCCCACTCGGGGTGAAAACTGCAAAAACACAGTTGATGGACAGAATGCAGAACAATGTCTTACATTCACCCCAGTACAAAGATCTGGGCCTAAATCAATCGTTTTTTTGCACTCCACACCACCCAAGGTCAGACACTGGCTATATGCAAATCAGCCTTGACCCTGTGCCTCATGGGAACAGTCCAGCCGGAACTACCAAGCCATGGCTTTCCTAGACCAGAATCAAGCATCCAAGGACTGGTTTCTGGCTATCAGCCTTCTTCAGCCTGTATAGCTTGACTCCAGTGATTTGGAGAGCCTGGGACTCACGTCTGAGCATACCCAGCCCACTCGGGGTGAAAATTGCAAAAAACACAGTTGATGGACAGAATGCAGAACAATGTCTTACATTCACCACAGTACAAAGATCTGGGCCTAAATCCATCATTTTTTTGCACTCCACACCACACTAGGTCAGACACTGGCTATATGCAAATCAGCCTCACCCTGTGCCTCATGGGAACAGTCCAGCCCTAACTACCAAGCCATGTCGTTCCTAGACCGGAATCAAGCATCCAAGGACCGGTTTCTGGCTATCAGCCTTTTTCAGCCTGGATAGCTTGACTCCGGTGATGTGGAGAGCGTGGGACTCACATCTGAGCATACCCAGCCTATTTGGGGTGAAAATTGCAAAAAACACAGTTGATGGACAGAATGCAGAACAATGTCTTACATTCACCACAGTACAAAGATCTGGGCCTAAATCCATCGTTTTTTTGCATTCCACACCACCCTAGGTCAGACACTGGCTATATGCAAATCAGCCTTGACCCTGTGTCTCATGGGAACAGTCCAGCCCGAACTATCATGCCATATGTTTCCAAGACCGGAATCAAGCATCCAAGGACCGGTTTCTGGCTATCAGCCTTCTTCAGCCTGTAGAACTTGACTCCAGTGATGTGGAGAGCCTGGGACTCACGTCTGAGCATACCCAGCCCACTCGGGGTAAAAATTGCAAAAAACACAGTTGATGGACAGAATGCAGAACAATGTCTTACATTCACCCCAGTACAAAGATCTGGGCCTAAATCCATAGTTTTTTTGCACTCCACACCACCCTAGGTCAGACACAGGCTATATGCAAATCAGCCTTGACCCTGTGCCTCATGGGAACAGTCCAGCCCGAACTACCAAGCCATGTCTTTCCTAGACTGGAATCAAGCATCCAAGGACCGGTTTCTGGCTATCAGCCTTCTTCAGCCTGGATAGCCTGACTCCAAGGATGTGGAGAGCCTGGGACTCACATCTGAGAATACCCTGCCTATTTGGGGTGAAAATTGCAAAAAACACAGTTGATGGACAGAATGCAGAACAATATTTTACATTCACCACAGTACAAAGATCTGGGCCTAAATCCATCGTTTTTTTGCACTCCGCACCACCCTAGATCAGACACTGGCCATATGCAAATCAGCCTTGACCCTGTGCCTCATGGGAACAGTCCAGCCCGAACTACCAAGCCATGTCTTTCCTAGACTGGAATCAACCATCCAAGTACCGGTTTCTGGCTATCAGCCTTCTTCAGCCTGGATAGCTTGACTCCAGTGATGTGGAGAGCCTGGGACTCAACTCTGAGCATACCCAGCCTATTTGGGGTGAAAATTGCAAAAAACACAGTTGATGGACAGAATGCAGAACAATGTCTTACTTACATTCACCCCAGTACAAAGATCTGGGCCTAAATCCATTGTTTTTTTGCACTCCACACCACCCTAGGTCAGACACTGGCTATATGCAAATCAGCCTTGACCCTGTGCCTCATGGGAACAGTCCAGCCGGAACTACCAAGCAATGTCTTTCCTAGACAGGAATCAAGCATCCAAGGACCGGTTTCTGGCTATCAGCCTTCTTCAGCCTGGATAGCTTGACTCCAGAGATGTGGAGAGCCTGGGACTCACGTCTTAGCATACCCAGCCCACTCGGGGTGAAAATTGCAAAAAACACAGTTGATGGACAGAATGCAGAACAATGTCTTATATTCACCACAGTACAAAGATCTGGGCCTAAATCCATCGTTTTTTTGCATTCCACACCACCCTAGGTCAGACACTGGCTATATGCAAATCAGCCTTGACCCTGTGCCTCATGGGAACAGTCCAGCCCGAACTACCAAGCCATGTCTTTCCTAGACTGGAATCAAGCATCCAAGGGCCGGTTTCTGGCTATCAGCCTTCTTCAGCCTGGATAGCTTGACTCCAGTGATGTGGAGAGCCTGGGACTCACATCTGAGCATACCCAGCCTATTTGGGGTGAAAATTGCAAAAAACACAGTTGATGGACAGAACGCAGAACAATGTCTTACATTCACCCCAGTACAAAGATCTGGGCCTAAATCCATCGTTTTTTTGCACTCCACACCACCCTAGGTCAGACACTGGCTATATGCAAATCAGCCTTGACCCTGTGCCTCATGGGAATAGTCCAGTCCGAGCTACCAAGCCATGTCTTTCCTAGAATGGAATCGAGCATCCAAGGACCAGTTTCTGGCTATCAGCCTTCTTCAGCCTGGATAACTTGATTCCAGTGACGTGGAGAGCCTGGGACTCACGTCTGAGCATACCCAGCCCACTCAGGGTGAAAATTGCAAAAAACACAGTTGATGGACAGAATGCAGAACAATGTCTTAGATTCACCCCAGTACAAAGATCTGGGCCTAAATCCATCGCTTTTTTGCACTCCACACCACCCTAGGCCAGGCACTGGCTATATGCAAATCAGCCTTGCTCCTTTGCCTCATGGGAACAGTCCAGCCCGAACTACCAAGCCATGTCTTTCCTAGACTGGAATCAAGCATCCAAGGACCTGTTTCTGGCTATCAGCCTTCTTCAGCCTGGATAGCTTGACTCCAGTGATGTGGAGAGCCTGGGACTCACGTCTGAGCATACCCAGCCCACTCGGGGTGAAAATTGCAAAAAACACAGTTGATGGACAGAATGCAGAACAATGTCTTACATTCTCCCCAGTACAAAGATCTGGGCCTAAATCCATCGTTTTTTTGCACTCCACACCACCCTAGGTCAGACACTGGCTATATGCAAATCAGCCTTGACCCTGTGCCTCATGGGAACAGTCCAGCCCGAACTACCAAGCCATGTCTTTCCTAGACCGGAATCAAGCATCCATGGACCGGTTTCTGGCTATCAGCCTTCTTCAGCCTGGAAGATATTACATCCCTGAAACGTACTAAGCCAGATACCCAAGTACCTGGTAGGGCCAGCCACCCAGATGAAAGGATAATCCGGGGTAATAGGCACACTCACGTCCGTGAGGGGAAAGAGGACAGATTTACTCCAGGTAACCTGGACTTGAGAGACGCTCTGGAGAGGCTGCCAAACTGGACAACCTCCCTGGTCCTGGGTGCGAGATTCTCCCGAGGCTCAAGGACATACATTGTTATGTCGTCCACATACAAGGAAATGACAAGCGCTCCAGCCGGGAAACCTATACCCAGGTGCGCGTGATACTGATGCGGCCATGCTGCCAGGAGCAACATAGCGATGGCAAAGAGCATAAGAGAAAGGGTGCAACCCTGCCTGGTGACTCACAAGATGGTGATGGGATCAATGACCTGCCCATTTACCCTGATGCGCAGCATTCAGGAGGGTATAAAGCAATTGAATCTTGCGCCCAAATCTGTACTGAATCCTAATCGAGGGAGAAGATAAAAGAGAAAGGGCCATTGTAGTGTGTTAAAGGTCTTTTTGACATCTAATAACGCAGTCACGGCCGAGAGAGTGGGGTTGATCTGATGGAGGTCCGAGAAGATAGTGTGCAGATTGTGTGAGGTGACACACCCCAGGATGAAACCTGACTGGTCAGGGCGAGCGATCAGGGACATGAGTAGAAGGAGATTGGTGGCAAGGAGTTTGCGCAGATTTGGTTGTCAATATTTATCAGTGATAATGGATGATACAAATCACAGCACTCCGGGGGCTTGTCCTGGTTCAAGAGAAGGGTAAGTAGAGCCTCGCAGAGAGGGGTCTACCCTGTTAAAGAGAGTTGTTATCCATTTTGGCCATATGCGGGAGGAGAAGAGGCTCATATTGCTTATAAAATGCAGGGGTGAGCCCATTGGAACTCGGGGCTTTGTCACTCGGAAGTCCCGCAATAACTTTAAAATTTTCCTCATCGGTAAATGGCTCATCCAGGTACTCCTGGTGACTGTTACCAAGCTACAGCAGTTCATTGGAGTCGAAATATTGGTCCATATTCTCATAGTATCATGAGAGGCAATCACGCCCGCAGTATATAGTTGGGAGTAGAAGTCGGAGATCCTAGTGAGGCTCTCTGAAGGAGAAGTGGTCCTGCCCAGGGCATCATCATTCAGTCCCGTGATATAAGAAGAGGCGTGTGGTTGATGGAGATTCACAAGAGTTTTGCCAGGGCAGTCTCCTTTGCCATAACATCGAGCGCAGGCCTCTCTACCAAGAAATTAGACCTCTCTATTGGCCTCTTCATGGAATTCAGTGAGCTTGGTCCTGATCAACGTAAGTGTGGCAGGGTTGAGGTCACAAGATTGCTCAAGGTCTAAGGCTTTTATGCCTTTTTCTAGATGCTCACAGGATCCTCTAATAGACTTCAACACCATGGATTGTCTTGCGATGCACTCCCCCCTAATCACGACCTTAAAGGCCTCCCAAAGGGTTCAGGGCTACTCGACCGAGCCAACATCGTGTTAGAAATAGGCGATAATGGAGCTACAAATGTCTTTGTGGAAGGCGGCATCTAGGAGGGCGTTGGGAGGCAGGTGCCATGTGAACATACGACTCGGTGTGAGTGGGAGTTGCATATGTAAGCTCACTGGAGCATTATTGGACAGGGGCGGGCCAGGTGGTCCGCAGAGGTGGCCCAAGAGACGATATCCCAAGTGGTGATCCAGAGAACAAGATGGGACCAAGAGCCCAGCAAACCCGTTGCACGGGTTCCTTCGCGCTCGCCAGGGTGCGCATGCCACCATAATTGAGTGGAGGATGTAGGTGGCTTGCCGGTGTTCCATGCGATCTCCAGAGCGATCCAGCTCCTGCGAGGGTGATATGTTAAAGTCGGCGCCCCAGATCAAGGGAAAAGGACCCAGAGAGGATATGAGTTGCCAGATGTGTGTGAGAAAGTCAGAGTCATCTAAGTTGGGGCTATAAAGAGCAGCTAATAGCAGTCGGTGGTACAGTGTGACAGTGAGGATCACATAGCGACCCTCCGGGTTAAGGAGAGAGTGAGTGTTGTCCAAGGGTAGGCCCTTTCTGAAAAGGATGGAGATGCCGCGTGAGTAATTTGAATAGAAGGGTAGTGTATGTTTCGCCCCAGTGACGAGATAATAACCTAGATGATATAGCTGGTTGGAGGGTGTCTCCTGATGGAACAAGACATCCACTTGGTGTCTGACCAGGTGCGCATGCATGAGACGTGCTTTTCGGTGATCTTTCAGACCCCTATTGTTCCAGGTCCAAAACGTAGTGTCAGCCATGTCAACGTAGGAAGAGTAAGTCGTAAAGTGCTAACAGTCCATGTGGAGAGTGTCGAAAGCAAGTTCAATAGTGTACGGTGCAATAGGGAATACGCGCCACAACATGCCGTATTCAAAACAGAAAAAGAAGCAAATGAAGCTTCACAAGGGAGGCACAAGTTTCAAAGCTCCGGGAGTAAAAACCCATCCCTCCCTCCACCCACTACAACCCTCCATTTAGGTTGAGCAACTAGACCCACCCCTCCCAGGGAACCCAAACTTGGAGAATAAGATTTGGGATTGGAAATCATCCCAGCGGAGTGCGTGAGCTCAGGCGTTACCCCCTTGCCTCATAGGCAGGGTAGACGAGCTTGGTATAGCTCAGTGGGAGCAAACTTGGAGGAGAGAAATTGCGCCCATAGAATCTTACGAGACTGCTAACGGATGGGCATGGTAGATCAGTTAAACCAGGGACCACAAACACCCAGGGATGGCGCATGGCCACCCACCACCAAAAGGGCAGAGAGACAGCCAGAGCCCACATACAGAGAAGGAAAAAGGTCAATTGTAGCAAACATTGCATATTGAAAAAACAACATTTGACATGCACAGCAGTAATATGAAGCCTGACATTGTAGTTTCAGTCATTGTCACTGGTATGGCAATCTTCAGAATCAGTGTGAGGGCTGCGTGGAGAGGATATCTGCTGTTGTTTCAAAAAGGTGAGGGAGGCTTTTGGGTCTGTGAAGAGTTTGGGCTTCTCACCAAAGTCAATACGAAGCTTGGAGGGGTAAAGCATTGAGTACGTGATGTGAAGCTGCTGCAGGATATGCTTGGCAGGGAGAAAATCCCTGCGGGCCACCTAGACGGATTGAGTGAAGTCCGGGAAGAATGACAGCATGCTTCCCTGATTGTTGATCTCGCCCAGCTCCCTGGCCCTGGGACGGATGAAATCACGGTCTCAGTAGTTCAGCAGGTGGGTGATGAGAAGCCACACCAGGGCCCCGGGGGGTGGGGGGGGGGGAACAAGTGATCTGTGCGCCTGTTAGACAATAAATTGGGTAGACAGGACCGGGCCAAAGAGCTCACAAAACAGGGACTCGAGATAGACCTCTTATTTCCCTGTGGTGGTGGACTCCGGCAGGCCATCAACTCAAATGTTGTTCCTTCTGGAGCGTGCCTTTAAGTCCACATTCTTAGCATGTATGAGCTTGAGTATTTTGTCCATTTTAAGACGTTTCTGCGCACTAGACACATGTGCATCCTTGGCATCTGAGACCCTCGCCTCAAGCTGGACCAGCTGTGCATCGTGGGAGTCCACCCTCTGCTTCACTTGGTCCAGTGGTGTAACAAAACTTGAGTGAGCCCCCCTGCAAAATACATGGAGGGAGCCCCCCCACATTCTCGGTGCCATTCTAGAGCTCTCAGGCCAGCGAGCCGCCGTACTGCAGGGGATGCAGAGCTATTGTTATGCCACTGTCACCAATGCAGCCGTTATGAGCAACACTGGATGCAGAGTTAAAGGTTGGGCTTAGTCTGCCAGCAGGCTATCATACGTGGTCCATTCATTACAGGGTCCCTGCCATCGATAGACCGGGGAAGTTTGCCCAATGTTAGGTGGGTTTCCTGATGCAGACTCCTGTCATGATATACAACATTGGGCCCACTCATCGTTCAGTTTTGACAAAACTGCATCCACTGCTCCTTCTCGTTTCCATTTTAAAACATTAGACAATGCGGCAATGCAGTATTTCAAAAGAAGATGTAACTACAAAGAGCACATTTGGATAATACATTTTTATTAGTAGACAATAGCAATCTTAAGAGGCATTGCATAGCTTCATACACACTTTGACCCCAATTCCAACACAGTCTCTCTCTGATTCAGTCAGTCTCTCTCTCTCAATCAGTCTCTCTCTCTCTGTCATTCCGTCTCTCTCAGTCAGTCAGTCTATCTCTCTCTGTCATTCAGTCTCTCTCAGTGAGTCAGTCAGTCTATCTCTCTCTGTCATTCAGTCTTTCTCAGTCAGTCAGTATCTCTCAGTCAGTCAGTCTCTCCCTCTCAGTCAGTCTGTCAGTCAGTCGGTCTCTCTCTCTCTCTGTCAGTCTCTCTCAGTCAGTCCCTCTCTCTGTCAGTCTCTCTCTCAGTCTCTCTCTCTCTCTCTCTCTCTCTCTCTCTCTCTCTCTCTCTCTCTCTCTCAGTCAGTCTCTCTCCCTGTCAGTCCCTCTGTCTGTCAATCCCTCTCTCTGTCATTCTCTCTATCTCTCTCTTTCTGTCAGTCACTCTCAGTCAGTCAGTCTTTCTCTTTCTGTCAGTCAGTCTCTCTCTTTCTGTCAGTCAGTCTCTCACAGTCTCTCTGTCAGTTTCTCTCAGTCAGTCAGTCTCTCTCTGTAAGTCAGTCTCTGTCAGTCTCTCTCTCTCTCTCTGTCAGAGTCTCAGTCTCTCTCTTTCTCTCTCTCTGTCAGTCTCTCTCTCAGTCAGTCTCTCTCTCTCTATCAGTCAGTCTCTCTCTCAGTCAGTCTCTCTCTCTCAATCAGTCTCTCTCAGTCAGTCAGTCTCTCTCTCTTAGTCAGTCAGTCTCTCTCTTAGTGAGTCTCTCTTTTAGTCATTCTCTCTCTCTCTGTCAGTCCCTCTCTCTGTCAGTCGCTCTCTCAGTCTTTCTCTCTCAGTCAGTCCCTCTCCCTGTCAGTCCCTCTCTCTGTCAGTCTCTCTGCCAGGCTCTCTGCCAGGCTCTCTGCCAGGCTCTCTGCCAGGCTCTCTCTCTCAGCCTCTCTCTCTCAGTCTCTCTATCTCTCAGTCTCTCTCTCTCAGTCTCTCTCTCTTAGTCAGTCAGTCTTCCAGACACTCTCTCTCTCCCTCTGTCAGTCTCTCTCAGTCAGTCATTCTCTGTCTCTCGCAGTCAGCCAGTCTCTCTCAGTCAGTCTCTCTCTCTGTCAGTCAGTTTCTCTGTCAGTCAGTCTCTCTCTGTCAGTCTCTCTTTCTCTGTCAGTCTCTCAGTCTCTCTCTCTCTCCGTCGGTCTCTGTCAGTCAGTCTCTTTATCTCTCTCTCAGTCAGTCTCTTTCTCTCTCTTAGTCTCTCTCTCTCTGTCAGTCAGTCTCTCTCTCTCTCCCAGTCAGTCTCTCTCAGTCAGTCAGTCTCTCTCGCAGTCAATCAGTCTATCTCTCTGTCAGTCAGTCTCTGCCTCTCTCTGTCAGTCTATCTCTCTGTCAGTCAGTATCTCTCTACCTCAGTCAGTCAGTCTCTCTCTCTCTCTCTCTCTCTCTGTCAGTCAGTCTTACTCTTAATTAGTCTCTCTCTCTGTCAGTCAGTCAGTCACTCTCTCAGTCTGTCAGTCTCTCTCTCTCAGTCAGTTTCTCAGTCAGCGGTCAGTCAGTATTCAGTCTCCGAGTCAGTCAGTCAGTCTCTACTCTCTCTCCACTCTCTCCATTCTCTCTCTCCATTCTCTCTCTCAACTCTGTCCACTCTATCTCTACTGTCTCTCTCTCGCCACTCTCTCTCCACTGTCTCTATCTCCACTTTCTCTCTCTCTCTCTACTCTGTCTCCTCTCTCTCTCTCTCTCCACTCTCTCTCCACTCTCTCTCCACTCTATCTCCACTGTCTCCCTCCACTGTCTCCCTCCACTCTCTCTCTTCTCTCTCTCCACTCTCTCTCCACTCTCGCTCCACTCTCGCTCCACCCTCTCTCCTTTCTCTCTCTCTCTCTCTACTCTCTCCCTCTCTACTGTCTCTCTCCACTGTCTCTCTCCACTCTGTCTCTACTCTCTCTCCACTTTCTCTCTCTCCACTTTCTCTCTCCACTGTCTCCCTCCACTCTCACTACTCTCTGTCCACTCTCTCTCCTATCTCTCTCCTCCACTCTCTCTCCACTCTCTCTCTCTCCACTCTCTCTCTACTCTCTCTCCATTCTCTCTCTCTCCAATCTCTCCACTCTCGCCACTCTCTCTCCACTCTCTCCCCCTCCGCCTTGCACCCTTCTCTACCTTGCACCCTTCTCCCCTCTGCCTTTGCACCCTTCTCCCCCCTGCCTTGCACCCTTCTCTCTGCCTTGCACCCTTCTCTTCTCTGCCTTGAACCCTTCTCCCCTCTGCCTTGCACCCTTCTCCTCTCTGCCTTGCATACTTCTCTTCTCTGCCTTGCAGCCTTCTCCCCTCTGCCTTGCAACCTTATCCTCCTACGCCTTGCACCCTTCTCTACCTTGCACCCTTCTCCTCTCTGCCTTGCACCCTTCTCCCCCTCCGCCTTGCACCCTTCTCTCCCTTGCACCCTTCTCCCCTCTGCCTTGCACCCTTCTACCCCTCCGCCTTGCACCCTTCTCTACCTTCCACCCTTCTCCCCTCTGCCGTGCACCCTTCTCCCCTCTACCTTGCATCCTTCTCCTCTCCGCCTTGCACCCTTCTCCCCCTTCGCCTTGCACCCTTCCCCTCTCTGCCTTGCACCCTTCTCTCCTCTGCCTTGCACCCTTCTCCCCTCTACCTTGCACCCTTCTCCTCCTCCGCCTCGCACCCTTCTCCCCTCTACCTTGCACCCTTCTCCCCTCTGCCTTGCACCCTTCTCTCCTCTGCCTTGCACCCCTCTCCCCTCTGCCTTTCACCATTCTCGGCCCCACCCTTCCCCCCTCCCTGCAGACACCCATGGTGTGTTCTAACAAGAGTGCTTACCTGAGGGCACCATTTTGCTGCCTCATCCCTTCTCATATGAGCTTTGCCCTGGAGAATGCTCTCTCTGGGGGGCCCCACTCCCACCCTTGTCAGGGTCCTGAGCAGTGCTCTGTGCTGTCTCCTGCTCTTGCTCTCCCCACCCTTGTCCCTGTCTCTTCTCTTCTTTTGTGGGGTGGGCTTTGCTTATGGAGAGGAGAGAGTGGGCCGGGCTCTGTGCTGCCTCAGAGGAGCAGTGGAGACTGCTGTCTCTGGGCCCCCACCCCCACCCTTGTCCCTGTCTCTTCTCTTCACTTGTGGGGTGGGCTTTGCTTATGGATATGAGAGAGTGGGGGCCGGGCTCTGTGCTGCCTCAGAGGAGCAGTAGAGACTGCTGTCTCTGGGGCCCCCACCCCCACCCTTGTCCCGGCCCTGCCTCCGGCTCTGACTGAAAAGAAACAATGTTGATACTGTGTTTCTCTTCAGTCAGAGGGAGGGGGGCGAGGGGCTCAGAGCAGGCTGCACCTGCTTCAGACGCAGAGGGAGAGAGACTTGCTTTAGCACAAGCCTCTCTCCCAGCTCTTACAGAAGAGCTTAGGGGCCCGGGCCCCCTTCATTAACTGTAGAGAGTGTTGCCCCCCGCACCGTGGGGGCTGCTGGGGCGTTTGTTACGCCCCTGACTTGGTCTAGGCAGGACGTGAGGTGGTCTATTTTGGAGTCCATGGACTTTAAACTCGATTTGACTTCCAGTAGGAGTAGAGTGTTTATTTGCCTCGAGGGTGGGGGCTCAGCGCATTCGCCCGCAGCGGGCTCCGACAAGGTGATTTTAGTCTGCCTGGTATCCATTTTTGTCATGGCGTTGCGCAATGAGGTGGCAGGGGAGGTGGGGAGAAGCTCAGGAAGCCTTGCAGTTGCAGGGCTAGGTCTCAGTTACAAAGCTTAGTCCAGCCAGGCGGAACTGTAGGGAAATCAAACGAAACAGTGCCTAGGTGTGACCCTGCAGTGTCCTCAGTGGGCCATCGGAAGGCACGTGGGGAGGTCCAGGCCAGGCCGCAGGTAAAGATCTTGTGCGACGCAGCAACTAGTGTGGTGCACCCTTGTGTAATAAAAGGCATTTCCGTGGCCAGCTTGGAAGTTCCCATCTCTAAAGGGTCTGGATTACACTATCTCTACAATATTACTTGGTACAGTTGCAAGAAAGGTATTAATAGGTTGCCAGGGTCTCGATGCAAGTGTTAGTGTATATTTTGCAAACCCTCTCCGGCCAAAAATAATTGGACACTGTGAGTCAACAATGAAAGTGCACTGAGATCCATCTAGGAAACTTTTGTATGGGGATCATCACCTGATAGTGATCTTTGAATAACTTATACATTCAAAAATAGCAATCCTTTGGCGCCATATAAAGGATCGGCATCAGTAGGCCGCAGGCACTTACAGGAAGTATACTACTTGCTAGAAGTATTTATTGGGAATTGGGAGGTTTATCAAAAAATTACTGGGTCGGGATGCCATGGCTGGGCAGCCAACATGGTGATTGCATCCAAATATCACTCCGAGTGCTCCCTGAGAAATTCTGCATCCTGCATTTACAGTCCTCTACTACATCGCCTGGCAGGCCTCCCCCTGTACTCTGGTAAGCAAGAATAACATAGTAGCTATCATGCATGCAAACCGTATCTGGCTGTGCTTTAAAACATGGCGGGCCCAATGTTGAAGCACCTGGGAGCGGAGGGCCCTGAGACCTGGCCACTAGCCAGCGTGAGTCCTATGACTCCTCCTGCGGTGCCTGGAAAGATCTGGCCCACTTTTGGATACTTAGCTAGGGTACATCCCTGTCCGCTCTTAATCCTGCTCTGCTGTCTGCAGAGGTAAGTGGGCCAGGGACCTGCGCAGACCCAGATGTTCAAGGCCTTCTTTGCGGTGAGACGCGGGGGCATCTTCTGAATGTGCAGAGGGACAGTTGCCAAACCTTTCCCTTCATAGAAAGTGGACCTGAAGCCTGGAGATATCTGTTGTTGATTGGGAAACAGCTGGGGTCAGGGAGTGGATATATGTCAGGACATTCTAGTAATTGACAGACTTGCACAGCACCAGAACAACAAAAGTTCCAAAAAGCCACCCAGAACACCAGCAGCTCTATAGCTAATGCGTACCTCGGGGGAAAGGGGAATAACATTGAGGGAGCCTGATATCTGTGGTTTCCTCTCCAGAAGGTATTTTCTCTCCTCCGTCTAGTATTCTATAATGTTAACCTTCCGTTGTGATGTAGAAACTGCAAAATAATATAAACAGATTATGCATTAACCTACTCTACCATGATTAACTATTATTCTACTATTACTTTCTTTTTACTTTAAAACAACATACCCCTATAGTTTAAAGATATTCTCCTCTTTTATGCAGTCCAACAGTAATTTCTACCTACCTTGCTAGCTTTCAGCATGCTTTGTATCAGTCACTTACAAGTTATTTACATTTCCAAACAACATAAATGCAATTAAATATTAATTGTCTTTTTTTCCTTCTAGCGGCAATAATGCACCGTTTGGAGCAGATAGTACGAGCCTGGCAGTATAATGGAATCGAAAGTGGTAGGAACTTTCTGTTTTTTAACTAAACAACTTGAATGCTTGATTTTAGGGCGAGGTACTATCTGGTTCGTCAGAACCGGAAGTAGCGAGTCTTATGTTTCCTAGTAGGGCTTCTTCATCCCGCCTCTCATTTTGGCTCTCTCCCATTGGCTGGCTTCCTAAACGGAGGCCAGCCATTGGAGGAGAGAGCCGTCCCTCCAAATAGGCTCCATCCTTTTCGGATTTGGAGGTGTGTTCCTTGCTGTTCCTTCCACTTTTTTCCACACCTCTTTTGAACAGCAGGAACATGCCCCCAAATCCGAAAAATCTCCGAGCTTGAAATCCCCATTTTGTTTCCTTCGCAGTGAAGGTAAGCCGTTCCTCGCTGTCCTCTTGCGCTTTTCCCCCTGCCTTCTGCTGTCTTCTTGCCTTCTTCCCCCTGCCCGTGTATGTTTCCCGCCCCCCTCCCGCTTTCAGTGTCCTGTGCGCTCTTGTTTGTCCGTCCGATTTGTTATCGTCACCATCCCGTTGTCCCCCCCCTCCGCAGCTCTCCTCTGTCCCGCTCCCCCCTCCCTCCGCCCGCAGCTCTCCTCCGTCCCGAAACGTCAATAACATTTGTGCAACCCTCAGATAAACAATGAGCCTGAGCAACAGATGCGTGAGTCAAGATGTACAAAGGCGATACGAGTGGCAGGTTCTCCGGTCAATGGGGCAATTGGTGAGCTGTGTTTGCAGTTGTGGCTGTCTGGTTTTCTCCGTGTTATTTTCATCCCGCCGTTTATGGCCCCCTTCTTCCGGTGTGTCCATGTCCTGTGCGCTCTTATTGCAGTAGTGGCTGTCCCGCTTTCTCCCTGATGCAAGGTCCGGCATGTAAGCAATTTTTTTTTCTTTCTATGTTTCCCTGTCTTCCCGTGTCCTGTGAGCTGTGTTTGCAGCTGTGGATGTCCGTCTTTCTCTGTGTTATCGTCATCCCGCTGTGTATGGCCCCCTTTTTTCGGTGTGTCCGTGTCCTGTGCGCTCTTGTTTGTCCTGTCCGATTTGTTATCGTCACCATCCCGTTGTCCCCCCCCTCCGCAGCTCTCCTCTGTCCCGTTCTCCCCCCTCCCTCCGCCCGCTGCTCTCCTCTGTCCCGCTCCCCCCTCCCTCCGCCCGCATCTCTCCTCCATCCCGAAACGTGAATAACATTTGTGCAACCCTCAGATAAACAATGAGCCTGCACGTTCTAGGCATTACATGATTTTCTCCTCGCACAAACACAGAATGAGTCACAGGTGTAGTACAGGTTTGCAGACAGGCTCTGAGTGGCGGGTTGTTGTGGTCTGACTGCGTGTTTGTATGTTTCCAGTGAGACTTTGCCGCAGGCCAGGCTCAGGGAAGCATATCCTATTGTTACGAGGCTGCCATCCTGTTGTGTATGTCTCCCTCCGATTGCAGTAGTGGCTGTCCCGCTTTTTTTTGCTTAAATTTTTTGTTTGTCCCGTGTTTTTGTCCCCATCCCGTTGTGTATGTTCCCCTTTTCCCGGTGTGTCAGTGTCCTGTGCGCTCCGATTGCAGTAGTGGCTGTCCCGTTTTGTTATCCTCACCATAATTTTTTGTTTGTCCCGTGTTTTTGTCACCATCCCGTCGTGTATGTTTCCCTTTTCCCGGTGTGTCTGTGTCCTGTGCGCTCAGATTGCAGTAGTGGCTGTCCCGCTTTGTTATCGTTACCATCCCTTTTTGTATGTCTCCCTCCGATTGCAGTAGTGGCTGTCCCGCTTTTTTATCATGAAGCTGAACTTGTAAACGGATTTAGCCATGCTTCAATGTACACATTACGGTGCCATTGTAGTGTGCAAGATCATCATGTCCAGAATGTACTAAAGATATTCAAGCGGTGAAAAACGTTTTTTAATGCATATTTACCGATATGCTGCATTTACACACACAACGGGCTATATTTCTGTATGCATAAATATTTACTCATGGAAGTACTCATGGGACTCTTGACAGTTGTAGCACCTTAGAAGAATACATTATTCTTTATGTATTTCAAGAAAGATGAAAGTGTCTGTAAAACTTGGGCATAAATCGGCAAATGTCGTACTTTGCTTGTGAAACTAGACAAAAAGAGGGAAGGGCCGATTAGTAGCTTATAAATCATATTTATTTAATTAACTTACTTTATGAGGTGTTTGACAACTTACACCAGAACGTTTAATTGGCATTTCTCGTTGTAGATGGCACACTTGGATGGTATTAATTGTATCGACTCTGGACAGATGACAGGCTGAGGCGGCTCTGTTGGATTCGAATCTGTAACCTAAGGGTCCAAGACAGATTCCCCTGGCAGGCTCCCAGCTTCCAGAGCTGTCTACCCGATATATGGGAAGAATGCAATAGGTCACAGCATAAGAATGTAGAAAAGGGAAGGGGCCGATTCCTCCAATAAAATCGGACAGCTATCTGTGAAGGAGAAACCTTGCTGTGATAAGGCTTTCTGAAAGTGTCTGTAAAACTTGGGCATAAATCGGCAAACGTCGTACTTTGCTTGTGAAACTAGACAAAAAGAGGGAAGGGCCGATTAGTAGCTTATAAATCATATTTATTTAATTAACTTACTTTATGAGGTGTTTGACAACTTACACCAGAACGTTTAATTGGCATTTCTCGTTGTAGATGGCACATTTGGATGGTATTAATTGTATCGACTCTGGACAGATGACAGGCTGAGGCGGCTCTGTTGGATTCGAATCTGTAACCTAAGGGTCCAAGACAGATTCCCCTGGCAGGCTCCCAGCTTCCAGAGCTGTCTACCCTATATATGGGAAGAATGCAATAGGTCACAGCATAAGAATGTAGAAAAGGGAAGGGGCCTATTCCTCCAATAAAATCGGACAGCTATCTGTGAAGGAGAAACTTTGCTGTGATAAGGCTTTCTAAAAGTGTCTGTAAAACTTGGGCATAAATCGGCAAATGTCGTACTTTGCTTGTGAAACTAGACAACAAGAGGGAAGGGCCGATTAGTAGCTTATAAATCATATTTATTTAATTAACTTACTTTATGAGGTGTTTGACAACTTACACCAGAACGTTTAATTGGCATTTCTCGTTGTAGATGGCACACTTGGATGGTATTAATTGTATCGACTCTGGACAGATGACAGGCTGAGGCGGTTCTGTTGGATTCAAATCTGTACCCTAAGGGTCCAAGACAGATTCCCCACACCACTCTCTTCCCCCACACCACTCTAACACACAACTTTCTTCCCCCACACCACTCTTCCCAACTTTCTTCCCCCACACCACTCTTCCCCCACACCACTCTCTTCCCCCCACCACTCTTTTCCCCCCACCACTCTCTTCCCCCCCACCACTCTCTTCCCCCCACCACTCTCTTCCCCCACACCACTCTCTACCCCCACACCACTCTCTTCACCCACACCACTCTCTTCGCACACACCACTCTCTTCCACCACTCTCATCCACCACAACACACTTCGCCCACGCCACTCTCTTCCACCACTCTCTTCCACCACAACACACTTCGCCCACGCCACTCTCTTCCACCACGCCACTCTCTTCCCCTGCTCCACTCTCTTCCCCAACACCACTCTTCACACACACCGCTATCTACACCACTCTCTTCCCACACACCACTCTCTTCCCACATCAC
Organism: Lissotriton vulgaris; assembly: GCF_964263255.1. Lineage (NCBI taxonomy): Eukaryota > Metazoa > Chordata > Amphibia > Caudata > Salamandridae > Lissotriton > Lissotriton vulgaris. The sequence goes on from NC_141689.1 coordinate 1,273,529,934, forward strand.
TCTCTACTCCCACAACACTCTCTTCCCCCACACCACTCTCTTCCCCCCCACCACTCTCTTCCCCCCACCACTCTCCCCCCCACTCTTCCCCCCACCACTCTTGCCCCCACCACTCTCTTCCCCCACCACTTTTCTCCCACCACTCTTCCCCCACAGCACTCTCTTCCCCCACACCACTCTCTTCCCCCACACCACTCTCTTCCCCCACACCACTCTCTTCCCCCCACCACTCTCTTCCCCCCCACCACTCTCTTCCACCCACCACTCTCTTCCCCCACACCACTCTCTTCCCCCACACCACTCACTTGTCCCCACCATGTCTTGCCCCCACACCACTCTCTTGCCCCCACATCACTCTCTTCCCCACACCACTCTCTTCCCCACACCACTCTCTTCACACACACCACTCTCTTCACACACACCACTCTCTTCACACACACCACTCTCTTCACACACACCACTCTCTTCACACACACACCACTCTCTTCACACACACACCACTCTTACCACACACCACTCTTACCACACACCACTCTCTAAACACACACACCACTCTACTCCCACACCACTGGTATTTCTCTGCAGGTAGATCTTTTAACCCCATGGCTGCTAGGCGTTTTCCCGTCCTGCGCTGGGTTTTATTGTTTTATATTGTTTTATGACGAGCTGGCCTTGTCATCCGCGCACGGCAGGTAAGCGCCATGACGAGGCCAGCTCGTCATTAGCCTCGAAGGGGTTAATAAATAAGACTAATACATGATATTGGAAATTAGCTTCAGTTGTGTGTGTCTGCATGGTCAGGATCTCTCAGTTCTTTCTCACCCTCAAATCTTAGGAGGGAATTATTAACGAGCAGCTAAATAACTTTAAAAGGCTCCTTAACATCCAAAAGGACAACAGGCAACAATTCCTAATTCAATTGAGCCACTGCTGGAAGGATTAAGCTGACTGCTCAGGTTGCAGGGCTGGGCAGCGCTGACTAAGCCTGGAGAAACTTTTACAACTCTTCCTCTGGGTAACAGCGGGGGAAGAGTTATAAAAGGCTGAAGGCACAAATTAAACTCAGGCAGCCGTGTTCAGCCCGGACTCACGTGGTGTGACCTATCCTGCAGCAGGCACCACCAAGCTGACACTGTCCCACAGCTGCATTGTGTTATATTCAAATTGATGGCATCGCCCCTTCATTGCTGCACTCTCTGCTCAGCCCCGCCCCCATCCAGCCTGTAGCCCTCACTCCTCCACTGCACCATCACTCACTGCTGCACTCTCTCCTCAGCCTCTTACGGTACCGTCCTTCACTAATGCACTCTCCTCAGCCTCTCACTGCACCATCCCTTCACTCTCACCTCAGCTCCACTATACCGTCGCTTCGAACTCTCTCACTCTCTCACTCTCTCTCACTACCTCACTCTCTTTCACTAACTCACTATCTCTCTCAATACCTCACACACTACTACACTATCTCTCATTCACTCTCTCTCTACCTCAATCTCGACCTCACTACTCAACTCTCTCTTTCTCACAGCATCACAATATCACTACCACAATAACAATCTCTCTAACACACTACTTCAAACTTCACTCTCTCTATCTCACTACCTCACTCTCTCTACATCACTACCTCACTCTATCTATTACTATCTCACTATCTCACTCTCACTGCCTCACTCTATATCAAGACACGCTCTCTCAAAAATTCACTACAACACTCTCACTACCTCACAACTTCACTCTTTCTCTCTAACTCACTACTTCACTCTGTATCTCACTACCTCACACTCTCTATATACTACCTCACTCCATTTCTATCTCACTGTCTCTCTCTCACTATATCACGACACACTCTCTCTAAAGTTCACTACATCACTCTCTCACTACCCCACAACTTCACTCTTTCTCTAACTCACTACTTCACTCTCTCTCTCTCTCTCTCTCTCTCAAATACACTAACTCACTTTCACACTCATACACTACCTCACTCTCTCTCTAGCTCACTACTTCACAACATCGCTCTGTTTCGATCTCAATACAGCACAACAACTCTCACCCTCACTACCTCATTCTTTCACTACATCACTCTATCTCTCAGTACCTCACTCTATATCTACTTCACTCTTCCACAAAACAAAAATAACTACATCACTACTCAAATTATATCAATAAAACTCTCACTCTCTCTCTCACTAACTCTCTCCATACCATCACTCTATTTCAATATCACTCTCACTACCTAACTATAACACAAGTCACTCACTCAAAAAATAACTACAACACTCTCTCGCTGACTCACTCTCTATCTCACTAGCTCACAAGTTCACTCTCTCTCTCTCCAACTCACTTCATCGCTCTATCTCACTAACTCTCTCTTTCTATCTCACTAAGTCACTTTCACTCTCTCTTACACTACCTAAATCCTTCTCTATCTCACTACGTCACAACATCACTCATTGTTTCTATCTCACAACCACCAAAAAACACTCTCCATCACTAACTCACTCTTTCACTACCTCACTCTCTCTGTCTCACTACCTCACTCTATCTACCTCACTCTCTCTCACTACCTCACTCTCTCTCTTTCTATCTCACGAAGTCACTTTCACTCTCTTTCACTACCTCACTCTCTCTCTATCTCACTACCTCACAAACTCACTCACTGTTTCTATCTCACTACCTCAGAACATCCCTATACCTCACTCTTTCACTACATCACTTTCAGTCTCTCACTACCTCACTCTCTATCTACCTATCTCTCACTACATAACTCTCTACTCCACTCTATCTCACTACCTCACTATCTCACAACTTCTCTCTCTCAAAACATCACTACCTCACTCTCTCACTCTCTAGCTCACAACATCACAACGTCACTCTCTTTCTCTAACTCACTACCTCAATCACTCTCTATCTCACTACCTCACTTCTATCTCACTAACTCACTTTCACTCTCTTTCACTATCTCTTTCTCTATCTCACTACATCACAACATCACTCTATGCTTATATCTCACGACCTCACATCACTCTCCCTCACTACCTCACTCTTTACTACCTCACTCTCTATCTCACGACCTCACTCTCTATCTACCTCACTCTCTCTCACTACCTCATTCTCTCTATTTCAATACCTCACTCGCTCTCTCTATCTCACTACCTCACTCTCTCTCTGCTAATGCAATAGGAATCACATATGCAAAAAATAAAGCTAATGCCAATACAAATAACAATGCCATTTATTTAGGGACACAAAAAAAGATGTAAAAATATTGAGCAATTCCAATAGCTCTACCTATAATATTGCTGAGACCGTTGCATTGTAAATGCTTGTTTCTGTTCTTTAATGTAGCTCAGCAGAAAAGAATTTGCAGGTTAGTATTATTACTTTTCTTCGATTTAAATTTGTTCCTCATCAAGATCTTTTATTTAACAAACATTTGAAATGTCAGGATTAAGCTCTAAATTGAGACCACTCGCGTAGCTAGGGGGGTGCGGTGGGGGCGGTCCGCCCCAGGCGGCACTATTCTGAAGGCGGCGGCCGTCTGAAGTGCGAGCAGCGCGTCACGTGACTTCCTGCTGCTGATGCATAATGCGAGGAGGAAGTTTTGGCAGCAATGAGCACGCCTTACACTGAGGAATCCTTTTTAAAAATGTGTTCCTGTGACCTGACCCCCGAGCCAACCCCAAGGATCGCAGCGGCCTCGCAGCCCAGGGCACACCGGTGTGCAGCTTTGCTGCTGAACGCCTGAACCTGACATTAATCATGCCCAGGTGTCAGTGGGGCCACGAGGAGGCCTGGCGTGCAGAATTGCCGCTCGAAGAGTGAGGTAATTCAATTGTATCTCTTGAGATCATCTAGTCATCTGTTAATGCTAATTATCAGCCATGTAACGTGATTTACAAAATTTCACAGTAATCCATGTTATGTAAAGTTGAGTGTAGTTAATTTCTTTAATCTTAATGCCTTTAGCTCTGACGCCTTCGGGTAAAGTCCGCGCTATATAAAAACGCATAAATAAATAAATACACATCTCCGCTGCTCACTGGGTGCAGATTTTCCGACACATTTTAACAGCTCATGAATTTCATACACACGGCCCTTTGCAACCAAACCATGAAATTGCAATTTAACTTTGTAATCCAACAAAGACATTTATGAAGCTAAAGTTATTTAACACAGGTGCGCATTTTAGCTAAAAGCACCGTCACCGTACTGTTACAGGGCGCTCCAGACTCTTCTTTGACAAAAAGAGAGAAGCATGTCCTTGACTCTGAAAAGAAAACAGTCCTCTACAATAACTCGGCACTAGTCTGTAGCTAGCACCACCAGGGCCGGCGCTAGACATGGGCAGCATGGAGGGGGGCTCGCACCTTTTATGGCTTCTGTGTTTCGAGGCCCTGGGGGCCCCTGAGAGTTTAAAGGTTTTCTTTTATTACCCATTTCCCCTGCTGGCCCCTCTCGCAGGGCCTAATCACTGCAGCTGCATGATGATAGCAGCGATTTTATAGGTGCTTAAACTGCCCTTATGTGTGAAGTGCGCCCTGCCCCTGTATAAATGAAAAGCAGGATATCCTGCAGGGCGCACAACAAAGGATAGAATGACATCCTGTCACGTGAAAACTGCTCACCTACCATGAGGGAAAACTGGGAAAGGAAGCATATAGGTGAGAATAAGGGTGGGGTTGGGGCAGATAGGTGTGAGTATGACAGTGAGACAAGGGGTGCAGGCAGAGGAGCAGACACAGCATTAACAAGTGGCTGGAGCAAGGCTCTACATGTCTTAGACCCAGCAATAACTTAGATTGGACAGTGAAACGGGCCCCATATCTTTTCCTATATTCATGTACTAACTTGACCTGCAAAGAAACTGGTCTAGTGTCTGCACAATGAGGTATGACACTTTTGCAGGGTCGGGCTGACCGGCAATCAAATCAGGCTGTGCCCTACGGTCTAATCTGTCAGGTCAGTACGTAGGCTGTTTTTTTAATGTTTACAGGCCTGCTTTATGGTCATTTACTGTTGATTTTCGTGATATTTTAAAACAAACATTGCTTCTAGCAAACTCAAATATATGCAGTCTTCCATACCTTACAAAATCGTATACAGCATCTCTTTACAAATTAAAAACTGATATAGTTTGCAAATGCAGAAATTTTTCTAGCTGCCCAATTCACTAATGGGGGTCACTTTTATTTCGATGCTGGGGCCTATTTCCTGTCTCAGTCTGACAATGTGTGTTAGGGTAATACATGGCAACAAATTAGTTTAATTTGTTTCACAGCATATTACTCTTGTATGGTGCACACTTTGTATTGAGTTTCATCCAGTTGTTTATAAAAGGCTACAATTGAGAGCTTTGTATTTGAGGCCGAATGCAGTATAACTTTTTTACTGTGCCTACCTGGGAATCAAGAAGGTGTTCAGAATGCATAATCATTCAATACATGGCCTTTCTGCAGAGAACACAGAGCAACAATACAGTATTTAAATTGCAGGTGTGATTCTGTGCAAATGTGTGTGAAGAAGGCACTCATTGGTCAAAAAAGTGACAAGGTACAAGTAAAATAAGTTGTTGTTGTTACTCATTTATCCGAAACAGCTAACAACCATTGACAAAATCAATACTCCAGGCTGTTTTTAGGTGTATGTCAGTTGCATGTGTTATATTTCTGTTTTTAATCACGGAAAGCCCAGAGAGGAAACAAAGTACTGGTCAGATTGAACTCTTTGTGGAATCACAGAAATTTAGAATGCCTGTTTGGGCTACACCCTTAATTACATAGACCACGCCCCTTTTAGAGACCCACTCATTTCTTTTCAGTCAGTTTAAAGGCCTGGGCTGGCAGCAAGGGAGACAGGGAAGAAAAGATGGATGTAATGGGCAGAATCTGTGCAAACAGGCCGGTAGAGAGATTAAGAGCCGAGGTAAGGGCATTTCATTCAAAAGACAAGGGTGTAAGAGGGGTAGAATCCATGCAAAATGATAGGAGGCAGGGAAACTGGTGAACTTTGAAATGCAGAGGTTCCTAATGAAACATTTAATAATTTGTTGTGTGCCAGGCATGCCTCACACTTCCTAGTGGTTATGGGGTTTCACCCTCATCAAGAATACTTCGAAAAATGCAGAAGATAGTATTTTTGGCCCATTTTCCATAAAAAGTAGTCCACAGGTCATGTGCGACCCATTTTTACCTGTCTTCGCCACTTTGTTGTGCCTCACTTGCATGTAAGAACTGCACTCCTGTCTTTTCCCTTCTGTAATCCCCACTTTCCCATATGCTCCATTTTACCCTTTCAATCAAAACACTTTCCTGTCTGCAACATTCGCCCCCATTAATCACCTCTCTTTATAGTGTAATGTTCTCTAGTGCTCAACATTATGCTCTCTATGCTCCTTCCTCTTCAGAACACCATTATAATCCGATGTGTACTGTGTCTGTATTGTCTCCTCTCTTCCTAGTGGACAAAACAGGTGCTAAATTAGGTGAAAATTATTTTTAGAACTATTTGGGCCATAATTGCAATGGTCAGCAGGTCACAAATTTGAATTGGCTATTAATAAAACATATTTACACAGCAGCACATTTATAAAAGAGTTAGTGTTCTATTTCAGGTTCAGGTTTTAATGTCTTTATTTCGATAATAAAATCATAAAAGACAGTTTTGGCGAACATTTAAAACACAATTACATTTCTCTACATAATAAATATAGTCTTATAAAATGGATATGGCTATATATGAACAACAGACTAAACACAATATAGAAACCAAAGTTAAAAAGTTATTAAACCATTGAATAACAAGAAACAAGACATTACTTTTAACAAGACCTAAAAATATATGTGTCAGTTGCTAAAAGATACTATGCACTTTACACACTTTACACACTTTGTTTAATCATGTGATGATTGGATTCCTTCTTACCCTGATTGCCCATGCCCAGCCCAGGTATTTAGCCAAGCATATCACAATAAACTCAGTTGTGTTTGTTTTTAAGGCCCATATAGCTTCGGAGGATTTTTTACATTTTATTCGTTTAAAAATGGGTTTTAGCCATTTTGAACGGGGTACACTATATTGGGGACAGGCGAACAGAAAGTGCCCCTCTGTTTCCTTACATCCGGGGCAACTGCTACAAAGATTGGTATTGTTGTTGCTCCAGGATGAAGTAAAGGAATTAAGGGGTAATGTACCCACTCGAAATTGATGGAACAGTTTCCTGTCCAGTGGCCTAGAAATGGAATCCCAATATGCCTCACGTGCTGGGTCCAGTTTGAATCTTAGGAAACGCCCCGTCAGGTTTTCAGAGCTGGATGCGTGTGCCATGGAGGAGCGGGTTGAGGCCCAGAATAAGCTCTTAAATTCCTTTTTTGAGGGGAAGTTATTTAAGTTTGGCGAAACCCACAGGTGACTAAGACCCATGTCACACAGGCTCTTTTTCACCGACTGGAGCCAGGGGATTCGCTCAGAGCCCCCAATTGCCTTCACCTCGTTTAACTCTTTGGCATAGAGAGTCAACTCTTCCGTGGTCCACAACCGCCTCCAAGTAGACACTACTCTATACCTTGCCATGTCTGTTATTGGGAGGCAACCCATGTCATGGCAAAGAGGAATTAAAGGAGTTGATTGGGGAAGTCCCACCAAGTTGCGAAGGAACCTACACTGGATTTTGTACAGGCTTGAGAGGTCCATAAAGCCCCATAACTCTGCCCCATAGAGCGTTGCAGCATTAATTTTAACATCATAGATTTGTAATGCGGGGGCTACTCTTTTGGTGATAGATTTCTTTTGCTCTCGCAAAAGGCAACCAGTCAGTTGGGCTAGTTTTAGTTGCTGGGTCTCTATTTGGGGTATCCAGGACAGACGGCAATCCAGATTGACCCCCAGATACGTCATCGTGTCAACTTGTTCCAGGTTTACCCCGTTAAGTTGTACACTACTACGTACAGGTTTTTTTCTGGAGAAAACCATGAATTTGGTTTTCCCCACATTTATCTGGAGGTCGTTTTGGTTGCAGTATTCCTCAAAGTGATTTAGTGCCCTCTGCAGACCCCCCCTCGTCTTTGATAAGAGGAGGGTATCGTCCGCGAAGATCAACATTGGGAATTTAGTCCCCGCCAAGGACGGTGCATCCGTGTTAATAGACCCGAAGAATTTAACAACCTGATCTATAAAAAGTAAAAATAGGGTGGGTGCAAGGACGCACCCCTGGCGGACTCCTCGAGACACTGGGAATGTGTCCGTGGTTTGTCCTTGTGCCCCCCATCTGACCCTGGCGAAATTATCTTCGTGTAGTCTGACTATAATTTCCACTAATTCCCCCGGCATTCCTAGGTCCTGTAATACCCGCCATAGTTTTTCCCTCGGCACCAAATCAAAAGCTGATTTTAAATCAATGAAAGCAGCGAAAATTGAACCCCCACCAAGTATGACAAACTTCCAGAAAATCATGCAGAACCTCAGGACCTGGTCGATGGTACTTGTACCAGGTCTAAAACCCGCCTGTAGTGGGGACAGTATTCCTTCGTGCTCCATCCACCCATGAACCCTCACCAAAATCATACGAGCAAACACTTTCTGAAAGCAGTCAATAAGGCTAATTGGGCGGTAGTTCCCTGGGTTAGATCTGTCTCCCTTCTTGTAAATGGGGAGAATCTCTGCCCCTTTCCATGTCTGTGGGATAGGGGCACCTCTCGCTATGATGTTAGCTATACTAGTTAAGTAGGGTACCCATAGGCCTATATTTCCTTTAAAAAGGTCTGCCGGGATTTGATCCAACCCAGGTGCCTTACCCCTCTTTGTTAACCCTAATGCATACTCTACATCTGCTTCAGAAAAAGACAGGGTCGTAGTGCTGGGAATTGTTACCGTTAACATGGGCGGTCTGGACCGGGGGTCAAAGGATACTGTACAAAATTGGGAAGAGTAATGTTTAATCCAATCTTCCGGGCAAACATGGTTAGATGGGGTACGAAATTCACCATCCTTCCCGCATTTAACAATGTCCCAGAATTTGGTCTGATCGTTTGATTTGCTGGCATCCAAAAGGTCCGCCCAAAAATCGTCTTCCCAATCCTTTTTAGCCACCCATTGTACTTTTCTGTATTTTTTCCTGGCCTCTTTGACTGCAACAGAATCTCTAGATTTAACTTGCTCTATGAGGTAGCTATGGGCCTCTCTGCATTCTCTGTTATACCATTTAGCTCTCGGTGGTTTCTGGTGCCCAGTGTTTGACTTACATGGCTTGGAGAGAATAGTTTTAAGTTCTGAGAAACAAGTGTCGTGTATGTCCATCATCTTATGTAGTTCGCCCTGGCCCTGCTCATCAACAACTGTCCTCATATGATTTAAAGCATTTAACACCACTTTTTCAATATTGGCCAAAATCGTTACATCGTTTGAGATTAGAGCCCACTTCACTCTCCTCCGATCATTTGATATGGTTACAGCCCCTTGCCCCCTGGGATCGGGATCCCCTAACCTTATCTGATCAAACACTTTTAAAGTCAGGGACAGGGGATTGTGATCACTTTCTGGGCGTGTTATGATTTCCATATCATCAATTACACTCCAATGTTCCATTTTTATGAAGATGTAATCGATCCGACTTTTCCTCGCACCATTATCAAAAGTGGGTTTAGCTTCAATGTCTGATTTGGTGCGCCCGTTCACAGCCCTTAGGCCCCATGTAAGGCAGAAAGCTGTCCAGTTCAGAGCGGCCTCCGTCGCTTTGACAGGGACTTTATTAGAGAGTTCGGGGATTTTCCACGTGGCATCTTCTTCAAACCCCCAGTTGTCCTCTGGCAGATACAGTGGCTCAATCGTACAGTTGATATCCCCAGCCAAAATGATAAATGAGGTTTTATTCCAGCCCAATAATAGAGTATCTAGGGCAGCTATCAACTTGGGGCATCGACCACCAGGGAGGCCTCTAGCATATATGTTGATGATAAGCAAGTCCTGCCCCCCTGCTTTACTCAAGCTTACGGCCAAGATATCCGGATTATCTATATACAACTCAGCTGCTGAGAAACAACAGGCCTGATTTACCCATGTGGTTAGTCCCCCAGACGCTCTCCCCTTTATACTTTTTGTTGCAGGTTTAAAAAAGTTTAAATATCCAGCTTTATAAAACGGAGCTGTAGCCCACGTTTCCTGCAACAATACAACCTCATAATTATCTATGAAACCCTGCCAGTCCTCAGATACCAGACGTGACTTGGCTCCAGCGACATTCCAGGACACCATGTGTGAGGTTGACACAACAGTCTCTGCATGGTTGTTACTGGGTAAAAGTGTAGGATGAGGACTCGAGAAGCAGTTGTTGATTGGACCAGTTTCCTCTATGTTAGGGATGGTAACATTAATCCCCTCTAGCCCCCTCTGCTTCCTGGTTATATGTGGCATGGGCAATTGCTGCATTGCTAATTTTAAGGTGAGGGTGTGTGGGGTATGCACTCCTTCAGTTTCCACTGGAGCTAGATTAGGTGACTGGGTCGGAGCCCATAGTCAGTCAACCCATTCGAGGTCTGACAATGCTTCGAAATGATTATAGAGGGGAGGATAATATTTGGGGTGGTGTATTGCAGGCTCTCGAGGTCTTCCCCCTTTAATTTTCCATGGATTATAGATCATGGGGTTAGTTTGGTGTGTTTGGGGGTAGAAGTAGCCAAGATGTAAGGTCTGGACATCGCCCAAACGGGCGAATCTGGCTTTCCTCTGGATTCTATCCACTACCCAGGGGTCTCTAAATGAAACTAGGATACAATCCCCTTCTAAATCTTTTTCACCCTTTCCTACCCATTCTACTCTCCTTACGTAGAGGATTTCGGTAGGGGATGACGGGGGAAGTGGGCGGTGTTTATTCAGCCAAAAAGTAACCTTGTTCCGCAAGTCCACTTGGGATTCTTTAGTACCCTCTCTAAGGGGGGCCACGCCTGTTAATACAATTGTGAATTGACACGCTTCTGGGGGGAGGTTAACCCTCGGTGGATTTCTTATGGTTCTAGTATTAGTCTTTTTGTTCCTATCAGTATGTGGAGTTTTTTTATCCCTTCCCTGAGCTGATGTGTGTACCAAGGTATTTTCTTGTTGATTTGATACACCATTCACTTGGTGCTTTTTCCCCTGCGAGATGTTAGCAGCTAAAGAATTTTTAGCCTTAATTGATTCTTTAGTTGGGGCTCTGTTAGCAGATGGTGTAATTGTCCCCGTTTGTGGTTTCTTATTTAAGTTAGTAGATGAGGTCACAACGGGATTAGTTAGAGTTATCCCCAAATTTGAAGTTGTGCCCCCTGTTGGGTTTGAGCCCCTCGGCTTTAAGCTAGTGGCTGTCAGGTTTTGTAAGAGGTCCATGTTGATGTTAATGGCTGCTTCTAAAACGTCTAATTTAGCAGACATTATCCTGGCACTATCTAAGACCGGGAGCAATAAGGTTTTGACCATTGCTTCCATCTTAGCCAACAGGACGTCATCACTACTCAAACAAGTTGGACAGGGGTTTGAGGACTCAAGATGAGCCAATGATGGACAGAACGCTAATCGGGGGGCTTGGGTGGGCTGGGAGTAGGAAGAGCTGTTCTCTTGATCTAATTTGGGTAGTTTCTGTGTCAGATCTCCCTGTGGGCTTGAAGCATGTTTTCTTTTTCTTGATACCTTATTAGTAGTTGCTAGAGGCGGGGCGGGGGAACTGGGTAAAATAGGGACTTCTGGTTGCGGAGTTCCTGGCGAACTACGCTTGTCATCGTTCTCTATAAGTAAGCTGTCCCCAACTGCACTAGATACATTATTTTCTGAGTTATGGTCCATATTTTCTTGTGGTCTAGGTATTGTAGCCTCAACCGCATCCTCGTGGACTATTATGTCCGCAGCTGAAGTGGAAATACAGTTAAACGCTGCATTGGTTAGTGGGCTTTTTGCTCGAGCCAGGGCACCTATAGAAGAGCGTTTCCCGGTAACTAAGTCCAGGGACAGCCTGTGCTCTACCAGTTCAATTTCTTTTTCTAAGATTCCAGTGGCTCTGGTAATGAAGGCGTCTAGGGGGCCTGAGACAACACCCTTTGAGGTTTGAATATGCACTAATCGTTGTTTACCAGATCTCAAGGCCATATTTGAGGTCGGGTATTTAGAGGCTCAATGTACAGTTCAACGGAGTTTCTAAATATAGGGTGGGGCCTGGAGTATGGGCCCAACCCAACCTCGTCCGACCCCGGACGGCCACAGACGGTCCCGCCCTTGTCCCGGGCTTCTCCCGGCGCCCTCCCGCGCGCTCCCGCGCAGCGGGGATGACACTACTCCTTTGTAGATGGTTGGTTGCACTCAAGGGGCGGAGCCGGCAGGGAGAGCAGCCCAGGTGACCACGGGCGCGCGGGGGCTCCTGGAACTTGGAGTCCCCCGCGTCTGGCTCGCAGCCCTGCCGGTCAGAGAAGCAGCAGCACACCTGATAAGCCCCACAGCAGCTCCTGGCCGCGAAGCGGGACCCGCGAAGCGGGTCCGGCGAGGGGCAGCGGCGGGAGCAGGCACAGGCAAGCAACAAACACAGGCAGCAGCAGCGACCGCCCTCAGCTCCCTCCTCGGTCGCTGGAGCAGAGGGTCCACAGTCCGCAGTCTTGGCAAGAGGAATCCGCCGGGTGGAGAGAAGGACGACTCTTTAGACGTCCAGGTGGGGGCGGAGCCGGCAGGGAGAGCAGCCCAGGTGACCACGGGCGCGCGGGGGCTCCTGGAACTTGGAGTCCCCCGCGTCTGGCTCGCAGCCCTGCCGGTCAGAGAAGCAGCAGCACACCTGAGAAGCCCCACAGCAGCTCCTGGCCGCGAAGCGGGACCCGCGAAGCGGGTCCGGCGAGGGGCAGCGGCGGGAGCAGGCACAGGCAAGCAACAAACACAGGCAGCAGCAGCGACCGCCCTCAGCTCCCTCCTCGGTCGCTGGAGCAGAGGGTCCACAGTCCGCAGTCTTGGCAAGAGGAAGAGTGTTCTATTTACTTTTCTTTGCAATTGAAGTATTTCCACCTCTTGAAATGTGCTCCTACTCAAGGGTAGACATTGCCAGTCTAAAATAGTTAAATCAAATTAATGTAAGTCTGCTTAATTCCAAGGACTCTCAAAGTGTTTCTGTTCAAACTCGGAAACAGGAAATACTGCAACACAGGAGATACATGAGAGAATAGTGCCAACAAATCATATTGATCCATTGTCCTAGCTCAATGTACAATTACGGTTACTACTTAGGGAATCCATCTTTATTTATACATACAATAACGCTCTGTTACTGGACACTCAAAAAGTCAACATCGTGGTCAAACCCAGTGTGGTGGACCGGTCTGCAGACATTGCTGAGGTCATGGACGGGGCAGATAGGGGACAAGGGTCGTGCACAAGCTGTGATGTTATGAGTGAGAGGTCACAAACAGGGTAGGTAGAACTGATGTAAGTTTTGGGTTTCCTTCTGCTTTTCCTTCAGCGGCGTAGCTAGGTGGGGGTGGTCCGCCACAGGTGGCACTATTTTCGGGACGGGGCTGTCTAGACCTGGACCATGTCATGTATGTGCCTGTAACTTGCATGATCGAGGTAACTATTAGCGGCGATACTACGTGTCTCTCGGACCTCTTTCAGGTGCTCGCCGTCCTTTTTCCCCAGCACCCCCCCCAGGGGGGGCGGCAATCTGAAGGATAGCCCCGGGCGCCACAAGCTCTAGCTACGCCCCTGATTGAGACAAGTCTTTCACAGCGTTTCTACATTCTTTGCTCTATGACCTCCTTAGGTAATTAAAGGAGAGCTGTGCTGAGGACAAGAGACACTAATCTGTCAGCAACGCACTCTCAGGATTGAGACGCTACACAGGAAACTAACTGTCTCCTCACAACAAAGTTATCAAAGAAACTAAACAACGAAACCAAGACCCTTCTACTCTCACTAAATTTACATGATGAAGAGCTTAGAATAAGTCTGCTTTTTCAGGTATTTCCTCAGTTGAAGTGTGCGTTCCTTAGTTGCCACGCACTTCACATTCCATTCACGGTTGGAGGGAAAACAACAAGCACACCACAGGGAAAGCTGGGCTGGAAGCTCCAGTTTTGAGCACTGCCAGCTCACTCTTCAATCGCTACTCCAGGTAATCTTTTCTCACTTTGTGTTAGTTTTACTAGTGGATATAGTGGCCAGTATTGAGTGGTTTGAAGGAATCCTTCTAAAGATCCTGAAAATACCCCCTCTCAAGGAGGGTTCCTCCAATCGTGATTTGGTTGTAAGCTTCTGTGGCTGTCCTTCACCAAACATGGAGCATGAACATCACAGTTCTTTGCCCAAGATATTTTGCCTGGTCCATAGCCTTTCCAATCTACCTAGTAGCAAAGTTAATTTATCACTTTTTTGGATCCAATAATTCTTTTCACCTCATAATCAGTCCCACCTTCCCTTATTAATGGTTCAGGGGGAACAGAGGTTCTCAAACCTTGTTCAACTCCTATTAATGGGGAAACGTGAATTACGTGGTACATTTTAGCCAGTCAGTCAAATAACTTTATTCGGTCATTACGACCATCAAAGTACATTGTAGTGTTCTCTGGGAGTGTTAAATATGTCACAGGATTGGGGGCATGGCCAAGCCGGTGACTAAGATGGCCGTCCGGCATTAAAGCTCCTCAGGACGACCCAGCTAATTGGCGTTTTCCCCCATTAACTGCCGCACCAACGCCCCGCAGAATGCAGCACTGACATGCATAAGTCATCCTGCACCAGACGATGCAATCTTGACAAGATTAGGAGCCCTGGTGACCAAGTTACAGCTCTGAGAGCGGCCGCAAGGAGGGGCCTACAGCAGAGAGAGCCGGCGCCATTTCCCATGCAGCCTGGCTGGCAGAAGCGGAGATTCGGAAGACCAGCAAGTGCAGGACCAGGACCGTGGAGGTGGTGAGTGGCTGGCGGTTGTAGTGCGGCGGAGCTTCCTTTGCCCACCTGCAAGTATATGTTGCTTCCACCAGGGTGCGCAGGGGTGCAAGTGAAAAGGGAGAAGGTTGGGTGGGGGACCTGCAGCTTGCACGTCATGGCAGCCCCAAGCAGCACAACAGAGAGCCGGTTGGGCCCCTGCATTTGCCTGGTGGAGAACACCAGTCGGTGTATGGAATGCTGCGCAGCCCGCAGCATACCTGCACAACTGTAGCAGGGGCAGCCGTTTGCACCCTTCACTTACAAGGTCCTCCGGTACACACAGTTTTCGTAGGTTGGGCGCCTGCAGCTGCTGGATCGTGATCTGCGTGGATGGGCAACACACTGCTGCGGGGGCTGGCCTGAGGGTGGGCTGTACCATCACGCCGACTCTTTATGATTCACTTGCACTGGAGGTACTGCGAATATCTGACCTGGCCCCTGGCACATGTGGTAATCCTCAATTGAAGGGCAATGAGGGCTGGGCAGGTGCAGGCCTACATAGTCATCCTTGCCCCCTATCACATGGTTCCTTTCCAGCTTGCACCCACGCACCAACCTTTGCCATCCTGGCGGCACAATTACAGATGCTTCCTCTCTAAGCGAAGTCCCAAACTTGGCTCAGCTTCCCTCACTCTTCTTACTGCCACATTTGAATAATACTGTCCAGATCCCTGCTGTTGCACGTTGCCACTGGGGCCACTTGTCCACAGCATGGGCCGCAAAGATCCAAAGCAAAAGACCCTCCCTTTTGAAAAGCTTGCAGACAGGGCGCCTTTAGAAAGCTCCAATATGGTAGATAACGCACAATCCTTAGACCTCACAACTGACTCCTCAACCGTCACCTCCATGTTACAGATGAGGATGGGTTTTAAGGCACTAGACAGCTGCGTGGATTTACTCGACCAGAATCTTGCCAACCTGGGGCCAAAATTCAGGTGCACAAAAAGAGGCTCGATGTGGCAGAGGCACGCATTTCAGACATTGAAGATGGGACTGCTTAATCCATTAAAAGACTGGAGCATGTCGAGTGCATACTTAACAATGTGGCCATCAAAAATGAGGACCTTGAGGCGCGCAGTCAGTGCAACAACATCCATATTCAAGGGGTCCAGAAGATGGCTTCCACCGGCCACATGGACCTGTTTGTGGAAAATCTATTAACTGAACTGTTTGGTAAAGAGTCCTTCACTGCAAGCTTTGTGGTGGAGAGAATGCAGAGCTCCTTGGGCCCTCAGCCTAATCCTGGTCTCCTGCCCACTCCCATCATTGCACGCCTCATAAACTTTTGTGACCGTGACTCGGCGTTGAGACTGGCCAGAGAGCCTGGGGACCTTGCTTGGCAGGGTGCCAAGCTGTCCTTTTATGTGGACTTCACTATGATGGTGCAGGATGCCCTTCGCAAATACAGTGCGGTGAAGGCCACACTCTGGAACCTTTGTCTAAGATATGCCGTGCTCTACCCCGCCAGATTACGAGTTGATGTGGGCGGCAGGGCCCGCATTTTTGACAATCCTACTGAAGTACAGGAATTCTGCCAGACATACAAGCAAAATAACAGTGAAGCCTTGGCAGGTGGGAGTCGCCCCTCCCCCCTGTATAGTGGTTTGGACGCTAGTGCCGAACTATTCTCTGGCTCCAGCACTGGTTAACATCCATTCATGGCTTCTGACTCATTGATGAAACACAGTTTGGGAAAATGATATCCATCTTATTCTTATGTTACACTTGGCTGGTTGATTGCTCTTGCACTGATACACCCCCCCATGGTGTATCCGTTGGGTTTGTTCTTACTCATACTGGGGTACTGTTCTAGGGAATTATCAGTTAAATATAAAGCCTATTGGTACTTCATGTTCTGCTATGCATTCAGGATTGGCCTCGCACTGGTTGAGTTGAGCTGGGGGGGGGGGTGTTTGGACAGACTTATTGATCCGTTTTTGATTATATGCAACTATGCTCACTGTCAAAAAACTTTTCTCCACATCGTTTCTTTGCTATGACTGATCTGAGATGTTCCTCTGATGGCTCGGCTGGGTAATACAATGGGCCCCTCTGGCCTGTCCCTGGTGTCCTGGAATGTACAAGGTGTCAACGACAATCGCAAGAGAAGACTAGTGCTTCACTACCTTTTGAGACATATTTAGACATAGCCTATTTGCAGCAAAATCTCCTACCCATTACAGATGCAGCACAGTTTGGTGCAAGCTGGGGTGCACATAGATACTTCGTAAATTATAGCAACTATGCAGGGGTACAGCCATACTTATCAACAAAAGGGTTCCCGTTAGTCTCAGCGCTGTAGTGCACGATGCCAAGGGCAGATACATCATTGTCACAGGGCTTTGGGGGGACACATGACTGCCCTGGTGTGCATTCATGCCCCAAACCCTGACTCCCCTGAACTTTTCACATTTTGAATGCCCAACTGGTGAAGTTGGAGCCGCAATTGATATTACTGGGAGGGGACTTCAATTTGCTACTTAACCCCAGGCTGGACAGCACTTTTGTGACATCGGACCCCAAACCACATGCGTGTCGCGCCCTTTTAGAACCATGTGAACAATTTTTATTATTACATATTTGGTGTATGCGTAATCCCACAATTACGGATTACACACATTACTACGGTCAGCACTACACCTGAACTAGAATTTACTATTAGCTGCTGTACCCGGAAGTGGCTGACTGGTTTAGCACACATAGGACTCTCCCTCGGACATATTCAGATCACTCCCCAATATTGCTACACCTGAAAGTCCCTAGTCCTGAGGGATCTAAGTGGCAATGGCGCTTCCTAAGCCGCACTTTGCATGATGACCTCTTTAAGGCAGAAGTATGTCAGGCCATTGAGAACTACTTTGCAATTAGCACTGGCTTGGTGGACTCCTGGACTGTCTTGTGGGACGGATTTAAGGCAATCATCAGAGGCGTCTGTATTGCCAAACCTGCCGGAGTTCTCAAGTATCTCCATTACAACGTTGACGCACATTGAGCGAGACATCCAACCCTAGATGCTACCTAGATGCAATCCTCAGACCCTGCTAAACAGGGGGGACAGCGCCTCGCCCTCCTGAATGAATATAGAGACACTGCAGACCGGGAGATATTGTACTTGGGCAAATACCACTCAGCCCGGTGATTTGGTGAGGGTGAACGGCCTGGCAGAGTGCTGGTGCAGATGCTGAGACCGCCATACAGCAAGGCCTACATCACGGAGATTCACTCTGCTACTAACCAAACCCTCACCACCACCTTGGAAATTTGCGACGAATTTCTGGACCATTTCACTGCGCCATACACCACTAAAGCAGGGAGTAACCACACTGCGCAGGAAGAATACCTGTCAGAGAACGACTAGCGTATCTTGAAAAGCACATGCAAGACGTTTTTAGCGGAACCTACTTCCGTTGAAGAAGTACTTTGTACCATCAACACCCTCCGTGGCTCTACAGAACCTGGGCTGGATGGCTTCACTAGCAACTTTTGTAAAGAATACAAAGACCTACTTGCACTGCAGCTGATCAAGGTGTACGCTGAGGCCTTGGAGAAACAGATGCTTCCCCCCACACTCCACAAGGCAGTTATTATATTACTCCAAAAACCTGGCAAAGACACATCACTGTGTGGGTCCTACAGGCGATTGTCTCTCCAAAATTCAGACTATAAAATCTTAGCCAAGGTCATCGCTAATTGCCTGTTGCAATTAATGGAGTTTATAATATCTCCAGTCCAATCTGGATTTGTGCCCCATGGGTCCACCTCGCTGAATCTAAGGACATTATTTGCAGTCCTTCACAGGATTGACCCGGAGGTCCCTGCTGCCACAATCCTTCTAGATGCGGAAAAGGCCTTTGACTCTTTGGAATGGCCGTTTTTCATCTCTGAGATTCGCCGCAAGGGGATGCCTATGGGATGTAACAGCCTAATTCATGAAGCTGAATTCGGCTCGCAAAGGGCCAGATTCTGAGAATCTGGCCCTTTGCGAGTGAGATTTTTGCATTTGGGATTCATCATCCCAAATACAAAAATCGGTAAGTGCGTTTTCGCAAATTTGCGATGGATTACATTTAAGGAATCTCTATTTGAGATTTCTTAAATGCATATCATCATCCATTTAAAAATTGCGAAATCGCAATTTCGGGCCGCTATTTACCGCGAGGTCAAACCTCGTGGTAAATAGCGATAACTCAGAAAAATGCTTTTAAAAGCATTTTTCTGAGTTACATGTTGCACACACACATGTCCTTTGGACATGTGTGTGCGCAACCCCTGTTCATATTGGCATTTAAGGGGCGCTATAGGGTGTCCTTTGGACACCCCTGGCACCCTTTCAATCGCTATCTTATTTGCGATTAGCTAATTGCTAATCGCAAATAAGGAATACTCCCCATTCATTCCTATGGGCCTTTTGGCCCATAGGAATGAATGGGGAGTTATTCCTTATTTGTGATTAGCAATTTGCTAATCGCAAATAAGGAATTAGTAGGAATCGCATTTTTTTTGCATATTCCTACATGAATCCCGTTTTGCGAGTGCTTAATAGCGATTCGCTATGAATCGCTATTAGGGGCTCGCAAAACGGGAGTATGATGAATCAGGCTGTTAATGCCACCACTGCCTTATAATACAGCAATCCCACTGCCAGATTCCACTTGAATGGTATTCTCTTTCAAACCTTCGGGCTTTCATGCGGTACCTGTCAGGGATAGCCACCGACCCCTCTCCTGTTCATCCTGGCCATGGATCTATTAGACACTTTCTGGAACGATGTCTTCAGCGAAGGCTACAATTTACCATGGGCGCTCTTCTGGCTTCATGTTATACAGATGACAAAATCCTCTATGTCAGGATACCCCGGGTAAATCTAGAACCTCTCATCAGAGAGGTACTTATATTCAGCCTTTTTTCCGGCCCAGGCATCAACTGACACAAGCCGGTATTTTTCCCTTTAACCTTGGGCACAAAACAATGGGAGTGCAAATATCCACTCGAATGGTGAACAGATTTGGTCAAATACCTGGGGATCTATATCCATCTAGACACTACACAGGCAATCAACACTCTAGAGACTCAGGTTGAGAGATGGCTGCACTTGCCCTTGTCGTTATCGGGACAAGTGACTATTCTAAAGATGGTGGTACTTCCCAAATTCTTGTATCTATTTAATAATATCCCCATTCTTCTCACGGATATTTTTTTTTCTGACACTGCGCGGCCACCTTACACGTTTGGTCTGGTGAGGGAAACAGCTACGCGTCATTGGCCTGTGCTCACACTGCCATACAACAGAGGGGGGTATGGGATACCGTATCTATAACTGTATTACCTGGTGGCCCAAAGCTCTTATACGCATGCATGGTTTCACCCTGATGGCAGGATACTGTATCTTCGGCATAAAGCTGACTTTGTACTGCCCGAGCGGCAGTCCACAGTTCTGCCCAGGGGCATCCCTAGGGACCCCTAGGACATACAAACTGTGTCCACTATGAGCTGGGCATGCAAAAAACTAAGACGGCGGTCCGGCACCACACCACTATACTCTTCTGCCCTTCTCCGGAACGCCTGCTGGATCCCTATATCGGGTGAACGACTAGTGCAGCGCACCTTGAACACATTCGATAATACCAAATTGGGAGACCTATATCCAGAGGGCCACACCTGTTCACTAGAGGATGTCATACGCTACCAAGATAGTAGCTTTATGGATAGGTTTGTCCTGGGGTGCATTCGGTCCGCTTTACGTGCCATACTGCCTAATTTCCTGATCAAACCAGAGTAATTTCTCCCGCTCACGATGATAATTGAGAACACGAAGGGGTTGCATTTAATTTCTAAATTTTACAAAGCTTGTGCTAACATGAGGCCTGTCAGTGAAGACAAGGTCGGCAGTGATTGGGAAATAGACGCGGGCCACCCAATAACTGATGAACAGTGGGGCAAGTGTTGCGTAGTCACTAAAGAAGTCTCACTTAACAGTAAGCACAAACTTCTTCTTTTTAAATGTGTACGCTGCATATACTTCACCCCTATAAAGAGCATAGGATAGATCCATCCAGACCACACACTTGCCTGAAATGCACTGCTCCCCAAGCTGATGTCGCGCATCTTGCATGGACATGTCCTCAGCGACAGACTCACTGGAAACACATCCACTACACTTTGGGGAAAATTATTAACTTGCCCTTCATACCAACTCCAAAAGTGTCCTCATTGGGATACATGGTAAACTTCCCCAAGGGGGTAAGGTGGTTTGCTTTGTAAGGTCTGCTTCCGACAAAAAGGGAAGTTGCAATTCATTGGTGCAGGATGCCTGCTCCTAAAGTGCAGAGTTGGCTGAGTAGTCTAGCCTATTGTAATGTAAATAGCGAGGTTTATGCCAGCATAATGCCCAGCTCTTCTCATCCTAAAAACATATGGGGCCCATATTGTTCCTATGTTGAGGATTTAAGGCAGGTTTCCAACACTCAGCTGGAAGATGGAGTCGTCCCGGAGGGAGTGTGATGTCAAATTTAAATATGTTGAACTTACCTAGTGCCAAACACCATTTACAAATCATGGTACACCCCAAACAACTGAGGCTTTGATTCTTGGCGGGATTATTGCAATGCTGGGGAACAGGGGGGTTGGGTTCTGGGGAGGGCCCAGGTTAACTGAAGTTATACCATCATTGTATTCATCGTACTGGCCTTGCCACGCATAGCAGCTATTGGAAATCCAAATTGTATATGCTGATTATGCAACAGTGTCATTGTAACCACTTATGAACAGATTTGCATGTATGTATCTTTTTTAACAATGTAAACTGGAAAAATAACATTATTTAAAAAATATATATGTCACTGGATTGAGCATTTTTCTATAGAGTATGGCCCAACAAAACTTGGTTGGAATTTACGATCACCTTTTTGCTTTAAGTTTTTTGTACTGAGCCAGACCATATCTCCAATCTGGAAAATGGGTTATTTGTTTTTTTTCTTTTCTTTTCTTGCCAGCCAAATATTTATAACAATCTTTTGCATGGGTTAAATCTTGTTCTGTTGATTGATGAACTTTGGCCGAATGCTGGGCAATATCTTTCACTGCTGGCACATCTTTATTTCCACATTCAACCAAAAAGTTAGGATGTGAAGCACAATTCATTTAAAAGGGTAAGTAGTCAGTAGAATTTTTTTTGCATTGTTATGAGCAAATTCTGCAGTCCACTGATATTCTGGCCAGTCGCCTTCCCAATGTAACCAAAAAAAGCCTACAGTATTGTTCTAACTCTTTATTGGTCCTCTGGGTTTTCCTCTCAGTCTCTGGGTGGAAACTGGTTGAGTATCAGGTCCCTAAACATAGCCCACTAGTGAAAGCTCTCCAAAATGTGGACACAAATTGAGAGCCCCTATCAGTGAGAATAATCTTGGGTATGCCATGAATTTGAATTATGTGTTGATTGAAATGCTGTGTCAATTGTTTAGTTATGGGAATACCTCTTAAGGAAACAAAATGTGCCATTTTAGTGAAGGTGTCTAAACAAACAAGGACTGTGTTATATCCTTGACTAGAAGGTAGGTGTACTATGAGATCTAAGGACACAGTGTGCCAACGGTATGGTGGAGTGGACAAGGGATGTAATAGCCACTTGGGGGCCTTTCTTTCTGATTTTCCCTGAGCACAAATCTCACATCCAGTCACATACTAGCAAATGTCCTTGTTAATTTGCGGCCACCAAAACCTTCATTTAATCAGTTCTTCAGTTTTTAAGAATACTTTATGCCCTGACAAAGGACTGTTGTGGCATTCATATAATGCTTGTGTCTGTAGTTCTTCAGTGGGTAAAAATACAGCTCCATCTTAATGAGGTAGTTGGTCTCGTACTTCTTTTTTTGGAACTTGATTTGCCCATTCCTTCATCACTTTAGAATTCAATGATTGAATGATTTGTTCCTCAAAGGTCTCTTTGGAGACTGCACCTACAATCTTTTCTGGAATAATTATCTTCTGATGTTCAATTGGGTTTTTCTGAATCTCCGTATCCAATCCTAATAAAGCATCAGCTTTTCCATTCTTATAAGTGATTATGAAAAAAATCAGCAAAGTGCAATGACCATCTGGGTTGTCTGGGTGTTAAAGTTCTAGCTGATCTTAAAAACGTAGAATACCTATATTCGGCAAATACTGTTACAGTATGTTTTGCTTCCATTAAAAAGAGCCTCCTCTCTTGAAGACATCCTTAATAGCTTGTAGTTCTTTTCCAGTTATTGTATAGTTTACTTCTGCTGGATATAATTTTCAGGAGTGGTAAGAGACAGGGTCCAATTTTTATGTAACCTTGTGCCTTTGTGACAGGATCCCTCCAATGGCCAATTCTGATGTATCAGTCTGTAGATATAACAGTTCAGAGGAATCAGCACAAAGTTGGACTGGGGCTTAGGCGAAACTCATCTTCAGGGAGTTAAAGGCTTCTCCTAACCATTTGAAATTCACTCCTTTCTTTAATAATCGCTTAAAAGGAATAATCTTTTGAGAGAATTTATAGATAAATCTCCAATAGAAATTACCAAAGCCAAAGAAACTTTGGACTTTACTGTTGTTGGTGATTTCCAATCTGCGACAGCCTTCACCTTGTTCTCATCCATGGTTATACCTCCAGTTTTGTGTATTCTTATTTCTTGATTATACCTGAAGGAGAGAGTACAAATCCTAGAAATTCTACCATAGTAGTATTGAAAGTACATTTCTCCAGGTTTGCTTGTAATGTGTTCTCTCTTAGACTTTGAAGAACTGCTCTTACTTGATCCTGATGTTCTTCCTCAGTAGCTGAGTAAATTAAAATATCATATATGTAGACAATTGCTAACTTATCTTTAAAGTCACTTAAGACATGATTAATGAAATGCTGGTAAGCAGCAGGGGCTTTACATAGCCCATACATCATTACTTGGTTCTCAAACAAGCCATAGTTTACCCTGAATGCCCTTTTCGATTTGTCCTCTTCGCAGAGTACAATCTGCTGATAGGCACCTCTGAGATCTTGTTTGGTATAAATTTGCGCCCCTTTTATTTGAGCTAAAAACACAGAGGTAAGATCCAACAAAGTGTGGTTTTTAATTGCGATTTGATTGATTGCTCTATTTTCTATGCAGGGTATTAGATCACCCCCTTTCCTTGGAACGAAGGAAAGTGGTGGTGAAACTGGAGACTGAGATGACCTGATACATCTGTTTCTAAGTATTTTTTAAGATATTGTTATAGATGTTGGTTTTCCTTTTCTGTCACTGCATAGATTCGACAACAGGGTAGTAAATCAGAGCCAGGTTCAAACTCGATTTTACAGTCATATGACCTATGTGGGGTAAATTTTTTCCGCCTCCACTTGATAAAATACATTTGTATCTCTTCACTGATCAATGAACTCATTAGTTTGTATCACACAAATTTAAATGCCACTTTCACAAACCTGGGTTGCTGTATTTGAATCTTGATGCTTTTCAATTTTTGCAAAACAATTTCCCAGGTAATATTCAGAGTTAATCTGAATTGTCCTTGCACTCCAATTTATAGAGGGATTGTGTTCTGTTAACCAGAGGAGTCCCAATATGAGTTGAAACTGTGGAGCATCTATTAAATTAAACTGTGCAACTTTCTGGTGTACTTCTAAGGATAGTAATTGCACTGGTTAAGTGTGACTTCAAATTGATCCCGATGTATGTTTTGTGCCATCTACAGCTCTGACAGCTTTGCTTTTATTTTTCCTGATCGCCTTTATTCCAATGGAATCTACAAACATCAGGTCACAAAAGTTCCATTTAGGCCCTGAGTCAATCATCACTGATACATCCTTAAGGAAAATATGTCAAAATTTCAATGTCACCCAAGGACTAACTGAGGTGAAGATGTTTGCAATGTATTGACCCCCAGATTCTCCGTTGTAGTTGTTTCCCGATCCGCACTCACCAGTCTAACTTCCTTTACTGGTGGTTCTTTTGAGTTTTTCTTCATCTGCACCTTAGGTTTTCTTGGCCATGTCATTACAAAGTGTCCACTAGCTCCACAGTAGAGGCACAATTTATTTTGTGTTCTTGTCTTTTTTTGTCTTTAGTGATCCTCTAATGGTGCTTATTTGAATTGGTTCTATTCCTGACTGACCTCCAATGGTTCTTGCAGATTCTGATTTAATTCTATTGAATCTAGGCAAAATGGGTCAGAATTCTTATTTCTTTTCTCCTTTTCTTTCATTCTGATGAAAATCTTTCTCCAACACCAAATTCACCAATGCTGAGATCTCCGTCGACGCTTAGGAATTTTTGCCAAAGCTTCCTTCAGTTTGCTTTTTAAGACTCATTAGAAGAAGACGGCTGTTCTTTTTTTCTCAGGTCAGTTTCTAATAATTTGTTCGATTGAGCAAGATAAGTAACCAACTCTCAATTTTCTTGTCTAAACTGTAATAGCTCATTGTCGATTGCTTGTGATGCCTTCCTTCTATCAAATATCTGAAGAAATTCTTTCTTGAATTCCTCAAAGTCAAATAATATCACATCATCCTTTGTTACTAGAGGCATGGACCAAGATACTGCTTCACCATTAAGATAGGATAAAATGAACGATACTCGAGACTGTGCATCAGGAAAAATCATTGGCAAAACATAAATTGTAGGGAATAGTGTGGCAGACAAAGTTGAATTTTTGATGATCTCCTCTAAAACGCTCTGGGGGAACTAGGGGGGTCTATTGGCATAATGAATTAATGATTTGAGTAGGTGTGGAAGATATAGAGCTTTTGGTAGGACTGGAGGATTTTGATTTAGGGCTTTTTAAACTAGCTCCTGACACTATCTCACTCACCCAAGTGGCTAAATCTGTGGTTTCTCTTCTAGAGCTTACTGTTTCATATTGAAGGGTTTGTTATCCTCCCTCATGGCCAATAACTCCTTTTGGAAACACCCTTAGATCTCTCCCAAACCTTTTAGGTCTAGACATTCAGCTTTTCTGCTCAGGTACAAGTAACTACATTGGCACTTCACTCTGTCAGGATCTTCTAGTAGGTGACAGACTTGCACTGGAGCAGAACAACAACAGTTCCCAATATCTCTCACGGAACACCAGCAGCTGTGTAGATAATGAGTACCAAGCACAGCAGCGTTCCACGAGGGCAAAGGAATATGGAGTAAAGAAAAGACGCCTGTCAACTGTGGTTTCCTCTCCAGTAGGTCTTTTCCTTCTTCTAGCTAGCGTTCGCTAGTGTTAACTTTCCTTTGTGATATGGAAACTGCAAGAGAATATAAGCAAATCATGCATTACACTGCTCTACCCCAGATTACCTATTATCCTACTATTATTTTCATTTTACTCAAAAAAACATACCCATACAGTTTAAGGTTATTGCTCCTCTTCCATGCTGTAAAACAGTAATTTCTTATCTTGCTAGTATTAAGCATGCATTATATCAATCATTTACAAGTTATTTACATTTCCAAAAAACTATAAGAATGCAATTAAATATTAGTAATCTTTTTCTTCCAGGGAATTTCATGAATTACTTTTATGAAGTGGTGGAAGGGAACAAACGGATGGCAAATCTTGCGGAAGGTAATTGTTTTATTTTTTAACTCAACAACTTGAATGCTTGTTTTTTCAGTTCCTTTTCATTTTCTATTATTTAATGTCGCTCCACAAAAAGGAAATTGCAGGTAAGTATTATTGCTTTTCTTCGTTTCCATTTTTTTCTCAGCAAGATTGTTTTTTTTAACATAAATTAGCCTAGTCAGGATTAAGCTTTATGTTGAAACACTATCTTCCACAGCATTTCAACATTCTTTGCTCTATGGCCTCCTGATGTAATTTAGGGAGGGCAGCATGCATGCTCAGGGCAAGAAACACAAATCACTCAGCAAGGCACGTTGAGAAATGAAATATTACTCAGAAAATGAACTGTCTCCTCACGAGAAAGTTGCAGAGGAAACAAAACAATGAAACCAAGGTTCTTCTACCCTCATTAAACTTCTGTGATAGAGAGCTTAGAATAAGGCTGCTTCTTCAGGAAATTTCTTCAGGTGAAGTGCCTGTTCATTACTTGGCACTTTAAATTCCATTTTTGGCTGTGGGGGGAAACATCTAGCGCTTCAGGGAAAGCTGAGCTGGTACACATGTTGAGCTTCCAGCACTGCCAGCTCATTCTCCAATCATTGCTCCGAGTGATCTTTTGCCACCTTGTGTTACTTTTACTGGTGGATACACTGGTCATTATTGAGTGGTTTGCAGAAATCCTCCTAAAGAGCCTAATAATCAGTCCCACCTTCCATTATTAATGGTTCAGGGGGAACAGAGGTTTTCAAACCTGGTTCAATGGTTTTAATAGGGAAACATGGATAACTTGGAACATTTAAGTCAGTCAGTCAAAGTACTTTATTCGGTCATTACGACCATCAAAGTACATTTTAGTGTTCTCTGGGCTTGTCAAACAATATGTCACAGGATTGATAATTTTTTCTTTAGAGTTCGGTCTAACAAAACATGGTTGGAACTTGTGATCACCTTTTGGCTTAAGTTTTTTGTGTTGAGTCAGATCTTATGTCCAATCTGGAAAGTTGATTCTTTGCTTTTTTTCTTGTCATCACAATACTTATGACTATCTTTTGCATGTGGTAGATTTTGTATAACTGGTATCTTTATATTTCTGTATTAGACATCTCGGCCATAAATCATATAAAAGGGTGAGTAGCCAGTGGAAGCATTTTCTGCATTGTTATGAGCAAATTCTGCTGTCCGCGGATATTCCCATCATGCCCCTATCCTGATCTAACAAAAACAACCTAAGGTATTGTTTTAACTCTTTTGATTTGGTCCTCTCAGTTTGCCCATAAGTCTTTGAGTGGAAACTAGTTCAGCATCGGGACTCTATTCATAGCTCACTAGTTAAGGCTCATTTATTCTAGAAAATTGTTCCTTCTGTGGTCATAAGTATCAAGTAAGCAATATACATCCAATAATTAAGAATGGTGACAGAATTAAATAACAGTGTTTACTTTATCATAGTTTTTATTTTCATTTAATGTAATTTTTCATTTCACTTTTTTTATATAAAAAGACATAATTCATCATAGATACATTTAACAGGCTTATATTTTTTGCTTTTAAGAACATACATGATTATAACACATCAGTGATAGAAAAATTCATACAAAATTATAGTACACAGTTAATTTTGAGACAGCCACCTGATATTAGAAACTCGACTTGATTCACTAACATACACACATGCATACCACAACCATACTACCAAAAGGGGAAAAAAGGAGAGACTAGATGTTAATTGACAAGTACACAAGTTGTCAAATTCTAGGGTCTCAGAAGAATTCTAGACCCCCGCACATGATAGGTCACTAGTAAAGGCTCTCCAGAAGTTAGATAAAAACTGATTGCCCCTATCGGTGATAATTATCTTGGGTATGCCATACATTTAAATTTATGTGTTAATTGAAAGGCTGGGTCAATTGTTCATCCCTGGAAATACCTTTTAAGGCAAAAAATGTGTCATTTTAGTGAAGGTTTCTACACAAACAAGAAGGTGTTTTATCCTTGACTCAAAGGTAAATCTGTTATGAGATTGAGCGACACGGTGTGCCAAGGGTATGGTGGAGTTGGTAAGGGTTGTAATAGCCCCTTGGGGACCTATCTTTCTGATGTTTTCTGAGCACAAATCTCACAACCAATCACATACTGGTCAATGTCCTTGTCCATTTGCGGCCACTAAAACTTTAATTTAATCAGATCTTCAGTTTTTAGGATTCCTTTATGCCTTGCCAAAGGACTGTAATGCCATTCATATAATGCTCTTGTCTATAGTTCTTTAGTGGGTAAACGTAAAGCTCCATCCTGATAAGGTAGTGGGTCTCGGACCTCTCTTTTTGGACCTTTATCTGCCCATTGCTTCATTTCTTTAGAATTCAAAGGTCTCCTCTGGGGAATACACCTACAATCTTTTCTGGAGAAATTATCTTCTGATCTTCAGTTGAGTTTTTCTGAATCTCTGTATTCAACCTCGATAAAGCATCAGATTTTCCATTCTTATTTCCAGGCCTATAAGTGATTATGAAATCATAAGCAGCAAATTGTAATGACCATCTGAGTTGTCAGGGTGTTAAAGTTCTAGCTGATCGTAAAGACATCAAGTGCCTATGGTCAGTGAATACTGTCACAGTGTGAATTGCTCCCTGTAAATTGTGCTTCCATTCTTTGAAGGCATCCTTAATAACTAGCAGTTACTTTTTTGGGCATTGTATAATTAACTTCTGCTGGATTTTATTTTCTGAAGAGATCAGCCACAGGTGCAGTTGTCCTGCTAGCTGGTGCCTTTGAGACAGGATCCCTCCAATGACCAATTCTGATGCATCTGTCTGTAGATGGAACAGTTCAGAGGTATCAGCATGAAGTTGAACTTGGACGGAGGCAAACATTTTCTTCATGGAGCTGAAGGCTTCTTTTGCTTCTTTGGACCATTTGAAAGGCACTCCTTTCTTTAATAACAGCATAGGAGGAATACTCTTTTGAGAGAATTAATGGATAAACCTCTGATAGGAAATAGCAAAGCCTAGGAAACTCTGGAATTCCTTTACTGTTGGTGATTTCTAATCTGTGACAGCCTTCACCTTTTGCTCATCCATGGTTATACCTGGAGGGGAGATTACAACTCCTAGAAAGTCTATTGTAGTCGTGTTGAACGTGCATTTCTCCAGCTTTACATATAACTTGATCTCTCTCAGTCTTTAAAGTACCTCTCTTACTTGCGCCCCATGTTCTTACTCAGTAGTTGAGTATATTAAATTATCATCTATATAGACAATTGCACATTTTTCTATAAACCCACTTAAGACATCAATAATAAAAAGCAGAAAAATAGCAGGGGCATTACATAGGCTGTTTGGCATTACATGGTACTCCAACAAGTCATATTTTGTCCTGGATGCCGTTTTCCATTTGTCCCCTACTTGTATTCTAATCAGGTGATAGGCACCACTGAGATCCAAATTGGTGTAAATTAGCGCCCCATTTACTTGATGTAAAAGCACAGAATTGAGAGGCAACAGATTGCGATTTCAGATTATGATTCGTTTGAATGCTCTATAATCTGTGCAGAGCCTTAGGTCACCCCCTTTCTTTGGAACGAAGAAAAGTGGTGATAAAACTGGAGTCTGAGGTAGCCTGATAATTCTGTTGTATAAGCATTTTTTAAAGGTATTCTTTTAGATGTTGGTTTTCCTTTTCTGCCAGTGCATTGATTCAACTACAGGCTATATTCGAGCTGGGTTCAAACAGAATTTTGCAGTCGTATGACCTAATTTGGGGAAGTTTCTTCCGCTTCCATTTGATAAAACACATTTGTATAATCTCTATACTCATCAGTGATCTCATATGTTTGTATCACACACATTGAAACTCCACTTTCACAAAACTGGGTTGCTGCATGTGAGTCTTGATGTAATTCAATTTTGGCAAAACAATTTTCCAGCCAATATTCAGAATTCATTTCATTTGTCCTTGCACTCCAATGTTTAGTGGGATTGTGTTTTGTCAACCAGGGTAGTCCCAATATGAGTTGAAACTGTGGAACATCTAATGCTAGCTTATTATTTACATTTCCAAAAAATGATAATAATGCAATTAAATCTTAGTTATTTTTTTCTTTCAGCTGACTTTCTTGGAGAAGTTAAGAATCAGGCCATGGAGAGACTGAGGTGGGAGGCTCAAACAGGTAATTGTTTTCGTTTTTAATTCAACAACTTGAATACTTGTGTTTTTTGCTTTTTCTTTTAATGTTCTATTCTTTAATGTAGCTCAACAGAAAAGAAATTGCAGGTAAGTATTATTGCTTTTCTTTGTTTCCAGTTTTATCCTCAGCAAGATCTTTTATTTAACACAAATCCACAGTGTCAGGGTTAAGCTCTATTTTGAGACACAATCTTCTTCATCTTTTCTACATTCGTTGCTCTATGACCTTCTGAGGTAATTCAAGGAGCACCATGCCAAGGGTCAGGACAAGAGACAATAAATCTCAGTAAGGCACTCTCAAAACCGAGACGCTACCCAGGAAAAAGAAACGTCTCCTCACAAGGAAGTTACAAAAGGAATTACATGACACAACCAAGATGCTTCCACCCAAACTAAACTTACGCAATGGAGAGCTTAGAATACAGCTGCCTTTTCAGTAATTTCATCAGGTGAGTGAAGTTGCATTTGTTAGTAAGTGTGCGCTTCACATTCCATTCATGGTTAGGGGGAAAACAACTAGCGTGCTGTAGGGAAAGCTGAGCTTGCAGGCATCTTTAGTTTCCAGTGCTGCCAGCTCAGCCTCCAATCGTTAATCCGGGTAATCCTTTGCCACCTTCTGGTAATTTCACTGGTTTTTATACTGGCCAGTATTTAATGGTTATACTTGGCCTGCTCCCACGAACTGCTTGTGCTCCCACTTGAGAGTCCTCTATCATGGCGGCCAGCAGGCCGGGTGGCACTCGATTGTGGAGCAGGCCCAGGAGACAGTTGATGAGCCCCAGGCCAAGGGAGCTTGAAAATCTCTTTTCCTGTTGCCTTTTTGGACCTGGGCTTCATTGACATGGGTTGACTTGCTTTTTCAGGATGCCTGTTAGGGGTCCAAAACAAGGTCCCTGGAGAAGTCTTTGGATGTGTAAGTCAACAGAGGCCCCATGCCCCCTTCTCCTGGCTCAGTCTACATGGGCCCTCAATAATTCACTTGTGGTTATTGCTGACTCCATGGATGGCTCCATTGGTTGTGGATTAAGATGATCAGACCTCTACGATTGTCATGCTCCAGACCATCACAGACTCCTAATCCTTACTGGCATATTCTCAGACAAGATCTCTGGAAGCATCCAACATCAAGCTTCATGCCTGGAGTTTGTCTGATCACACTCCTTTAGCGATGCATGTTCATTGCGGCCGTCCGTACTCCTAGATACCCTGGCTGCTCAGCTCTTGGTGGCGGACCCAAAAGCCCTTTAAGGACACTCTGAGCAACAATATGACACAATATTTGTGAGACAATATTGCATCTGTAGACTCCACTGCATCCTAGGAAGCACCTACTCTGTGGTAATGAGTAGGGAGGTGATTTCACAGCTGGTCCACTATATCAGACTAGAACACACAAGATTGTGGCCCAGGATCAGACAATGCGGAAGCATAGTGTGCCTATCCTGAGAAGACGCAGCATGCATTGACGCAGCTATGCTCGCCCTCAGGCGCTCTGAAAGGATGAAGCAGGAAACTCTGCCAGGTGTCTCAGAGTCACCTTTATGAACAAAACAATAATACTTCAACATTGGTTACAACACACAAAGAATCAAATTCACAACCTTGATTAACAACGAGCCAGGCAATACTCACTCTGCCGTCTACTAGGCAGAACTCAATGCTGAGCCACAAATCCGCTCAGTGGCAGAACTTCAATCATGTCACCACCACCAAACCTTGTTGTCCGAGTGCTTTTCAACAGCGATCTGTAGAGGATCCACTCACAGCAACTGAGTTTACATATGTTATCGCTGCCATGGGTCTCAATGGTCTCCCAGTTCAGTCCTTTCTTGCCAAGATAACATCCTCATACAGCTGCTACTGGATCTATACACAGGGTCACCTAACAGTGGGTAACTACTGAGGACCTGGAAGAATCCCACATTGGCACTGTTATTAAACCAGGCTGCACTCTGCATTGGTGTTTATAGTTTATGTTACTTTGCATCCAATTTGCAATGTGAGACATGCAACTCTGAAAATGGTTTGCCTCCTCTTCAACATCAGATGAAACTGACCCCACAAGTTATGTGTCATCGGCGTGGAAACATACTTTGAAGCCAAAACTTCAGATTAGATAGGCCAGAGGGGTAACATTGATAGAGAGGACCCCTGAGACACCCCACAAGGAAAGGAGAATGGGTTTGAGTTCAAAATTTCCCTGTGCTCCTTCTCATACAAAATGGAGCAAACGGTGGGGCAACATGGGGTTATCTTTGCCAACTGTCGACAACTTTCTACGGTCACTATTGGATTTACCCGGGTATCCATATCCTCCCACTCCTGTGGGACACTGGTGTAAAATCATTCTCAAGTAAGGCAAGGCTCTGATTTAGATCTTGGTGGGACTACTGTCCTCCTGCCGCAATGGCGGTACGAAGTACTCCGTTGAGCTGACCTCTTTTAGGGTCCCACTTCCGATTAAGTCTTGAAATAAATGTCATTGTCCAGGTCTTTTCTGTGCTGCTGCTACTTGACTAAGACACTCATCAACCCCTTTGTTACCGGAATCGAAGCTAGGCTTCTGTGTCACTTGTCTCACTATGAATAGAATGGTAACATTTGCTTTCACCTTGTGTATTTTTACTGTGCTCATAAATTGTATGCATAAGTGTACATCTTACCACTTATCGAGGTAAGATGAACACACCTGTAGTGACAAATAAAACAATATATTTTGAAGGAGGTGTTGGGTGGGTGTTATGCTTGTGGTGACTGTGGATGTACATTCAATAGTGTATGTATGTTGTTAAAATGCAATGCTATAGATAAACAAAAAGGACAGTACACATTACCTACATATACATTATGACAAATTCACAACATATAAATGTGTTTTAAGATAATGACACATAGTACTAACCTGTCTCCAGACCAGCAGGACCTCACTCCATCAGGACTCTGCTGCCAGGATACCGCCAGCACATTGTAACATGCCTGACGGCGGTGGAGTACTGTCAGCCAGCAGAGAAGACTGCTGTGGCCACGGGAACCTGGCTATAGCCACAACATCTTAACATGGCTGGTGGACCACCATCATCTAGACGGAGTACTTGTGACCGCCTCCAAAGCAGTACACTGATGGTAGTCCCGCCAAGATCTAAATCAGGCCATTCAACCTATTTGGGAAAAATAGAGGTCCACTTCGACCTCAGACAACTACTACTGTGCCTTTAATGAAATAGCTACTATGGACAAAGGAAACAAGACCAACTGAATGACTAACCTCAAGACATTACTAACTAAACTGGAAATAGATGGCTTTTGCTGAAATGAGTTCCACATGAATCCCCTAGCTAAGACTTGTGTTAAGGAACTGAACTGGGCAAATGTCTGTGGTTCCGAAGTTAGGCACAAGAATTCAGGAACCCACACCCTTGATTATATGGATCTTAAGTACCACTATAGGTTTGAATACTTTCTAGACTTCCTTTCCCATAAAGTCCTTTTCCCACTAGTAGATGGGTACCCTTGACCAGAGCACTGGGTGCCCAGTCTGCCGACACGCGATTGAGACACTTGTATATGTATATAATATTTGTCTTTCAGCCTTGGCTATGACTGTCCAAGAGAAAAGTCGTTACTCCTGATCTGCAGAGAGCTGGGCATGAGACAGTGCTACACTGCAATTAGTCATTTAAGCTGTTGCGTGCTGAAACGAATGAGGCAATCGTGTGTGTGGCAGCGACGTTTCTACATTTGAGTTGTGAAGGAAGTGACCCGTTTAGGGTCACCCGGGTCACTAATGAACACCTCTCAGACTTCTATACCAAATAAAGAGTTGATCTGACAGTAGAGAATACAAAGCAATAACTATTTATTCATATATGCTTGGAGCAGAGCCCAGTTACCCAGTCACTAGGAGTGCTGCAGAAGGACTGAAATTGACTAACATAAAGATACATTATGTACATTTTACAATTGGGCTGAAACATGCCCGCAATGGAATTTTCCAGGCATGTGCAGCTAAGCAGTGAATACAGAAAAAATAGTTTCAGCACTCATATCTTACACAGTTACAAAGTCCAAGGTTGTTTTATACAGGCCCGCCACCAGACAAGAGGGTATCTAGTAAGAAAGGTATACGCTAATAGGAACAGTGTACTCATTACGGGAACAAGCCTATATTGCATAAAACTAAACTTACAATGGAACATTTGTGAGAATTAAACTGACTTAGTTTTGAAAAGGCTAAAATAGTGTCTGCAAAGAAAATGGTCCAGCAATTGCTAACTTATGTAGGGCAATACTCAAACGTAAATATTTCTAGTTTAACAGACCCTCCAGACCACTTACATAATATCAAATACACAAATATGGAATTACCAAAATATCTAAGAAAAAATATAGAATGCAAAAATATCGAATTCCTATCTACAAACAGATAAGTACAAAAATATCGAATCAAAAATATAGTTTTAAAAAATAAAGTTAGTCAAAATATCATTTTTTTAAATGTCTTTAAAAGTAATTTAAAATGAATCAAATAATAAATATATTTAACTAAAACATACTTAGAAATATTTATATTACCATAAAAGTATTAAATAATTATTTTATGTCATAAAAAAACGTAATTTTTTTAATACACACACATATATATATATCACATATGACATCACTGATGACATCTCATTTGACATTACTGATCACATCACTGATGATATCATTCATGTGATAATACGATGAACCTCTTCAGACTCTAATATAACCTTAGATACAATCAGTGTAAACAGACACTCACAGACTGTCACTCATCCATGGAGTTACTCACACACCTAGTCAGTCAATCAAAGAATCAATCACACCTCCATTTCCTCAACTATACAGTTATACAAACTTTACTTATTCAAACATATACTAACACATATTAACTCTCTTATACAATCCCTGATACAAGTTCACAATGATCCATACAGCCACTCACACATTCACTGGCTCTTATGCACAGTTATTTATATATGTCAACTCTCACATGTACTGTGTTTTACATATGTACTTACTTTGACATGTAGCACTGAGATATCCATTCACTCACCAATACACTCATGCACACAGTCAACCGCCCATACAGCTGTTTCCACATGCACTTTTGAAACCATACATCTAGTGAATCAACTGCTCACACATCTATGCACAGAGTCATACACCTCCCAGCCACCCCCACACACACTCAGTATCCCATACAAATACTTGGGCAACCAATCAATAACCCATATAGTTACTCATATAGCTACTTATCAACACATGCAACAGTTTACAGAACAACAGACATAATGATGCACAAATTAAGACAGTTTAGTCACTAACCCATGCACTCAGTGAGACACATTTAATCACTCACTCATACAGTCAGTCATGCACCTACTAAATCCTTCATCCAGACACTTATACATCCACTCATTCTTCAATATGTAAGACATATTTTAACTTTACAGAAACATACAGTCACTGGATGTTGTCATCAGTGATGTCATCAGTGATGTCATTTGAGATGTCATCAGTGATGTCATCAGTGATGTCACTGACCATGTCATGAATGATGTAATATGTGACATCATCAGCAGTGGATTGCGGGTGCGCGATATATAGTTAGTGCAACTAACTATATATGGAATTTCAATGGTTTTGTGTGAGTAAAATAAGGTTTTGTAAATGCGAATTCCTAACTATATATGGTCTATAACCTATGGTTTTTTCAGTGAATTTTCAAGGTTTTGTAAATGCTAATTCCTACCTAAATATGGTCTATAACCTACGGTTTTTTCAGTGAATTTTCAAGGTTTTGTAAATGCTAATTCCTAACTATATATGGTCTATAGCCTATGGTTTTTTCAGTGAATATATATATATACATACATATATAAACATATATCATCTGTATATCTACATATAAATACAAACATAAATGCATGCATACATATACTTATATGCATTTTAGGGTTGTTAGGGCGTTTTCGTGTGTATTATGTTGCTTTTTTAGGGCTTTTGGGTCAATTAAGTAGGGTTCCCGGAGCCTAGGGCTGAGGGGCCGGTTCAGTTTCGTGCGTATTTGTGTTGGCAAGGTTTTGAGGGATTTTGGCGGTTTTTGGTCGAGATTTGGCCGTTTTATGGCTTTTTTTTGTGTTTGCGGGGGGCGCGTATTCGGGTTGAAATTCGTCCCCGTTCCAGTGGATGGATTGAGCTGATTTTTGGTGAGATGTTAGGGAATCGCTGGAACTAGTGTCCAGCCAAGTTTGAAGCGGATCGGAGCAGGGGAAGTGCTTTAAAGAGCAATTTTTGTGCGGAGTAGCGAATTGTCATGTTATTCAATGGGAGTTTTTGGTGCGCATGGAGAAGGTGAATTTGGGATGTTCCAGTTGCGCTAGAGGGACGGGGCTTGGGTGAGCTGTAGGGAGAGTGGATCGGCAGGTGTGCCGAATTTTTGGGATTTGTTGGCCGAAGGGAAGGGTGTGCTTGGGCAAAGTCGATTTGGTGAAAACGGTGCGTTATTTACATGCAAGTTGAAAAAACACTAATAAAAGCAAAGCTAAAAAGCCACCTCATTACAAACAGAATGGCTTTAACTTAAATGAGGGCGAGATCTATTGCATTTTCAATGCTTGTTTACTTTGGTTCCATCAAGAAGGCATTCAGATGTGTCACACATTTGCCATAAATTCTGAATGTTAGCACTCTAGTTGCACATTAGATCACTGTAGTAAAGCTACTGCTCACCAGGGACGTCTGCTGCTGGTATTCAAAGTGCATGTTTCAGTCTGCATGTCAGAATTTTTTTAATGAAATAGAAGAGGATTTGAGAAGTCACTCAAAATGATCCCTAATTTTTCTTTCTGAAGCACTAATCATACTTTCTATGGCAAAATTAACCCCCTCATGTTGTTCCTTTTTAAATTGAGTGTTTTCAGACCTACCACTTCATTCCAATCAAGATGGCTTCTGGTGTGCCATACTTTTGTCATAAGTAAGACTGTTAGCGCTCTAGTTGTTCTTTAGAACACTCTGATACATTCTGTCATTGGGCTATACTTGGGGTACATCTGGGTGATATTTGGGCTACATTTAGGCTCTTTTGTCTCTGGTGGCCATCTTGCGAGACTATGTCAGAATTTTTTAATGAAATTGAAGAGCGTTTGAGAAGTCACTCAAAATGTGCCCTAATTTTTCTTTCTGCAGCACTAATCATAATTCATATGGCAAAATATACCCCCTCATTTTGTTCCTTTTTAAATCAAATGTTTTAAGAGTTACCACTTTATTCCAATCAAGATGGCTTCAGGTGTGCCATACCTTTGTAATAAGTAGGACTGTTAGCGCTCTAGTTGTTCTTTAGAACACTCTGGGACATTCTGTCATTGGGCTATACTTGGGCTACATCTGGGTGATATTTGGGCTACATTTGGGCTCTTTTGTCTCTGGTGGCCATTTTGGGAGACTGCATGTCAGAATTTTTTAATGAAATAGAAGAGGATTTGAAAAGTCACTCAAAATGTGCCCTAATTTTTCTTTCTGCAGCACTAATAATACCTTCTATTGCATAATATACCCCCTCATTTTGTTACTTTTTAAATTAAATGTCTTAAGAGTTACCACTTTATTCCCATCACGATGGCTCCAGGTGTGCTATACCTTTGTAATAAGTAGGACTGTTAGCGCTCTAGTTGTTCTTTAGAACACTCTGGGACATTCTGTCATTGGGCTATACTTGGGCTACATCTGGGTGATATTTGGGCTACATTTGGGCTCTTTTGTCTCTGGTGGCCATTTTGGGAGACTGCATGTCAGAATGTTTTAATGAAATAGAAAAGGATTTGAGAAGTCACTCAAAATGTGCCCTAATTTTTCATTCTGCAGCACTAATCATACTTTCTATGGCAAAATATACCCCCTCATGTTGTTTCTTTTTAAATTAAATGTTTTAAGAGTTACCACTTTATTCCAATCAAGATGGCTTCAGGTGTGCCATACCTTTGTAATAAGTAGGACTGTTAGCGCTCTAGTTGTTCTTTAGAACACTCTGGGACATTCTGTCATTGGGCTATACTTGGGCTACATCTGGGTGATATTTGGGCTACATTTGGGCTCTTTTGTCTCTGGTGGCCATTTTGGGAGACTGCATGTCAGAATGTTTTAATGAAATAGAAAAGGATTTGAGAAGTCACTCAAAATGTGCCCTAATTTTTCATTCTGCAGCACTAATCATACTTTCTATGGCAAAATATACCCCTTCATGTTGTTTCTTTTTAAATTAAATGTTTTAAGAGTTACCACTTTATTCCAATCAAGATGGCTTCAGGTGTGCCATACCTTTGTAATAAGTAGGACTGTTAGCGCTCTAGTTGTTCTTTAGAACACTCTAGGAGGCTGCAGTAGAACACAAAGGAATCAACTGACAGTCTCTGTCCTTGTTGGATGTACATGTTTTACTGAGAATGTCAGACTTCATTTTCACATGACTGAGAAAGATAATGTGAATTTACAGAAAATATGCTTTCAGTTTAGCTTATAGATCCCCTTCCAAACCACTGTGGGAAAATCATGAGATATTAGTTTTCTTTCAAACAATATTCATGATATCACAGCAGAAGGTTTTTTCACATGGTAAAATCACCTTAGAACCCACCACAATTCCTAAAACGAGTATGGTACCATCAACAAATGATTTATAATGTAACTAAAGTCCTAAAACCCTCTATTAACCACAATGCTTTTTAATGAGGTGCTATCATGTATATTGGTCCCAAAATGGCTGCCAACACTTCTTGGATGAAGTGCTGACAGCCAATCAGATCAGATGTGTGGTTAGGCTCCGCCCAGATATATATATTTTTTTGAACCTAAATTACTCAAAATCCAGTGGAGCACATATATTGAGACCTAGCAAAGGCACATCAGGCTAACAGTCCCTATAATTTTGCCAAGTTTCGTGCAAATCCATTCAGCCGTTCGAGCTAAAAGTGAGGCCAACCGCCCTATGGAAATTAACATGGGAAAAATGCGTTTTGGGACCCCCCTTTTTTCTCGGCCCCCCCTTGATGAACCCCCCCCAAATTGTCAGGGGCTGCTCAGAAACAAAATGTTCCATTTTCCTGAAAATTTCAGCCAATTCCGTCCACAAACGCCAAAGTTATTAGACATAGAATTTTCAAAAATCCCATAGAGAAAAAATCCTAACTATATATATATATATATATATATATATATATATATATATATATATATATATATATATATATATATATTCACTGAAAAAACCATAGGTTATAGACCATATATAGTTAGGAATTCGCATTTACAAAACCTTATTTTACTCACACAAAACCATTGAAATTCCATATATAGTTAGTTGCACTAACTATATATCGCGCACCCGCAATCCACTGCTGATGATGTCACATATTACATCATTCATGACATGGTCAGTGACATCACTGATGACATCACTGATGACATCTCAAATGACATCACTGATGACATCTCAAATGACATCACTGATGACATCACTGATGACATCTCATTTGACATTACTGATCACATCACTGATGATATCATTCATGTGATAATACGATGAACCTCTTCAGACTCTAATATAACCTTAGATACAATCAGTGTAAACAGACACTCACAGACTGTCACTCATCCATGGAGTTACTCACACACCTAGTCAGTCAATCAAAGAATCAATCACACCTCCATTTCCTCAACTATACAGTTATACAAACTTTACTTATTCAAACATATACTAACACATATTAACTCTCTTATACAATCCCTGATACAAGTTCACAATGATCCATACAGCCACTCACACATTCACTGGCTCTTATGCACAGTTATTTATATATGTCAACTCTCACATGTACTGTGTTTTACATATGTACTTACTTTGACATGTAGCACTGAGATATCCATTCACTCACCAATACACTCATGCACACAGTCAACCGCCCATACAGCTGTTTCCACATGCACTTTTGAAACCATACATCTAGTGAATCAACTGCTCACACATCTATGCACAGAGTCATACACCTCCCAGCCACCCCCACACACACTCAGTATCCCATACAAATACTTGGGCAACCAATCAATAACCCATATAGTTACTCATATAGCTACTTATCAACACATGCAACAGTTTACAGAACAACAGACATAATGATGCACAAATTAAGACAGTTTAGTCACTAACCCATGCACTCAGTGAGACACATTTAATCACTCACTCATACAGTCAGTCATGCACCTACTAAATCCTTCATCCAGACACTTATACATCCACTCATTCTTCAATATGTAAGACATATTTTAACTTTACAGAAACATACAGTCACTGGATGTTGTCATCAGTGATGTCATCAGTGATGTCATTTGAGATGTCATCAGTGATGTCATCAGTGATGTCACTGACCATGTCATGAATGATGTAATATGTGACATCATCAGCAGTGGATTGCGGGTGCGCGATATATAGTTAGTGCAACTAACTATATATGGAATTTCAATGGTTTTGTGTGAGTAAAATAAGGTTTTGTAAATGCGAATTCCTAACTATATATGGTCTATAACCTATGGTTTTTTCAGTGAATTTTCAAGGTTTTGTAAATGCTAATTCCTAACTATATATGGTCTATAACCTACGGTTTTTTCAGTGAATTTTCAAGGTTTTGTAAATGCTAATTCCTAACTATATATGGTCTATAGCCTATGGTTTTTTCAGTGAATATATATATATACATACATATATAAACATATATCATCTGTATATCTACATATAAATACAAACATAAATGCATGCATACATATACTTATATGCATTTTAGGGTTGTTAGGGCGTTTTCGTGTGTATTATGTTGCTTTTTTAGGGCTTTTGGGTCAATTAAGTAGGGTTCCCGGAGCCTAGGGCTGAGGGGCCGGTTCAGTTTCGTGCGTATTTGTGTTGGCAAGGTTTTGAGGGATTTTGGCGGTTTTTGGTCGAGATTTGGCCGTTTTATGGCTTTTTTTTGTGTTTGCGGGGGGCGCGTATTCGGGTTGAAATTCGTCCCCGTTCCAGTGGATGGATTGAGCTGATTTTTGGTGAGATGTTAGGGAATCGCTGGAACTAGTGTCCAGCCAAGTTTGAAGCGGATCGGAGCAGGGGAAGTGCTTTAAAGAGCAATTTTTGTGCGGAGTAGCGAATTGTCATGTTATTCAATGGGAGTTTTTGGTGCGCATGGAGAAGGTGAATTTGGGATGTTCCAGTTGCGCTAGAGGGACGGGGCTTGGGTGAGCTGTAGGGAGAGTGGATCGGCAGGTGTGCCGAATTTTTGGGATTTGTTGGCCGAAGGGAAGGGTGTGCTTGGGCAAAGTCGATTTGGTGAAAACGGTGCGTTATTTACATGCAAGTTGAAAAAACACTAATAAAAGCAAAGCTAAAAAGCCACCTCATTACAAACAGAATGGCTTTAACTTAAATGAGGGCGAGATCTATTGCATTTTCAATGCTTGTTTACTTTGGTTCCATCAAGAAGGCATTCAGATGTGTCACACATTTGCCATAAATTCTGAATGTTAGCACTCTAGTTGCACATTAGATCACTGTAGTAAAGCTACTGCTCACCAGGGACGTCTGCTGCTGGTATTCAAAGTGCATGTTTCAGTCTGCATGTCAGAATTTTTTTAATGAAATAGAAGAGGATTTGAGAAGTCACTCAAAATGATCCCTAATTTTTCTTTCTGAAGCACTAATCATACTTTCTATGGCAAAATTAACCCCCTCATGTTGTTCCTTTTTAAATTGAGTGTTTTCAGACCTACCACTTCATTCCAATCAAGATGGCTTCTGGTGTGCCATACTTTTGTCATAAGTAAGACTGTTAGCGCTCTAGTTGTTCTTTAGAACACTCTGATACATTCTGTCATTGGGCTATACTTGGGGTACATCTGGGTGATATTTGGGCTACATTTAGGCTCTTTTGTCTCTGGTGGCCATCTTGCGAGACTATGTCAGAATTTTTTAATGAAATTGAAGAGCGTTTGAGAAGTCACTCAAAATGTGCCCTAATTTTTCTTTCTGCAGCACTAATCATAATTCATATGGCAAAATATACCCCCTCATTTTGTTCCTTTTTAAATTAAATGTTTTAAGAGTTACCACTTTATTCCAATCAAGATGGCTTCAGGTGTGCCATACCTTTGTAATAAGTAGGACTGTTAGCGCTCTAGTTGTTCTTTAGAACACTCTGGGACATTCTGTCATTGGGCTATACTTGGGCTACATCTGGGTGATATTTGGGCTACATTTGGGCTCTTTTGTCTCTGGTGGCCATTTTGGGAGACTGCATGTCAGAATTTTTTAATGAAATAGAAGAGGATTTGAAAAGTCACTCAAAATGTGCCCTAATTTTTCTTTCTGCAGCACTAATAATACCTTCTATTGCATAATATACCCCCTCATTTTGTTACTTTTTAAATTAAATGTCTTAAGAGTTACCACTTTATTCCCATCACGATGGCTCCAGGTGTGCTATACCTTTGTAATAAGTAGGACTGTTAGCGCTCTAGTTGTTCTTTAGAACACTCTGGGACATTCTGTCATTGGGCTATACTTGGGCTACATCTGGGTGATATTTGGGCTACATTTGGGCTCTTTTGTCTCTGGTGGCCATTTTGGGAGACTGCATGTCAGAATGTTTTAATGAAATAGAAAAGGATTTGAGAAGTCACTCAAAATGTGCCCTAATTTTTCATTCTGCAGCACTAATCATACTTTCTATGGCAAAATATACCCCCTCATGTTGTTTCTTTTTAAATTAAATGTTTTAAGAGTTACCACTTTATTCCAATCAAGATGGCTTCAGGTGTGCCATACCTTTGTAATAAGTAGGACTGTTAGCGCTCTAGTTGTTCTTTAGAACACTCTGGGACATTCTGTCATTGGGCTATACTTGGGCTACATCTGGGTGATATTTGGGCTACATTTGGGCTCTTTTGTCTCTGGTGGCCATTTTGGGAGACTGCATGTCAGAATTTTTTAATGAAATAGAAGAGGATTTGAAAAGTCACTCAAAATGTGCCCTAATTTTTCTTTCTGCAGCACTAATAATACCTTCTATTGCATAATATACCCCCTCATTTTGTTACTTTTTAAATTAAATGTCTTAAGAGTTACCACTTTATTCCCATCACGATGGCTCCAGGTGTGCTATACCTTTGTAATAAGTAGGACTGTTAGCGCTCTAGTTGTTCTTTAGAACACTCTGGGACATTCTGTCATTGGGCTATACTTGGGCTACATCTGGGTGATATTTGGGCTACATTTGGGCTCTTTTGTCTCTGGTGGCCATTTTGGGAGACTGCATGTCAGAATGTTTTAATGAAATAGAAAAGGATTTGAGAAGTCACTCAAAATGTGCCCTAATTTTTCATTCTGCAGCACTAATCATACTTTCTATGGCAAAATATACCCCCTCATGTTGTTTCTTTTTAAATTAAATGTTTTAAGAGTTACCACTTTATTCCAATCAAGATGGCTTCAGGTGTGCCATACCTTTGTAATAAGTAGGACTGTTAGCGCTCTAGTTGTTCTTTAGAACACTCTGGGACATTCTGTCATTGGGCTATACTTGGGCTACATCTGGGTGATATTTGGGCTACATTTGGGCTCTTTTGTCTCTGGTGGCCATTTTGGGAGACTGCATGTCAGAATGTTTTAATGAAATAGAAAAGGATTTGAGAAGTCACTCAAAATGTGCCCTAATTTTTCATTCTGCAGCACTAATCATACTTTCTATGGCAAAATATACCCCTTCATGTTGTTTCTTTTTAAATTAAATGTTTTAAGAGTTACCACTTTATTCCAATCAAGATGGCTTCAGGTGTGCCATACCTTTGTAATAAGTAGGACTGTTAGCGCTCTAGTTGTTCTTTAGAACACTCTAGGAGGCTGCAGTAGAACACAAAGGAATCAACTGACAGTCTCTGTCCTTGTTGGATGTACATGTTTTACTGAGAATGTCAGACTTCATTTTCACATGACTGAGAAAGATAATGTGAATTTACAGAAAATATGCTTTCAGTTTAGCTTATAGATCCCCTTCCAAACCACTGTGGGAAAATCATGAGATATTAGTTTTCTTTCAAACAATATTCATGATATCACAGCAGAAGGTTTTTTCACATGGTAAAATCACCTTAGAACCCACCACAATTCCTAAAACGAGTATGGTACCATCAACAAATGATTTATAATGTAACTAAAGTCCTAAAACCCTCTATTAACCACAATGCTTTTTAATGAGGTGCTATCATG
The DNA here is from genome assembly GCF_964263255.1 of Lissotriton vulgaris. Taxonomy (NCBI): domain Eukaryota; kingdom Metazoa; phylum Chordata; class Amphibia; order Caudata; family Salamandridae; genus Lissotriton; species Lissotriton vulgaris. The sequence goes on from NC_141689.1 coordinate 1,273,574,929, forward strand.
TATATTGGTCCCAAGATGGCTGCCAACACTTCTTGGATGAAGTGCTGACAGCCAATCAGATCAGATGTGTGGTTAGGCTCCGCCCAGATATATATATTTTTTTGAACCTAAATTACTCAAAATCCACTGGAGCACATATATTGAGACCTAGCAAAGGCACATCAGGCTAACAGTCCCTATAATTTTGCCAAGTTTCGTGCAAATCCATTCAGCCGTTCGAGCTAAAAGTGAGGCCAACCGCCCTATGGAAATTAACATGGGAAAAATGCGTTTTGGGACCCCCCTTTTTTCTCGGCCCCCCCTTGATGAACCCCCCCCAAATTGTCAGGGGCTGCTCAGAAACAAAATGTTCCATTTTCCTGAAAATTTCAGCCAATTCCGTCCACAAACGCCAAAGTTATTAGACATAGAATTTTCAAAAATCCCATAGAGAAAAAATCCTAACTATATATACCTACTGGCGACCGCCAGTAGGTAATATATATATATATATATATATATATATATATATATATATATATATATATATATATATTCACTGAAAAAACCATAGGTTTCACACCAGTTATAGTTAGGAATTAGCATTTAAAAAACCTATTAAATTCACTGACAAAACCATAGGTTTCACACCAGTTATAGTTAGCTGGAAATTTTACTGACATAAAACCATTGAAATTCCCACGTTATAGTTAGTTGGACTCACTATAACTTGCGCGCCTGCAATGCACTGCTGATGACGTCACATATTACATCACTCATGACATGGTCAGTGACATCACTCATGACATCACTGATGACACCATCCAGTGAATGTGTGTCTTTCTGAAAAATAAATTTGTTTTATATATGTATTTGTAAAGGTCGATGGAAGAATAAATGTTTAAATAAGTGTGTAAATGGATGTTTTTTAAAAAAAAATTGTTTGGTTAACTGGCTTATTAAGTGTATCTTAGTGAATACATATATTAGCGAGTATTGTTTAAATATTTAAATGTTTGTATCAGTGTTTCTCTTTGTGTATAAGTGGCTGCAGGGGTTGGTGACTGACTCACTGTTTGTATGTGTTTTGAAGACAGCATATGTGCAGGACTGTATGGGTGGATGAGTGTGTATATGTGTGTGTTAGTGAGTGAATGACTGTCTCACTAGTGTCTTCATTAGTAACGACATATGTTTTAATCTAGTATATGTGAGTATTGATGTATATAAGTGAGTATAGTATATATAGTGAGAGATTGTAGGAGTTCCTGTTTAAATAAGTATGTGTTTCTATAAGTGATTGTTTAAGAGAGTAAGTATGTGTAAGTTTCCTTAGAAGTAAGGTGGTAGTGTGTGTATAAATATATATGCAAATAAATGGATGTTCAATAGTTTATTTGCAAGTGTGAGTATGTGTGTGAGTAACTTTTGGATGACTGCTGATGTGTAACAGGATGTATAGGTGTATCACTACATATGATGAGTGAGTATATATATGAGTGACTATATAGAACTGTTGGTGAATGAGTGGATGTGTATATAGATGGTGGAATTACTGAATTGGTTGTTGTTACTGGTTTGGGTATCTCCATTTTTTTGAAAATGTTTGTTTCTATTTTTGAATATGTGTTTCAAGCGTTACATTACACTGAAATTAGGTCTGTCACTCTGTCACAAGGATGGTGTCATCAGTGATGTCATGAGTGATGTCACTGACCATGTCATGAGTGATGTAATATGTGACGTCATCAGCAGTGCATTGCAGGCGCGCAAGTTATAGTGAGTCCAACTAACTATAACGTGGGAATTTCAATGGTTTTATGTCAGTAAAATTTCCAGCTAACTATAACTGGTGTGAAACCTATGGTTTTGTCAGTGAATTTAATAGGTTTTTTAAATGCTAATTCCTAACTATAACTGGTGTGAAACCTATGGTTTTTTCAGTGAATTTCATAGGTTTTTTAAATGCTAATTCCTAACTATAACTGGTGTGAAACCTATGGTTTTTTCAGTGAATTTCATAGGTTTTTTAAATGCTAATTCCTAACTATAACTGGTGTGAAACCTATAGTTTTTTCAGTGAATTTCAAAGGTTTTTTAAATGCTAATTCCTAACTATATAAGACCTGAAAGCCCACCATGAATCTCCAGTATGCCCCAGGACTGCATTGCGGGGAGGTGTAATGAAGCCACAACCCTTTTTACACCTCTCTGCAACGCAGCCCCCGTGCATGTTTGAAGAGGGGGAACTAATTCCCCTTGCATACTGGGGGCCACTGGGGGCCAACTAGCGCACCTGGAACCTCCAGTATGCGCCAGGGGCTGCATTGCAGAGGTGTAATGAGACTATGCCCCTTGTTATACCTCTCTGCAACGCAGCCCACTGCTGCGTTTGCAGAGGGGGAACTAATTCCCCTTGCATACTGGGGGTCCCTGGGGTCAACTAGTCCACCAGGAGCCTCCAGTATGCGCGAGGGAGCTGCATTGCAGAGAAGTGTAATGAGGCCACACCCTTGTTACACTTCTCTGCAATGCAGGCCACTGGCGCGTTTGCAGAGGGGGGACTAATTCCCCTTGCATACTGGGGGTCCCTGGATCATATCTGCCCAAACACCGATATTCTGAACGATTGTAAATGACTTTTCTTGAGAAACATTTGGATTTGGATTATCATGCCCTATACTTTGGAATTTTTGAAAGACAGACTTTGAGGATGCTATAAATTACTCGTCTGCCCGAATTGTGTGGGTAAAATTGATACCTAGTCACTTTGAATAAGAATATACTTATGTCTCGTCTAACATTTGGAAGAAATATCTAGTTATATGACAACTGGATACCGACATAACTTGAAGGAAATAAGAACGCCCTGAAGAAGTTCTGTTGTACAGAACGAAATGTTTCGGCTGGCTGTGGTACATAAACTTAAGGAAAATAAAAGCATTTGAATATACACCAAGATTCAGCGCTTCAATAAGGACTCTAAGTGATATGATTTGATTGGACTCATTGTGAAAGTGGTGCTGTGCCAAACTTTGGAATATTCTCCACTACTCTCTACTACTTACTCTCTCCTACTCCACTACTCTCAAATACTCACTGTCTACTACTCATTCTCTACTACTCTACTACTCTCTACTACTCTCTCTCTACTACTCACTCCCTACTACTCGCTACTCACTACTCCCTACTACTCACTATCTACTACTCTCTACTACTCACTCTTTACTACTCACTACTACTCTCTACTACTCACTCTCTACTTCTCACTCTCTACTACTCTCTACTACTCACTCTCTACTACTCTCCCTCTACTACACACTCTCTACTATTCTCTACTACGTACTCTCTACTACTCTCTCTACTAGTCTCTACTACTCACTCTACTACTCACTCTCTACTACTCACTACTATTCTCTCTGCTACTCATTCTCTACTACTCTCTACTACTCACTCTCTACTACTCACTCTCTACTACTCACTCTTTACTACTCTCTACTACTCACTTTCTACTGCTCTCTACTACTCACTCTACTACTTACTCTCTACTACTCTCTACTACTCACTCTCTACTACTCACTCTCTACTACTCTCTACTACTCACTCTACTTTTCACTCTACTACTCTCTACTACTCACTCTCTATTACTCACTCCGCTACATCTCTACCTCTCTACCTCTCTACCTCTACCTCTCTACCTCTCTGTACACGCACACATATACACATATATGCATATGCATTTATATATATGTATGTGTATGTATAAAAAAACAACAAAACATTTTTTTTTTAAACAGCTACTTTTAAAACTGTCATTCTTTTCCCCCATGGTACGCTCCCCGGTACGCGCACCGGTACGCTCCCCGGTACGCGCACCGGTGCGCTTACCGGGCGCTCCCCCCGCGAAAATAAAAAAAAAAATTAATTTTTTTTGCCCCGCGGGGCCCTTTTATGGCCCCCACATCAAACCTAGGGGGTCAAGGGGGGGTCTACTCTCCCCCCTTATGGTCATTTCCCTCTTTGTTTTGGCCCCCTCTCGTGTCTCGATCCTACCGAGACACAAGATGGCGGCCGCTCCGGACTGTTTAGAATGTTTACAGACACCCCAAAGCCAATCAGCTTTCTGCGCGCAAGTCGCGGTAAGCGCCCGGTGCGCGTACCGGTGCGCGTACCGGAGCGCGGCTATAGATATATATATTTTTTTGAACCTTAATTACTCAAAATCCACTGGAGGACATATCTTGAGACATAGCAAAGGCACATCGGGCTACCAGTCCCTACAATTTTGCCAAGTTTGGTGGAAATCCATTCAGCCGTTCGGGCTAAAAGTGAAATCGACCGCCCTATGGAAATTAACATGGGGAAAACGCGTTTTGGGACCCCCCTTTTATCTCAGCCCCCACTTGACGAATCCCCCCCAAACTTTCAGGGAAGGACCGGAACGCCGCGAGGCCATTTTCAGGAAATTTTGAGGCGGATTCGTCAACCGGCGCCAAAGTTATTCCAAATAGAATTTTGAGATTTAACATTGAAAAAAATCCTAACTATAACTACCTACTGGCGACCGCCAGTAGGTAATATATATATATATATATATATATATATATATATATATATATATATATATATATCGACAAATGCAGTCCCCCGAGCTCCGAATTCAACGACCCAGGAAACCACGCGGATCCAATAATTATAAGCACAGTTCTTTATTTAGAAGCTGAACCAGGCAATCTGACGCGTTTCGGGCATCCGCCCTTGCTCACAGACAGTCAGAGCTGGTAATGCATCCGTTTTAAATAGTGCTCACTAAACAGTGAAAAAAAGTGCATTTTTTCTCCTCTTTTTTTCTTAGTACACCACGTGATAATAAACAGTGAGGACAAACTACAGGTAAATGGTAGCTTAGTCTGTCTTCCAAATTGCATGGAAAAAATAACAGTTTGAATGTTACATTTACAGGTTAAAATCCAAATATTCAATTGACAAAGATAAAACCCATGATATAAAAGTTAAAAAAGTTTAGATAAACTTTTTTTCTATACAAAGCATAAAGTGCAAATGCTAAACAATTGTATATAGCCCACAGTAAATATGTACATTAGCCTTCCCAATCAATGATATTGATAGTGCAAAATAGCTTATTAAAGTGCATAGTGCATATTAAAAAGGTTAAGTTTTTACCATAACAGATGCGATTAAAAACCAGTAATGATATTATTGGTTATGTGCAAAATATGCTAAAATGTAAACCATATTTTGTTACATCTGTAACTATCAAAGTGCAAACCAGCAAGATATGTAAACATATGACTGTAGCAGCAAAGTGGTAAGGCATGGGCTACAAAGGCATCCAATCATGGGAATATCATGGTCAAAAAAAAAGGGGACTGTTATGGAAACATGTATTTACACGGAATACAGAACAAACTAATTATGTCTATGTCCTCAGTAAAGTGTGCCAAAAGAAATAAACATAAACACCTAAATGATGAATCACCATAAAGTAATGTATAAATGATACGTGCAACAACCCAACAAGGAGACAAAAGACTATGAAACATGTGGAAAAGGGGGCGGGGGCATGGACCGACTGAAACCCACCACCCAAGGTAATATACAGAATAGTGGACAGAAACAGGGCCTGAATTACAAAAACACATGTAGGTCTTCCGTGTTATTAAGACCATTGGGGGATCTACTGTCTAACTCAAGAATGAAATGAGATTCCATTCTTCTCAGCATCTTTAACCTATCCCCGCCTCTCCTAGGTTTATCAATTGCGGAGATGACAAAATAGGACAGGCACTCCAGTTTGTTGTTATGCATTGCCTTGAAGTGCCTGGCTACAGGGTAAGTTGGGTCGTTATTAACAATTGCACGTAGATGCTGGAGGATCCTGACGTGTACAGGTTGTCGAGTGCTACCGACATACCTGAGTCCACATGTGCAGGTTAAGACATATATGGCAAATTCAGTCTTACAATTATATTGGCCCTTGATTTGAATTGGGTCTGGACTGAATGGCGTGTTGTATTGCCGGGTACTTTTGCCAAATTTGCAAGCCCTGCAGGAGGTGCAGCGTAAGAAGCCAGATCTAGTTTTCAACCATTCCTGTTTTTTTCTTAATTCAGGAAAATCATGGCAGACATGAGATCTGAGAGAGGGACCCTTCCTAAAGGTGACAGTGGGAATATCTGCTAGTTGAGGTTTAAGTACAGGATCTGTGGCAAGCACTGGCCATCTTTTAGAAAGAATAGATTTTATTTGTCTTGCCTGTCTGCTATATGGCGTGAGGAACCTCGGATTGGTGATGTCCTCATCAGAAGTGCAGGATGTATTAGCACTGTTGTTGGTTTCAAGTAAGGAGGCACGGGATCTAGTTTTAGCCTTGGCCAAAGCCGTTGTAAGGACAGATTCACGGTACCCCCTAGCACGAAACCTAGCCAAAGCTTCATTGGTACAAGATACCAAGTCAGATTCTGTACTGCATATTCGCTTAATTCTCAATAGTTCACCTAGGGGAATGTTGTCAACCACATGGCGCGGATGTGCACTGCTGGCGTGCAAGATACTGTTGCCAGCAGTACTTTTTCGATGTAATTTAGTAGTAATCCGGCCATTGTGGATCTGTATTTTAACATCCAGGAATTCAGCCTCACATCCACTAATGGAACTAGTGAATTTCAGATTTTCATTGTTCATATTGATAGAATCAATGAACAATTGTGCACTCTGTTTGTCACCCTGCCATAACAAAAAAACGTCATCTATGTAGCGGAGCCAAAGTAAAACATGTCCCGAATATATTTGGGCATGTTGCCGCCTGAGGACATGTTCCTCCCACCAGCCCACGTGCAAGCACGCGTAGCTAGGAGAGAAACATGCCCCCATAGCGACTCCACGCTTCTGCAGATAAAGGTCACTCCCAAAAAGAAAGAAATTATTATGGAGACACCAGGATGTCAACTCGATCAAAACTTTGTTGTGTTGGTAACAGTTGATGGGTCGATTACCAAGAAAAAATTCTAGAGCCTTAATACCACATGCATGTTCTATACTGGTATAGAGCGACTCTATGTCCAAAGTGATCAGAAGCATTTGTTCATTCCACTGGATGTGTTGAATTTTAGCCAGGAAATCGCCAGTGTCTCTGACATATGTAGGTAAATCTTGAACCAGGCTCTGTAAAAAATAATCAATATATTCAGTGATGTGTTCAGCCACTCCTGCAATGGCTGAAATGATAGGCCGGCCTGGCACTGGTCTTGTCAGTTTATGTATCTTAGGGAGTAGATAAAGTTTTGGCAATACAGGGAACTCGACATGGAGGAATTCAAATTCTTGCGAGGAAATCATACCATCCCTTTTGTATTTGAATAGTAGTTTTTTGAGTGATTCCCTCGAGGCTTCAAAGTGTTTCATACTGGAGATGGAATAACAAGTATCGTCACCCAGCTGTCTCTTTGCCTCCTTAATATATTCCTCTTGGGGCCAGATCACCACATTGCCCCCCTTATCAGCCATGGTCACTATAATATTGTGATCACTACTTAGTTTCTTAACCAAAGTATAGTAGTCCGTTTCCTGTTTGCTTCTATATCTTTTTTTGTGCTTTATCTGGTGATGTAGTCGCTTTAGATCCTCTACAACCACGTCCTGAAACACATCTATAGAGTCTCTGGGCATGGTCGGATTAAATTTAGACGTTGGTTTGAAGGGACTGGTGTTAGCTCCAATTTGGGGAATGTCAGCCGCCCTCAATTCATCCTGTGTGGATGCAAGTTCTCCCGTGAGAGCATCATTACCCAAAAGATTAAGCACAGTAAGTGCTGTTCGAGTGTCACTAGCTGGAAGCATAGGCAAATTAGGAAGAACATTAATAGTCGTCCCAATTCCTTGTGTTGTATTATTATTTAAACCCTCCTTAATTTCGAAGAATTTTTTAAGCTTCCATTTTCTAATGTACATGTAGACATCTATGCGGGTCTTGGCATAGTTAAAGTCAGTAGCCGGGCAGTATGAAAGACCAAGGCTTAAAAGTTGTTGCTCAGCCTTGGAAAGGTCAATGGAGGAAAGGTTTATCACAGTATTGTCACTCACTTGTTTTTGCGCCAGTATTGCCGCTTTGGTTTTTTGGGCACCTTTGTGTTTTTTCCGGCGCTGGCCCCGTCGTCTGTTGTTCCTGGCACGCTTTGCTGCTGCTGCTGCCCCTTTGTCTGCTGTTTGTTCCGGGGTCTTAGTGACTGAAGTCTCTCGTTGGATAAAAAATCCACTTCCTCCCCTAAATTGAGAATGATTGAACTTGCTTCCCAACTGCTGCCGGCATCGTCATCTGAGGTGGGGGCACTTGTCAATGACTCATTATCACTGTGTATTTGGCTTGTTCCAGGTAATGCAGTGCCCTGTGCTTGTACCGTGGTAGATGTCATCCCATCCGGTTTGTTTTGTTTGGCCTGCTGTGCTTGTTGTGCAAATTTAGAGCGTTTTATGTTGTCAAACTTGCGCGCGAATGTGAATATTCTCCCCTGCGCGTAGTCTTCCTTATCACGCGCAAACTTGTAAATCTTGCGGGCTTTGATTTTTTCTTCTTGTTTGGCAATGCGCTCATCGATCTCCTTTCTTGATTTGGTTATAAGATCGTTTGGTTCCCATTTGCTCAGCTCCTCATTAATTTCTGCTATCTCATTCATGAGCTGTTCGCGATCTATAACTGCGTATTTAACCAAAATCTGTAACAGTTTTGCAGACGACTCTAGATTGGTTTGACCCCACTCTTTAAGCATATTGGGGTTAGGTCTGTCGTAACTTGGTGCCAGTAAGATACGCAAACCCCTGGGAACTCTATTTTCATCCAAATACATAGTCAAAGATTTGTGCTCCCACCATTTCGACATTTCCGAGTACATGCATTTCTCGAGTCTTTTTAATGCTGCACGTATTTGAGTCTCAATAGTGTTAGAGCCACCAGTTTGATCGGCTTTGTTACTGCCTCCTCCCGCACCCGCTGTTACCTTGGGTAGGTTGGAGTATAGGGCGGCCGCCGCCGCTTCCCTGCCACGGAGGGTCTCCTCTGACATGGCGCCTGGTTCAAATCGCTTCAGAATGTAGTTTGCCTCGAACTACCCGAGCTCGACAGTCCTGCTCCCAGGGTAACGGGCAAGTGCTCAATATTCCTCTTCACCGTGCCGCTGTGATGCTGGAGCGGTTTCCGTTGGATTCCGGCTGGTAGGCGTTTTTTGGCGCCAACGCGCCCTTTTTCAAAATCTCAAAAAGACGCCGCCGATGTTGTCCAACGTGCAGCTAATTTCTCCGTAGGCACAGGGGCTGTTGTTGACGAAATTTCCTGACGAGAAAAGATTTTTGTTGATTGAACACAACAGCCGACTTCTGGAGAGTGGATCCACCTCGGAAGCAATCACCTTCCGAATTAAACATCGACAAATGCAGTCCCCCGAGCTCCGAATTCAACGACCCAGGAAACCACGCGGATCCAATAATTATAAGCACAGTTCTTTATTTAGAAGCTGAACCAGGCAATCTGACGCGTTTCGGGCATCCGCCCTTGCTCACAGACAGTCAGAGCTGGTAATGCATCCGTTTTAAATAGTGCTCACTAAACAGTGAAAAAAAGTGCATTTTTTCTCCTCTTTTTTTCTTAGTACACCACGTGATAATAAACAGTGAGGACAAACTACAGGTAAATGGTAGCTTAGTCTGTCTTCCAAATTGCATGGAAAAAATAACAGTTTGAATGTTACATTTATATATATATATAAACATATTATTAATAAAAAATATACAATATTTTTACAGTAGGATAACGGGAAGGGTAACATTTACTATTACCACTCCAGTGAGTGCAAAAGTAGGGAAAGTGTTGGATAGTGTGATGGTAAAAATTACTATTCCCACTCCAAAGAGTGCAACAGTAGGGAAAAGCGTTGGATAGCGGGAGGGTAAAAATTACTATTCCCACTCCAGAGAATGCAACAGTAGGGAAAGTGCTGGATAGCGTAGGAGTAAAAATTACTATTCCCACTCCAGAGAGTGCAACAGTAGGGAAAGCGTTGGATAGCGGGAGGGTAAAAATGACTAGTCTCACTCCAGTTTGTGCAACAGTAGGGAAAGCATTGGATAGCGGGAGGGTAATAATTACTATTCTCACTCCAGAAAGTGCAACAGTAGGGAAAGCGCTGGATAGCGGGAGGGTAAAAATCACTATTCCCACTCCAGAGAGTGCAACAGTAGGAAAAGTGTTGGATAGCATAGGGGTAAACATTACTATTCCCACTCCAGAGAGTGCAACAGTGGGGAAAGCGTTGGATAACGTAGGGGTAAAAATTACTCTTCCCACTCCAGAGAGTGCAACAGTAGGGAAAGCGTTGGATAGCGTAGGGGTAAAAATTACTATTCCCACTCCAGAGAGTGCAACAGTAGGGAAAAGTGTTGGATAGCGTAGGGGTGAAAATTACTATTCCCGCTCCAGTGAGTACAAAAGTAGGGAAAGCGTTGGATAGCGTAGGGGTAAAAATTACTATTCCCACTCCAGAGAGTGCAACAGTAGGGAAAGCGTTGGATAGCGTAGGGGTAAAAATTACTATTCCCGCTCCAGTGAGTGCAAAAGTAGGGAAATCGTTGGATAGCGTAGGGGTAAAAATTACAATACCCAATCTAGTGAGTTTAACAGTAGGGAAAGTAATGATTTAATATATTATTAAAAATAAATTAAATGTCAATACCAATAAATGATTAATTAAACTTAAATGCCAATTTATTATTCTGTAATAATTAATCAATTATAAATACAAATACATATTAGTTATTCAAATTAATTACCTATTCATAATTAATTAACAACGAATTATTTTCGATAACAAAAACTAATTAGTAATACAAATGAATACCAATTAATAATTAACAGTTAAATAATTTTTAAGATATAAATAAATACAATTAAATTACTTCCCGACCTATTCCCATATGAACCCACAACCTGCTACAGAAAAAAAAAAAATTAACATAATTATTAATTAATCAATTAATAAAAAATAATTACCAATTTAAAATTAAGTACCAAATAATTCAAAATGAATACCAATAAATAGATAAAAATATTTACTTAATTACAATTAAACTACTTCCCACCCTATTCCCCTATAAACTCACAACCCCCTACAGAAAATAAATTAATAAACTTAACATAATTATCAATTAATCAATTAATAAAAATTAATTACCAATTAGAAATTAATGATCAATTATTTAAAAATGAGTACCAATAAATAAATACAAATATTTAATTAACAGAACTAAAACGCTAAATTAAATTAAAAATAATTAGTAATTTCTAAAAATTAATATTTAATTTAATGTAACTAAATTACGTCCCATCCTATTCCCCTATAAACCTACAACCCGCTACAGAATTAAATAACACAAAAATTAAATTCCATAAAATTCATTACTTAAAATAAATTACAAAAATAGTATACACTTTTCACACATATACTAACATACAAAACCCCTTTAAAAAATTAGATATTATTAAAAATTCAATATATTTTAACACCTATATTATATACTTCGATATTTTGACTTTCTATATTTTGAAAATCGATATTAAATTACTTACCTTCAATTCAATATTTTTCACCACTATATTCTGTCCATTCGATATTTTGCCCATTCTATATTTTGATATTTTGGTATTTTGTCTAGTTACCAGACCCTCCTTTTAGCATGAGCTAAAACATTTTCTAACGGTAACAAACCGCAAACCAGAAAAACAGGAAACCATAAACAATAATAACAGGAAAATCGAAGAAAGGACATATCCAAAAGTGATCCCATTATTATAATAATTGACCTCTATACTGGTCACTAATACTTTGGTCAGAGTCCTTTTAACCCAGCGGGCATTAGGCCTAGCATATTTACAGGGAACACCTAAGGGCAACACCATCTGAAGAGCTACATAGTCTGTACCTTTATGCACATTAGAATAGGTACCATTGGACAAAAAATAAAACCACGGGTATGCATAAATCGGCCCTTCATAATTTACTGCAGCATATCTGGTGTTTATTCCCAAAGTACTTGGATCTTTGTCATTCACTAAGGGGATCATATTTTTGTTCAACACTATTCCAGAACAATTGATATACAAAGGAGTGTCCGTACTAATCACGTTAGGGCAACAAACAGGATAATAACCAGCCTCACGAGTGACATTAAATTCCTTGTAATGCCAACCCACCAGTGTGACATTCTGTTCTTCCATATAGAAGGTGTCGCTACATGTGTTATCATATCCTAGATAATCCATCCCAAGTGGCCAAACCCCAAAACCCCCTCACTTCTGTAAATTGCGGTTGACGAGTATATGTATAATTTACAGGTGATAACGGATATGTTGTCCATAAACTAGTGACATATTCTGTGGGGGTAACAAGCAGTCCCTTCTCCAAAAACTCTCGTGTTTGTCTAGAAACACATTATTTAGGGCTGTCCTTTTCTTTCTTGTTGGAAGAACAACCTTACCCTTATTACCTAAAGGTACATCCTGATCATTTTACAAAACTCATGACACCCGACACAATATTATGGGCGACAACAAGGAGCTCAGAGGGAAAATAGGGTCATAGGTCGCCCTCCACTCAATATATACTTTCACACAAATGACCTAGACCACAGAGGCACCTATGAGTTACATATTTTTATGTTGTACCCTACGTTTCAAGACTTTTGCAACTAGCTCCTCTATTTCTGAGTTTGGCACATAGGTGTGTGTTATTCGTTGTCCAACATGTGTTGTTCTACATAAAGGGATTGGGCATTTTTAAATATGGCACTATATGGATGTACCTACTACCTCAGTAATTAAAATAGAGGAGCTAGTTGCAAAAGTCTTGCAACGTAAGGTACAGCATAAAAATAAGTAACTCATAGGTGCCTCTGTGGTCTAGGTCATTTGTGTTAAAGTACAATATTATGGGCAACAAAACCACAAGAACAACACATATTCTTTTCTGCTTGTGAGTCCACAAGTATATGTATAATTTACAGGTGATAACGGATATGTTGTCCATAAACTAGTGACATATTCTGTGGGGGTAACAAGCAGTCCCTTCTTAGGCTGGGCAACAAGAATCACTGGCTGCTCTTCTTCAGCAACTGGTCTACCAAAGGGATGCATAACGGATGGAAAAAGGGGGATCAAAATACAGAAAACATATGCAAGTTCCCAGTGTCCATCGGAGCCTCACTGGCACAGGCTCCTACTGTCCATCAATAAGTTGGCGCTCTTGAGGCACCGGCGGTGAAGCTCGCACTGTCCTAAGCTCTTTAAAGGATCCCACATCAATCAAGATGGTATACCTCCTTGGTATACTTTGGTTTTCCCTAAAACTGTTTAAACAACTAGAATAAAAGAAGCCAAAACCCTCCACTAATTTCAGCTAATTCTGCTGGTACTATACCTAAGTACAACCTATTTTATGCAGACCATCCCTAATATCTTTTCTCCTTGGACGCAATTTCCCTGGTAGCTCCAGGCACTGTGTGATCAGTAGTCAAAACAAATTAATTCCCTTGGGTTGTGTACAGGAAAAGCTGAGAATTAGCTATGACACAGTAAAATTTATATCCGACAAGTTAAAAATATAAGCAAAATTTAAAGTACATAACAGTTTATTGAAACATTAAAATAGCATACAATACACTTCAAAATAATGTTAAAGAACAAATTAAAAACAAATTTATAATTTTGTGACCTGCACAAAAGTATGAGACAGACAAAACTAAATTGTAAAACATGGGGACTTGAAAATTACAAAGCGTACATTCACAATAAAAGTTTCAAACAACCCTGGTGTTATAACCTCACAATCTTATATACATCGGGGAGGAAAAGCATGAATTGTACATGAACTTGTGTCGACGCGTTTCGGTGGTTGTACGTATAATTGGGTGCCACCTTTGTCAAGACTGTTATTTTCGTTGTCTGTCATACAGTTGGATCCTCATTGATCTCCTGCAGGTTACTATTACAATTCTTATCCAGTAGAAGATTAAGAAACTTGTCCAAGTCCGTCAATCAGTGGACACTTTTATGCGACTGGTCGACCGCTATACATTACATGCGCCGTGCTACGATTCTGAGCCGGTTTATAGCATTAGCCTGAGTGAATCGCTCAATATAAGGGGATAACTCGATATCGAAATTGATTGTGGAGGCGCGGTGTGCTGCCTTGTCTTGATTACGTGCTGGGGTATTTCAGGTCATTTATATTGTCATATCCCCTGTTCAGGCAGTAGCGTGTCTTCTCTGCGGGTGTCTGTTTTCAAATGATCAGTAAACAAAGGCCCTTTGATAGCTCGTATTTCTGGGGGAACAGTCTTGTTCAGTACATCCTCATTCTCTTTATCCATTTGTGTTCATATTAGCTGGGCATTGCTGAAGAGGATAAATCAAGGCACCTTCTCACCTTCTGCATCTCCAATCCTGTCCTTGACCCACCGGTCGTAGGGCAGAGGCAATGGAACACTCCGATAGAGGGTTGCATGGACCCAGTTCTTATGGCCAGCAGCCTTCACAACAGCACGTGTCACCAACAGAACCTGCTCAGGCCCCTTCCAGTATGGCTCCAAACGTTTCTTCCTCTGGAAATTGTGCAATAGGACAAAGTCACCAGGCTGGATTTCGTCGCTGGGTCCCTCTGGTGTAGAAGGCAGGGACTCTCGCACCGGTTGGTGAATAGAACTCAAATTTTCCGTTTACTGGCCAACGTAATCAAGCAACAAGCAGTACTCAATATCAGAGAACCTACGGGGATGCAGGACATCCCAGAGGTTTGCCAGAGGCCCGAACACTACCTCGTAAGGAGCCAATCCTGTCCTAGAATGTGCTGCCGGTATAGAGTCAAAATATCGAGTTTTTATTATCGACTAGACATAATATTGAGTAAAAAATATAGAATAGACATAATATCGACTAGACATAATATAGACTACAAAATTATTGACTAGAAAATGTTAATATCATATAGAATGGACATAATATCGAATAAAAAATATAGAATGGATATAATATTGACTAGACAGAATATAGACAAAAAATATCGAATTTAATGTAAGTTAATATTATTTTTTAATTTTTGTGTAATATAATTCTGTAGCTAGTTGTGGGTTTAAAGGGGAATAGGGTGGGAAGTAATTTAATTATAATTAATTAAATATGTTATTTTATTTATTATTATTTATTTAGAATTAATTGATAATTAAGTATTAATTGGTATTTAATTAAAATATAATTGGTAATTCATTTCAAATGATTAATTTATAAATATGTTATTTTAGTAATTTATTTTCTGTAGCGGGTTGTGGGTTTATAGAGGGATAGGGTGGGAAGTAATTTAGTTATAATTAATTAAATATGTTAATTTATTTATTGGTATTTATTTAGACTTAATTGTTAATTAATTTTTAATTGCTAATTGATTAAAATATAATTGGTAAATATTTTGATTTATTAATTGATAAATATGTTAATTTTAGTAATTTATTATCTGTAGCTGGTTGTGGGTTTATAGGGGAATAGGGTGGGAAGTAATGTATTTATAATTAATTAATTATGTTATTTTATTTATTGGTATTTATTTAGAATTAATTGGTAATTAATTATTAATTGGTAATTAATTAAAATATAATTTGTAATTTATTGTAATTGATTAATGGATAAATATGTTACTTTTATTACATTATTTTCTGTAGTGGGTTGTGCGTTTATAGTGGAATAGCTTGGAAACTAATTTAATTGTAAGTAATTACATTTTCTAAATTTCTTTTGTCTAATGTTTATTTGATTTTATATTGTAAATAATTAGTATTAGTAGGTAATTTTTTATTATTCAGTTAACTTTTATTTGTAAATTTAATTGATTAATTAATATATTTTATAAAATTGTAAAATATTTTAATTATTTTGTAATTGGTATTAATATGTATGTTATTTATATTTATATATGAAGTATTTACTTTCCCTACTATTGCACTCACTGGAGTGGGAATAGTAATTTTTATCCCTACGCTATCCAATGCTTTCCCTACTGTTGCACTCTCTGGAGTTGGAATAGTAATTTTTATACCTACGCTATCCAACGCTTTCCCTACTGTTGCACTTACTGGAGTGGGAATAGTAATTTTTACTCCTACGCTATCCAGCACTTTCCCTACTGTTGCATTCACTGGAGTGGGAATAGTATTTTTTACCCCAGCGCTATCCAACGCTTTCCCTACTGATGCACTCTCTGGAGTTGGAATTGTAATTTTTACCCCTACGCTATCCAAGGCTTTCCCTACTGTTGCACTCACTGGAGTGGGAATAGTATTTTTGATCCCTACACTATCCAACGCTTTCCCTACTGTTGCACTCTCTGGAGTGGGAATAGTAATTTTTGAACCCACATTATCCAACGCTTTTCCTACTGTTGCACTCACTGGAGTGGGAATAGTAATTTTTACTCCTACTCTATTAAACACTTTCCTTACTGTTTCACTCACTGGAGTGGGAATAGTAATTTTTACGCCTACGCTATCCAACGCTTTCCCTACTGATGCACTCTCTGGAGTTGGAATAGTAATTTTTACCCCAAAACTATCCAACGCTTCCCTACTTTTGCACTCACTGGAGCTGGAATAGTAATTTTTACCCCTACACTATTCAACGCTTTCCCTACTGTTGCACTGACTGGAGTGGGAATAGTAATTATTACTCCTACGCTATCCAACACTTTCCCTACTGTTTCACTCACTGGAGTGGGAATAGTAATTTTTACCCCAGCTCTATCCAACGCTTTCCCTACTGATGCACTCTCTGGAGTTGGAATACTAATTTTTACCCCTATGCTATCCAACGCTTTCCCTACTGTTGCACTCACTGGAGTGAAAATAGTAATTTTTATACCTACTCTATCCAATGCTTTCCCTACTGTTGTACTCGCTGGAGTAGGAATAGTAATTTTTATCCCTACGCTATCCAACGCTTTCCCTACTGTTGCACTCACTGGAGTGGGAATAGTAATTTTTACTCCTACGCTATCCAACACTTTCTCTACTGTTGCACTCTCTGGAGTGGGAATAGTTAATTTTACCCCTACGCTAACCAATGTTTTCCCTACTGTTGCGTTCTCTGGAGTGGGAATAGTAATTTTTACCCCTACGCTATCCAACGCTTTCCCTACTGTTGCTCTCTCTGGAGTGGTAATAGTAATTTTTACCCTTTCACTGTCCAACGCATGCCCTACTGTTGCACTCTCTGGAGTTGAAATAGTAATTTTTACCCCTACGCTATCCAACGCATTCCTTACTGTTGCACTCACTTGAGTGGGAATAGTAATTTTTACCCCTACGCTATCCAACGCTTTCCCTACTGTTGCGCTCACTGGAGTGGGAATAGTAATTTTTAACCTTACGCTATCCAGCACTTTCCCTACTGTTGCACTCACTGGAGTGGGAATAGTATTTTTTACCCCAGCGCTATCCAACGCTTTCCCTACTGATGCACTCTCTGGAGTTGGAATTGTAATTTTTATCCCTACGCTATCCAACGCTTTCCCTACTATTGCACTCACTGGAGTGGGAATAGTATTTTTGATCCCTACACTATCTAGTGCTTTCCCTACTGTTGCACTCTCTGGAGTAGGAATAGTAATTTTTGAACCCACATTATCCAACGCTTTTCCTACGTTTGCACTCACTGGAGTGGGAATAGTTATTTTTTCTCCTACTCTATTCAACACGTTCCTTACTGTTGCACTCACTGGAGTGGGAATAGTAATTTTTACGCCTACGCTATCCAACGCTTTCCCTACTGTTGCACTCTCTGGAGTAGGAATAGTAATTTGTATCCCCACGTTATCCAACGCTTTTCCTACTGTTGCCCTCACTGGAGTGAGAATAGTAATTTTTACTTCTACGCTATCCAACACTTTCCTTACTGTCGCCCTCACTGGAGTGGGAATAGTAATTTTTAACCCTACGCTATCCAACGCTTTCCCTACTGATGCACTCTCTGGAGTTGGAATAGTAATTTTTACCCCTACACTATCCAACGCTTTCCCTACTGTTGCACTCACTGGAGTGAAAATAGTAATTTTTATCCCTACGCTATCCAATGCTTTCCCTACTGTTGTACTCGCTGGAGTAGGAATAGTAATTTTTATCCCTACGCTATCCAAAGCTTTCCCTACTGTTGCACTCACTGGAGTGGGAATAGTAATTTTCACTCCTACGCTATCCAACACTTTCTCTACTGTTGCACTCTCTGGAGTGGGAATAGTAGTTTTTACCCCTAGGCTAACCAATGCTTTCCCTACTGTTGCGCTCTCTGGAGTGGGAATAGTAATTTTTACCCCTACGCTATCCAACGCTTTCCCTACTGTTACTCTCTCTGGAGTGGTAATAGTAATTTTTACCCTCCCACTGTCCATCGCATGCCCTACTGTTGCACTCTCTGGAGTTGGAATAGTAATTTTTACCCCTACGCTATCCAACGCATTCCCTACTGTTGCACTCACTTGAGTGGGAATAGTAATTTTTACCCCTACGCTATCCAACGCTTTCCCTACTGTTGCGCTCACTGGAGTGGGAATAGTAATTTTTAACCTTACGCTATCCAGCGCTTTCCCTACTGTTGCGCTCTCTGGAGTGGGAATAGTAATTTTTACCCCTAAGCAATGCAACGCTTTCCCTACTGTTGCACTCTCTGGAGTGTGAATAGTAAATTTAACCCTCTCGCTATCCTACGGTAATTGGTAAATAATTAGTCTTAGTAGGTAATTTTTATTATTTAGTTAACTTTTATTTGCAATTTTAATTGAATAATTAATATATTTTATAAAATTGTAAAATATTTTATTTATTTTGTAATTGGTATTAATATTTATGTTATTTATATTTATATATGAAGTATTTACTTTCCCTACTATTGCACTCACTGGAGTGGGAATAGTAAGTTTTTCCCCTACGCTATCCAGCACTTTCCCTACTGTTGCACTCTCCGGAGTTGGAATAGTAATTTTTACCCCTATGCTATCCAACCCTTTTCCTACTGTTGCACTCACTGGAGTGAGAATAGTAATTTTTAAATTTACGCTATCCAACGCTTTACCTACTGTTGCACTCTCTGGAGTGTGAATAGTACATTTAACCCTCTCGCTATCCTACGGAAAATATATTGTGTATGTTTTGTTAATAATATGTTTATATTTATATATATATATATATATATATATGTTTACATTTTTTTTAAAGTTACATTAATTATTTATTAATTTTAAGTTTATGTAAGTATTTTAAGAATGTTTACATTAATTATATTTATTATTATATTAGTTTTAAATTACTTTTAAGATATTCAAAAAATTCGATATTTTGACTGTCTATATTATTTCCTATCGATATTTTTGTACTTACTTGTTTGTAGATAGGAAGTCGATATTCTGGCATTCTATATTTTTACCTCGATAATTTGGCAAGTCAATATTTTGACTGTTGATATTCTGTCAGTGATCCGTTCTGCCATTCTTGTTGTTCAAGAGTGCTACTGGTAAAGCATCTGGTCACTTTAACCCTGTGGTCTCCTGAATTTTGCCAATTTCGGTTTGAGAGTACAATTTTACTTCTTAACCAAACGAGCTGACTGTGGATGATTGGCAGTATCAGACCATAGGAGGTAAGCCCGTAAACCCTATAGAGACCTGGGCCAACATGTGTAACATAGAATAACGTCTCTGAAGGGTGTAAGTTACAGGTCAATTTTATCTGGAGCACAATTAGTTGCTCAGAGCACAAGGAGTGAACAGGGAGACAAATGATTCAGAATGACAAGACAGTTTTGTTTTATATATTACTTCCTAAATTTGGAAAGACATGAAAAAACACTGTTACATTCAATAGCATGTAAGCTGTGTCATACTGTGTAGAAGTGCTTGTGAAATAGTGAACGGCGCAAGTGACACATAAGAAAGTATGTACAGCGACAATTAGGGGCATAAGAAACATAACAAATAGGGGTCGATTTCGATTTGGAAAAAAAATGTCCTTATGATTTTTATCCGGAGCTCTCTCTCTACGAATCATATCCGTTCGTCCGAGTTGAGTAGTACGATCCGTATTCCGTGAATCCGTCCGAATTGTCGCGATCCGTATGTTTTGCAAGGCTGAAACCGTGATCTGTACGGCTCGTACATATGCCGTACGACCCGACGAGTACGATCCGGACCGGGGTATGAGGACGCGATTTGTACGGTCCACGTCAGGTAAGGGCGAGTCGTACGGAAAAGCATACAAACACATACACACCGTACGGTCCGTAAACTCCATGCTCGCAGGGGTACGGTGTGTACCCCTGCGATCATGGGGTGTACGAGCCGTACCCCATGTACGATGGGTGTACGAGCCGTACTCCATGTACGATGGGTGTACGAGCCGTACTCCATGTACGATGGGTGTACGAGCCGTACCCCATGTACGATGGGTACACCCATCGTACATGGGGTAAGGCTCATACACCCATCGTACATGGGGTATGGCTCGTACACCCATTGTACATGGGGTACGGCTCGTACACCCATCGTACATGGGGTACGGCTCGTACACCCATCGTACATCTCGTACACCCCATGATCTTAGGGGTACGCACCGTACCCCTGAGATACTGGGGTATATGCACCGTACCCGGGGGGCCATTCTGTACCTGTTTTGAGGGCAAACTCTGCTTTTATGGCTGTTTTCAGCTCCCGTAGAAAAAGTGTTGTACGGTGTGTACCCGACACATATCGTACTTGCTGGGTTGTAAAAACCAGCCGCGAACCATACAGATGTCGCGTACAGCGGGTTCCGAGGGAGAATCGTATGGAGATTAGAGTCGTAGGGTCTCTGTACGACTCGTATGGAATACGGCTCCTGTTAGGAATCGTACTTCGTCGTACGTACGGAGGACGTTGCAGGGTATGATTTGTACGGGAAAAACGCTCCAAACGGCTATTCGGAGCGGTTTTTCCCGAATCGGAATCGGCCCCATAGAGTACAGAATTTAACAATAGAAATACCCAAAAAAGAAATGTAATTATATACAGAAGGTTTAGATGGATATCCTTGAAAAATTGGTGCCGTAAATTATGCTGTGCGAGTCAAAGGCTTTTTGACCTGTAGGGATGTTAGGCCATCTTTAGGACCAGGTTACAATTATTTACATGACAGTGCTGTTGTTGAAAATAAGGACACTAAATGGTGGACCAAGAGAAAGGAAAAGTTTACAGGAAGATTTAAGATGAGCCAACAGAGGAGATCAAATGACAGTTAGAGCGCAGCATATAAGGCGTTAAGTGAAGGAATACCACATGTCTAGGCTCGGAGCGAAAGGTCGCAGGGTGCAGGACATGCTGTCCCTGCCGGTGATTCAAAAAAGGTGCCAGAAGGTGTTTGACACGCTGGAGAAATTAGCAAGGACATCTATGGGTGGTGGGAAAGCACTAGGAATGGCCTTGATTGGCTAAGGAGACTTGCAGGGAAGATGGTGAAGCTCACCTAGTAAGAAACGAAACCGGTGGAGTGGACCAGCCATAGTGAATCTGGTGATTGGCCTGAGGTGCACAAACATGCTGTTGTCAGGATAAGTCGGGACGCATCCATCTGGATAATGGGGGACCAAGATAAATGCCTTATAGACGTTGTTCTATGTTACATTGTGGATGATTGGTAGAATTGCATTTTTGTTTTACAAGGAAATCCTCACAAATTAATTAAATCACTTTCGCATTTGTCACTCCAGATAACTCGGTGCAAGCCAAAACGAGGAAAGAACTCCTTCAGGAGTATCTTTGCAGTTATAATGGATGTATTTTCTGTAGTGGGGTAAGCCTCAACCCATTTACTAAATGCAAATACAACCACCAAAACATACTTAAGAATATTTCATCTCTCTAATTCAATATAGTCTTTTTGAAGGACTTCACAAGGGAAAGTGGGTGGTGCTGGGGTACCCTTCCCAGGATTATGCATTATGCAAACCATGCAATCTTTCACTAAATGCGGATCTGTCTTAAAGCTACTGTCATTCTGCCATACAGGGGTTAACAACTTACAAACTTACTTACTTTCACAAACAGGGCCCAAAATATCTAAATGATAGATTCCACAGGTATTATCCATCGAGAGAACTCAGATCAGCCACAGCCAACTTGATCACTGTCCCCAAGTTTAAACTCACCACCAAGGGGGGAAAATCACTGACAGTTCTGGGGGCCAAGGCCTGGAACACACTCCCTACAGAACTTCGTCAAATAGCATCAGAACAGACTTTCAAAAAATCTTTAAAAACTTGGATATACAGACTCTCAGAATCCAAGTGTAAAACTTTGGTCTGATTATACCCAAACATCCCAAACACAGTCAAAACATCATACTACCGGTCAGCAATGAAATGAAGCGCCAGGATGCTCCCTGGAGTGACAGAGCGCTATATAAAACACCACAAACATCAAACAAATGCCTTTTGCACTAATATGAGCTGAACCATGTGCCACAGCAACCACGGGAAAAAACATATGCATCCCGCAACATCCATCTCTAGTTTCCTGATTTATCAATCCAACATCCTTCCTCATTTAACTGTGCCTTTTCACTTCGTATCACCTTTAAGCTTTCAAGGATATTATCAAACATGAGAACTTTAGGGACCCATCTAGCTGTTCCTGCAACAAACCTGTGTTTCATCTTTGTTTGGGCCATTTCCTTAGCTGTCTGAACTGCAAAAGCATTTCCTCTACCCTCGTCATCAGTAACCTTCCTGAATGCACTACATTTAATTATGGCCTTTTTCTTGGGTAGCGTTAAAGCAGACAAAAGCCTCAATATAAGGTACCCATGCTGAATTTTGGTTCCATGAGAAGTAAGGAGCCCTCTCTCTGCCCAGAGTCACCCAAAATTATGCGTGACCCCCAAAGACATACTGTCTGTCAGTATAAATGTTGAAAACCAGTCCCTCGCTCAAATCGTAAGCTCGAATAAGAGCAGCGAGCTGAACAGCTTGATCTGGCTGATAGGGGACCAGTGTGATGTCTCTACTACTGTGCACAACGTAGTGACAGTATAAGCTGCCGTTGTGGTGCCATCTGGTAATTTAAAACAAGAGCCATCAACATATAGTTCTCCTTGGGGTCAGATAAGGGAACATCAGTCAGGTCTTCCCATCCCTTCTTGCCTTCTTCTGTCCGGTAGATACAATCATGCTTATCAACTGCATCTTTCTCAGAAGGGAGGCGCATAAAGTGGCTGGATTCAGAGTAGAACATCTTTTAATTGCAATATGGTCAGCAAAGATGGTCAATTCATAGCTCATGGTGCACTGGTGAGGTGCTGTTTCTTTGTCTTATTCAGATGTGTATCCACAGCATGGGGTACCATAACTCTGAGGGCAGTATCAAGCTCAAGTCCAGCTGATTGTCGAATTGAAGTGGCCACAGCTGCAACCCCTCTCAGACAACTCGAGAGGTCCCTTGTGACGGGATCAAGCATAGCAGAGAAATAAGCACACAGCCGTTGCTTACCCCCAAATTTGTGTTAGGGCACAAAGCGCACAGCCAGCCATCTTGTGGACATTGAGCATAAACGATTTGCCATGATCAGGTGTGCCAAGCACTGGAGCCGAACAAAGTGCAGTTTTAAATTGCTCAAAAGGCTGCTGGCATTCAGGCGCCCAAGGCAAAGCCTCATGCACTTCTTTTGCTGTTAATGCAAGCAAAGGTTTAATTAGCAGGGAATATTTAGGTATCTATTAAACGACAGTAAGAAGTGATTCCAATAAAAGTGCACACATCTTTCTGAGTTTCTGAGTTTGTGGAATTAGCATTTTAACGATGGTACTGATGCGCTGGGGGTCAACCTCCTGACCTAAGTAGGTGGCCTCATGCCGACAATATTGAAATGAATTCGACCTAGAGCTGTGACTGGGGGTGAGTGTCTGAAAAGTTTCAGCACTCCATCTATCATCTCTTTGTGTTTGCTTCGTTCACCCTAAGTTGGCAGGGTATGCCCAGCCTTTGGTCACTTCTAACGTTGCTACTTGATTTAAGCTAGCCTGGCTGGCTGATGAGGGGTGTGATCCCGAAACTGTTTCCAGAATGCATTTTTCTGTTCCAGGGAAGACCTTGCTTTGCAGTTCAGGTTGGACTGTTCCCATGAAGAACAGCTTTGAGACTGATCTGCACATGGCTGGGTCTGAACTGGGGTGTCAAAATGAACTAAAGAATGATGATGGATTCAACCCAGATCTGTGACTGGGATTGAGTGTCTGAAAGGTTTTAGTGCTCCATCCATCATTTCTTGGTGTTTGCTTTGTTTGCCCTAAGTTGGCAGGGTATGCCCAGATATGGGTTCTTGCTCAAATTGCCATTGGATTCAAGCTAGCCTGGCCGATGAGGTGGATTACCCCTGAAACTGTTCCCAGGATGCTTGTTTCCGGTCCAGGGAAGACCTGGCTTGGCAGTTCGAGCTGGACTGTTCCCATGAGGAGCAGGGTTGAGACTGATTTGCATATGGCTAGGTGTGAACTGGGGTGGTGAAGTGAGCTAAAGAACGATGAGGGATTCAACCGAGATCTGTGACCGAGGGTGAGTATCTGAAATGTTTCAGTGCTTCAATATTCATCTTTTTGTCTTTGCTTTGTTTGCCCTAAATTGACGAGGTATGTCCAGACATGGGTCTGTTGCTTACTTTGTCACTGTATTCAAGCTAGCCTGGCTGATGAGGGGTGCTACCCCACAACCCGTCCCAGGATGCTTGTTCCAGTCCATGGAACACAGGCTTGGAAGTTCAGGCTGGAATGTTCCCAAGAGGAACAGGGTCAAGACTGATTTGAATATGGCGGGTGTGAACTGGGGTGATGAAGTGAGCTAAAGAATGCTGATAGATTCAACCCATATCTGTGCCTGGGGGGTCATTGTCTGAAAAGTTTAATCACTCCCTCCATCATCTCTGTGTTTGTTTTGCTCGCCCTAAATTGGCACAGTATGCCCAGACTGGTTACCACAGGATTCAAGGTAGCCTAGCTGATGAGGGGTGTTACCCTGAAACCAGTCCCAGGATGCCTGTTTCAAGTCCCGGGAAGACTGGCTTGGCAGTTCGGGCTGGACTGTTCCCATGATGAACAGGGTTGAGACTGATTTTGTATAGCTGAGATTGAACTGTGGTGGTAAAGTGAGCTAAAGAACGATGATGGATTCAACCCAGATCAGTGACTGGGGATGAGTGTCTGAAAAGTTTTAGCACTCAGTCTATCATCTTTTTGTGTTTGCTTTAGGCGGCTCCTGTTTCATATGGTAGGTCTTATACATAGGGACCAAAATGGTTTCATACAAACCATTTCTGACAACATTTGCAGGCTCTTCCACGGCATGCATCATCTGGAATGATTGTGTATATCAAATGGAGAGTAAGGGTATTCTATATGTTCCTACTCCTTAGGCCCCTAGAAATACAATTATTGAACAAACAAAGGAAGGAGTAGTCCCAGGACAGGAGGTCCTAGTGCTTCAAAACGGAGAGATGTGAGAAAAAGAAAAAAATATTTCTTTTTAAGAAACCCCTCACTCACCGACCTGGTCGGTGACATGCTTCATTATCGGGGTCCACCCAAGTGACCAAATGTCACTTGGGGGCACTGCGATGCCTGCAACTGCAGCAGAGCTGGTTCTTTTGTGAGTGAATGTGCAAAGGGAATTGTGAAGTTTAAAAAGTGTACAGCATGTGCCACCTCAGGAAATTTTATTCACTTGGGTGGAACCCGATGATGAAGCATGTCACCGACCAGGTCGGTGAGTGAAGGGTTTCTTAAAAAGAAATAATTTTTTCTTCATCTGGAATGGGGCCAATATCCGGAGGCTCTTATAATGTCAGTCAATCAGCAAGAAGCATTTGACTCAGTGAGATGGGACTATGCCACAATTACGAGAATGGGCCCGGGTTGTGTATGGATTAGATGGGAGAAATTATTATAATCATGTCCAGCGGCAATGATCAGAAAAGTGGAGCAATATCACACTTGTATGACATATTTAGGGGTACTAGACAGGGATGCCTGTAGTCCCCCACTTCTGTTCACCCTGGCCATTGAGCCCCTAGCAGAACTCTTTAGGCTGCAGGGGTGCCAGCATGGTATGTGCCTAGGGGGGAGGGACCATGTTATTTCCATTTCTCTTGATGACTTACTGCTATATTTGGGGATGGGTGGTAAGGGGTGGAGCAGGCATTAGCCCTACTGGATGAGTATACTGCTTTGGCAGTCCTTAAGCTCAACAAAGCTAAACTCACATCCTTCCACTAATGGGTGAGGCTGAGTGCCCTGCGGGCTTGCCTGTGGATGACTTTGTGGCACTCTCTACTTCTGGTCTGCATGTTTGGCCCTGAGTCAGGAGTCCTACCACCAGTATTCTGCTCAAGGCACGCACTTCCAGGAGCATGGTTCAGACTCCTGACAAGTAGGCGAGTCACTCCTTCTTTGCAGTTGGCAACGTCTTTACCTGGGTTAAAGCTGACGGTTTTGCCTTGTCGGATAAATCCGGCAGGTTGGTTCCTGTGCAACAGCGGTTTTCTTGCCCTCCTGCAACAGTCGCTGATGACATCTCAAATGACATTACTGATGACATCATCCAGTAACTGTGTTTCTATAAAGTGTAAATATGTTTTTTATATGTATGCCAAGGTGTAATGAAGAATGAGTGGGTGTATGAGTGTGTGAATGGATGATTTAGTAGATGTGTGGCTGATTGTAAAAGCGACTAATTAACTGTATGTTACTGAATGCATGGGTTAGTGAGAAAACTGTGTAAATGTCTGTATCACTTTCTTAGTTGGTGTGTAAGCCTCCACATGGGGTGGTGAGTAGCTACATGAGTGTCTATATGGGTTATTGTTTGGTTGTCTGAGTATCTGTGTGGGTGCCTGAGTGTCTGTGTGGATAGGTGGGGGTGTGTGACTCTGTGGATAGATGTGTGAGTGGCTGATTCACCGAGTGTATGGGTTCAAGAGTTCTTCAGTGAAGGGCTATATAGGTGAGTGAGTGTGTGCATAACTGTGTTGGTGAGTTAATGGATGTCTTAGTTTTACTTGTGCGAGTAACTACACATGTAAAGGGCAGTATATTTGAGTGTAGGAGTATATAAATGATTATATTTGAGAGTGATAATTGTGAGAGTATCTGATGGATGAGTGTGTGCTTGTGTCAGTGATAGTGTATGAGAGTAAGTATGTGTTAGTATCTGTATAAATAGGTGATGTGGTGTGTGTATTACTGAGTAGGTGAGGAATGGGAGTGTAATTAATTCTTTGCATTACTGACTAGCTGTGTGAGTACTTCTATGGGTGTCTGTATGGGTGTATGAGTACATATGATAGTGGCTGTATTGATGAGTGACTGCATGTATGAGTGACTGTATAGGTGAGTGAGTCAATGTGTGTGTTGACCAAGGAATCAGTGAGTGGGTATGTAGTAATTGGTATTGGGGTGTGTATGGTTTCGAGAATGGTAGTCTATATTTTAGAGTGGATCTGTCAAAGGTTATATTAGGGTTTGAGGAGGTGCCTCAGATTATCATGTGGATGATGTCATCAGTGATGTCATTTGAGATGTGATCAGTGATGTCACTTACAGTTAGACTTGGCATCTGTTGGCGTGTTTCCCCTCTCTTTTTGCTTTCTGACCTCCCAGTTCTTACTCTGTTTTAGCTGGTGTAATGAGACTGCACACTTTTCTCACTTCTGTCCGGTGGTAACTTGCAAGTGATCCTGTATAGAATGTGTTATAGATTGCTATTTCCATGTTAGGCTTATTTGATCTATGTGTCAGACCCTAGTAATTTGCACTGCGAGTGCCAGGGCCGATAGATCAAATGCTGTTGGTGGGCTGCAGCACTGGATTGTGCCACCCACGTAAACAACCCGTAAAGTATAACTCTGGCCTGCCACTGCAGAGCCTGTGCGCAGCCTGGGCTGCAATGTCGACTTGGCAAGTGCACACACTTACAAGTCCCTAAACCTTCCCTTTCCTACATGAGAGTCACCCCTAAGGTAGGTCCATGTTACCCTAATGGGCAGGGTGCATTGTAGGTAAAAGCAGGACATGTCCTTTGGGGTGTGTGGCATGTCCTGGTAGTGAATTACAGCCTAATCCATTTTTCACCATTGCAAGGCTACCTGTTCTCCATAGGCCATACTGGGCAGTTTGATCATTACATCCTATGATCCTAACTGACTCAGAGAAACATGGTAGGAATTTGAGTTTAATATGCCTGAACGCAGAATGATAAAATACATCTTTTAGTGAAGTTGGTTTTAACATTCTGTGTTTGAAAATACCACTTTTAGAAAGTGGGCATTTTGACCTAACCATCCAGCCTGCCTCTGCTAGCTTGTGTATTTGCTGCCTGGTTTGTGAGTGACAGGGCTGGGGGAAACAGGGAGATTCAGCCGGGCTGAATAAGCACATCTACACCTAGATGGGTGGGAAGAGTAGCGCCTAGGTCTGAATAGGGCTGAGCTCACCTTCCACAATGCTGGCTCCACCTCCTGTGGTGCGTCTGAGGACCCTGACCCACACTGACAATGGAAGAGGATGCTCCCTGGAAGAATATCCCCCAAACTGGTTTGGACTGGGTCCAGGCCCCTCTGCTTTCAGAGGAAAAAGGATTTGCTGGTATAAATATTGGGACCCAAACCCTAAGACTTTAGATCTCGCTGGAATCAAGGAACTTGCCAAGAAGAAGAGCCGAAAGACCTGCCAAGAGTAGTACTGCCCCTTTGCTGTGGTGTTGCTTTGTTTGGTTCGCCTACAGCTGCTGCTTCTGCCTTGGGCAGTGAAAGGACTGGACTGAACTTTCTCTACTTGTGGTGAGTATCTCCAAGGGCCTGAAACCAAGCTGGCCTCCTGTTAAGAAGTCTCAGGGACTGCAAAGACTTCACCAACTTCTTAATTCCGCCTCTGGAACCGTTGTTTCAGTTGCCACAGAGGAGAGGGAACCGTGAACGACTCTGTCATCTGACTCCTTGTGTCCTGAAGGCACCACAGCAAAGCACCATCTCGCCCTGCACCACCTGCCTCGGCCTCCCCAACGCCGTCCTAGATGATTGCCACCGAGTCGTTGCTCACACTACATAGAGGGGCACAGCATCCTGTATCGCCTCGCTTCACTTCGCTGGCCTGGATTCACCGACACGGTCAATGCTGGCTCGACACACATGACTGCCTCATCACCCACAGCTGTCCGGCTCGGCCAGCACCGATTTCCACCAACCGGCTCTGTCGCTGCATCACAACTTGCCAGCACAGCATCGAGCACCATCTTGCCCTGCACTGCCCGTCTTGGTCTCACTGACGCTGTCTAGACGATCGTCACTGAGCCGCTGCTCGCACCACATCTGTACTGTACTGTACACCGCTGCCACTTTGTATTGCAACCGTGACGAATGCGAAGACCGACTCGCACCGCCGTGTGAATCGCACAAGAAAGGTACAGTAAAAAAGTCTGTCCCGCTGTTGCTGGCCCGTACCGACGCGGTCAGCTGGAACTGTGAGACTCTGTTGTTTTCAGCATCACTGTAGACTCTAACCGAGCTACCGACTCGTACGAACTGTGTGTTCAACGTAGCTTTACAATTTAGAGACATTTTGCAACACAACTATTTTCAAAAGTACTGTTCTGTGGATTTTTTTTGTTATCGTATTAGGTCTTGTTTGAGTATATAAAAATATTGGATATTTTTCTAAACTCGTGTGGTGTCCATTTGTAGTGAATACCCAGTTTTCCTGTTGGTTATGTGCAAATGCTTTACCCACTGCCTCTAAGATAAGCCTGACTGCACGTGCCAAACTACCAAGGGGGTGAGCAGGGGTTATTTTAGGTGTGTAACTCCCTTATCCTGACTAGAGTGGTGGTTTCTGCCTGGGTTTGGTGCAAACCTTAGCCAACCAGAAATCCAATTTCTAACACTAACCATGTCATGAATGATGTAATATGTGACTTCATCAGCACTGCATTGTGGGGCGCAAGTTATCGTTAGCTGAACTAACTATAATGCCAGAATTTCTATGGTTTTGTACGAGTGAAATGTCCAACTCACTATAACGTCTGTTTTTTTCAGTGAATTTCATTGGTTTTTCAAATGCTAATTTCTAACTATAACGTCCCTGGAACCTATTGTTTTTTCAGTGAATTTCAAAGGTTTTTTAAATGCTAAGTTCTAACTATAACATAGCATTTGCAGAGTGGTGGAGAAAGGTGAGTGTGGCCTTCAAACACCTCTTAGCAATCCCACTTTGTGGGATTTACTGGAGGTAAAAGGAGTAGAAAGCCCCCAAATTCAACCTTGGGGCCAACTACCCATTTTATTACCACCAGTAGGTCCGACACAGCAGGTTTGCTAACTTCTTATATCAGGTCCCGCCCCCTCCCTGCAGCACTGTGCAAACACACCTCCTAGCACATTGTAAGTTGAGGGATTATGTCCCCTTGAATCCTGAGGGTCCCTGTGGCCAACAAGCTGACCAGGTACCTCCAGTAAGCATCACAGAGTTGCTTTGCAGAAAGGTGGTCCGAGGCCACGCCCCTTTTTACACCCCTCAGCAACGTTTTCTGTGCCGCTTACTGGCGGTACCTGGTGGGCTAGTTGGCCCCCAGGGACCCTCAGGATTGAAGGGGAATTAATCACCGGCTCCAGGAGGGGGGCCGCACTGCCCCCTCCCTTCAATTAGAAACCCCCGGGAAGGTGGTGGTCCCCAGGGCTCGGAGGTCTGTAAAGGACCCCTGCATTTTCATTTTAGTGCTCTGGGGAGGTGGCGGTCCCCAAGGCGTGTGGGGGACTTGAGCCACCACAAATAATTAATAAAAGCCCTGGGGATGGCGGTTACCCCGACTTGGGGGGGGTCTTGGAGGCCCACACACATTTAAAAATCAGCCCTGGGGGTGGCCGTCCCCGGGGCTGCAGGGGGACTGAGTGCCCTCCCGCAACTCATAAATCATGCCCCGGTGAGGTTGCTGTCTCCATGGCAGTGTGGGGGGGATTGGAGGCCCCCACACATTTTTTCAGTGCCCCTGGGACCTGGCCCCCCAGGGGGGTTCAATACAATGACGCGCGGGAGCCCGCGCTTCGTTTTTTTGTATTTCCTAAAGCATCGGTGCACGTCTTCTCAATGACATAGTTAAAAGTCCTGCAATACAGTTTATATTTTTGTCTTACTATTCCTTTTAACAATGCTCAAAGTAGAATTGACTTGTTCCATTTTGTGAGGAAATTAAAGCTACACAACCAGCATACATTGAAAGTTAAGACAACCAACACTGCTAAAGCATTGACAAGGCCTTGACCTAATGATTTAACTATTGGTGATATTGATACCTTAATTAGTCTTACTGATTAAATATAGATGATCCTGAACAGGCACCCATTGACAAAGTGACATCGGGTTTTGAAATCAGTGATTGCCTGAATAACTTTAAACCCAAATTGACCTTCAATCTCTCTCTTCCACCTGGAGTTATTGATACATTTGAAACATTAATGATTAAAGAACTGAAATGTTTGGCTAAGAATCTAAATGGAAGGACGATAATCTCCCTAGGAATGAAAGATTGTCTTTAAAAACATTGCAATTGGAAATTCTTCACACAGATACTAGGTACTGCGATGACCACCTGTTTTAAACCTTATGGTGGGATGGTGGGGGCAGCAGGTGTCCAAAACATATGAACAGTACAATGACCATGTCATACTATGGGCACAATACATAGATAACCTGTTCATCATTTGAAAGAGCAGTCAAGATCAGGCCATCAGATTTGTTTCTATGTTCAATGTCAATGAGTATAATTTAAAATTTGAGGGTAATTTTAGCGAGACCCAAGTAGTATTCCTGGACATTCAGTAAATTTGTGGTAAAAAATGTCATGAGTGATGTCACTGACCATGTCATGAGTGATGTAATATGTGCCATCATAAGGAGTGCATTGCGGGGGCATGAGTTATAGCTAACTCAGATAATATACTGGCTGAATTTCTCTGGTTTTTGGTTTTGTATAAGTAAAAATCTGATCCTAACTATAAAGTCCCTTTTGCTTTTGTTTTTGTTTAGAGCCTTTCTAAGGTTTATTTTAATTCTATTTGCTAACTATAACGTCCCTGTAACCTTTTTCTTTTCTTTTTAATTTCCATGGTTTTTAAAACCTATTTGCTGATAATAACATCCCTGTAACTTTTTTTGGTTTTTTTTGGGTGAAATTCTAAGGCTTTTTAACTAGCAGTCACGTTTGAAGAGAGATGGAAAAAGGGGGCTGGGCCTGCAACCAGCTGTCAGGAATTCCACTGTGTAGAACTTACTGGAGGTACCGGGAGGGGTTATTGGACCCCAAGGTCCCTCTGGTGCCAAGGGGACTTTATCCTCCAACTAGTAGTGCAATAGGAGGCACATGTGCAAAGTGGTGGAGAAAGCGTGGCCTCTGACAACTACTCAGCAATCCTCTCACCCATTCTCTACTCCCTGCGCCGCCCATTGTCTTATCCTCCTAGCCTATCACTCTTGCAGGAGAAGGGGTTTCAAGATCTCTGTAAAAAGGCTCATATCACCACATGGGGGGATATTTTTCACGCAGGGACCTTCCGCTCACTTGAGCAGCTACTGAAGGGAGTACAATATAGACCTTTAGACATATTCCTCTATGTGCGCCTGCGGCAAGAATTGCGATCACTCCTTCCTGACTTCCACCGGGAACCACCATGTCTCATCCCACTACATCAAATGTTAGGCTCCACAGACAGGAGACACATAGTGTCCGGCTTGTACAATAGTATACGAGAACATAGAGAGGGCATTAATAGTCGGGCTCGTACACATTGGGAGGAAGACTTGGGTCATGAAATCCCTGATGACCAGTGGCAATATTGTTGTTCGCAAACTACTCAGATCTCGGCCAGCTGCAGGCTACTAGTGATACATTAAAAATACTTGCACCGCTTATATTGTACCCCAGTAAGGAAATACAGATTCAAGTTGACTGATACTGATAGATGCGACCAATGCAAACAATCAGGGGGAGGATTCTTGCACCTGGCTTGGGAGTGTCCGAGAATTAGAGAATTTTGGGAACAAGTATTAGTGGCACTAGATGCAATGACTGACAGTGTTGTGGAGAGGGATCCATTATTCACACTTTTGGGGTACACAGGGCGAGTACCCACCACATACAGAAAATTCTTATCTATATCATTACTGTTAGATAACGTAGGGTGGCCTGTGGGTGGGGAGGGGTCATGCCCTGAAATTTAAGGAATGGTTGGCAGACTTAACATACTGTCAGGAGCAGAATACCACGTATGCCAAGTTACTACCACAAGCATCCAGACCCAGGGATATCTGGAACCCCTTCACGGATATTTCCTCACACATGGGGCTGAAGAGGTACCTCTCGCACCATTGGCAGACACTTGAATGAGTATTCGCAGCGGCGCAGGGGTTGATGTCTGTGGCGTATGAATGTAGAGAGATTCCTGTATAGCCATATATGCTACTGCACTGGCTACTTTATTTGACCTCTGACAGAGTTTCACTCCCTATCTAATATATATATATATATATATATATTCAATGAAAAAACCATTGGTTTTAGGCCATATATAGTTAGGAATTAGCATTTACAAAACCTTATTTTACTCGCATAAAACCATTGAAATTCCATATATAGTTAGAAGCGCTAACTATATATCGCGCACCCGCAATCCACTGCTGATGATGTCACATATTACATCATTCATGACATGGTCAGTGACATCACTGATGACATCACTGATGACATCTCAAATGACATCACTGATCACAACATCCAGTGATTGTATGTGTCTGTAAAGTTTAAATATGTTTTACATATTGAAGAATGAGTGGATGTATAAGTGTCTGGATGAAGAATTTAGTAGGTGCATGACTGACTGTATGAAAGAGTGATTAAATGTGTCTCACTGAGTGCATGGGTTAGTGACTAAACTGTCTTAATTTGTGCATCAGTATGTTTGTTGTTGTGTAAGCTGCTGCATGTGTTGATCAGTAGCTATAAGAGTGGCCATATGGGTTATTGATTGGTTGCCAAAGTATTTGAATGGGAGGCTGAGTGTGTGTGTGGGTGGCTGGGAGGTGCGTGACTCTGTGCATAGATGTGTAAGCAGTTGATTCACTAGGAGTATGAGTTCAAGAGTGCATGTGGAAACAGCTATATGGGCGGTTGACTGTGCATGGGTGTGTTGGTGAGTGAATGGATTTCTCATTGCTACATGTGCAAGTAAGTACGTATGTAAAACACAATACATGTGAGAGTTGAGATATATAAATAACTGAACATAAGAGCCAGTGAATGTGTGAGTGGCTGTATCGATCACTGTGAGCTTGTATCAGGGATTATATAAGAGAGTAAATATGTGTTATTATATGTTTGAATAAGTAAGATGTGTATAACTGTATAGTTGAGGAAATGGAGGTGTGATTGATTCTTTGCACGACTGACTAGGTGTGTGAGTAACTCCATGGATGAGTGACAGTCTGTGAGTGTCTGTTTATACTGAGTGTATGTAAGGTTATATTAGAGTCTGAAGAGGTTCATTGTATTATCACATGAGTGATGTGATCAGTGATGACAAATGAGATGTCATCAGTGATGTCATTTGAGTTGTCATCAGTGATGTCATCAGTGATGTCATTTGAGATGTCATCAGTGATGTCATTTGAGTTGTCATCAGTGATGTCATTTGAGATGTCATCAGTGATGTCATCAGTGATGTCACTGACCATGTCATGAATGATGTAATATGTGACATCATCAGCAGTGGATTGCGGGTGCGCGATATATAGTTAGCGCTTCTAACTATATATGGAATTTCAATGGTTTTATGCGAGTAAAATAAGGTTTTGTAAATGCTAATTCCTAACTATATATGGCCTAAAACCAATGGTTTTTTCATTGAATTTTCAAGGTTTTGTAAATGCAAATTCCTAACTATATATCCACTATAACCTATGGTTTTTTCTGTGAATTTCATTGGTTTTTTAATAGCAAATATGAAAAGCTTTAAAATGTCAAGTACGTGATAGATAAAAACATTTTCGTATTTATGCACGCTGATGTGCTTTGAACGCTGCACCCCCCCCCTCCCCTCTTTTGTCTTAGTAGTACTCTCTCTTTGCAGATACTGAAGGTTAGTTAACGCAGGCCTTTACCCCCGTTGTAATCCGTCGTGCCTCCTTGTCTCTCCATTTGATTGATTGTTGTCCAAGCATTTACTGTTTTAGAATTGGTTCTCTTTGGATCATTCTCTATTTACAAACAAGCACTAAGTCGCAATACTCTGTTTAGTCTTTGCAGATAGTGAAAAATCGTGTAAAAAAATAAAAGTAATCGAGCAAAATCAGTAGGCCACTAATTGGATCTCTTTTTGACCTCGCTAAAATAGAAATATTAGGAACAACCCTTCATGAGAAATACGAAAATAGTGAGATGAACTGAGCTCCACACCATGAGGGCTGCAAGACAGCTCGGCTCCATCACCCATCCCGCACAAAATAACGACAAACCCTATGCAAATATTAAAAATATAGACAACACACCAGCAAAGAAACAGGGTAAAACATTTTATTAAAAAACTATTTACATAACGTTGGTTTATAAGATGATGTCAGTAGTGGACCGATGTGTGAATAGATCGAAAACAGCACAAGGCTCCAAGATCCGGATGGCAAGCTCCTGGATGTTGGGTGCCATAGTTTAGAGTTCTGAATTTCAGCCTTTTTCAATGCCTGTGCTTTGTTGAATCAAAATGGCGGCTTGACACAAAGCTGACTCAAGCGTTGCTACTGATGCTATGCAGACCAAAACTGGTTTTCAGTTTGTACATTTTTCTAGATTTTTCAATCCAAGTTTGGTTGACTTTGTAGAACGATGGCTTCAGATTTTCAACATACGGTGTGGTGGCGCTGACTGGGAGGGGGCGCTTCGCTCCTGCCCCCTCCCCAAGTAAGATTTTCATACGTGAAAGTACGTTAATGGTTTTGGTCCCTGAGATGCTTCGATGTCACTGCCATTCTCAAATAGCATAAGTTCTGGATGTTGGGTGCCATAGTTAAGAGTTCTGAGCAGTGCTTGTAACACTGTCTGAAGCTTATTTCCACCTACTGCAGCTTCACTATTCTCAAAGTAAGTGAGTGTCGTTTGTGGACCTGACTGCATTAAAAAACAATGTGATATGTTACCTTCTTAAACAGCTTGACGGAGGCCCCTGAGGGGCGGTGTGATGGCCATGGACTCGGAGAAGACGCTTGGCTCCGACACCCTCCCCAAGTCTTATAGCACTGGTGTAGCCTTAGATCGCCCCCGACATAGGCGGCCGGCTCCCGGGGTCCGGCGGAACTTTTTGCCTTTTGATGACTCTTCAATTCTGGACCTTGTCCCACAATCCGTTTGACCTGAAGACAAGCTGTAGTGGGGCGCCCCTTTATCGTTTTAGTTGCCATTCCGCCCGCTTTTGCTACACTGTGCCTCTTCCGCCATTCAGCTGTTTACCGCCCGCTCTTGCGACTACAGCGTCTCGCTCACCATGTAGTTGAGATGCGCCCGCTCTTGCGGTGCAGCGATAGGCGGCTGCCACAGGACTCTCAAAATGGCGGCCGGCTCTTCGGTTTTGGGCCTGGTCCACTGAAATGGCCCTGGGACACCTTGGAACTCGGACGCTTGTCTGCTAGGGCTTGGGTCCCATTCTCGAAAAGCGTCCCCTCAGCCGTGAAGATTCTACAAAAGTCTTGGGGGCCTCCGACTCCCGCAGGCTTCTGGTGGGGAGCGGCTGCCATGATTGCTCGTGGAATGGCCACGACGGAGCTACGAGATGGTAGTGGTCTCATGCTGATGCCAGCTTTAGTCTGAAACATCCAGAAACACTATAGACTACCAATTCGATCAGTTCCGGTAGCGCCCCAACATGACCCGGAAGAGAAGAACTTGCCCTCCCCTCCTTGACTGATGGTTCTTGTTGCCTGTCCCCTCTGTTGTCATTTAACAGAACTTTTTGGACTGCTGAAAGGGGTTGTGTTCTGAACGCTGGTTGGTGGAGACATTTAGACTATATTCTTGACCTACGTTGTCGTGTAATGCGTTTTATGACACGCCGCGTTAGCGCACCCGGAAGTGATCCGAGGCGCGGCGCGCAGCGCGTAACGTAAGCATAACAGGTCATGTGACTTGTTAATAAAACTTTTCATTGGTTCATTTTACTTTTGTTAATTTAATGATGAAAAGCTTGGTCATATGACCTAAAAATTACGCTTTTTATTATTTTCGAACAATATTTTTTTTTCAAACATATGTTATAATATTCCAGGCTAATGTACTTACCCGGAAAATTTACAACTGTCTTGCAAGTAAAATATATTCCTTTTTCGAGAAAAAGGGCGTTTCTTCCTTCCATGACGGAGCCGTTGAGTAAAAGAGATTCGGCCTGCTGTCTTAGTCGCCGATACGCCTGATTATCAGATTCTTATCGATCACTTTATGTTGCAGACATGAAAAACACAACTGCCCTTGACCATTTATCTTTACTGCGTTCCTACATATTATACCTTTTATCCGTCATGTAATTGGACTGCTTTATTTCACTTGCCTTTTACTGATTCGAAAACAGTCACTAAAAGTAAAAACTTTACCAATGTAAATACTACTACCGTGTTTTGTTTTAAAAACCTTTATTGTGAAAATGTCAGTATACAAATACGGGCCTATAACCACGTGGGCCGGCCACGGAGCAAACTGAAATCGTATATGATGAGGAGACATTTACACTGTAGAGGAACGTAACGAGCGGGCCATTAGGTTGCAAGAACTAAGGTGTCTAACAGTTGCGGAATCGGTGGACATACATTTTGTAATTAAAATAGAACAGGGCCACTTACAATAACATTTTCTAGATATACATTTGCGGGCAAGGAGTTACGAGTCCCATTTATACCGGCGCCATTTTGGGCGAGGCCGGGCAGGTCCAAGATATAGTCAAAATGTCTCCACCAACCATCGGCCAGACCAGAACCCCTTTCGGCCCTTTATGCTACAAGATGGTGTCTTCCATTCAGAAAATATTGTTGGCAGCATTTTGAAAGGAAACAGAAACAGCCGTTCTCCTAGTGAGTTTCACATTGTTACATTTAGGAAGAATGTTGAAGAGTAGTATGTGGAAAATCTGAAGCCATTTTTCTACAAACTCTCAATCAGACTTGGATGGAAAAAAAAAACCTGAAGAATGTACAAACTGAAAACCAATTTTTGTCTGTATAGCACCAACAGTAACGCTTGAGTCAGCTTTGTGTCAAGCCGCCATTTTCATTCAATCAATAGCGTCCCCCTGCACACATTCAGGGACCTGGTCGTGTCTTCAGATGAAACGCATTGTAGGAAAAGAAGCAGAAAGGAAAAGGCAAAAAGTTCCGCCGGACCTAGTGAAGCTGCAGCAGGTGCAAATAAGCTTCAGACAGTCTTACAAGCACTGCTCAGAACTCTCAACTGAGGCACTCAACATCCAGGACTTGCCATTCGGATCTTGGCGCCTTGTGCTGGTTCCGACCTATTCACACATCGGTCCACTACTGACATCACCTCATAAGCCAACGGGGCACCCCACGCCGACTTTCGGCGCAGCATTGTAGGATGGCCACACCAGTGCGGCAACTTGCTGGACACAACATCGGGGCCATCCAGATCTCGGCACGTTCGACTCACTGTACCGCAACAGTGACCGCAACTCAGCTGGACACGCCGTCTTTCGGCGCAGCATTGTAGGATGGCCACACCAGTGCGGCAATTTGCTGGACACCACCTCGGTGCCATCCGGATCTCGGCGCGTTCGAGTCACTGTACCGCAACAGTGACCGCAATTCAGCTGGACACGCCGTCTTTCGGCGCAGCATTGTAGGATGGCCACACCAGTGCGGCAATTTGCTGGACACCACCTCGGTGCCATCCGGATCTCGGCGCGTTCGAGTCACTGAACCGCAACAGTGACCGCAACTCAGCTGGACACGCCGTCTTTCGGCGCAGCATTGTAGGATGGCCACACCAGTGCGGCAATTTGCTGGACACCACCTCGGTACCATCCGGATCTCGGCCCGTTGTGCTGCCTTCGGCCTATTCGCACATCGGTCCGCTACTGACGCCGCCTCACGTGCCAACGGATTTTCTACGCTTTTTGTAGCCCTATGCCGCATAACAGGTCATGTGACTTGTTTATAAAACTTTTCATTGGTTCATTTTACTTTTGGTTTCCTAAAGATGGAAGGCTTGGTCATATGACCTAAAAATAACACTTTTCATTGGTTTAGAACATTTTTTTTTCCCAAACGATGAAAGCCCCACCTTGTTTCTGGATCATTCAGACTGAAGCTGGCGTCAGCATGAGAGCACCACCATCTCGTGGCTCCGTCGTGGTCATTCCGCGAGCAATCATGGCAGCCGCTCCCCACCGGAAGCCTGCGGGAGTCGGGGGCCCCCAAGACTTTTGTACAATCTTCACGGCTGAGGGGACGCTTTTCGAGAATGGAGCCCAAGCCCTAGCAGGCAAGCGTCCGAGTTCCAAAGTGTCCCAGGGCCATTTCAGTGGACCAGGCCTAAAACCGAGGAGCCGTCCGCCATTTTAAGAGCCATGTGGCAGCCACCTATCGCTGCACTGCAAGAGTGGGAGCAACTCAACAACATGGTGAGCGAGACGCTGTAGCCGCAAGAGCGGGCGCAACTCAGCTAGATGGCCGCCACCTGGGGAGGCCCGTTCACGCCGCCTCCCCCACGCCCCCCCCCCCCGGGCCGCCGCACGCCAATTTTCGGAGCAGCATTGTAGGATACCAAAACCAGTGCGGCAGTTTACTGGACATCACCTGGGTGCCATCAACATCTCAGCGCGTTCTGCTGCCTTGGGACTATTCGCACAACAGACCGCTACTGACGAGGCCTCCCCCCGCACCACCCGGGACGCCCCACGCTGTTTTTCTGTGCTGCATTGTAGGATCCCTAAACCAGTGCGGCACCCAGGCGACATCACCTAGGTGCCGTCCAGAACTCTGCACGTTGTGCTGCCTTGGGACTATTCGCACAAAAGACAGCTTCTAACCATTGTTGCTTTTTGTGTTGAGAAATGTTTAAATGTTTTTAGTTTTTGTTCCGTTCGTTAAAGTTAGTAGTTAATAAAGTTTTATAACCTTACTTTGTTGGAGTGTTATCTATTTTTTTAAAAACGGGTGAATGGGGCCTTGAATCGGGTTATTGTCATGTGTGGGCTTTGGAAGTGTGCTGCTGCAGGATCGGACATTTCAAACTCAAATGCACGTTCTTTTTCTTACCTTTCCGAAGCATGGAGCGCAATAGCAAGCAGAGAAAGGGTGATGCACGGGTTGAACACTACCTGACCTGGCAAGTTGCTGGCAGTGCCCCCCCGCCCACTCCTGAAAGAGGGCACACACACACACCGCCGCTCCGAGTACTTCACAAATCTTTAAAAGACCATGCGCTTGTTCATGAGGCTTAAATGGTTTATTACCTCTTCTAGAACCCCTGCATCGACCCTCTGACGTTTCCTGGAAAAATTACCATGTAACACAATACCAAGCCCTGTCAGCTGAAACCCCCAAGGAATCGTGGGGCATATTATCAAAGGGGTTTATCTCCGCT
Organism: Lissotriton vulgaris; assembly: GCF_964263255.1. Classification (NCBI taxonomy): domain Eukaryota; kingdom Metazoa; phylum Chordata; class Amphibia; order Caudata; family Salamandridae; genus Lissotriton; species Lissotriton vulgaris. The sequence continues at coordinate 1,273,615,695 of NC_141689.1, forward strand.
TTTTTGGCTTTAAAAGCCTTGAAAGCGGAGATAAAATTATCTCCCTATTACCAAGCTGTCGCTAACACCAGTTACTGACAGCTAAAAGGAGATAGCGACCATCTTGGGCCCCGCTTTGCATGTCAGTGATACTTATCACTAATGACATGCAAAGTGGCGTGCCAAGATGTTAGCGACTAGAAACAGTCCCTAACATCGCTACCTTCTATTACCAACTTTTGGAGATATTCGCGCTAAGGGCGAATATCTCCAAAATCTAACACCTGCCCTGAGCAGTTCTTAGCCATGTTATCCAATGGGAGGTGGATAACATGGCTAAGAGCATTAGGTCGATAATACATGAATATCGCTGACTTTTCTGTGATAATAGCAAGGTTTATCTGCGATAAAAATCGCCGATGTACGGCGATAATTTTTGTCTCTAAACAAGTTAGAGACAAAAATTATCGCAAGTTGTTCGTAATATGCCCCCGGGTTTTTGCTTGCAGAAATCGGGAGGCGGGAGACTAGCACTGAAATCAGTAGTCACACGCCTGAATCGGGAGGGTTGGCATGTCTGAGTTCTCTACAGCTGGGGCCATAAACTACATCCGCAGGGTTAGGTGATAGCCTGGGACCAGCCTGGCATCTAAAATGGCTGCCGTGCACGACAAAATTGTGGCATTGGAAAAAAGGCAAGATGGCGCAGCCGCTGGAAGAGATGTATCAACATATATCAGCCTCCTCAGCCACCCTCAGGAAACATAGGGGATTAGGATACGTCTCCCGCACCCACTTATACCTAGTAATTTAATTAACGAAGCACAAAATGGCGAATTCCCGTTTCGCTACCAGTTTGCGGCCCAGTTCGCGGCCCGTGAGGCGCTTCTACCGTGAAAAATCATTTTTTTTTTATTTTCCCCACGGGACCCTTTAATAACCCCAACAACATTCCTAGGGGGTCAAGAGGGGGATACCTTGCCCCCTTTCATTAAATTCCCCCTTAGTTTTTCACCTTTTCTTCTCTCTCGATCCTACCGAGAGACAAGATGGCGGCCGCTCCGGACTGTCACGCAGCAAAAAAAAAAAAAAGCTCACGCACAGCCGCTGGAAGAGATGTATCAACATATATCAGCCTCCTCAGCCACCCTCAGGAAACATAGGGGATTAGGATACGTCTCCCGCACCCACTTATACCTAGTAATTTAATTAACGAAGCACAAAATGGCGAATTCCCGTTTCGCTACCAGTTTGCGGCCCAGTTCGCGGCCCGTGAAGCGCTTCTACCGTGAAAAATCATTTTTTTTTTATTTTCCCCACGGGACCCTTTAATAACCCCAACAACATTCCTAGGGGGTCAAGAGGGGGATACCTTGCCCCCTTTCATTAAATTCCCCTTTCGTTTTTCACCTCTTCTTCTCCCTCGACCCTACCGAGAGACAAGATGGCGGCCGCTCCGGACTGTTTAGAATGTTGACAGACACCGGAGAGCCAATCAGCTTTCTGCGCGCAAAGTTCCGATAAGCGAAAAGTAAGCGGACCGGATCGCTGCCCGGAGCGCTGTTACAGATATATATCTTGATTTAAACGTTAATTTCTCAAAATCCACTGAAGCACATATATTGAGACCTAGCAAAGGCACATCGGGCTAACAGTCCCTACAATTTTGCCAAGTTTCGTGCAAATCCATTCAGCCGTTCGAGCTAAAAGTGAGTCCAACCGCCCTATGGAAAACTCAATGCAAAAAACGCGTTTTGGGACCCCCCTTTTTTCTCAGCCCCCCCTTGACGAAACCCCACCAAATTTTCAGGGGCTGCTCAGAAACAAAATGTGCCATTTTCCTGAAAATTTCAGCCGATTCCGTCCACAAACGCAAAAGTTATTAGACATAGGTTTAATTCCCTATGGGATTTCTGAAAATTCTAACTATATATACCTACTGGCTATTGCCAGTAGGTAATATATATATATATATATATATATATATATATATATATATATATATATATATATATATATATATATATATATATATATATATATATATATATATATATATTACCTACTGGCGGTCGCCAGTAGGTAGTTATAGTTAGGATAATTTTCAATGTTAAATCTCAACATTCTATTTTGAATAACTTTGGCGCCGGTTGACGAATCTGCCTGAAATTTTCAGGAAAATGGTCTCATGGCGGTCCGGTCCTTCCCTGAAAGTTTGGGGGGGATTCGTCAAGCGGGGGCCGAGATAAAAGGGGGGTCCCAAAACGCGTTTTCCCCATGTTAATTTCCATAGGGCGGTCGATTTCACTTTTAGCCCGAACGGCTGAATGGATTTCCACCAAACTTGGCAAAATTGTAGGGACTGGTAGCCCGATGTGCCTTTGCTATGTCTCAAGATATGTGCTCCAGTGGATTTTGAGTAATTAAGGTTCAAAAAAATATATATATCTATAGCAGCGCACCGGTACGCGCACGGGTGCGCGTACCGTGCGCGCCACGCGACTTGCGCGAGGAAAGCTGATTGGCTCTCGGGTGTCTGTAAACATTCTAAACAGTCCGGAGCGGCCGCCATCTTGTGTCTCGGTAAAATCGAGACACAAGAGGTGGCCAAAACAAAGAGGGAAATGAACATAAGGGGGCAGAGTAGACCCCCCCTGACCCCCTAGGTTTGATGTGGGGGCCATAAAAGGGCCCCGCAAGGCAAAAAAAAAAAATTTTTTTTTTTTTGATTTTCGCGGGGGGAGCGCCCGGTACGCGCACGGGTGCGCGTACCGGGGAGCGTACCATGGGAAAAAAGAATGACAGTTTTAAAAGTAGCTGTTTAGAAAAAAAAATGTTTAGTTGTTTTTTTTATACATACACATACATATATATAAATGCATATGCACATATATATATGCATATATGTCTATATGTGTGCGTGTAGAGAGAGGTAGAGAGGTAGAGGGTAGCGGTAGAGAGGTAGAGATTAGGACTGGTAGCCCGATGTGCCTTTGTAGGGACTGGTAGCCCGATGTGCCTTTGCTATGTCTCAAGATATGTGCTCCAGTGGATTTTGAGTAATTAAGGTTCAAAAAAATATATATATCTATAGCAGCGCACCGGTACGCGCACGGGTGCGCGTACCGTGCGCGCCACGCGACTTGCGCGAGGAAAGCTGATTGGCTCTCGGGTGTCTGTAAACATTCTAAACAGTCCGGAGCGGCCGCCATCTTGTGTCTCGGTAAAATCGAGACACAAGAGGTGGCCAAAACAAAGAGGGAAATGAACATAAGGGGGCAGAGTAGACCCCCCCTGACCCCCTAGGTTTGATGTGGGGGCCATAAAAGGGCCCCGCAAGGCAAAAAAAAAAAATTTTTTTTTTTTTGATTTTCGCGGGGGGAGCGCCCGGTACGCGCACGGGTGCGCGTACCGGGGAGCGTACCATGGGAAAAAAGAATGACAGTTTTAAAAGTAGCTGTTTAGAAAAAAAAATGTTTAGTTGTTTTTTTTATACATACACATACATATATATAAATGCATATGCACATATATATATGCATATATGTCTATATGTGTGCGTGTAGAGAGAGGTAGAGAGGTAGAGGGTAGCGGTAGAGAGGTAGAGATTAGTAGAGAGAGAAGAAGAGAGAGGTAGAGAGGTAGAGAGTAGAGAGTGAGTAATAGAGAGTAGAGAGTGAGTAGTAGAGAGCAGTAGAGAGAGTAGCAGAGTGAGTAGTAGAGAGTAGTAGAGTGAATAGTAGAGTGAGTAGTAGAGAGTAGTAGAGAGTGAGTAGTAGAGAGTAGTAGAGAGTAAGTAGTAGAGTGAGTAGTAGAGAGCAGTAGAGAGTGAGTAGTAGAGAGTAGGAGAGAGTAAGTAGTAGAGAGTAGTGGAGAATATTCCAAAGTTTGGCACAGCACCACTTTCACAATGAGTCCAATCAAATCATATCACTTAGAGTACTTATTGAAGCGCTGAATCTTGGTGTATATTCAAATGCTTTTATTTTCCTTAAGTTTATGTACCACAGCCAGCCGAAACGTTTCGTTCTGTACAACAGAACTTCTTCAGGGCGTTCTTATTTCCTTCAAGTTATGTCGGTATCCCGTTGTCATATAACTAGATATTTCTTCCAAATGTTAGACGAGACATAAGTATATTCTTATTAAAAGTGACTAGGTATCAATTTTACCCACACAATTCGGGCAGACTTGAGTAATTTATAGCATCCTCAAAGTCAGTCTTTCAAAAATTCCAAAGTATAGGACATGATAATCCAAATCCAAATGTTTCTCAAGAAAAGTCATTTACAATCGTTCGGAATATCGGTGTTTGGGCAGATATGATCCAGGGACCCCCAGTATGCAAGGGGAATTAGTCCCCCCTCTACAAACATGCACGGGGGCTGCGTTGCAGAGAGGTGTAAAAAGGGTTGTGGCTTCATTACACCTCTCTGCAATGCAGTCCCCTGGCGCATACTGGAGATTCCTGGTGGGCTTTCAGGTCTTATATAGTTAGGAATTAGCATTAAAAAAACCTTTGAAATTCACTGAAAAAACCAAAGGTTTCACACCAGTTATAGTTAGGAATTAGCATTTAAAAAACCTTTGAAATTCACTGAAAAAACCATAGGTTTCACACCAGTTATAGTTAGGAATTAGCATTTAAAAAACCTATTAAATTCACTGACAAAACCAGTTATAGTTAGCTGGAAATTTTACTGACATAAAACCATTGAAATTCCCACGTTATAGTTAGTTGGACTCACTATAACTTGCGCGCCTGCAATGCACTGCTGATGACGTCACATATTACATCACTCATGACATGGTCAGTGACATCACTCATGACATCACTGATGACACCATCCAGTGAATGTGTGTCTTTCTGAAAAATAAATTTGTTTTATATATGTATTTGTAAAGGTCGATGGAAGAATAAATGTTTAAATAAGTGTGTAAATGGATGTTTTTTTAAAAAAAATTGGTTGGTTAACTGGCTTATTAAGTGTATCTTAGTGAATACATATATTAGCGAGTATTGTTTAAATATTTAAATGTTTGTATCAGTGTTTCTCTTTGTGTATAAGTGGCTGCAGGGGTTGGTGACTGACTCACTGTTTGTATGTGTTTTGAAGACAGAATATGTGCAGGACTGTATGGGTGGACGAGTGTGTATATGTGTGTGTTAGTGAGTGAATGACTGTCTCACTAGTGTCTTCATTACTAACGACATATGTTTTAATCTAGTATATGTGAGTATTGATGTATATAAGTGAGTATAGTATATATAGTGAGAGATTGTAGGAGTTCCTGTTTAAATAAGTATGTGTTTCTATAAGTGATTGTTTAAGAGAGTAAGTATGTGTAAGTTTCCTTAGAAGTAAGGTGGTAGTGTGTGTATAAATGTATATGCAAATAAATGGATGTTCAATAGTTTATGTGCATGTGTGAGTATGTGTGTGAGTAACTTTTGGATGACTGCTGATGTGTAACAGGATGTATAGGTGTATCACTACATATGATGAGTGAGTATTTTTATGAGTGACTATATAGAACTGTTGGTGAATGAGTGGATGAGTATATAGATGGTGGAATTACTGAATTGGTTGTTGTTACTGGTTTGGGTATCTCCATTTTTTTGAAAATGTTTGTTTCTATTTTTGAATATTTGTTTCAAGCGTTACATTACACTGAAATTAGGTCTGTCACTCTGTCACAAGGATGGTGTCATCAGTGATGTCATGAGTGATGTCACTGACCATGTCATGAGTGATGTAATATGTGACGTCATCAGCAGTGCATTGCAGGCGCGCAAGTTATAGTGAGTCCAACTAACTATAACGTGGGAATTTCAATGGTTTTATGTCAGTAAAATTTCCAGCTAACTATAACTGGTTTTGTCAGTGAATTTAATAGGTTTTTTAAATGCTAATTCCTAACTATAACTGGTGTGAAACCTATGGTTTTTTCAGTGAATATATATATATATATATATATATATATATATATAATAAAGTCAAAGTTGTGAGCTAACAGCTCACCATGCCTTTCCCAGCCACTCCATGGCGGCGGTCCGTGATGAGGCAGGCAGCCTCAATCAAATACACCACAGCCGTCTATAAATCCAAAAAGACAGCAATCACGTTTATTTCACTCGGCTCTTTGGCAAGTAGCACTCAACTTGTTTCAGGAACACTCCCTTGTTCACGAGTGCCTGATTGCGCGTTGCTTTCTTTTTTATAACCACGTGATAACAATGTTACAAAGTAAAGAAAGACTATCACTGAAGTAATTTGAAATGTATACACTTAATGTACATCTTAGTTACATTTCAAGCAAGTTCTTTTTAAATCGCGTGTTTACATTTCCAAATGCTGCTTTTCTGAGTAATAATTCTTACTGCAACTCAAATTATGCAATTTCAATTAAAGGCACAGTGTTATACATTGTAACTTCCTATCAAGGCAGCGTTTGTGCTAAGATTACATAACATAGGTTTCATTCCCTTGTGGGAAATAAAACATTCCACTCATTAACTCATAGGTGCATGAGAAATTATGGAGTTTTTTAACGTGTTCAGCACTTGTAATGCCCAAGTTGGCTGGAGCATAAATTTGACATGGCAGTCAGATTTTCTAGCTAGAAATGTTTTTTCTTCTTCAGCTTGGTCAACTCACATCTGAAAACAAAAAAATAAATAAAATACGTGTCACCTCAAAAGAAAACAACTACGTACATCAATAAAACACGAAACTTAAAATCACAATAAGCTTGCGGCTAAAAGACGATTAGGCACATTGTGTGGATAAGTGCTATTACAGGGTTCAAATGAAACAGTCTCAAATGTATATCATCCTAGGTGTACAGCTAGCTCCTCATCAAGATTATGGCCTAATGGGGTCATTGTCTTGTACTGGATAATGAGCTTAAACTCTAGTCTACGTAGTTCTTTAAGCCTATCACCACCTCTCATATCAGCTCCAATGAAATCCAGTACCACGTAAATGCTCCAAAATGCGAATCTTGGCCTTATGGATGTTGCTTCCAATGTAGGCTAATCCACACGGGCAAAATAACACGTACACCGCGTACTCTGTATTGCACGATGTGTGCTTCCTGATCACACATGGTCTACATACTGAGGACAATGTACATTCTTTTTTGTTTCTGCTGTTTTTTTTTTTTATTAAATTTGTACTTTATTGCACCTTCGATGTAAGCACACAGCACTCATCGCCTACAACCCGGAGGCCGGCGGCAACAATAAATATCATCCAGGACAATGGGCAGTAGCAGCATACACAGCCTTAGTGCCAGCATCCCGGAGGCCTGGCGGCGTAGACAGAAAAAACGTACTGCAGAGATAACTTTGACAATTATCAAGAGTGAAGTAGTTAATGCTGGCATCGACACCCATGACCATAGATTGATGTGCAAAGACAATGCAGTTAGCTCGCTTGTGCAAACAAAGTCTCGGAATCGTGGAGACAAGTACCTAAAAAAAAAGAAGAGGGAAAAGTGCAATAAACCCACATCCAAACAAACCCCCTACCCCCAAACAAGCCAGCCTACCCGTACCTGTGTCCACCCACCCACCTGCTGATACTACAGGTGAACAATGCACCTATAGGCAAGGACCCGTGGGCCCAAAGGTGCAATGGAGGATTCTAAAGGAACCACTAAGACCACCCTCCCTACGCTACCTCTCCGGGGACTCACAACCCTAGCAGCAACAAGGAACCAGGTGACCACCTATGGGGAAAGAACAGTCAAACCTGTAGCATGTCAACCTCCGCCGCCTCCACCCCACCCTCCTGCAGCTCATCCAACTCCTCCCCCTCAGGGTCTGACTCACCGCCCCCCTTGGCACTCTGATATTCCCTATATAGCCCCCAGAAATTCTTAGGGCGACTCTTTGGGGGAAGCAGTTCATTATACACCTCAGACTGTGTACAGCAATACAGCAAATCAGTCTCCCAGCGCCTTTTAGTGGGAACCGGTCCCCTCATCCAGCACAACGCAACCAGACGCTTGGCCGACAGCAGAGCAATATCAGCCAAAAGCCGTACCGCTTCTGGCAACGGTTTGGAAAAACCCAGCAGCGCCAGAGCCGGGCACGGCAGTACCTCCATTCCCAACATCGTACTAAGTTCCGAGAATACCCCCTGCCAGAATGCATGGATACTAGGGCAAGTCCAGGACATATGTAAAAAATCAGCCGAGGGTAAGTGACACCGCTCGCACTCCGCTGACTCCCGCAATCCGTACCTGTGCAATCTTTCCGGTGTGTAGTAGACCCGCTGTAAATACTTAAAATCTATCAAACGATGTCTACTATTAAGTGAGATCTTTCTAGTGTTCGTACAGCAGTAGTGCCACATCTCATCCGAGATCGTCAACTGGAGATCACACTGCCAGGCCAATCTGGCCTTGGAGAGCAGGTACTGCCGGTGCCGGTCCCCCAATTTCTTAAGATTTGTTACCAACTTACTGGACGATGGGTTCTTAATAACATATGTGAGCTCCAGTACCTCCTGCGGCTCCAACATTTCAGGGCCCAGCAACACCTGCAGCGCCCTACGGACCCGATGATAGTGGAAGCTGTGTAACAGCGTCTTCCCAGAGTGGGATTGTAGGACCTGTTGCAATGTCTTCACCGTGCCATTCAAAAAGAAATCTCCCATCTTTTCAATGCCCAGGTCCCGTAACGCCTTAAGGACCCCCTTCTCTGTCAGCGGGGCCAACCACACCGCCCATTCCACCCGCATAAGGGGAGAGTACAGCAGCCCGCTATCCCGGGAGTGGACTAGCTCAGGCCAAGCGTGGTTCGTGGCAGCAATAGAGTCCAAATTACCAACCCTGCGATCAACAGGGCAGCATATTGTGGCCGGGAGCGGGGTGGGATCCGCGAAGAGGCGCTCCAGTTTCACGTGCAGGATGCCAGGGTCCCCATGGATCCACGTGTGTAGATGAGCCCCCTGCGCTATCCTGTAGTACTGTTCTAGATCTGGGGCCCCCAGGCCCCCTCGTTCATAGGGGAGCATTAAAGTTTGCCATTGAACCCTCGGCTGTTTGCCCCCCCACGCAAGCCTGATGAGCGTCTGCGTGAGCTGTCGGAAAAAAAGCCTTTAAGAGCACTACGGGGATATTAGCAAAGAGAAAGAGGAACCTGGGGAGGACCACCATCTTCATTATTGCTATTCTGCCCATCAGAGACAGCGGGAGCCTGCACCACACCTCCACATCATCCACCAGTCTAGAGTACGCAACACCATAGTTCTCGCGCACCAGAATCTCAGGATCAGTGTGAATACGGATCCCCAAGTAACGGATAGAATCCGTGGTCCATTGCAGCGGGTATTCCGAGTCAAACGGGAGGGTCACCGGAGTCAGAGGAAGCGCCACAGACTTGTTCCAGTTGACCCGCAGGCCAGACAGGGCCCCAAACCTTACCACTTCCCGCAGGACAGACGACAGATTCGCCTCCGGTTCTCGGACATATAACAGGGTGTCGTCAGAGTACATCAAAATGCCAATCTGATAGGTAGGGAAGTTGATCCCTTCAAACCCATGATATTCCCTAATAGCACAAGCCAGAGGTTCCGCCACTAAAGCATACAGAAGCGGGGAGAGGGGGCAACCCTGCCGGGTGCCCCTGCTAATCTCAATCGGGGCAGTGATCGAGTTCCCTATCTTTAATCGTGCAGTCGGCTTATAGTACAGGGCCCCTAGCATCTGTAAGAAAGGTTCGCCAAGCCCATACTTACGCAGAACCCTGAGCATAAACGGCCACTCCACTGAATCAAAGGCCTTTTCCATGTCCAGGAAGATAGCCACAGCCTTGTTCTCCTGCCGGACATGCTGAATGGTGCCTAGCACCGTACGAATATTGTAGGTCAAGTTCCGAGCGGGGACAAACCCAGCCTGCTCCGGGGCAACCAAGTCTGGGACAAGCAGAGCCAGGCGCGCTGCTAGAACCTTAGCATATAATTTGGCGTCTACGTTAATCAAGGAGAGCGGCCTATACGAGCCACACTCATTGGGGGGTTTTCCCGGCTTCGGGATGGTGATGAGAAGTGCCTTCTCATAGATTTCGGCATACTACCTGTTGACAAATGTCGTCAAAGAGCAGCATCAAGTAGGGTACCAGTTTGTCTTGGAACGCCTTATAGAATGCCACCGTGAGACCATCAGTCCCCGGAGCGCTGCCTGACCTCATTCCCTCCAGCGCCTCCATAATCTCCTCTTTCTGGAATGGCGCCATGAGAAATTCTCGCTGCCAATTGGCTAAAAAGGGCATCCGGATATAGCTCAAAGAATCATCTATTTCCTCCTCTAGGTGACCTGACCGCGTTTTATACAGTTTGGTATAATAAGCATGGAATTCCGCCAGTACATCCTTTTCCTCCGTTACCACCTCACCACTAGATGTTAATAACTCCTCAATCACCAATGGCGGTCTGCTATTTCGCATCAGTTTAGCTAACAGGGAGCCAGGGCGGTCCCGTTCCCCGTATGTGCGTGCCCTGGCGTACTTCCCCATATGTTGTATCTCCCTATCCGCCTCATCATGAAATTCGGATAGCAGGGACTGAAGCCTCTCATGTGTGTCAGTATCCTCTGCACCCCCCACTCGATGCTCCAGATCAGACAGTTGTGTTTCCAAGTATTTCAATCGCTGCCTGATAGCTTTAAGCACCCCTGAGTGTTTGGCCATCGTCATCCCACGTATGTACACCTTGAATGCATCCCAAAGCACCTGGGCACTATCCACAGACCCCACATTAGTCGAGAAGTAGGTGTCTATATCCTCAGCTAGTTCCCCTCTGAAGACCTCATCCAGGAGTGAATACGGGGGGAACCTCCAGGTGAACGGAGGTATCCGTCTAGCCGGTGCCTCCAGTAGCAAAAGCAGCGGTGAATGGTCAGATAACGTGCGGGGCAACACTGCACATCCCTTCACTGAATTAAGGAGGGAGTGGGAGGCAAACCAATAATCATTCCTTGTGTGTATATTATGGTAGGCTGAGTAATGAGTGAAACCACCCTTCTCAGGGTGCTTATGACGCCACACATCAAACAAATCAAGCTTCACCAGCTCCGCTTGCATGAGTAATGCCGAGGCCGCAGGGCTTTTGGAAGCACCAGCCGACCTGTCCAGCTCCGGATTTAACACGAAATTGAAATCCCCCCCCCCCCACAGCAACCTGGAGCCCTCGTACTGTCTACATAGGTCCGCCAGCGAGGTGTAAAAGGAAGGCGTGTCATAATTGGGGCCATACACATTCACAACCAACAAGTCGTGGCCTTTCCCCACACAACGGGCCACAGCATACCGACCCTCCGGGTCCACAACTACCTTCTGCAGCGTCAATTGCGATTTGGGATTAGCCCACGTAAGTACACCCCTCGCATGTGTAGTGAACCCTGCAGCAACACAAGCACTCCCAAGACCCCTGGTCAACAGCATAGGACTAGTTAGAGGCAGGTGAGTTTCCTGGAGCAGGGCGAGATCATCCCGGTGTCGCTGTAAGTATGCTAGTACTTTCCGGAGTTTACGAAAATCATTCAGCCCCCTCACATTCCAAGATAGCATTCCGATAGAGTTGGGGCCACCTTCTGGCCCTAGAATCTCAACATCCACCATTGCAGGACAAAAAGCAAATCAGCTTCGCACAGGTGGCACAGCAGACACAATCCAGTAGTAGGCCGAACAAAACCCTCCCCCCAACAGATCCCAATGGACATATGCAACATGGTCAACAAAAGAAGAATAGAACAACCAACCACCCACCCACAGCCGACCAACCCCAACCCGGTCAGACAGGTCCCACCACCACCCACCACCCCCCTCCCCAAAACCACCAGTAGGCTCTACAGACCTAAGGGGCCCTCAGGAGAGCCAAAAGCAAAAGGCACAGAGGCAGAGGTTCCCAGCCAGACAACCGTACAATTGGGTCTAGGACCTTAAACCTCGGTTACTCCACCACCCCGCCCCCCAGTACCATTTTGCACCCTCGCTAGCTCAAAAACACCACGTCAAAGAACAAGGCTCCTGCTCGCGGGGGGGCCCTCCCCAAAGCAACCAGCAGATAGTAAAACGTGCTGCCACTAAACCCCCAGTGCATTCCTATGCGCTCAACCAGTAGCAAAATCTCACCCCACAGTTTCGACAATGTAGGCCCACAGCGTCTGAATCAGAGTCAAAAAGTTCGGGAGGGCTCAGTCGAACCAGAAGGGAGGCCACACACTCAATTACCCCTGGCCGTCCATGGTAGCAGCGGCATCAGCGTCCTCTCGCTGACTCCTCGGGCTGTTGCATTGTTCCTTAGCCCATTCCTTCAGGGATTTTTTCAAGTCCGCAGGGTCAGTGAAAAAGTGTGAGTGCCCTCGAATTGCAAGTTTCCTATCTCCCTCGCCAGCCGAAGCGCCAGATCCCTGTCTCTATAGTTCAAAAGCTTCGCAATAATCGGCCGCGGTGGGAGTCTTGGCTGCGGTTTCGGCCCCAGTGTGCGATGAGCTCTCTCGACGATGAACATAGGGGAGAAGACCTCCTCCTCTAACAGTGTCCGAAGCAGCTTCTCCACAAACAGCTCCATTTTGCCAGTGTTGGTAGATTCCGCTACCCCAGTAATGCGAACGTTGGAGCGCCGTGAGCGCGCCTCCAAGTCCTCCGTCTTATCTTGTATGACTTGGAGTAGGCGTCCGAACTGCTTGCGGTCTTTATCCCATTCCGTTTGGGCCTCCTCCACCTCCGTCAGCCGTCTTTCTGCCATATCCAGCCGTTCAGCATGTTTATCTACTCTCTCAGACATGCGGTCCATCCTGAAGGACAGAGCATCGATTTTAGTGCCAATCGCCGCCATGCTGTCCTGCAAGCCTTTCTCCATAGCGCCCAGCGTTTCACGAATGTCCGCACACAGTGAGCTGTCGGATGCCATAGGCCGCGGGGAGGCATCCGGGGCCGGCCGCTCTGCACCCTTCGTTTTCCGCTGATCAAACGACAGTTTAGGCTGGGTCTTGTCGCCCTTCCCCATAGCGTTCCTGGTTGACATTCAGTCAAGGTGCCCAACCGCCAGCAATGAATCGCCAGCGAATTTTAGGGGAGTAGAAAGGAGACACTGGGGGGGGCAGGCTCCAAAGGACAAGGTGTTGCACAGCAAGAAATGCGGCCAAGATGGTGGCTAATCGCACGGCAGTACGAGTAGGCCTAGTCGCCAGAGGGGCACACCACAGAGCACTCCTTCGTAACCGGACCACACCAAAGTTGAGCAGTCAGGTCACCACACTCCAGAACACTTCCAATCCACAGCTCCACGGCTGTCCGTGAGATGCGCAGGGTGCAGGCACAGGCCGATGGATCTCTCCCCAAGGAGGTTGGCGGCCCTCTAGAAACTTCCTCCAGCGTCCATTAATACCTTATAGCACCAGCACTTCTGCTCCCATCGAATGCACAAGTAAAGGCCAGTCCACCACAACTGGATTTGGGAACCGAGCGTGGTATCACGAAGCAGGACCAGCTGTGTAGTCGCAGGAGAGGTAGACCGGCACCACTCTGGTACCGCAGGCCGCACGTAGCGTGACACAGCTCGGGCAGCTTTTCAGGATAGACCCTGGACTACGGCCTGGTCCGCCACTTCACCCTTCTCCAAACAGCAAAGCGACACCACACCGGATTTCGACCGGGGAAAGGCCCCCCACCAGGCCGGGGCATAGATAGAGTCCGCCTCAACTTTCAGAGCTAGTTAGGCGCCGAAAGGATAGTTTTGTCGAAGTTTGATGGGGCTCAGGCGAGGAGCTCAGCGCTCACACGTCTTTCATGGACGCCGGCAAGCTCCCCTGTTTCTGCTGTTTTAAAAGCCTTGCAGCTCCGGCATGTGAAGAAGCCTTGAATACCAGGGATCCCGGGTTTGGTTATTTCAACTGCTCTGCATAACGTGTCTCTCAGTGATCTTGCTCTTTTAAACGTGATCTGTGGATTAGATCCTATGCAACCTGCAAGATATTTGTCTGTTCCTAATACTGGCCAATATTTATTCAATCATTTCCGTACTGCTTGCGTTTGTTTACTATGTGCAGTTATGAATCTTACATTTTGTCTGGTTCCTTCTTTATGACTGCACTCTGTTGCTAGTGATTTGTCTACCAGCAGAGAGTCTCTCTGTCGTTTGGATACTTCTGTAAGGGCCTTTCTAATATTTTTTTCAGTATACCCTCGTTGTAAAAACCGTTCAGTCATCACTTCAGATTCACTCACAAATTTCTCTGCCGTGCTGCAATTACGCTTGGCTCTTAACAGTTCTCCTAACAGGATACTTTGGATGAGTGCGTTGGGGTGGCAGCTTTTGTCATGGAGAAGGATATTTCCAGCCGTACTTTTCCTAAAGAGACTGATTTCTATTTTATTGTTCTCAACAACTAGTTTAAGGTCAAGAAATTCAAGTGAGGTTCTAGACCATTGCGATGTAAGGTGGAGATTAAAGCTATTAATGTTAAGCAGGGTTACAAATTCTTTGGCCTCTTCTTCGTTCACTTCCCATATGCAAAAGATGTCGTCGATATATCTGACGTACATCGGGATCTTGTCTTTGAATGCATCAAGCTTGCTCACTTCTTCGTCCTCCCAGTACCCCATATAGAGACCCGCAAACGATGCGCAAAACAGGTCCCCATCGAAGTACCAAGGATTTGATGATATATTTTATTATTAAATAGGAAGTAGTTCTGTTTGAGACAGATGTTGGTCATCTCAAGCAGCATATCTGTGTGGGCAAGGTAGGATGCAGATGTATCACTCAAAAAGGGTCTGCACGCTTTAACTCCATTGTCGTGTGGTATAAAAGTGTATAAGATAGACACATCCATAGTGAGTAATGAATATTCTGGTTTCCACTCAATTCTTTCTAACTTTCAGAGAAAATCACTGGTGTCCTTAACATAGGATGGAAGTTGCTGGACTGGACTCTGGAGGAAAAAATCAACATATCTAGAAACATTTTCTAAAAAACTGCCTCTTGATGACACTATCAGTCTCCCTGGTGGATTGAGTGGCTCTTTATGGATCTTGGGCAATAGATATAAAGCCGTCAGTTTCGGGTATTTACAATCAAGAAATTTGTATTCATTGTCCTCAATTAATCCCTGCCTCTTCCATTCATACAATGACGTTTGGAATTGTCTGATGGCATGCTCGTACTCCATCCTATTGGTTCTTTCATATTTGTCAGCTTCAGCTAACTGTCTCAGGCCTTCATTCACATAATCAGTTTTAGACATAACGACCACATTCCCGCCCTTGTCGGACTTTTTTATCTCAATTGAATTATCTTTCCTAAGGTTATCAAGGGCGATTCTTTGGGCCTTACTTATGTTACTCCAATTGTCAAAGGTTTTGTGTTTGGCTATTTTCCACAGTACTTCGCTTACTCTCTTTTCAAATACTTCTATAGCTTCATTCCTGATCTGAGGTAAGAATATTGATTTCGGTCTGATTTCAATTTTAAGACTCAGATTAAAAGGGATATTTTCAAATTACAGACTTGTGGTAGGATCACAGTCACTCACATTGGTTTCTGCCAATACATTCATAGTGTGTAATAACCCCACATCTTTTATCCTTAAGTCGCTTGTCACATTAGGTGCAGTGATGCCTTGAGTATTAACCTTAGTAGCATGCCATTTGCGTAAACGCAATTTACATGTAAAGAAAAATAAGTCAATGTGACTTTGTGTATAATCAAAATTGTTAATGGGGCAAAAGGAAAGACCTTTAGATAGTAAATTGATTTCCATCTTGCTTAATGTCTTCGTGGATAGATTAATCACTGTCTTCTCATCCATCATTTCGTCGTGGTCTTTCCCCTTCGCCTTACCCAGAACCACCTAGCATTCAGAAAGCAACTCAAAACGTGGATATTTGACAAGTAATCCTCCTCCCCCTTCCTAAGCACCTTGAAACCCTCCGGGTATGTAGTGCGCTATATAAATTCTTTGACTTGACTTGACTTGACTTGTTCGGCTTCCCACGGGGCTGCTTGGATTTCCTGATTGTTTGCTGGAGCCTCTTTTTCCTCTGCTTCCTCTTCCTCGACTCGGAAATCCCTCTGATCTGCTGCTGGACTGACGTCCTTTTGCCACTAGATCGAACTCTTCTAAAATGCTGGTTTTTACCCCAGTATAGTTTTGTACGCTCGAGACTCCACTGCCACTCGTCATACCACTCCCACTGGTTATGCTTGTACCACTTTCTCCAGTGCGGTCATCGTCTGATTGTATATCATCACTCCTGACCGTCGGAGTTCCATGTGCAATATTTGGTGTCATTTTCTTTCTCAGATGATCAGATTTTCTAGAAAATGTAAGGATCTGTCCTTTTTGGTAATCAACCAGATCCCGTTGGAATTTTCTCATTTTTATATCAGTCTCTATTTTCTCCAATCCTTTTTCCATTTTAGCCATTTCCTTTTGGAATTCTTCACTATTGCACAGTCCCTTCAATTCTTCTGTTAGTTTATCAATGGTTTCACTCAGCGTATCGCAGTCTTTCCTCGTGTATTTTACCAGCATTTTGAGCATGTTTGTAGAACAGTGGTGGTTATTGTCGATACATTCCTCCACCAGTTCCGGATCAGGGTCTTCAAAGGTGGGCGTTATATAAATCCTCAGGCCTCTGGGCACTCTCCCGACCTAAATGTATTTGTTGAGTGTGGTGGCTATCTCTTGGCCTATCATATTGTCCAGAATTCAATTTTAACTATACTCAGACTAGAGTGGACATTTATAGGTTTATTCGAAAACTTAAACTTAAAAAGTTTCATTACCAACGTAACACACAGGGAGACCCACTTTCTTTGGATATGCCCATGAAAGAATCAGAGATCTCTGAGCTTATGGCATCAGATTATGGACTGTTACGTGATTTACATGCCTTTGAATGGGAAGACATACCCACATCTAATGTGAGTGTCAATCAAATTGATTCAGCCATTCCAAGCTCACAACCGTCTCAATTGCATGGGACTGATGTCAAACCTTTCACTCCCTTCAAAACTAAATCAAAATTTGTTCCTTTCTTGGCCAGAGATTCTATTGATGTGTTTAATGAGACAATTGTAGCACAAATTAAGAATTTGAACATTACCATCAATAAGGCACATAGGAAATATACCAATCAAGAGAGAAAATGCCATCAGCTCATAGACAAACTCAAGGATAATCAAAAGGTCATAATACGTAATTCGGATAAAGGCGGGAATATCGTTTTATGGCCTCTTACAGAGTATTTGGAGGAAGCGCATAATCAAATAATGTGGAATGTTACAGGAAGATTTCTCCTACGAAATTTAAAGACACACAGGAACTAATATTTTCACAATTGTTGGCTTGCAAGAGCATGGGCCTGATAAGTTGGGAGGAGTTTAAACATCTCAAGAAAAAGCATCTAACTATCCTGGTGATTTACTTTATACCGAAGGTACACAAAAACATCAGTAAACCACCAGGGTGGCCCATTATAGTTGCCTGTGATGGCCTTTTGGTGAACCTGTCTAGGTATATCGATTTTTTCATGCAGGACTTTGTCAGAGGGCTTAAATCTTTTGTGCAGGACACCTGTGACTTCTTAAGTAATATCCTAAATATTGTATGGAAACCAACTAATTTATTGATAGCACTCGATGCTTCCGCCTTATATACTTGCAGTAAAAATAAGGACGGAATGAGGGCAGTGGAATATTTCTTGATGAACAGATCTATCATACATTTCCAACACACCAACATGCTGCTCAAAATGTTATTGTTTTGTTTGGAGAATAAACTGTTTTTGTTTAATGGTAAAATGTACCAGCAGATTCAGGGTGTTGCTATGGGGGCCAGCTTCTCCCCAGTTATGCCTCTTTATTTATGGGATGGTGGGAGGAGCTGGTCCTCATGCAACAACATGAGCAGATATACAAGACAAATGTCGCAACCTGGTTACGCTACATTGATGATTTGTTCATAGTGTGGGATGGGGATGTTGAAAGTGCTACTACTTGTATTGCTCTACTGAATAACAACTCAGTAAATTTACATTTCACACCTGACATTAGTAACAATACGGTTTCATTTTTAGATGCGAGGGTCCAGGTGGTCATCAGCAAATTGTCAACCACTCTTTTTAGGAAACCTACAACAGGAAATACTCTTCTACATGCCTCCAGCGCACATCCACCCCATCTCATTAAAAGCATTCCTTATGGGGAGATGTTGCACATTAGACGAACATGCAGTGATGAGGATGACTGTCATAACAATCAGAGGGAAAGTCGTAGTAGGTTTCTAGCTGGAGGATACAGTCCTGAGATAGTTGATGCAGCAATTGCTAAGTCTAAAAAACTGACACAAGTTGATCTATTGAAATATAGAGAGAGAAGCATTAACAAAGATTTGATTGAGCAACCAACTAGATTGATTTTGTCTTTCTCACGACAAGGGAAACAGATTAGGGCAAGGGTAAATGCATGTAGCTCTCCATGGGAAAATGATTCTATAAGTGTGCTGTTTGTAAGGCCTGCCAATATGGCATTAATACTACAACATATATAACTGCATTTATTGCCAAGGTATGCAATATAGATCAATATCTTACCTGCAAGTCAGAGTATGCAGTATACGTTTTAACATGTAGTTGTGACCTTAAATATATTGGCAGTACCAAATTAGTAGTACACAAAGGATCCTTCAACATATACGTGCCATAAACAACAATGATGACAACTATCCAGTGGCAAGGCATTTTAAGATCTGCCACAACAGTGATCCTAAACATTTGGAATATTTTGATATATAGGCCGTAGCTCCACTTACTATATGTGTAGAGAACACTGGATAGTACACATACCAGAGAATAAAATGTTGTTTTTGTACAGCTTAGTGCGGAAATATGAGGCAGTTTACAGAAAGAGGGCTACAGAGGGTGCATTGTTGATAACCAGGAGATAGGTGGGTGCAGTGGCGAGAGAAGCACCCAGCCGGGAACAGTGTGTATAGAAATGGTAACAGACAGGGGGCTGGGGTGGGGCTTGCTTAGCGGGGTGCCTTTCAGTTCAGTTTCTTTGTGCACCTCCACTGTTTGATACCAGATCAGTGAGACAGGATTAAACACCCCCTTCTTCAGTCCCCTGTTGATACAATTCTCACCTGAAACCGAAGGCCTGCTTAAAGATGATACTACATGAATAATTAACAGGCATATTTCTAAATGATATAGCATATACTGAAGTGTTCCTGTTCTTGATGGTCAGTGGTTTTGTACATGTTTTTTTATGCATTGTTCGCCTGTCCTCTGCCGCCACCTTCTAACCCCATTTGGGTCCAGACAGCAGTGTTCAAGAAATGTGACTCCGTGGGGGAGGGCAACTGTGCCACTGTGCAAGTTGGCAGCAGCAGCCAGCACAAGGGTAAGGAAGCAGCCCCTTACCTCCGAAAGGAAATTCCATCAGAAATGTTGAACCAAGCACGGAGAGTAGTGAGGGGAGCTGAGGGTCGGACTGCACAAGACAGTAGGACGAGAAACCAACGGTCTCAGAGAAGCAAACCCAACTTCACTGAAAAGAAAATTGGGGAAATAAGGGCAGCTGGACGTCCGAGACAACCAAGCAAGAGCCAGCCATGGGAACAGGGTTAAAATATACTTGTCATTCCCAATGGAAACTATATATAAACTCATACAGGGGGTGGGTGCATTTGTCAAAGAGCTGTTCTGAATAAGTAACGCTCATTTACAAAAACACTGTTTAGGGCTGCACTGATTTTCACAATGTCACCATATGGACTGGTTTTCTGCTGTTTTTTTTAAGATGGCTCTATGCCAGGCATCCTGTGCATAGATCCGTAACACATAAGGATGTGGCATAATGACTAGAGCTGCTGACATTTGAGCCACGAAGCCAGGTTTGAGTCCTGGCATCAGCTCAACTTCCTGTAATTCTGGCAAATCACAATTTCCTGTGCACATAAAATGTAATATCTTCTTGTGTAATGTAACTGGTACTCATGTAAAGTTCCCCAATACCCTCAGGTTTAGTTTGCTCTATATAAAGCTGTATACATATTGACACATATGTACACATTTTGACCAAGAATAAAAATAAATGAGGGGCCTTTAAGCAAAAGATGAAATTAACAGAAGTGCCACTCTCTTAAAGCTGTCTCATGAAGGATGTCGAGTGCTGAGGGGGTGGTGTCTGGCTGCAGCACCAACAAGCTTTGGCAAAAGCAGCCCACGCAGGAAGCCAGGAAGTTGCAGAATGAGGACCAGCAAGGTACACGAGACTCACCACGAGCAGGGGAGTCAGGGCAAGCCCAGAGCAATCAGGGGGCCCAAAGAAGACTTAGATGACCCTCCACAGGACCCACAGGTTGAAGCCACTGGAGTCGCAGAAGGACCTCGTGCAACTTTACAAAACAGCAGGCCACAAAGCACACAATACTATAGCAAGGAAATCACAGTATATAGCACTAATAAACAGTGGGCCCCAGGGGGGACCAAAACATATACTAATAATGTGGTATAAGAACCACAACCAGAGTCAGAACAATGTCGAGAGGCTTTAGAATCATTGGGGACCCAAGGGAACCACCCAAGGTAAGTATTCAGGGACACCACAGAGGACGCATGCAGTGTCAGAACAGGACTGTGGGCTCCTTACAACTCTATGTGTAAGTTGCGGTTGGATTTTTAAAGATTAAGGACCCTTCTCAGTTGACCCTCAAGAAACCCTGTGGAAGATAGAAGGTTGGAGAGCCACCCCACCCATGGATACTCTAGTACCGACAATACCTACACTTGGGAAGTTAGGTGCTTAGGGGTGAAGTGGTGTCAGAAACCGCCATCAAACCCAATGAAGGACTTCAGGAAGGTGCTGCCTCTGGAAGAGGAGAAACTGTCCGTAGAAATTTAAACGTGGATTTTTGAGGAAGAGTGCTCGAAAGAAGAGGACAGAGTCTGGTTCACTTGGGAGACGAATGCCCACCTAATTTGGGTACTTCAGGATAGATGTCTATGAACTTGACTCTGCAGCTCTGGTGACCAGGCGACACTGAGGACAACCAAGAGACAAATATGGGCTATACCATAAAGGATGTCGAGTGCTGAGGGGCTGGTGTCCGGCTGCAGCACCAACAAGCTTTGGCAAAAGCAACCCACGCAGGAAGTCAAGAAGTTGCAGGATGAGGACCAGTAAGGTCCAGGAGACTCACCTCGAGCAGGGGAGTCAAGGCAAGCACAGTGCAATCAGGGGGCCCAAAGAAGACATAGATGACCCTCCACAGGACCCACAGGTTGAAGGCACTGGAGTCGCAGGAGGACCTCGTGCAAGTTTGCAAAACAACAGGCCACAAAGCCCACAGTGCGATGTTGCGGAAGAGCTTTGTATGAGAAGGTGCCAGAGGTTGGGGCTTTTGGAGCCTGATGCACTTGTTGCAGAATTGCCAGCAAGCATTTACACTTGGGAAAGTATGCGGTGCACAGGGGTTCGAGTTTTGCAAGCCCCCCAATGGATACTGGCCTCAAACTCAGTGAGAGGACAGCTCAGGCCTTGAAGGACAAAGAAACCAACCTCCTGTGTTGTTGAACCCTTCAGAGTACATAGGATCTAGGGATCAGCAGACTGGTCAGAAGTGTTGTGGTGCCTGTAAATACAGGGGAGTGACGCCTTCACTCTAATGGAAATTACTTTGGTTGTCCTTGATGCTTCACAGGCCTTGGAAGGTTCCTGGATGAAGCACAGATGAAGCAGCAGACTGGAAGGGAGACTTCATCAGGCCCTAATGAAGTACAGCGAAGTCCAGAGTGCCCAGACAGTGGAAGTGCAGTGGTATCTGTTCCGAATCCTATCCCACAATGAATCTAGGGACCTACACTATGGTAAGCCCTTGAGTACCATAAGGAAAGGATTGGGACGATTCAGGGGACCCTAACAGGGGAGGGTCTGGACAGGGGGAAGTTTACTCCCATGTCCTCTGTCCAGTTTTGCACCAGAGCGGGAGACAATGACCCCCAGGACCGGTTTGAATTGGACTATTCACCGGGCCACCAAATGTGTCCCTCATGCAGACTTTCAGGCACTGGCAAGCAAAACCATCCAGCCCTAATACAATAAATCCTGTCTGGTAGGTGGTCACACCTCCCTGTGACAGGATGTCTATTGTTCCACCTTCTGCTGCTCGGGCTTGGCTCAGCAGCAGAAGGACAGAAATGTGTCTCTGGTCGGCAACAACCATTTGGTGCAGCCCGGGTCAAGCAGGCTGGTACCGGGAACACTGAGAGCCTAATGGAGGGCTCTTCCAATGAGGGGTATAATTCCAACATGTTTGATACCAAACTGATAGGTTTTATTGCAGCTAGTTTCAATATGGTCATCATGTAATTTGTGGTGCCCCTTTATATAGTATATGGCTACTTCACTGACAACCTAGGAGAATGGTCTCTATAGGCTGCAGGGGTGTCCAGCTCATGCAGGGGCACCCTCTCACTTAGATCCAAGCACCCTGCCCTCAGGATTGAAAAGGCCTGCTATAGGGGTGACGTATAGGTTTTAAGTGCAGTGAGCCTTAGATATAGTAAACCTATATCTTTAGTAAGTGGTGCAAGCACCAACTTATACAAGCTTCAATGGCAGGCCTCTAATTCCATTTTGCATGGTCCCTCATGGGTGACATAATACATGCTTCAGCCCATTGGTGACCTCTGGGGTATCTATACCCTGGGTACATGGGTACCATATACTAGGGACTGAAAAGTGTATCCCAGTTACCAATATGGTATGAACCTAGGCACTGAAGAAAACAGTTTAGAAAGAAAGCAGATACACTAGGGTCCTGATTAGCAGAATCCCAGTCAGACTAGTCAAAGACAGAGTCACATCAAGCAAAAAGTGGGGATACCATAAGAAGTAGATCATACTTTCCTACAAGATTGCACTCTGATACATTAACAGTACATTCACCTTCATCCAGGATTTCAGATGGTTTTTCAAAGTGCAATTGCAGAGAAAACACACTTCCTTTGCCAAGCCCAATAACTTAGGTTAATTTGTCTTTTACAGAAGTGGAGATTATGGGGCAACTGCTATAGTTATATTTGAGAGTGCTTCCCATTGAGGTTTTATTTTTATAAAATGAGCATCGGAGCCAGAATGGAACCACACCTGCCTATTTATCGAAGAAGTGGAAAAAAAGAAAGGTCAAAGTGACATTATATATATGTGAAGAAGTCACACAAAATGTAATGCAACATACAGGTGTCTTGCACGATTGACTTATCCAATGTATTTAAAACAAGAACAAATTAACATCATTTAAATTGACTTGTCTTTTAAAACCACCTACATTCCAGGATATTAACAACAATTGGTCAGCAGGTTTACTAAAATCAAGTTTGGCATTTTTGCTGTAATGATGAAGAAAGCTAATCTCATTTTTGTTCTTCAGTGTCTACTATCCTGTACTTTCCAGGTCACAATCATCCTCGTCGTCCACATCCACTATGATCTACTTTGGTTGTAAAACTGACACTGGGTGATTACCCCCCAGAAATTGCAAATTCAGCTAACAGCCTTCAAAGAGTCTAACATGACAATGATAAGTGAACTTGCCAATCATTTCAGCAGCACCATCTGTAGTAAATGTAAGAGGTGCAATTTTAAATAACTACCTTTAATTTTGACAAGTGCTAATAATGTCAACATCTGCAGAATTAATGACCAACAGGTGAGGAATTTAAAGATAATATTTGATTAATATAGTTCTATTTATATTACATTTTTATTTGTAGGAGGACATATTAGAGAAATACACAACTAATTTAATTTGACAGAAAATGCAAATGTAACTCCAGCAGCGATTTATTTTCAGCTTTTGATTCATTTCAACTAGCCTATGGAGCAAAACACGTTCACTACATGGTCATACTCTTTCTCTGCATTTTTAGATCCAGTACATATACACTCAAGAAATTCTTTGCATTGATATTAATAGGCTAGCATTGATTAACCAATAATAGTTCATTTTTTTCTTGCAAAAACTTTGTATTCTCTGTGGACTTTTTGTTTATTAGGAAATAAAGGTTATATAGCCCTAACAGATTTATGGCTTGCCTCTATCTCAATAAATATGTCTTAACTCAGCTCCACATTTGAGGTTTCAGCTTTCTCTGACTCTAGCTCATCTCTCCACAAAACATCATCAGCAATTATATATATATATATATATATATATATATATATATATATATATATATGAAAAGTCAAAAATGCCCTCTGCATCTTGAAAGGCACACAACAGTTCTCCGCCTCCGGGTTCACGCTCGGCATACTGTTCCACCTCCACTTCATAATTGATTGCGCCCGACGCGTTTCAGGGTTAGACACCCCTTCCTCATGGGCTTGCTAAAAATGAACAGCGTTCTCTTGCATTTCCGGCTTTAATTCCTGACAACGCCCTGTTGGACGTGTGCTCAGTCCATCGCATCACCATTATTTTGTGGGATTTGTAGTCCGTGATGCAGTAGTTCTAAAATCCTTGTAGTAAGGTCGAGTTTCTATTTTGACTTAAAGCTTTGTCCTATTTGATGCCTTGAGTAAGCTGTGGTGCGGTCCGGTAAGCATTTAAACGAAGAGTCCTGTGCTGTCAGAGTTCCTATGGGTTAGAAACTCAAGCCTCGACCGGCTGTAGAAGCCATCCTTGTTGCAGCCGATGATGGTGCCTCTCACACGGCCGGGCCGCCGTGAAGTATATGAAACCTCAAAAATGCCCTCTGCATCTTGAAAGGCACACAACAGTTCTCTGCCCTCCGGGTTAACGCTCGGCATACCGTTCCGCCTCCACTTCATAATTGATTGCGCCTGACGCGTTTCAGGGTTAGACACCCCTTCCTCATGGGCTTTCTAAAAATGACACTCGATAACAGCGTTCTTTTGCATTTCCGCCTTTAATTCCTGACAACTCCCTGGTGGGCGTGTGCTCAGTGCATCGCAGCACCATTATTTTGTGGGATTTGTAGTCCGTGATGCAGTAGTTCTATACATATATAGGCAGCTACACACTCCAGATCACAAACTGCCGCGGCTCCAAATCAAAGGGTGCGTCGTCTTGCCTGTGCTGACCAGGCAAAGTCCGTAATTTATTTCCAAAAACCTATACACAGGTACAGGGAGACGACGCCATGTCTTGCAAAAATGTGAATGCTATTTACAAAACGGCTGCTGGACGCGTTTCTCCTGATTTACAGGCTTGTTCACCACAAAGTGAATAATGTTTGCCACCATTTAAAACTAACTGAAACAGTGTCACGTGATCAGAACTACACAGTGAATACAATGGAAAACAGACTCTTAGTTTTAATCTCATGACTGCATCAAGCATTATACAAACACATTTGATTATGTATAATGAATAGATTGTACTACATATGACATATTCATTGCCACCATGATTATTACAATGCGTTATTCGTTTATATTTATGATTGTCATAAATTAATTGTGTGTGAAAAAAGAGCTGGCAATTAATTCGCCACGCACCTCTTACATATCATGTTTTAACTAGTCCAAGGCAAGTGCCTAATTCATCTGAATAAAAATAGATATAAAAAATCCAACAATAAATTTTCAAATATCACACGTGGATGTAATCAATGCCCCAATAATTTATAGCAAAACGAAAATCGCGGATCACTGACATAATATAGAATGACAAAATATAGACTTACCAAAATATCGTTGACAAAATATAGAATGCAAAAATATCGAATTCCTAAATACAAACAGGTAGGTACAAAGATATCGAATCCAAAATATAGTCTGTAAAAAATATAGTCAGTCAAAATATCGATTTTTTTAAATATCTTAAAAGTAATTTAAAATTAATGAAATAATAAACATAATTAACTAAAAGATACTTAAAAATACTCAAATAACCTTAAAATTAAGATATAATTAATTTAAGTTATTAATAAAAAATGTACCATATTTTACCGTAGGATAGCAGGAGGGTAAATTTTAATATTACCACTCCAGTGAGTGCAACAGTAGGGAAAGCGTTGGATAGCGTAGGGGTAAAAAACTACTATTCCCACTCCAGTGAGTGCAACAGTAGGGAAAGCATTGGATAGCGCAGGGGTAAAAAATACTATTCCCACTCCAGAGAGTGCAACAGTAGGGAAAGTGTTGGATAGCGTAAGGGTAAAAATTACTATTCCCACTTCAGAGAGTGCAACAGTAGGGAAAGCGTTGGATAGCGTAGAGGTAAAAAATACTATTCCCACTCCAGAGAGTGCAACAGTAGGAAAAGCGTTGAATAGCATAAGGGTAAAATTTACTATTCCCACTCCAGAGAGTGCAACAGTAGGGAAAGCGTTGGATATTGGAAGAGTAAAAATTACTATTCCCACTCCAGTGAGTGCAACAGTAGGGAAAGCGTTGGATTGCGCAGGGGTAAAAAATACTATTCCCACTCCAGAGAGTGCAACAGTAGGGAAAGCGTTGGATAGCGTAGGGGTAAACATTACTATTCTCACTCCAGAGAGCGCAACAGTAGGGAAAGCGTTGGATAGCGTAGTGGTAAAAAATACTATTCCCACTCCAGTGAGTGCAACAGTAGGGAAAGCGTTGGATAGCGTAAGGGTAAAAAATACTATCCCCACTCCAGAGAGTGCAACAGTAGGGAACGCGTTGGATAGCGGGAGGGTGAAAATTACTATTCCCACTCCAGTAAGTTTAACAGTAGGCAAAGTAATGATTTAATATATTATTAAAAAAAAATTAAATATCAATACCAATAAAACATTAATTGAAATTAATAACCAATTTAATATTATGTAATAATTAATTAGGAATACAAATACATATTAGTTATTAAAAATTAATAACCTATTCATAATTATTTCACAACTAATTGTCAATAACAAAAACTAATTAATTATAAAAATTAATACCAATTAATAATTAACAGTAAATTAATTATCAATACAAAAAAAGTATTTTTTATTATGTAATTAATTACAATTGCATTACTTCCCACCCTATTCCCCTATAAACCCTCATCCTACTACAGAAAATACATTAATGCAATTATCATAATTATCAAATATTTAATTAATACAAATTAATTACCAATTCATAACATTTAATTGCCAATTGATAGAAATTAATTACCAATTAAAAATTAATGACCAATAAATTTAAAATCAATACCAATAAATAAATAAAAATATTTACTTAATTACATTTAAATTACTTCCCACCCTATTCCCCTATAAACCCACAATACTCTACAGAAAATAAATTTAGAAAATTACCATAATTAACAATTAATCAATTAATAAAAATTAATTGCCAATTAATAAAAATTAATTAACAATTAAAAATTACCAATAAATGCAAAACAAATACTAATAACTAAATAAAAATATTTAAATAATTACAATAAAATTACTTCCCACCCTATTCCCCTATAAACCCACTACCCGCTACAGAACTAAAAAGCTAAATTTAATAAAAAATGTATAATAATTGCTAAAAATTCATATTTAATTTAATATAATTAAATTACTTCCCACCCTATTCCCCTATACACCCAAAACCCGCTACAGAATTAAATTACGCAAAAATTAAATACCATAAAATTCATTACTTAAAATAAATTAAACATACATTACAAAAATTAATATACACTTTTCACACATATACTAACATACAAAACACTTTAAAAATGTGATAATATTAAAAATTCGATATATTTAATGCCTATATTGTATACTTCAACATTTTGACTTCTATATTTTGAAAATCGATATTACTTACCTTCAATTCGATATTTTTAACCACTATATTGTGTCCATTTGATATTTTGTCCATTCTATATTTTTACTTCGATATTATGTCTATTCTATATTTTGGAATCGATATTATGACTGTTTACCGAAAATTGCACATACCGCCCAAGTGGACATTTACGATCCATTGATTCTCATTGAGTCTTCACCACTGTTCCTTAGTCTTAATTCAATCCCATAACAAAACATTGTGCAAAAATAAAAACATACATATAAAATCCTTAAGCAAACAGGGACGGAGGATTATTTCTGCATAATATTTACACATGTGTGTGTAAATCTTCTTCCATGTTTAAACCTCCCAGGGTTTTGCTATTGAGCTTAATTATATACATTGACTCTAATTTTCTCAGTTTTTTCTCTCGATTTCCACCCCGTTCATTTGGTTTTACGGCATCTATTACATAGTACACTAATCCAGAAATGTCTTTTTGATGCTGTTTATCAAAGTGTCTTGCTACTGGATACGTCTTATCTCACTTTTTGATAGCTCTTAGGTATTGCAAAATTCGCATATGTACCGGAAGCGTCATGCTACCCACGTACTTCAGGTCACAAGGACACTGAAGCACATAGATAGCATGACCTGTTTTGCATGTAAAATGACCTTCGATTTAGAATTCCTTATCTGTGAGGTTATAGGCTGAGGTATTTTTTCCATGGATGCATGCTTTACACTTAGTGCATCCAAGGAATCCTTCCTTCTTATTGAGCCAGATTGATGTCGGTTTCCTCACTGGTGGGGCCTTCAATGTATTGCCTACTAACATCTGTTTAAAACACCTTGCTTTTCTGAATGTTATTTGAGGTTCCTAGCTACTATTTTGCCCAAAACTGGATCACTACGAATTAGATGCCAGTGTTTATTCAAAATACTTCTAACTCGATTGTGTTGAGTGTTATATGTAGTTGTCATTCTGCAATCATTTTTGCCCACACTTTCCTTTCTTTTTCTGCTGTTGCTTTTACTAAAGAGGATCTCTTCTCTAGTGCGCTTCTTGGCTATAACCACAGCAGAATTTATACAAGTATTGGTGTAGCCTCTAGCTTTGAATCGTGTTTCCAATATTCGTAAAGCTTCCTCACAGGTATCATTATTGCTGCAATTACGAATAGTTCTCAAACTTTCCCCATAGGGGATACTCATAATGAGTTTGGGTGGATGAAAGCTTTTGGCGTGCAACAATGTCTTACCAGTCATTGGCTTCCAATAAAGTGCAGTCTCAAGTTTACCATTTTGGATGTACACTATTAAATCCAAAAAGTTGACCTCTGTCCTACTGATGTTACTGGTGAATTTTAAGTTCAGATCGTTGATTTACAACAATTTTACAAAGTTTACCAACTGTATTTCTGGACCTTTCCATGCGATGAAAAGGTCATCGATAAACCTGCTCCAATGCATGATGTTGTTCTGCCACATGTCTGGGTACTGTTTCTGGATTTCCTGCTCCTCCCACCAGCCCATATGCAAATCTGCAAAGCTGGGGGCGAAGCAGGTGCCCATCGCAGTACCACAGACTTGATGAAACAGTTCACCATTGAACAAAAGTAGTTGTTTTTCAGACATAAAGATGTCATTTCTATTAGCATTTGTGTATGCGCCCAATATTTCACTGATCTATTGCCAAGGAAGGGTTTAACTGCATTGAGGCCATCACTATGTCGAATACTGGTATATAGACTTGTGACGTCAATCGTTGCTAGCAGGAAATCATCATCCCAAGGTAAATCATAAACCCTTTTTAAAAAGTCCCCCGTATCCTGGATGTACGAAGGAAGGGACTTTGTCAATGGGCATAGAAAAGAATCAAAATACCTTGAGGTATTGGAGAGAGCATTTTGGATAGCAGATATAATGGGACGGCCTGGAGGATTGTGCTGATCGTTATGCACTTTAGGTATTAAGTACATTACAGGTGTCACTGGTTTTTCTATTTTAAGAAAAGACATTTCCTCTTTTTTAAGCAAACCTTGCAAGTACCATTCAGACAATTTGCAATTGTAAATGGCATGGCTGTTGAGCATAATTGATTCTGATACTCTTATGTAGTTGGAACGATTATTCATCTGTTTATAAGCCTCTAGAAGGTATTGTTCTTTCCCCCAAAGCACCATGTTCCCTCCCTTGTCTGCATTGCAGACCTATACAATTTGAATTTGTAGCCAATTTATTCACCAACGCATTGTAATCTTTTTGATGCTGTGGGAATTTATTAGATTTAGTGAGAGTACTGGTGCAAAGTTTTTTCAAATCATTCACAACTAACTCATTGAAAATGTCAATAGAATCTCTCCCAAACATGGGAGTAAATCTTGAAGCTGGTCTAAAGGTCGTCGGATCATTGCTCATGATATTTAATCCTTCTTCTTCAGCTACTACAGCCACCTGACTTGTGTTCTCCGTCCTCAATGCATCTGATTCTATCCTTGCTGAGTTTTCTTGCATTTGGTATATGTCCAACATTAGATTCATATCATCCACTCTAAGTTCGTTATTTTCAGCTATCTCAGGGGAAGTTCTTTCTGTTGCTGGGACATTGATTATTAATGAAATGTTTTTTTTCATTTTAAGGGTGCGAACAAATTTAAAAGTGTCTATTCTTGTATTAAGATAGTCAAAATCCTCCTCCGGGCAGAATGATAAACCTAACTTCAATCTGTTCTCTTCTGGTTCTGTCCGAGTGATATTGGTTAGGTTCACAATAGTAGTTTCATCTTCCTCTATTATTTCTTCTTGTTCTTCGAGTTCACGCCTACATTGGCGTAATTTTGCCCCTTTCCTCATCCTGCATCTTTGCCTCTTCCCCTTTGAGGTTTGACGTATTGGACAAATTGTCTGGGTCGGAGATTGAATCTCCGCTCTTGTTCTAAAAATGCGAATTCAACCATTACTGACGGTGCAGGCCCACTGTGAGTGTCCCGATTGCTGGCATCTTCATCAGCATCTGTGTCAACTTCTGAGCTCAATACACTGCTCAACTCGGACTGGCCTTGTACTGAATTTTTACTTGCCATGTTGATTTTTTGTCTTCTTATTGTTTTGAATTTCTGGGCAAATGTGTAAATCTGGCTTTTCTCGTAGTCCAATTTATTACGCAAGAATTTCTGCACCTTTCTTTCTTTAATGGAGGTTTCTAGTTTTCTCAATCTGGTTTGCATCTCACCTTTGAATTTGACTAGGAATTCCTGATCGATCTCTTTAGCCAAAAATTCCCAGATTTGATTGATTTCTTCAATAATTTTTTATCTGTCTGATGCGGCGTATTTGATAAGAATAAACAACATCCTAGCCCGGGATTCATGATTGTTCTCTGCCAATTCCCTTAACATCTTGGGGCCTGGTCCACATGTGTGGGCGCTACTAAAATTCTGAGTCCTCTCGGAATTCGTTTCATTTCTAAATATTTAGTCAAAGATTTTGATTCCCACCATTTAGATAGTTCCGCTCTTTTCAATTTTTCCAGCCTCTTAAGACGTGATAGGGCATCCACTTTGTTAGCTTTTAGTTGAGTCGTGTTACTGATTAAAGGTCTATTTTTTGTAACATCAAATACGGCTAGGGCAGCTTCCTCCCTTTCCCTTAATTCATCAGCCAACATTTTGTTGTAAATGTTAAAAAACTTGAGTAAGTAATACTTGCGTCCTGCAAGAACTGCCAGTCTCCACCCAGATAATTCAGCACGGAAAATGCTCCTTCTTCCTGGCTTCCCCTTTTCCCCTTTTCAGTCGTAGAAACAATTACCCTTGCTTACTTCGAGTCTCAGTTTGGGCCTGCGGGTCCTCCGACTCATGGTCACACCACCTACCACTCCAGGTTCGGCTTTGGGGTATCTTCAAAAGTACCACTTCCTCTGGTACTCGTCAATGCGGGGGGCGGCAGTCAATTGGCACACAGCTACACATGCCAGATCACAAACTTCCGCGGCTCCAAATCAAAGGGTGTGTCGTCTTGCACGGGCTGACCAGGCAAAGTCTGTAATTTATTTCCAAAAACCTATACACAGGTACAGGGAGACAACGCCATGTCTTGCAAAAATGTGAATTTTATTTACAAAACGGCTGCTGGACGCGTTTAGCCAGATTTACAGGCTTGTTCACCACAAAGTGAATAAAGTTTGCCACCATTTAAAACTAACTGAAACAGTGTCACGTGATCGGAACTACACAGTGAATACAATGGAAAACAGACTCGTAGTTTTCATGTCATGGCTGCATCAAGCATTATACAAACACATTTGATTCTGTATAATGAATAGGTTGTACTATATATGACATATTCATTGCCACCATGATTATTACAACGCGTTATTTGTTTATATTTATGATTGTCATAAATTAATTGTGTGTGAAAAAAGAGCTGGCAATTAATTTGCCACGCACCTCTTACATAACATGTGTTAACTAGTCCAAGGCAAGTGCATAATTCATCCGAATAAAAAAAAATAAAAAAAATCCAACAATACGTTTTCAAATATCGCACTTGGCTGTAATCAATTCCCCAATCATTTATAGCTAAACGAAAATTGCACATATATATAGATTACCTACTGGCGGTCGCCAGTAGGTAGTTATAGTTAGGACTAGTTTCCATAGGAAATCTGCAAAATTTTATTTGAAATAACTTTGGCGCCGGTTGACAAATCTTTGCGAAATTCTCCCCAAAAAATGGCCTGCTCCGCTCTGCTCCTTCCCTGAAAGTTTGGGGGTGATTCATGAAGCGGGCTGAGAAAAAAGGGGGGTCCCAAAATGTGTTTTCCCCATGCAATTTTCTATAGGGTTCTTCAAGTGAGGCTACAGCCCGAACTGCTGAATGGAATTACACCAAATTTGGCAAAAAGGTAGAGTCTAGTTTGCAGATTACGTTTTTTGTTAAATGGTGTAAATCCGTTCAGTAGTTCCTTAGAAATTCAAAAGTAAAATCATAGATATATCTATAGACGAGGTACTGTACGCGTACAGTACGCGTACCTTCCTAGCATGAGCTTTATGCTAATTGGCTGTCAACACTCCAAACCAGGAAGTGTTGGCAGCCATCTTGTGCCTCGGTAGAAATGCAAAAAACACGCAAAGGCGGCAGGATAGAAACACCCAGATCCCCTAGGCCTGCTCAGGGGGTCCAACAAGGACCACCAAGGTCCCCCCAAATATTTTTTAAAGGAATCGCAGGATACGCGTAGGTACGCGTACCCCATGAAAAAAAAACACGGTCTGATATTTTTTTAATTAGCCCCCGGGGGACCAAATCCCAGGGGCTTTAAGAAAAAAAGTGAGGGGGGCCCAATCCCCCCCACACTGCCCCGGGGACCGCCACCCCCTGGGGAAAAGTAAGTATGATAGCAAGGGGGCCTCGGTCCCCTCGCAGCTCCAGGGGCCACCACCCATGGGGCTTAGATATGCATGATGGGGGGCCTCTAAGGACCCCTGAGCCCCGGGGACCGCCACCCTGGGGCTTTATTTTGAAGTATGTGGCGGGCTCACGGCCCCCCGCAGCCCTGAGGACTCTCACCCCCGGGGCTTCTGTTTTATTATTTTATTTAATAACGTGTGTAGGGGGCCTCAAGCCCCCCTACAGGCCCCAGGGACCACCACCTCCCCGGGGTACTAATATTTAAATTGGAAGGTTCGTGACAGACCCCCCAGCCCCGGGGACCACCACCCCCGGGGCTTTTAACAGGTGGGAGGGGGAGCAGCATGGCCACCTCCTGTAGCCCTTGATGGCCCTGGGCACTGCCAGCCAGCAGGGCGGGCTCCTGCAGTGTCCCAGGGTGCCTACCCGTGGCACACTGCTGTTTGCTATGGAAGGGCGGGAGCCTCGCGGCTCCCGCCCTACCATAGCAAGCTGCTTTGGTTTTTGAAAGAGAGAGCAGGAAACCTGCTCTCTCTTTCAAAAACTAAAGCGGATTGCTTTTCTGCATGGGAAGCGGCAGGGGGGCTTAGGCACCCCCCCCCCACGGTCCCCAACAGAGTGCGCCAACTCCGGGAGATGGGGTCCCCGGGGCTACTAGTGACCCGGGAGGGGGCCACGTGGCCCCCCTCTCAAAAAAATAAATACATTTTTTTAAAATGGCCGACCCCGGGGATGGGGTCCCCGGGGCCAATGGTGGCCACAGGAGGAGGGCAAAGCAGCCCCCCTCCTAATAAAATATTTTTTTTTTTTAAAAAGGCCCATGCCCCGGGGGATGCAGTACCTGGTGCAGAGCATAGCTGTGGGAGGGGGGCCAATCGGCCCCCTTCCCGATTTAAAAAAATAAATAAATAAGATTTGGGGGCAGGCCCTGTGGTGCCAGCAGAAACAACAAATACGCCTTAAACCGGTTCCGGTACCCAGCTGAGGCACCAAGACATTACAAACGTCGCTTTCCCGGCCCCCAGCCCCATGAGGCCAGTGACTTACTTAGTCCATCCCTGAAGTTACCACGCACGGTACTCAGGCAGAACATATTTCCATGACTGTCAGACGCCGCAGCTGTGTTAGCCAACACTGGATATTTGTAAATGGTTTCACCCTACAGCGTATTGTATGAAAGAATAAAATTACCACGGACTACTGCCTATTAAACTAATCAACACCAAATCGTTAGCAGAAAACAAAATGCGTGCGTCAACTTCCGTAACCATCTTTGTTTTCCATTTCCTAGTTCCTTTGCAAGCCAACACTATGACCTTTCTCACGCCGTTGGTTGCACTGCAGCATCTGTACCAACAAATACATGTTTGCAAATTACTCGGCATTCTAGAATATCAATAATTTGCTCTTCAGACCAAATTAGAACCTGACAGTTACATCTACAGGCTACAGCACTAAGTTCCTAATAGGCCATGTCCCACGGGCACATACATGCACTGTGAAGGGACCAAGTACGCATCCAACCAATCGGTAACCGTGCCGTGTTCTATATTGCCCTTATGCCTCAGCCAAGTGCAGGCAGCGCGACGGCCGCAATCAAAAGGGCTGATACCCACCCGCGGGTACGGCTGCAAAAGTGAAATGCGCAAAAAAGGGTTTTTGTCCGAAAACTGAGGTAACTGTGGATTTCATGGGGCAAAATGGAGCTGCGGCACCCCAATGCAAGCTTGCATGTAATCTGATGCTCGTGCTGCTAACCACCTTGGCTCTTCTTTAATAAATAACAGCTGCCACACATGCCACTTCAACTAGCCGCTTAATGGCTGACCCTAAAGCCCCGTGGCCCCTGCCGCGCGCTCAGCGCAAAAACTTTCCAAAATGAACTTCCACACATTCGCCAATTCGGAATCAGCTACGAAACAAGCCTTGGCTAGTAGGCAAAATAATCAAGAAAGAGCCACACCAGTGCCGAAACATATAAAGACCATAAATGGGCAATTGTGCCACTCCAGCCAGCTGTGTCAAACTGAATGTGGCGCATGCGGTGTCATTGAAAGAACAGCCTTCGTATTCTAGGATGTGGGCTCAAGGGCGAAACAAATAACACCGCTATGCCCATGTGCCATCGGAGTCGGCCTGGGCCCGTGATCCCCCAAATTAAAATATTGTGTCCCACCCAAGCAACACTACGGTGGGGCGAAGGGCATGGGGAATCCGGCCCCAAAGCCTGAGCTGCAACCTATCGCTCCTCCCCACCTCACCCCAGGGTTCGAAGATAAGAGAAAAGGGGGGGGAGGGGGAAGCAAACCACACCGGCTACCAGTGCCTGGCAACAGCAGGGGCGTGCAGCTTCAAAGGCAAGAAGAAACAGACCAAAAGTGTATGGACTCACCGCCGCAAGCCAGTGCCTCCCAAACCAGAAATAGCCTAAATGTCATCATTATTAAAGAAATGTCCGAGAATACATGGCGCCCAGCAGTCTTGAACTCATAGTAGCCGTAACACTGAGAACACTGAGCCGAATGTCTCACGCAACCAAACTGCACACAATGACAATTTCTCCAGTAAAAGTGTTTGTGACTGAGTGAGCAATGTAGTTGCGAGTGTCGTATGAACATAAATGGGCCTCAAAGCGTGCAGTACGCAGAAATGGTCGTCAATCCATTCTAACATCCGGGTCACCACCATGGACTCTCGAGCCCCACCACCACGGTTCATATGTAACAAAGCCTGAAGCCTCCACAGCTGAGGCTACATCGAGTCAAAGGTCGGGGTACCGTTCAACCCCGACTCACATAAAACCCCAATGAACCAAAAGGACCCTCAATATTGCTAGTGTGTAGCGTCGATCTTTCTGAAAATAACAACACTGTTGGGCAGGCAAGAGGCTACACAAAGTATGCGCCTACTGCCATCTAGTGGCAGCAGTTTGTGTGTGAATAATGCAGGCAGCGCTGCAAAAGAAACTACAGTCAACTCATTCCAGATGCCTCTAAGGGATGGGAATGGGATGAGCTTCCTCGTTTTCCATCACGGAAACGACCTGAACCGCGTGCCCTATCCAACTGGACCCCCTGTTCTTTCTGGCACAAATAAACAAAATTGCACTAGGCCTGAACGGACAACCCTGTGCCCCCAGCCCAGCCGGGACCAGCATGCAGGCTAGCGTCCGATCCAAGCCATATCAACGAATACGGAGAACACACCAGCTGAGGAACCAAGACCCTGGGCCCTCAGAACAATCAAAGCGGATCCTCAAGCGACCCCACTAGCCCCTGAACCTTACTGAGTCCGCGCACCGGAGAACTTCCTGGGGTGCAGGGCAGGGGCGTAGCCACTTTACTCGCAACTTTGTCCCTGCACCCCCACTGTCCCCTCGCTCGAAAACGGCAATTAAATCAAAACCCGTCCCCGAGAGGGGACGACTCACCGCAAGAGAAACCACCCAGCGACCGAAGGAAAAGCTTCACACTGAAGCCAAACCAGGCCTCTGGACGGAGCGAGCAGAGGGCACACAAACGGCGTCAGGGTGAGGGGACAGCGGACAAAGAGGCCGCTAGGTGGGCGGGAAAGGAATATATACTCTCCCCCGCCCACACCAGGCCGGAAGTGACGAGCAAGATCCTTACAGGGATCTCAGAGCACTGGGCTGCCCCGTGTGCCATCTTGGGGCACTATGGGGGCCTCCCTCTTACTAGTGTCCCCTGCAGGGACGTGTCGGTTCGCCTGCAGTGTCTGTAGCGCTCTAGTGGGCCTTAGGAAAATGCTCCGGTTTTCAATTTTGATTCGTCTGTGCGGGAAACTGGCTGCCGTTTTTCATTAGCCATGCAGAACTGTTTCCCAGTTAGCCAGGCGGTGTAACCTTCCAAAGGCCGAGGCCGCCGTGTGTCAACATGTTCCAAAGTTGCCCCTAAGCTCGAAGACGCAACTCCACAAAAGGATAGTTCAAACCTTTATTTTCAAAACTGGCTCACTTTCCCAATCAATTAACAATCCCTAACGCGTTTCAATGCTCCTGCATCTTAATCATAGGGTGGGGACAGGCCAAATCACGGAGCAGACTGCAACTTCATTTTCCCTTTTAAATGCAACCACCCTCCAGTGCATGGTATGCTGGGTGTTGTAGTCCGAAATTACACCCTTCGGTAGAGTCCGTGTAGATGCCATTAATTTTAAACCCCCAATGTACTTGTCAGTGTCTGTAGCCCTCCAGTGGGCCTTAGGAAAATGCTCCGGTTTTCAATTTCGATTCCTCTGTGCTGGAGACTGGCTGCCGTTTTTCAGCAGCCACGCAGACCTGTTTCCCAGTTAGCCAGGCGGTGCAATCTTATGCGGCCGAGGCCGCCATGTGTCAACATGTTCCAAAGTTGCCCCTGAGCTCGAAGACGCAACTCCACAGAAGGATACTTCAAACCTTTATTTTCAAAACCTGCTCACTTTCCCAATCAATTAACAATCCCTAACGTGTTTCAATGCTCCTGCATCTTAATCATAGGGTGGGGAGAGGCCAAATCACGGAGCAGACTGCAACTTCATTTTCCCTTTTAAATTCAACCACCCTCCAGTGCGTGGTATGCTGGGTATTGTAGTCCGAAATTACACCCTTCGGTAGGGTCCGTTTAAATGGCATTAATTTTAAGCCCCCAATGTACTTGTCAGTGTCTGTAGCCCTCCAGTGGGCCTAAGGAAAATGCTCCGGTTTTCAATTTCAATTTCGATTCCTCTGTGCTGGAAACTGGCTGCCGTTTTTCAGCAGCCACGCAGACCTGTTTCCCAGTTAGCCAGGCGGTGCAATCTTCCACGGCCGAGGCCGCCGGGTATCAACATTTTCCAAAGTTGTCCCTGAGCTCGAAGAAGGAAATCCACAGAAGGATAGTTCAAACCTTTATTTTCAAAACCGGCTCACTTTCCCAATCAATTAACAATCCCTAACGCGTTTCAATGATCCTGCATCTTAATCATAGGGCGGGGAGAGCCAAATCACAGAGCAGACTGCAACTTCATTTTCCCTTTTAAATGCAACCACCCTCCAGTGCATGGTATGCTGGGTGTTGTAGTCAAAAATTACACCCTTCGGTAGGGTCCGTGTAAATGCCATTAATTTTAAATCCCTAATGTACTTGTCAGTGTCTTTAGCCCTCCGGTGGGCCTTAGGAAAATGTTCCAGTTTTCAATTTTGATTCCTCTGTGCTGGAAAATGGCTGCCGTTTTTCAGCAGCCACTTTTAAACCCCCAATGTACTTGTCAGTTGCATGCAGGCTGCCAATAAATTTTGAAAAACATTTTCCTCGAGTGGTGTCCTCCAATTGGTGAAACTCTGCAAGGTTTGGATTTGTTACGGCTGGCTACGGTCTTGGAGTAAAGCCCACCGCCGATTGCTGACAGTGTTTCCCATCTGACACAGGAGTGTTAGGGTGGGATCGAGGAGCGGACATGCGTTTGCAGGACACGCTTGCCCATTTTTCATTGACAGCCACAAAGCGGAGCATTGATTCGCAGGTGCTCTGCATCTACCCACATGGGATTGACTCGGGCATAATTGGGACTGTGAAGCTAGCCCACTGGGGATCACAAGCAACGACGCACTACAAGAGCCAGGATGCCTTGCTGGTAACCACGCCCTGGGGCGGGTTTACTAATGAAGGTGTGCGCGTTTGAACTATGCACGCACTACCTGCCACCATAACGCTACAGAAGAAGGGAGAAGGCTCCCGAAACGCGTCCAGCATGAAAAAGCTTTGATGAGAGTGCCTGTTGAAACGTTGCATGCAGGCTGCCAATAAATTTTGAAAAACATTTTCCTCGAGTGGTGTCCTCCATTTGGTGCAACCCTGCACGGTTTGGATTTGTTACTGCTGGCTACGGTCGTGGAGTGAAGCCCACCGCCGATTGCTGACAGTGGCTCCCATCTGACACATGAGTGTTAAGGTGGGATCGAGGAGCGGACATGCGTTTGCAGGACACGCTTGCCCATTTTTCATTGACAGACACAAAGCGGAGCATTGATTCGCAGGTGCTCTGCAACTACCCACATGGGATTGACTCAGGCATATTTGGGACTGTGAAGCTAACCCACTGGGGATCGCAAGCAACGGCGCACTACAAGAGCCAGGATTACTTGCTGGTAACCACGACCTGGGGCGGGTTTACTAATGAAGGTGCGCGCGTTTGAACTTTGCTCACACTACCTGCCACCATAACGCTGCAGAAGAAGGGAGAAGGCTCCCGAAACGCGTCCAGCGTGAAAAAGCTTTGATGAGAGTGCCTGTTGAAATCGTTGCATGCAGGCTGCCAATACATTTTGAAAAACATTTTCCTCGAGTGGTGTCCTCCAATTGGTGCAACCCTGCAAGGTTTGGAGATATATATATATATATATATATATATATATATATATATATATATATATATATATATATATATATATATATATATATATATATTGTACTCATTAGTATCAACAGAATCTGCAGATGAGTCTAACCAGACAGTGGCTGCTTTTAAAATCAAATGTTCATTCAGAAGAAATGTGACTGCAGGGTCAAAGGTCTGCTGTCCCTCACAGGTATCCATCTCTGCACTCACCGGCTTCAAAGTGAGTCATTGTAACTCATTATCATGCCTCGTCATGTGCCATTTCCCTTACCTTAACCGAAGAGTACTATAATTGATTCAGATTGGAGCTGCATTCATCCATAAAAAGATTCTTAGTACTGGTCATATGTGGAAAGGCAGGAAAGTTCTTGAATCAACTGGTATTTTAGTTACATTCCCCCTCCAAATAAAAAGTAGCAGATTTTCTCCCACAAATCTGTTTGCAGCTAAAAGGTCAGTGAGGTTCATTTTGGAGACCTCGCAAGGATCCAAGTGAAATACCCAATTATAGATCTGTTTCTTTCATCAAGCAAACTTGTCTGTGTTGAAATTAGTTTCAAAAGATTTGCATGGGGCATGAAATCATCATTCAGTTACCACCAGAATCTTGTTTCGAGTCATTAATGATGATCCATGTAGTTCTGAAGCTGCTGGAATCTTGAGAAAGGCGTTCAACAGAGTTTCATAAGCCTTTCGTTTTCATTTTATGCCATATGAAATTTTGGATTGTAATTTAGTATATGCATTTTATGATTTACTTTCAAGCCTGTTTCAACGTGATTCAGTACACAGCAGGGGTGCTGTATTTCTCCCTTGTTTTTCCAAATAATTTTGAAATGCCTTCTAATAGCCCTTAGAAGTGCCATGAGATTCATAGAAATTATTAAGGACTCCCTTGTTACAAAATGATCAGCTTAGGGAGGTGATATATCATAAATGTTAAGTGAGCGATCTTAAAGCAACCAAGGATAAAGGTGGTCGTACCCTGCTTGACTTAAAAGAGCATAAAGATTACTGTTTTTTGGTGAAACAAAGGAAGTCACATAACAAAGCACCCAATACGTCAGACCTAAACGTATTACTTACTGCCCTTAAGTGCTCCCCAGTTATTTTGCCAAAAATACATTGGGTAGATTTGATGGGCGGTTGGCTAATGAACCCAAAGATGCCATCAACTACCTTTGGCTATAGTGAAGTTAGTAGAGAAGGTTAGCTATAATCCTTTTATGATAGTATAGGTTAAGTACATCCTATTGCATAAAGTTATTTCAACTATTTAAATATTACCTACTGCTAAGCAAACAACATTATTATGTTGTGAAAGAAGCAAATACATAGTATTTTTCATGGTAGCTCCTTAATGATCCTTGTTTTTTATTACATTGGAAATTTGTATAGGAAATGTCCCCCTTTAAAAGATTAATCACACTCCCCGATCTCTGTATCCCTCTTAGTGCCCGATTCACCCAGCCCGCAACGTCACTGGCGCCTGCGTGACGGCTTGCTGCACAACTCTTCCACAGTGGAGAAGATCAAGGCGGCAATCAGCCAATTTCTCACACATAACGCTAACGATGACACCTCCAAAGCTACCCAATGGGCAACTCTGAAAGCTGTCCTCCGGGGCAAGTTTATTTCCCTGGCGGTATCCAACAATAGGGAGCGCACGCAGAAAAGGGCCGATCTCGCTCAGCGCGTAAGGGAACTCGAGCAACTACACTAACGCACCGGAGCGGCCAGGGCATGGTGCCAGCTCTGCACTGAGCGAAAGATGCTTGCCGCGCTTGACCAAGATGTTGCGGAATTCGCGGCCATA
Organism: Lissotriton vulgaris; assembly: GCF_964263255.1. NCBI lineage: Eukaryota > Metazoa > Chordata > Amphibia > Caudata > Salamandridae > Lissotriton > Lissotriton vulgaris. The sequence continues at coordinate 1,273,657,071 of NC_141689.1, forward strand.
CACCTGAAGCACGCCTACTACACGGGTGGGGACCGCTGCGGGAGACTACTAGCGTGTAAGCTGCGAGAACAGAGGCAGCAGAGGCATATCCACTCCGTCCGCTCCGCTCGAGGTGAGATGCTCACCGAGGATGCTGCCATAGCGGCATCGTTCGGTTCCTTTTATGTCGATCTGTATGAGGCGGACGGGCTAGATGTGGGATGCAGCAGCGAGTATCTTGATGGGGCAACCCTCCCATCATTGACCGAAGCACAGTCTCAGTTCCTCAACAGACCTATTGGTCTGGAAGAGGTCATCTTGGCGATCTCCCGTCTCAAGTTGGGGAAATCCCGGGGCCCCGACGGATTCTCGGCGGCCTTCTATAAGACCTTCTGCCAGCAAGTGGCCCCCCTACTACGGGACCTCTTCAATACCTTTGATCAGGCCGGAACTATCACCCCAGACCTCCTGGAGGCGGCAATATCAGTGATCCCCAAAGCCGGTAGGGACCCCAGCCAGTGCGGGTCCTACAGGCCAATATCCCTACTGAATGTAGACCTTAAGCTCTATTGGGGTATCCTGGCGAGCCGGCTAGCGCCGTACATGCAACAACTTGTCGAACCCGACCAGGCTGGCTTCATTCCCCAGCGACAGACGAGTGACAACACCAGACGTGTCCTCCACCACATTGAGGCAGGTTCGCGCACGAGACCGGGATGTATGCTTCTTGCCATTGATGCCGAGAAGGCATTCGACCGGGTGCACTGGCCCTATCTTGACCAGGCACTCCACAGATTTGGCCTAGGGTAAACGACCTGGAACAGGATATTTAATTGCTACAGACAACCCACCGCAACAGTTCGGGTCAATGGCCACACCTCCCCGCGCTTTCCAATAGGAAGGGGTACCAGGCAGGAGTGCCCCCTCTCCCCGCTCCTGTTTGCGCTCTACATGGAGCCTCTGGCGCAGCGAATCAGACATCACCAGCGCATTAAGGGTATCCCCTTCGGGGCAACACGCACAAAATCAGCCTATACGCTGACGATGTCTTGCTCTCCCTGATGGACCCTATGCAGTCTCTGCGGTCACTTCTGGTTGAATTACACTCCTTTGCGCAGGCCTCCGGCTTTAAAATCAATGTGGGGAAATCAGTGGCCCTGAATGTGTCCTTACCCCCAGACTTATTGGCGGATGCCAAGGCTGAGTTTGACCTGCAGTGGTCCGAATCCACGGTCCCCTATGTAGGGGTACTACTGGCGCCGATGGTGCGAGGTACGGTGGAAGCCAATTACACCAAATTGAGCGTGCAAATTAGTGAGACGCTGCGGAAGTGGAACCGCCTTACGCTTTCCTGGCTTGGACGTGTCGCGGCGGTCAAGATGACCCTTCTGCCACAAGTCCTATACATTTTCCAGACCTTGCCCCTGCGTCCACCGACGGGCTGGCTCCAGAAGACGCAAGCGGATTTGGCGCGCTTTGTCTGGAACGGACGCCGCCCTCGCTTTAAGCAGAGGATAGCGACTCTTTCCCCTGCGCATGGAGGCGTAGGAATGCCGGATCTCACCCTGTACTTCCTGGCGGCGCAGCTGCGTACCTTGGTGGAATGGTACCAACTGGAATCCAGTAAGCACTGGCTCTTCCAGAACCAGGCGGTCGCTGGTCGGCCTTTACAGGGTATACCTTTCCTGCTGCGATGCCACAGGCCCCCTAACCTCTACGCATCCTATATCACGAGCACAGTGATGAAAGTCTGGGATCAAGTGGTGGTCCAGGGAGAACTCACTTTGTTTCCCTCTCCGCTAACACCCATCTTCGGGAACCCCGACTTCACCCCGGGCCTAGACCCACAGCTCTTTAAAACATGGAGGTCCACTCCCTGTAGAGAAGTTGGACACATGTTCAATCTGGAAGGCATACTCTCCTTTCAGAAAGTAAAAGAGGACTATGGGATCCAAGAGACGGACAGACTCCCATATCTACAGGTCAGGCATTGGGTCCTTCAACCCTCCGTTCGGCCTGGGGCACAGCGCTTCCTCACTCCCTACGAGAAATGGCTTCTCACGCGCACGTCCGAGAAGAAACTACTCTCCAACTTATACCAACATTTGCTTCTCCCCCACATATACACATGCCATCCGGGGACGGCCAGGTGGGAGGAGGACCTGGGGAGGCAGCTCAAGCGGAAGGAGTGGGAGGGGATCTACCACAGAGCCAGGCACTCGGCCTACCACACCAGCCTCACCGAAACCCTGACTAAGGTGGCCATGTATTGGTACCATACTCCAGCGTGTATCCATCGGTGGGATCCCAAGGCCAGCGACCGATGTTGGAGGGGGTGTGGGGAGCGGGGCACATTCGAACACCTACTTTGGAGTTGTGAGAGGCTGCGGCACTACTGGGACACCATCCTAGACTTCGTGGATGCACACTTAGACACCCAACTCCCTAGGTTCCCGGCCTGCATACTTCTTGGTCTGCCGAATGCACTAATGTATCCCTTGAAATCCATGAGAGGGAGGTTGATTGCCATAGCTTTTGGTGCTGCGGTGCAGAAAATCGTGGCACGATGGAGAGACCCACAGCCCCCCGTTCACCTGGATTGGTTGCACAGACTGTGGACAATTTTGGGGATGGAGAAGTTGTCCCTGACAGCGGCGGGACGGAGCGAGGAGTTCGCAGATATCTGGCGGCCATTCTTGTCTTTGCTTACCGGGGAATTCCGGGAGCTGAGCTGCCCCCAATACCTGCGACTGTTGCACCTCGCAGACACTCCACTGCCTGAGCCTAGGACGAAGCCCTGCAGATGTAAAGCCCAGTGTGGAAAGGTACAGGGACCGTCCCCTTCGGACGGCTAGATGGGTTGGGGCCTGGGGAGGATTACTCAGCGGACAAGAAGGGGGTGGGGGAGGGGGGCGGGGGGGTTGCTTGGGGTTGTTGGGGGTTGTTTGGGGCTGATTTAAAGGCACAGATAATTTCAGCTTCCGACACATTGCACTGCTTTATGACGCGGCTGGCTGTGTTTAATGTCTCTGGCTGTTAACTGTGCCTGCTGTGTTTTTACCTAAGCATTGTGAAGATGTGGCCGGTGCTTCCCGAACCCTGGTCGGTATACTTTTCGCTCTGAATAAACAGATTTAATACTAAAAGATAAATCACTCTACAAAATGTCTTGTGTAAATCAAGAGGTTTTAAAACACCACCTTGAATCAGAAAATAAACAATATGATATATTGCTGCCAAGAAAAGACTGATGGAAATGTGTTAGTTTTGCTAGAAGGACGTCTGACGCATCAAAAGGATTTTAAAGTCAGTAGAGCATTGGTTTACACTAGATATTTTGTTGTAATATTGATTATCACTTAACTCATTCATTGTGTTTCTCTGAACCCCCCTTCCTTTGCTCCGCTCCCTTCCTTTTACCGACCCATACCCTTTGTCTCAGTTTTTATCATTACTTGCTATAACTTCTTCAGATGAGACAAGGATTACACATGTCTATTTATTATGTCTATGGAGGTCCAGATCATATGATCAATCTATTGTGTTTGAACTGTTATCTTCATTCCACAGGAGGAGAATTTTTTATTGCACTAATCTAAAAAATCATAATACTGTTAATCTGTATGTCCCCTAACCAGGTCCCTTGCTTGAGTACCAAACCTTCCTGATTTCTGCCCATGTTGTTCCTGCTGCCCCTTGCCCCTTCTCCACTGCTTTCAGCTTGTTTTCAGTTGCCTTTTGTGCCTCTTTTTTACTGGGGCTACCTGTTGCTTTGTCATTTTCACCCACTGTTTCTGGTCCGTTTTCTGTTGCCTTTTTGCAGCTTTAGGAGAGTAGGGTCTGCTTCCTATGGTCACCTCCACTTTTTGCTTCGCTCTACTGTTTTTTTGACTTTAGTATGGCTGTGGGCCTGCTAATCAGACCCACAGCCCAGCTGTTCTCTCTCTAAATGCATACCAAGTACTTTAGGTACACATCCAATTGGGAATTGGGTCACCTTCGTGAGTCCCTGTATAGTGTACCATAGGTACCCAGAGCATAGGTGCATCCAAGTCCTACCAGGGGCTGCAGCATGTATTATGCCACCCTGGCTGGCCATCCACATTGACACAACTGGCTGATCACTCAGCTGGGGCAAGCTGGGGAAGATCCCACTCTAGGAAATCTCTCCACTCTAATGCTTCAAGGGGCTCTAATGCCTCTGCTCAGAGGGGAATGACCTCAATTAAGAGAAGAGAGCATCAGGCCAGAATGAGAGAAGTCAATCTGAGGACTGAGAGGGAAGAACTTGCCCTCGCCAAAGAGAGACTTGTATTTGTATTTGTATATTTGTAGAGCGCAACCTGTCGCTCCGAAAGGTTGCAAGAGAGCAAACGTTGAGTGGGTTAGAACCCACAGGTGGCAGAAATATCCCTAAGGATAAAGACAGGGGCTATGATAATAGAAACCTGAGTAAGATTGTGCCCCTCTACAAAGTTGGGGATGACATCCACAAGTGGATAACTTCTTTGGAGAGGGCCTGCAAAGTACAGCAGGTACCCCAAAGTCAGTGGGCGCAATCTTGTGGCTCTCCGTTTCATAAAAAGGAAGTGACAAGCTCCTCAAAGTTAGTGATGATGATGCTAACAATTACACTGTCCTGAAGAGTGCACTGATTGATGGGTTTGGCCTTACCACTGAGCAATACAGGTTGTTGTTCAGAGATACCCAGAAGTCACAGACTGAGGACTGGACGAATTTTGTTGATTGTGCCACTAAGTCCCTGGATGGCTGGTTACTGGGAAGTAAAGGTAAGGACTATATAGGATTGTATAATTTGATCATTAGAGAGCAATACTTAACAATTTTCAGAGCCAGTTATTGCATCAACACCTGATTGACTCTGATTTGACCTTTTCCCAAGAAATGGGAAAGAAGGCAGACAAATGGGTAAGAACCAGGGTTAAGCAGAAAAACCAGAACCAAGGTGGTGATCAGAAAAAGGCAGACCAAAAAGGTGGGGATCAGAAACCAAAAGACCAGAAGTCTTCAACAGGCCCCCAAAAATCTTCTAATGAGGGGGGTGGTCCCAAAACTCTAAGAAGAAGAAGAAAGATGGCCAAAAGAAACCTTATTGTAACTTTTGTAAATCTGCCTTTCACTGGTTCAGTGAGTGCATCAAGAAGGACACATCTCCTACCACTGTTGCCCCTAAGGCACCTGCACCCCCTAGTTCAGCTGGCAGTGGTAGTTCTCAACCTAAGGCTTTAATAGGGTTAACCCTGGGTACTGAGATGGATTCTGGCCTAGTCAGAATACCAACTCAGGCTGTTCTTGTCTGTGATGTGGACATCGCTATGTCCTCTACTGTGAGTCCCAGTACTCTGGGCAAGTACAGGCAAACACCTTTGATCAATGATAAAGTGGCTCAGTCCTACAGGGACACATGCACCAGTGTCACCATGGTGACGCCTAACTTTGTGGACCCTGGACAGATTGTACTGGGTGATACTTACCTGGTTACCAATGCTAGCAATGTCACTACTACCCATAGTGTGGCAGTTGTTAACTTCTCCTGGGGAGGGGGTAACTGGCCTCAAAAGAGTTGTGGTAAGTGCAGAACTCCCTGTAGAATGTCTGTTGGGCAATGATCTTGAATCCTCAGTCTGGTCTGAAGTGGAGTATAGGACTCATGCAGAGATGTTAGGCATATCAGCTCATGTCCTTGCTGTGACCAGGTCACAGGCCAAAGGGTGCCAAACTGAACAAGCCTTGGATCCTGAAACTATGGTCCAAGTGCCCCCCAAGAGAAAGAGCAGTAGGGTTAAGGCAGTGCCTTCCCTCTTGCCTCCAAGTAAAGATCAGCCTTCTCTGTAAGCTGATAGTGAGACCCCTTAAGGAACTGTCCTAGAATAACTTGAGCCGGAACTGGTTGAGTTTCTTGGGACAAGGGGACCTTCAAGGGCAGACTTGGGGCAGGCGCAGTTAGACTGCCCCTCTCTTGAACCCCTCAGATAGCAAGCTGCTGCTGACGCTGATGGGAATGCTACAGGTACCCACAAAGTTTACTGGGATGATGGACTCCTTTATTCAGAGGCTAGAGACCTCAAGCCTGGTGCTTCCAGGAGGTTGGTCATACCTTTGGCATTCAGGGGCTTCCTTCTTACCTGAGACCATGATATTCCCCTAGCAGGACATCTTGTCCAGAACAAGACTTAGGACAGGCTTGTTCCTCACTTTCACTGGCCCTTTATGTCAGAAGATACCAAGGAGTTTTGTCGCTCCTGTGTGACCTGCCAAGCCAGTGGCAAATCAGGTGGCACAACAAAGGCCCCCCTTATACCACTTACTGTGGTGGGGGTTCTCTTTGAAAGAGTAGGGATTGACATTGTTGGACCAATGGATCCCCAAACAGCCTCTGGGCACAGATTTATTCTGGTGGTAGTGGATCATGCCACCAGATATCCAGAAGTGATTCCCCTAAGGACCACAACAGCACCTGTTGTGGCAAGAGCCATCTTGGGAGTTTTCTCAAGGGTGGGCTTTCCGAAGGAGGTTGTCTCAGATAGAGGTGCAAACTTTATGTCTGGGTACCTAATTGCAATGTGGAAGGAGTGTGGTGTAAATTACAAATTCACTACACCCTATCATCCACAGTGCATTGGCCTTGTTGAAAGATTTAACAAGACCATGAATTGCATGTTTAAGGGTTTACCTGAAAAGCTTAGGCGAAGATGGGACATCCTTTTGCCCTGCCTTTTGTTTGCTTACAGAGAGGTCCCACAAAAGGGGGTTGGCTACAGCCCTTTTGAACTTTTGTTTGGGCATTCTGTAAGGGGACCCTATGTCTGGTGAAGGAAGGATGGGAGTTACTTCTCAAAAAGCCTAAACAAGACATAGTGGATTATGTACTTGGTCTGCGCTCCAGGATGGCCGAGTACATGAAGAAGGCTTCTAAAAACCTTGAGGCCAGCCAGGAACTTCAAAAAGCCTGGCATGACCAAAAGGCTGTGATGACTGTATACCAGCCAGGACAGAAAGTGTGGGTGTTGGAGCCAGTGGCCCCAGAAGCACTCCAAGACATACGGTCTGGACCCCACACAATTGTTGAGAAAAAGGGAGAGTTCACCTACCTGGTGGACCTTGGAACTCCCAGGAGCCCCCACAGGGTGCTCTATGTCAACAGACTCAAAGCATATGTTGACAGGGCAGACATGGGCTTGCTCATGGCTACAGATGAGGGGTAGGAGGAAGAGAGTGACCCTCTCCCAGACCTGTTGACTCAGAACCCTGATGATGGTTCAGTTGATGGTGTGACCTTAGCTGGCAGCCTCACTGACCAGCAGCAACAGGACTTCAGACAAGTTCTCCAGTCCTTCCGACATATGTTTTACTTGACACCTAGTCAGACTAACTGGTGCACCCATGAGGTGGACACTGGTGACAGTCTGCCTGTGAAGAGTAAAATCTACAGGCAACCTGACCATGTCAGGGACTGCATAAAGACAGAGGTACAAAAGATGTTGGAGCTGGGAGTTATTGAGCCCTCAGAGAGCCCCTGGGCCAGTCAAGTAGTCCTTGTGCCAAAATCTAACACCCAAGATGGTAAGAGAGAGATGAGGTTTTGTGTGGACTACAGGGGTCTCAATGCTGTCACTAGGACAGATGCCCACCCAATTCCCAGGGCAGATGAGCACATAGACAGATTGTCTTCTGCCAAGTTTTTGAGCATATTTGACCTGACAGCAGGTTACTGGCAGATCAGACTAGCTGATGATGCAAAAGCCAAAACTGCTTTCTCAACCCAAGGAGGACATTACCAATTTGTGTTAATGCCCTTTGGCTTGAAGAATGCACCTGCCACTTTCCAAAGGTTGGTGAACCAAGTTCTCACTGGGTTGGATGACTTTTGTGCAGCTTATCTAGATGATATTGCTGTCTTCAGCTCCACCTGGGAGGATCACCTGATCCACCTGAAGAAAGTTTTGGAGGCCTTGCAGAAGGCAGGCCTCACTATCAAGGCTACTAAGTGCCAGATAGGGCAGAGTAAGGTTGTGTACCTGGGCCACCTGGTAGGTGGGGGTCAGGTTCAACTAATGGAGAGCAAGCTCCAGACCATCAAGGAATGGGCTCCTCCAACCACCCAGACACAGGTCAGAGCTTTCTTGGGCCTGTCTGGTTATTACAGAAAGTTTGTTAGGAATTATGGGTCCATTGTGACACCACTTAATGACTTGACCACAAAGAAAATGCCAAAGAAAGTTCAGTGGACAGTAAGCTGTCAGAAGGCATTTGATGGCCTGAAGCAGGCCATGTGCTCTGCATCTATTCAGCAAAGTCCAGATTACTCCAAAGAATTCATTGTCCAAACAGATGCTTCTGAGTTGGGTGTGGGAGCTGTTCTTCAAAATTGAATAAAGATGGTCAAGACCAGCCCATTGCTTTTATTAGCAGAAGGCTGACTCCTAGAGAGAAACGTTGGTCACCTATTGAGAGGGAGGCCTTTGCTGTGGTTTGGGCCCTGAAGAAGTTGAGGCCATACTTGTTTGTTACTCACTTCAAGATTCAGATAGACCATAAGCCCCTCGTGTGGCTAAATCAGATGAAGGGTGAAAATCCCAAACGGCTTAGGTGGTCCATTTCCCTACAGGGGATGGACTTTACAGTGGAACATAGACCTGGGACTGGCCATGCAAATGCAGGTAGACCCTCCAGATATTTCCACTTAGAACATGAGAACTCAACGGGGGAAGGTTAGTCTAATCTCCCTATGTTTGGGGGGGGGGGGGGGTGTAGGAGAGTAGGGTCTGCTTCCTATGGTCACCTCCACTTTTTTCTTTGCTTTACTGGTTTTTCAACTTTAGTGTGGCTGTGGGCCTGCTAATCAGATCCAAAGCCCAGATGTTCTCTCTCTAAATTCATACCAAATTACTTTTGGTACACATCCAATTGGGAATTGGGTCACCTTTGTGAGCCCCTGTATAGTGTACCATAGGTACCCAGGGCATAGGTTCATCCAAGGTATACCAGGGGCTGCAGCATGTATTATGCCACCCTTGGCTGGCCATCCATATTTACTCAACTGGATGATCACTCATCCAGGGCAAGGTCGTGTAATAACCACTTGCTTAGGTATAGTATCCCTATACCTACCATTACAGATAGACAAATATATACAGCATGAAAAATTGGAATCAGCACTCATCAAGGAAATGTTTTGAACAGTCTCTGGTGTCCTCAATAAATCAAGAAATCAGTCTCATAATGAACAGGTCCGGACTTGAATGATACTTCTTTTTCAATTCTTTAATATTAAGATCCACAACAGATTAAAACTTCAGTATTGCATACAAATTCTTCCTTTTAGCCAACGCATTTCATCTCATGAATGAGACTTCTTCAGGGCCTGGTGCTGACCGACCTTAGATGCTTGGACCGTTCCTGGCTACCATGCCTTTCTTGTTGACACAAGATACAGATTCTGATTGACAGAATATCTAATAATCTGCTATGATAAAGGAATTACCATTTTTTTCATTATTATTGACAAAGACAGCTTTATGAGCCCCGAAGAAGTATATAGCCATACCATATACTCTTAAGTGCACTATAATCCTCGCGGTTGAATGCTAACCTTGGTTTGGCTTTATCAAAACATGTCGTGTAAGGATTCCACCCTTCTAGAGGGAGAAGACATGTTGTTCCTGTTAATCCCGGTTAAAGTTAACCAGAGCCTCAGCATCAAAAAATGGATGCTGCTGCCACAGACACAAGTCTGACCTCCTGCTGCTGGGAGTCCTTCCAGCGAGGGAGGCTTGGACAATAGGTTTCCTGTCTTGGGAGGTGCTAGCACCACCCCAGGCATGCCATAGTGTATTGGGGCAGGGAGGGCTGAATGAAATGAGACACTGCCTGGGGTACACAAGGTGCTCCATGCATAGTCTGGTTGAAACCAGTTGCTAGGGCACTCCAGCCCCAGCTCGCGTGCAAAACTGGACAAAGGGAAAGGGGTGTAACCACCCCTTCCCTGGTCCCACCCATAGGAGGGACCTAGCAGGTAATCCAGCCCTTTTAATTCGTATGAAGCTAGGAGCTGAGTCTAGAGACTTTAGATTTATTCTGAACTGAAACTTGAAACGAAACTCTGGACCTTCGACATTCTACTGAAACTAGAAGACTGAAGAATCTCCCTTTTGGTCAAGAGGTGACCACCCTGTGCAAACAGGCACCATCCAGTGATCTGCGGTTTGCTTTATCGATGCTCCCGCTGGAGCCCGAGCACAGAGCCCGACAAGAACTGGACTTTCAGACTTCTTTGACTCCGATCCACAGCCACAGCAAAGCTGAGACCCGTGGCGGCGACGAGAGACGTGGGACCGGCAATCTTGGAAAACTTGCTCATTGCTACTTGTGCGATTCAGAGGCACCCTCGAAGTTGTGCATTGTGGATTGAGAAGCCCGAGCACCTTCTGCACCGATGCACAGCCCTCCACACTCCACAAGTGCCGCATGGGGCCTGTTGGTACTTTTGTGCTCGATGCATCTGTCCAGTTACTTGCCCATTGGCTAGTGGGCTCTGTGACAATGAAACCTTGCACTTGCACTGCTTGACTGGTTGCTCCAGGCAGGCCCCTGCTTCCCTGAAAAGTAGAAGCCCCCCAGACCTTGCTGGTCTACAACAGAAGCCATCTTCGATTCCTGCGTGGGTTGCCTTTGCAAAGGCTTGTTGACTCCAATCCGGTAGCCGATACCGCCAACAGCGAGATCCTTCATTGGACAGTCCCTATCCAGCTCCTGGTTGTCGTCGCACCTCCTGGTTCACGTGGCTGCAGAGACAAGCTTCATGACATCACCTGATTGCTTCACAAAATCGCCAGGTTCCTTCCTGGTGCCTTCCTGGTCACTGGCTAGTGACCCAGGCTCTGTCCCCTCTGCTTTCAGGTATTCTTCATCCTCGATCCGCCCTTGGATCCAACCGGACACTTCTCTCCTACAGCATCTTTTCACAGGTCTCCATAGGATTCAGTGACGAAACCCGACAAAACTTGACACCTATGCACCCTGCTCCCTTGGGTGAGGTAACGCGTGTACTCCAGTGATCCTGTGGGTATTGACTATCCAAGTGTCCTAGTTTTCAGCAGCTTTCTCCTAGTCAATCCGGAAGTGTCCTAAATCAACTAGTTTCTAAGTCTTACGTTCCCATTGTATCCCTATGGTAACTCGAGTGTGTGTTAAGACACTGCACATGCTTCCCGTGGGCCTCTTGCTTCCTAACGTTTGGTAGTTCAGTGTAGCCCAGCGATTCCCTAGGCCCCAGACCTATTTCTTGTTTGTGACGTGGTTCTTATACCACTATTTTAATATATGGTTTGCAACGTCCCTAGGGCTCAACTGTATTTTGTGCAACTTATTGCATGATAATTAAGTATCTTGTTATGTGCTTGTGCCTCTGACCTCATAAAGAGTTCAGAGGGGTTGTGTTAGTAATAAATACATATATATTTTATATATAACCTGTGTGGTGTCCTTTCATTTGGTATTCAAGGGGTTACATATGGTAAAACAGCTGGCTTCACATGCTCTCTGACGTTTTAGCCTAAGACTGCTTTGTCCATGCTACCACTAGGATAGCTGGTCTATAAGGTTGACTTTACAACCATCACCATAAGGGTTGTTCGGACTGATACAGGGTGCCCATTAGAATAGTGGACATCACATATCAGGCTAACTTCTCACAGCAGCGTTTTACTTACTGTACAGATTCACTGTTCACTTCAGTCTCTTTGCCCACTACTTTCTGCTCTGTTTTTTGTTGCCTTTTGCTGCTTTTTCCTGATAGCTGCAGTTTCTCTGTTTGCTTCTGTCTCTTTCCCGCACTGTTTCTGTTCCGTGTTCCATTGCCTTTTTGTCCTTCTTGACTCGCCTTTCCTGCCCGTTTTTTGGCCAACTCTCAGTGGCTCCCACTTTCTGCTTCTTGCTTCCCGCAAGCCCTACCCATCGCCACCCAGCATCCCTCCCTCCTCCCAGGACCTACCTAATGGAATCCACAATGCAGCCGTGCACAGGAGGTGAGCATTTGGCACGCCAAAGGCAAGCCTGTCTGCTCCTGCACCGCGCCCAGCACCAGGAACCTTGATTCTCTCCACCCAACACACAAACACTGCCAATAAGCTCTAAGCTTTCAACACCAGGCTCTGCAACAACAACAAATGCTGCTACACCTCTCCTTGATCAATGGTTGGCCTTTGTCCACATGTACATCAGCCACCAACACCAAGCCGACCACCATGATGCCAAGCCAACTCTGCTGCCTCCTACCCAGTGCTTAATTACTCTGCAACCATGTCACTGAGATCTGGGACACCATCATCTCCCTCGCCATGATGTCATCTTCCTGACTGAGACATGACTTAACCTTTCTTCCACACCAAACATTTATTCAGCGACCCCCAATGGAGACAAGATAACACACCAGGACCGCATCAGCAAACACGGAGGTGCAAAAGCCATCATCCACAAAAAAACATGCAATACACCACTGCCACAGGTGATACCACCCGATCACGGAACCCCTCAACTTTCAGCTCTAAACCGATGGCAAAACCACCAAAAGAGGCAACCTTGCCTAGAGACCTCAAGGACCACACCTTAGTTTCTGCAATGCCATCCCTAAATTAATCTTACCACTCAAATTTGACTCCAAACACCACATCTTACTTGGAGACCTCAACTTTCTCCTCGAAGACCACAACAGTGCCAACACCACCAACCTCCTCAAAAGCATGAACAACATAGGGCTCACCGAAGTAGTCACTGACCCCAGACACACTTCACAGGTCACATGCTCAACCTAATCTTCACAGCCAGTGACAGAGTCAGTTACAGCCATATCACTGAGCTCACCTGGACAGACCACATCATCGTCCACTTCACCGTCACAGGATCCTCAGGAACCACCACCAAGCCCCCCAGCATTTTACAGCACTGTGTGAACTGCGGGAACAAAAAATCAGAATGCCAACAAACCCAATCCCTCAAAACATTCCACACTGATCACCTCGGTCAACCTGGAACAGGCTGTCAAGAACTTCTGCTCATGAATCAACGATTGCGCCAACAGAGTTGCCCCATTCAAAACCACCACACTCAGGCGATCCACCAAGCCAGCCAGCTGGTACTGCACAGAACTGAGAACCATGAAATTCTACTGCAAGTGATTAGAAAGGAAATGGCGCTCCAGCATAGAGCTTACAGACCAAACCACCCACAAGACATCCCACAACCAATACCATCAGCTCCTGAAGGAGATGAAAAGAAGCGTCTTAGCCAATCATGTCGAAGTCAGTGCTAACCACAGCAAAGAACTCTTCAACATCATCGGGGATCTTCATCACTCCTTCTCAAGAATACTGCAATACCCTTATAGACTATCTCTTTGTTCAGAGCTAAGAGTGGGAAGAGTAATCTTCTCCAACCATCTAGATTTTGATATTGGGTCCTCCGAAGTCTCCTCCTTATATATTTGCTGGAAAAACTCCAAAAATGCTTCTCCAATATCTCTGATGGAAGATCTTTCAAGTGTCTCCCCCTCTACAATGATATGCTTTATATGTTTTTGGCCTGATCAGATTTAATTTTCCATGCGAGGACCTTACCCGCGGACTCACCGTACTCAAAGTTGGAGAGCTTACTTGCTTCCCATCTCAGTGCAACCCTCTCTTGAAGAATATTATCTAGCTTCTCTTTTAGGTCTTTACGCTGCTCCTGCTCCATATTAGTCCCATTTCCGGAACTGATACGTTGGTCCAAGGATGCAATATCCTTTTTTATATTGGCGATCTTTGCCCTATATATTCTCCCTCGATAAGAGGACCTGTTAGTTATGTAACCTCTCAAATAGGCGTTATAGGCCTCCCATACTATATTTAACTGGGTAGAGTTTATGTTGGTATCCATGAAAAATTTTGTTTCTTGGATGAGGAGGTCAGTTTCTTCATCCTCTAAGAGAATCGTGCGGTCAAATGACCATAGAGTCTGAGCGGGTTGCTGAGCCGATTTTTAAGAAAAAAATATAGCGGAGTGATCTGATAAGTGCGAGGGCAAGAATGTTAAGTCCTTTAGGGGGTCTCTTAATGAGTAACTAAAAAGAGCGTAGTCAATTCTCGACTTGTGGTTATATTTATGATTGTGGTATGATACGCCAAGTGCTTCGTCTGCTCTCTCCCTCCATGGGTCCGACAATCCGAGCGTTGACATACCAACCCCCAATGCCTGCCTGGATTTCTTACAAGTTAATGCCCTTGAGTTGGGGGATTTATCTAATTTTGGATTGAGTACCAAATTAAAGTCTCCCATCCAGATTATTGGACCTTGAGTTGTTAGGAGGTGACTCTGAATTTTATTCAGATATGAGGGATCATCCTGATTGGGTCTGTAATAGCCAACCAAATGATATGGTCTGCCCTCTAGACTAACTTTAGCGTATAGCCACCTACCACTAAAGTCTTCCTCATGGGCAAGAATCTGTGCTCTTATTTGCTTTTTGAAAATAATTAATATACCACGAATATTCGCATTATGATTGGTACAAATAAAACAGTCTACCCATCTAATTTTACTCAACATTTCCCTCACTTCGTGTTGAAGAAGATGTGTTTCCTGAATGACGATGACCTGCGCTGGAGAGTCCCTCAAATATTGCAATATTCTATACCTCCTACTCTTAACACGCAGGCCATGGACATTCCAGGTAAAGAATTTTATTCCCATCATCTAATGTCCATACCCCTACGCCAACTCATTAGGTAAGTGTAAAAATTACATCTCCCAAGGCGAATTGAACAAAACAAAGATGTATTTGGTAGGATTTGTGAGTGTGGAACGGTGACTGATCGATGAGGATATTTTACAGTGTTACCCCTTCCCCCCCCCTCCCCTCCCTGGAAACCCCCCCCCTTAGTTAATCTGGCCGTTGGTGCCAGATTTTTCTCTCTAAGGAGTCCCCCTTAGCCCAGCTCTGTTGCATATTTTTATATGAAATATAGTCCGGCATACCTAGAGAAGTACTTTTAAGGGGAAACCGTCAGTGTAGAGAGTAGTAATACTGGAGGTGGGTAGTTGTCACAAAGATTTCCAGTCCGAGTTAAAACTCAAAAAATTTTCCCCTTTTTATTTGTTTGTATATATATATATATATTTGTTTTTCTTTTTTTTTTCCACCCCTATTTTTTCTCTTTTTTCCCTTTTCTTTTTTTTTATATATTTAAACACCCTCTGTGAAAATCCCACTTCCCCAATCTCCCTTCTTTTGTATATTTGTTTTATTTTTCCCCTTTTTTTTCCTAGTTTTCCCTTTTTAACTCCATGTCCTTAGGTGTATTATTACCATACCAGACACACACGTGGATAGATAGAAGAAAGAAAGTACCTCCAATAGAGGAGGTGGATCCTAGAATGTCTTTTATCTCTGTATCACTGTGTCTCCCTAATATTTAATCTGAAGGCTACCACTAGATGTTTCCCTGTTGATGGTCGCTAATAGATGTCAGGAGTTCATCTGCCTCCAGCGGGGAGTGGATGTTGTGCATTTTATTGTTATACATAACCCTCAGGAAGGCAGGAAACCTCATCTGGACAGTAGCTCCCAGAGCCCTAAACTTCTCCATTGTCTGGCCCAACTCCCATTGTCTATCAAGGGTAGTTTTCGACAGGTTAGACCTAACAACATAAGAGAAATCTGGAGCTTTTAGAACTGTAGATTTAAGTGCTAAATTCAATATCTTCTCCTTAACAGAATAGGTTAGAAAGTTGACTAGGATCTTCCTTGGTTTTGATCTCCCCTGTTTTAAACGGAACGGATCTCTGTGAGCTCGTTGAATGTCTTTTTCCAGGTCTTCAACAGATTCCTCCAGGTTCAGGGACTCTTTATGCAAGGAAGCAACAAATGTTTTCATTTCACCCCCCTCTTTTCCTTCTGGAACTTTCAAGATTCTGATATTATTCCTCCGCGAGTAATTCTCCAAAGATTCCACTCTCTCTTTTGTTGCATTTCCATCGCGCCTTAAGTAGTATATCTTTCTCATTTGCAGAGTCTAATTTGGCTTTTAATTCGCCTACTGTGCTTTCGAGGGTATCTGTCCTCTCCGAGAGAAGATCTACTCTCTTGTCAAGGGCATCAAACGCCGCTTTTATCTCTTGCTGGCTGCGCTTAGATTCAGCAAACCCACTTTTGATCTTGTGTAGTAAATCTTCCAATGAAATCCTCTCCTGCATCTCTGGAGTTCCACCCACTAAGGGAGTAAGTTTGTTAATGTTTCCCTTAGCCTGAGGAGCTGAAAGCCCGATCTCCTACGAGATATTATGGACAGGAACCCCTGATTCCGTGTCCGAAACTTCTAAAGGGGCCGCCCCTTGGGTATTTTCTATACCGCTCATCTTTCTAATTTCTTCTTGAGGTCTGCAGGAGACTTTTAGGACCTGAGGCAACACCTTAAAGTATGGTCTAAGTGAGGGGGTGAGCCTCACAGCACTACTTTTAGTGTTTTTGGGTTTTAGTTTAGCGCCTAGTTTTAAGTCTTTTAAACCTTTTAAAACAGACAACCGAGGAGTTGTAGCCGCAGTGACTGTATTGACAGAGTTGGCAGAGTTGGCGGTATAATCACCGGTAAAGACAAAAATAGAAGAGCCCTGGGTAGTCTCGCTAGGACCACACTCTAAATCGTTTGCTCCCTCCTTTGCGTTATCAGATCGTCTTGACAGGCCTATTTCGGAGGAAGAAGTGAGGGAATGTATTAAAAAGGTGAAGCGGGGTAAGGCAGCAGGCCCTGATGGTCTCCCTGGCGAACTATTGCGTGTACTAGCTCCCGAAATAGTCTCTGTGCTGACAAGACTATTTAACGACATCTTAGTAAACGGTGTGACCCCTCCTAAATCATGGGGCGAGGCGATTATTGTCCTGATCCCGAAACCCGGGAAAGATCCAGCTAAGTGTGGCTCCTATAGGCCAATCTCGCTTCTAAATAGCGATTATAAGCTCTTTGCAGCTGTGTTGGCGAATTGGTTAGGACGTGATGTTGGCTCAATAATTCATACTGACCAGAAGGGCTTCATAAAGGTTAGACAGCTCTCGGACCTTACGTATGACCTAATCGGGGCAGTGGATATAGCCTCTACGTTCTCTCTTCCTATGGCCATTATGACCCTCAACGCTACTAAAGCGTCCGATCGAGTAAATTGGGCATATTTAGCTGAGACCATGAAGAAATTCGCATTCGGTCCAAATTTTCGGAGATCAATTGGACTTCTATATGCAAACCCCAGTGCAAGCATTATGGTCAATGGTGTATGTACCCAGCCCTTTCTGACTAGGGGAACAAGACAGGGGTGTCCCCTGTCCCCTTTACTTTTTAACATATATATTGAGCCACTTGCACAATCCTTCAGGGACGATTCAAGAATTTCTTCATTTAAATTCGGCGGATGGGAAAGGAAAGTAGGGCTATACGCTGATGATATTGTAATTTACACCAGTGATCCAGCAAACGCTTTTCCCATCGTGGTCAAAAAGGCCAAGGAATTCGGAAATATTTCGGGCTACGACATCAATGCCGATAAGACTGAGCTTATGACGTGGAATATTGCCAATCCGGGCGTTGGGGCGACGCCCTCAATCCGTTACCTTGGAGTCAAAATAACGCAAGATATTGAAGTCTTAGCAAAAGTTAACCTAGATATGGTCGCCAGAGAGTGTGGGGCCCTCTTGAGATCTCGGGTGGGTCTTCGATTATCAATTTTCGGGAAGGTTAACATTGTAAAGATGTCTATCCTTCCGAAACTGACTTTTATTTTCAACACAATTCCCCTTGCATTTGACTCTAAGCAACTTCTTAAGTGCCAACAAGAAATACATTCCTTTATTTGGGGCTATAAAGCCACGAGGTTGGCTTGGAAAAAATTGAGGAGGAGGAGGGAAAAAGGTGGATTGGCCCTCCCAGACTTGCAGTACTACTCTTGGGCATTCCAGCTTTCCCACTCAAGAATGCTCTTGAAGTCACCAGATTTCACTTCAAATGGGAATTTATTTAAAGCAATGCTGATAGGTGCAAACCTCCCATTAGATGGGTTTTTATTTAAGTTTTGAGATCAAAAGTTTTTCAAGAAGGTGAGGCTGAAGACTCTATTAACACAGTTGAAGTCATGGGTACAAATTAAACGTAGAGTGGGGTTGGCATACTACTCTAATTACGCTCGGATTTGGGACTCTCATGGGCTTCCATTGTGCCTGCAAGATTCTCTGGCAACCCCCTTAATTACAGCTGGGCTTTCTAGATGGGGTGAATTGTTATATGGAGGCATCTTGATAGGGTGGGAGGACCTTAGGGAGAAAGTAGGGCCGACACTATCAAGATTTAAATACACACAAATCAGTAGCTGGGCCAGAGAATTAATCAGGAAAGACCCTAATACCGGGAGACTTAGTCCTCTAGAACAACAGCTAGTCGAAAACCAGATAGGAGGTAAGGAGGTGGCTCTTTGGTATTGGTCCATATTGGAAGAGATAGATGGGGATTTTAATCTCCCAACGGAGCTATGGGGTAGAGATATTGTGGCACTAGATGAGGACTGGTGGATAGAATCCTTTTCCCTTTTGTATAAATTGGTTAAACCCGCCTGGCTTAGACTAAACCACCTGTTTACTTTACACCGGGCATATCTCTCCCCTTAACGTTTATCCAAATATCAAGAGGGGAAATGCTGTAATTAATGTCAACTGTTAGCAGCCTCCTATATACATATGTTTTGGGACTGCCCCCACATATCTACATATTTACATATCCACATATCTACGTGTCGGACCTTGCAAATGTCATCAAAGCATTTGGGATGAGCCTGACCTCCTACGCTGATGACACCCAATTGGTACTGGCTATCAAAGGGGACGGGGAGGAAGTGGCCAATCGATTCACAAGAGGAATGATGGCAATAGGTGACTGGATGGCCACGAATTGTCTGAAACTCAATTCAGAAAAAACTGAAGTGGTCATCTTCGGTCACCTCTCCCCGGGCTGGTCACCTGTCTGGTGGCCACCATCTTTCGGTCCCCCGCCGAGTCCAGCTAGCAAAATGAGAAATCTAGGCGTCATCTTCGATGCTGGCCTCAATTTTATGGCACATGCGAATACAACTGCGGCTTCAGCTCATATGAAATTGAGAATGATTAGGAAAATTCTACCTTTCCTACCGAACACGGCCAGGAAAACACTGGTCAGCCCACTAGTCCTGTCCTCCTTGGACTATTGTAACGCTCTATTCTTAAATGCCCAAGTCCGAGTGACAAATAAGATGCAGTCAATCCAAAATGCAGCCGCACGAATGCTGACTGGGATCCCCAAGTTCGCACCAGTTACAAACATCATTAGGGATCTCCATTGGCTCCTGATACGCAGCCGTATCAAATTCAAATCGCTGTGTATTGTTTACAAGTCACTCAATAATCAAGGTTCCCACTTTCTCAAACAGAATCTTCTCCATCATGTCCCAACCCGATCTCTTCGTTCCTCTATTCAGAACTTCTTGGCTGTGCCTCGCACTAGAACAGTCACCTGGGGCGACAGGCGTTTCCTGGTTGCAGCCCCTAGACTCTGGAACACCCTTCCTGCACATATCCGAGCAAGTCCCTCCCTGTTCACATTCCGCAAACAGCTAAAGACGTGGTTATTTGACCAATAGCCTTGTATATATTCTTTACCCCAGTTGCTGATCCATCCCTTAATTAGCGCCGAGACGCCCACGGGTACTCGCCGCGCTCTACAAATGTCAATAAATAAAATAAATAAATAAATAAATAAATATCTTCTTATTGGACGGAGATCAAAGCACCTTTGGATTCAATTATTAAGACCAACATTTCCTTAACTTTATCACTTATCATTTTCGTTTTTGACCAGAATATCACTGGGGTAGCGCGGTCATTTATATTTTATGCCATCCTGTTGGTAAGACGGCAGATATGCATGCATTGGGTGGATACCACCCCCCCCACTCACTCCGCATGGCTAACCTCACTTTATGAAACCTCCAAGATAGACTTGAAAAGATCATGTAGAGTCCAGAACCTCACATTTTGGACATTTTTGACAGAGTGGAAGTGAAGCTTTCTTTGCCTTCTTGGGTTTTTTTTTTCCCCAAAGATCCGATGATTAAGCCCACCTACTCAATGGTTCAGTATTGTGGTCTGCCCCGATTTCGATATTTACATACTGGCTTTACAGGCACGAAGTTGCCTTGAGATCGTTAACAAGATGCATGGTTGTTCCCACCAACTCATAAAAAGTTCTGCCTAGGTGTGTAGCGGCTCAATTTCCAGGGCCTTGCTCCCAATGGCAGTGAGCTGGTCGGGTTGTCTTCTCTGCATCTAAGGGACGTGTGCCGGGCAGATGAGGATTTAAAAAAAAAAAAAAAAATACCCTTATAGTCTTCCTCCACTACAGGACCTCAACAATCTACAAAAATTACGAACCCCAACCGACCTCGCAACCTCAACCACCTGTTCACCACCTGGGACCAGCTCACCACACGAGACACTACTGCCTTCATGGAATCACTCCACTCAGGAGCTCCCTTTGACCCCTGTCCCCACCACATATTGAACCTCGGGAGCACAAAAATCAGCAAGGAGCTCATCACCATCCTTAATCCATCATTCACCTTGGCCATCTTCCCCTAAGACTGGAAACACTCAGAGGTCAAACCCCTTCCCAGGAGTCCTTCCCCTGACTCCAGTGAACTCAAGAACTACAGCCCCATCTCTCTACTCTCTTTGCCCGCCAACGTTATTGAGAATGCTATCAACTGCCACCTCATTGAATACCTAGATAAACAACAGTCATCTGGACCCCTTCCAACCACAGCACTGAAACCGCCCTGCTCGCTGCAACCAACAACATCAGAACCCTACTGGACTGGGGAGAATCAGCTGACCTGAACCTCCCTCACTCTCAGCAGCATTGCATACTGTATCTCACCACAGCCTCATCAAGAAGCTTTATTGACATGGAATCCACTGCCAGGGCCAACTTCTACTGGTGCATGACGAGTCACTGACTGGATAGAGCACAGCTGTATAAAACAAAACAAACAAAACAGAAGTACTGATCTTCGGGAACAACACAGCCCCATGGAACAACACATGGTAGCCTCCAAAAGCTAGGACACTCTCAAACGCCCACGGTCCCTGCCCGCAAGCTTGGAATTATCTTAGACAACAAGCCCACCATGAAGAACCATATCAACACAGTTTCTTCTACCTGCTTCCTCAATCATTGCATGCTTCGTAATATCTTCATAAGACTCCCTGTCAACACCGGGCCTATGGTCTTTAAAGCTTTTATCACCAGCCAACTGAACTACAGGAACAGACTTTACGTAGGGGCCTCCACTCACCTACTCAAGAGACTGCAGACCATAGAGAGCCCAGCGGCTAGACTAAACCTCGACCTCCCCAGACAGACCAACCTCAGGAACCTTCACTAGCTCCTCATTCAGGAGAGATGTCGATTCAAGTTGTTGATCCACACCTACAAAACCCTCCACAATCAAAGACCATCCTTCATCAACCACCGCACAAACTTTCACCAGCCATCCAGACTCCTTTGTTCCCTCTCCCACTCCCTCACACACACCCTGCATCCACTGAAGCAACAGAGGAGGACGCTCCTTCTCCCACTTCACTGCTAAGGCCTGGAACAACCACCCCAAGTATCTCAGGACATCAACTTTTCTTCAAGAAATCAGGAAAGGAGTCAAGACCTGCTGTTTAACTCAACCACCCAGATCAGCATAGTTTGCAGTGCCTGGATACCATAACAGGGGTTTGCAATGCTTTACAAATCCTGATTGATTGATGTAATCCTCGGTTGGCTGAAAAGATGATTTGAGTTAGAGAAAGTTCTCTTTGCACAACGCCATGTATGTTTCAATTAGTAATCATGCTTACTTGATTTTTCCAATTCTTCTTAATATTATTTCTCATATTGAAAATTAAATAATAACAATTCTTAAACAAAATGGAGGGGTATTTGATTGTTACCAATGGTTATATGTCAGTAAATCTGCACAAAACATTTGTTCATATTTGTCTTTCAACACTACAAAATAGTGACTAGGGTTCGTACGCCCCTCCGTTCTAACATGTTTATATTTATTTTTGTCTCTCATGTCCTCAGAAGCCATCCAAATGCATTATCCTAGTACTGAATCTGTCCTGCACTTCTGAAATAGAGAGCTACTCCGTAAAAGTATAATATGTGGGTTTTTACAATCTCTCCATAAACACCTGTTTCTAATTTCTTTATAATCCGACACAGCCAGTAGCTGATTACAAAGAAAAGACATCAGAAGTCTGCTGTAGTAAGTTATTGCAGCCCAGTTCCCAAGTCACAATGCCTGCTGCCAGAGCCAGTAGCCAAGGTGAAAGGAAGGTCAGGTCACACAGCAGCAGTTTAATGCAAGGAAAACAAAATGTTGGTTTTCTTTGTTTTGCTCTATTTTCCTAGTGTACAGTGACTAGCACAAAGAATATGGTTATTTTTCTGCATTCCTTAGCTAATTTTAGAAATGTTATAATCGTTCTGCATGTTTCTACAAGTGCTAATCTATAGCAGCTTTTAAAAAAAATAAACTTACTGGTATTGAACTGTTTCTAATATCTATTTGCAGCAAATATCTAACAGGTTTTTGATATGTTTAATTTTGCACTAGAGGTTCTCTAGTCATATTTGCAAACATGCTCTCTTTTTCGATCCTTCTGTAAAGGCAGTGGTCAAAGTGGGCGGGATCGGAAGGGCAACGGTGTGCCCCTACTTCTTTTACTAAAACAATTCTGTTTACCTACTTTTTCTTTTCAAAACTGTGTCCCAGGACGGCAGAAATAGCAAAGGCATTCAGATAAGGCTCAGCTTGCTTTCGTGTACGTTCCTAGACGGGCAGAGAAGGAAAAGGACTCTGTTGCTTCCTTGCTGCCCAGGGAAGACACAGACAATCTCCTCTACTTTTCTGTACTGGCAGCTGCCTCCTCTCCCTTCTCTACCGATTATTCCATCTCTTTCGGTATTGCTCCTCACTTACTGAAAACCGTGACTTGAAGAAACGGTTCACATCCTCTCTTTCCTTCTTTCATTTAGTTGCTTCACTGTGAAATGGAGCCAAAAAACACTCTTGCGGGAAATGCCCTTTATCTGACATTTTTCTATTCCAAAGTGCAGGCTCAGAATGGAGAGAAATAAAAGATTTTAAATATGAAAAATAAATACATAACTAAATAAAGCAAGACAGAGTGGTTGCAAAGTGGCCAGATTGGTTTTATTCACATCCAAACGCATCAGCCTCACTTTCCAGACTTTGCAGTGAGGCACTACTTTAGTTGTCTCATCTTTCTTTGAACAGCATTGTTGTCCCCAGTTGGGGAAGTGGACCATTCCATTCCTGAATGTATTGCAATACCTGGTTGATGGGTGGAATGGAAAACAAAATGTGAACCATGGCTCTGTGTTTATGGATGTGGTATTTTTAAACCATACTGCCTATGTTTTGTAAGGATATAAGCAATGGACATTGAAACGGTTCCCTTCAGGGCTCTGTAGTCATGTCCTTAACTTTTCTTGTGAAACCACTCGCTGATTTCTGAATAGTGAGTGGCAGATCGTTAAGGTAACCACGTTGTTTCTGCATCTTACATTTCACATGCTTTACTTAATCTTGCATTCCCTATGAGAGTTTGTTTTCACTTTTTTTTAGGCAGCATATTACTCTTATCAAGTGCATAATTTGAATTGAGCCACATCCAAGTGTTTATAGCGGGCAAAATTAAGTTGTAGCGGAAGGCACTGCAAGTTACTCTCAGTGGGGCAGTATGGTGTTCAGTGGGGGAGAGGATGTGGCACTATGCCCAGAGGTGTCGAATTTGGAACTGGGGAACCGGGTTCAGCCTTCATGACCAGACTACTCTGCTAAGGGAGTATATTCCCATGCTAGACCTTAGAAGGCCCAACTAGACCTTAGAAGGCCTGATATCTTAGCACAAGCAGGTGTACCCTTGTGGTGTCAATTGTGGGTTAACCTTGAAGGACTGTCCACCACAATCCATACTGAAGTTCATCTCCAGTCTTGCGGGCAGGCTGATGTAAATAATTAATTTACTCTCTTAATTTCTATGCAGGTAAGTACTTAATCAATAATAACTCAATCGGAATGAAGGAAAACAGAGTCCGTGGTGCAAGAGTTTCTAAGGGTTTTATTCCTCATAAAGGAATCAGGATATCATGTTCTGACCACCACACAGGGTGTCAGAAGGGATAGATGAGCGCGCCGACGTTTATTGACAATACATAGCTTATATACTTGATTTACATCATAATGTTCAATGTAAGAGGCGTAACAGCTGAGAGAAGACAAGATAACAGTATACACGTGGTGCTAGTACATCATCAAGAGGCGTAAGCTAGGCGTAACTAGGCGTGTGTGCTAGAAACGTCACTGATAGGTGACGCAAGTGGGTGGCACCAAGGGGTAGTGCTAACAGAATGTTGCAATGTCAGCAGAAATCGGAAGCTTGGATGCGTGCGCAGCTGCATGACGTGTGATAGACGGGGTGCAGGGGACTTGACATTTACACTGACGGGAAGAGACAGAAGTCTGGCATGTCAGATCAACTTGTGCTTCTATCATATCTGATATCTGATGTTTAGGAACTAAGCTATCTGGGCAGAAAGGTCTCTAGAGCAGAAGCTATTCTATACTTGCTGTGAGTGCGTGTATAAGCGCCTGAGTGTCTGTATGAGAAGCGTGGGGGCACGGGGCCTTCCATGGAAGCATGGCAACAGAGGCTATGAATTACTTGCATAAAGACAGGTCGGCCCTTTAGCCCTGTAGCTGAGGAAGGATGTTTACTGAAGCTAGTAGGCTGGAATGTATCTTCGGGGAGGAAAACAGATAACTCGAAGGTTATAGTCAATCTTGGCAGGCAGCAGGCTGAGCTGAGCACGGAGGGCCGCGCTAGAAGTAAGTCAGAGTTCACGGGTACGGGGGCTGCTTGGGCAGAGGCCCTCGCAGTCAGAAGCCAGAAAAGAGGCTCGATGGCAGAGATTCAGGGCCTACTTTCAGTCAGGCTGAAAAACGTAGGAGTACACTTCAAAAAGACGTTGGCATAGCATACTTAGGAACGGACCATCAAACCCATTCATGGTGGGTCTGAAAGAGGACAAGTTAACGTTGGACGCAAATGTATTTGCGTCTTCATAGCTGGTACAGGAGGGAAGTTACATGCACTTTTAACTCGTACATGGAGTCGGTGGGGTACTCGCTAGGGAACACAACATGACCATAAAATTTATATTACCTCATTCCCTCCTTGTTCCCTACGGACCCTTCATGATATATCGATCCTCATAAATCGATCGGTTTGTTCTTGTAACATTATATGTTCGTCTTTCTTTCTTTGACTGTTTGAGAGGCAACTGGAATGCTCAATGCAGGATGTGGCACACAGTCCACATATCGCTGGCCCACACTGCAGGCATAGGCAACAACTGAATACTATAACAAGACCAATGCCTAGGAAGGATAAGATCTTCCATCCCCAAGCTGTTAACGTAGTCCAGAACCAACCGGACCAAGTCCAGGTGCCTGGATTCTGATGTATCTGATTTGCAATTTTATGTAAACGGGTGATAGCTTGATAGACAGATGGTGCATTTTGTGGAATGAAAACACAGCAACTTGACCCGATGACCTTACAGGCTCCACCTCTATCTGCCAAGATGACGTCAATCACAAGACGATTTTGAAGGACAACAGTCCGTATAGCGGACTGCTCCTCTGTTAGGTTACCTAGAGCGGAGGCAGTTTCGTTCACTACTGCTTCAAGTGTTCTCGTTAATCTGCGTATTAATTTACTGTTTTGGACAGGTCCTAGGAAGAAAAAGAATCCTTTATTGAAATCAGTGTACTGTTCCCATGCCGTTTCTGTGTAGTCGACAAGGGGAATATCTCTTTTGGGTCTATTTGGTGCTAGATTCGTGTTTCTATGGTAATCAGGAGGAGCTAGGAAAACAGGTGGCAGAAGGAATGCAATGTAACAGGTACCGTCCCAATCTGGAGGCAAACGTATGTATGCGGTATGACCACAAACAAAGTAGGAATGACTGGTAGCTTTAAAAGACGATTTACCATGGTCACTGAACTCGACCACAGTAGTGCATTTACTATGACCTACGTGTACTGAACCTTTCTTGCTAACACATAATTCACCTGTGACTGGTAGTACTAACATATGGGGCAGAACTGGAGCAGTTTCAGATTCAACAGTGAGGATCATAAGGCTAATTGTGTAATTACCTAATCCATATACTTCATTTTCTAGATCAGTTCCTATTCGAGTGGGAAGTCCCTCTTTATCAGGATAACAGACGTTGAGCAGGACTAAGTTCAAGTTTCCCCAAACCCAGCCCCCATCGAAAACAGCAATATCAGGATCTAAAGAATTAATTATTTTAAACCATGCTCCACAGGAGCCATTGTGAGTGAATGGGTACGGAAAGAGAGGCAGAGCTCCCTTGTAATTCTGGTAGGGAGGGAGTCGGCCACATATCCAACAGTCTGTAACATTACTTGTCTGATGGGAATGGTGTAACATACTAATGAATGTATTGTTGCGCAGCGCAAGTCTGTAAGAGAGTTCATGTGCAGGAAGTTCACTAAAAGTGTGTTCAGCAGAGACATTGTAAGCAGATTGTTCACGCCTGAAAATAGGCCAGTACATAGGAAGCAGAATGCTGGCAATAATAATTAGAATGCTCAGAATAAACATGATTATTAGTGTCACTATGCAGTGACTACGAAGTGATTTGCAATATGTTCTTCTCTTTTCCTCTCTCTCTCTAACTCGATCTAGGGGATACATGTCAGAAACTATTTAACCGATTCACCTAGGGGAGGACTTAAACAATTAAACTGTCTGACTTGCTAGATCGAAGCTTCATACGGAAAAGTTCTTGAGGAGTCTTTTCTCTTTTAGGCACAGTAACGTCTTGTGCTTCAACACAGTCTTTGGTGGGGGTGGACGAGTCAGAGTCCTGTTTCAGTCCGTTTTTTAGTTCATTGCATAGCTTGATGTGACTCGTGTGGACCCACCCCTTTCTCCCCTCGATTTTCACGGCGGTCCTGGTGGTAAGCAGAACGGTCTTCGGAGACTTCCAGCGGGGCTCCAGCGGACTTTTCCGGTCGAAGTTCCTGACGAGTACCAGGTCCCCTGGACGGACCTCATGCGCCTTTACATCGGTGTTGTCAGGGAAGGCTGCGGCAACCTGTGAACGACATGATTGGAGTGCAGACATCAAGGAGGCAAGGTAATCTGTCAACATGTTACAATCAACATCAGTGATCTTTTTCGGAACGGGCGTCCCCCACATATTCGGCGGTCTGCCAAAGACCACTTCGTACGGGGATAGCCCTGATCTTGAGTGGGCAACCATTCTCATGTAGAATAGTGCCACGGGCAGGGCGACTATCCAGTCGACCCCTTTTTCCTGACAGATCTTGGCAAGACGGATTTTTAGTGTCTGATTATGCCTTTCTACAAGGCCAGCTGCTTCGGGATGTCGGACACAGTGGAACCTCCACTGATATCCTAGCAAGAGGGAAACTTGTTTCATCAGCTCGGACGAGAACGGCTGTCCGTTATCTGAATACACGACACGGGGCAAACCGTACCGTGGGAAGAATTCACGAACCAACTGTCTGGCAGTGGTCGGAGCAGTGTAGTCTGGGACTGGGTATGCTTCGGTCCAGCGGGACAGAGCACAAACAATTACAAGGACATACTTAAATCCTCTACAGCTATTCATCTGGATATAATCCATCTGGAGGACTTCAAAAGGGTGATCGGGAGGATGGAATCCACCTTGCTCAACAGGGACACTTTTACCTGGATTGAACTGACAACAGATCATGCAAGTACGCACTTTCTGTTTTGCTGCTGCTCGTAAGTGTTTGTTGTACCAGAGATTCTGTAAACTGTCTAACATGGCTTTCTCTCCAAGATGGGCAGGACTATGTGCTGTATTTATCATGACTTGAACCATTGAGTCGGGGAGAAACCATATAGATTTTCCCTTCGTTACCCAACCTTGATCTGTCTGAATCCCTCCTAGTTCAGTCCATTTCTTTATCTCCTCTGGAGTAGCATGTGTCTGGATGTCAATTACGTCTAGGGCGGGATCTCTAACTGTCATACACTGTGTTTGTACTATTGTCTTTGTCACATCAGTAGTCTGGGTGTGAGTCAATGCTGTATGTTTTGCTGTCTGGTCTGCCAGGTCGTTACCCTGGGAAACAGAATCTGTGACTTTGGTATGTGCCTTACACTTCATGACTGATATGCCCGAGGGCAAATGTATTGCTTCTAACAGTGCTTGAATGAGGGGGCCATGTTGTATCTTGGCCCCATGAGAAGTCAGAAAACCTCGTTCTTGCCAGAGGACTCCGAAGTCGTGTACAACTCCGAAGGCATAGCGGGAATCTGTGTATATGTTAACATTTCTGTTCTTGGCTAGAATACAAGCTCGGGTCAGAGCGATGAGCTCTGCTGCTTGAGCAGACAGGGTGTCAATACGATGTGTTTCTTTAATTTCAGTTTCAGTGGTCACGGCGTACGCGGCCACTAATTCTCCTGTACTTGTTCTCATGCATGAACCATCCACATAAAGTGTCAGGTCTGGATTTGTCAATGGGACATCTGTTAAGTCTCGTCTAGGCTTAGTTACTGCATTAATTATTTCTATACAATCATGCGGAGCTGGATCTGTCGTAACTGTAGGTAACAGTGTTGCTGGGTTCAGGATGCTGCAACGTCTGATTTCTATGTGTGGCTGGAATAGTGTTAATTCATAACCTGTCAGTCGTGCTATAGTTAAGTGTTGAGTCTGGGTTCTGTTTAACAAAACCTCTACAGAATGTGGTACTTGAACTGTTAACTGATGACCTAAAACAATTGAATCACTTTGTCTTATTGCTAACGCTGTTGCTGCTACTGACTTTAAGCACGCAGGGAGTGCTTGAGCTACTGAATCCAATGTACTAGAAAAATAAGCACAAGGCTTATGTGAACCTGCTTGGTCTTGAGTGAGGACAGACAACGCTGTACCATCACGTTCTGTAACAAAAAGTGTAAACGGTTTGTTGTAACATGGTGTCGCTAAAACTGGTGCTTGGCATAAAACTTTCTTTAATTCTTCAAAAGCTTGTGTGTGTTCCTGAGTCCATGGGAGGACAGTCGAAGTTGCTGCCTCCTGTGTCGTTAACTGGATGAGTGGTTTAGCTAAAAATGCATACTGGGGAATCCATTGTCTGCAGTACGAGGTGAGGCCTATGAAGGCCCGCACTTCCTTTTGTGTCTTGGGTTGCGGCATGTTCACAATTAACTGAATGCGATCGGGAGTGAGCTGTCTCCCCACTTTGGACAGTAAGTGACCCAAGTACACAACTTGCTGAGCACAGAATTGTAGCTTCGAAGGAGACACCTTGTGTCCCTTGTCAGCCAGGAAATGTAAAACTGTCAGTGATGCTTTTTCACATTCGGGCTCACTTCGTGCGGTGATCAGCAGATCATCGACGTATTGTAGTAAAGCGGTGTTAACTGGCATTTGAATACAATCTAGTTGTCTTTTCAGTGCTTGACTATAGATGCTGGGGCTTTCTGTAAATCCTTGAGGTGCGCGCGAAAATTTGAAACTGCGTCCATTTAAACAGAATCCGAAGAGATATTGGCTCTCGGGATCAATAGGCACGCTGAAGAAGGCGTTCTTGAGATCAATTACAGTAAAGAACGTTGCTTCTGAATCAATAGCAGTCAATAGAGATGATATATCGGGGACCACAGGATACTGTGGGATAATGCATTTATTCAATTCTCGAAGATCAATCACCAGCCGATATACTGGCGGTGCATTGGGATCAGTACGTTTAAGAATCGGAATGATGGGTGAATTACAGATATTGGAGTCGGTCTCGACGACCACTCCTTGGGCAATGAGCTCTTCAATGATTTTCAGTAAAGCCGCTACAGCATCGGGTGGTAACTTATATTGTCTGATTCTGGGTAATACAACACCTGTCTTGAGGGTAACACGGTATGGTGTAATGTGCATACATCCTACATCAGTTGGGCCTTTTGCCCACAAGTAATCAGGTACATTTTTCAATCTGACGTCAAACTCACGAAGAACGTAATGACCCTTGAAATCCCGTAGAAAGAGTCTAACCCCCTCCGGGGAGCAGCATATTATAGCTCCTAGAGCTTTCAGTGTTTTAATTCCTAACAGATTTTCCGGACATGATTTTGTTAGTAACAGGTCTGTAACGCGTGATAACGGACCCACAGCCAGGGGAACTGGTTCTGATACTTCATTTACAATAGGCTGTCCTGAAAACCCAAGGGAAACGTTTTGTGAGCCTGAGAGGGGTGCCCCTGGAACTTCGTCATGACTTATTGTAGTGCGACTTGCCCCTGTGTCAATTAAAAACTTTCTATCTTTCCCCAATACTTGACTGTGTACATAAGGACCTTCTTGATCTACAGGAATCTCGATAAGAGGCAAGCCACCTTCCCTCTCTAGGCTGTTTCATGTATATCGGGAATATTCGGGGTAAGCGGACTGAGCATATTGGTACATCTGTTGTGAGACTTGCTGAGTTGCAGCAATGGGCTGTGGCTGTGGTACTGCTACGGTCTGTGCTGTCTGTGCAGATGCATGCATGGGCTGTGTATTCTGTGTAGACTGATGCTGGTTATGGTCTTGTCTAGGAGGATGCGGTCTCTCTTTAGTTTTTCCTGTCGCTATGTTATGTTTCAGAACTGCACATTCGTGTACGTAGTGACCTGGCTGCTTGCAATAATTGCATGTCCCTTTAACAGGAGCTGCAGTGTGACTTGTCTGGGTCGTACCTTTTCTGTGACTGTCGGATGGAACCGTCTGGGCTACTAACATTTTCATTTTCGTGTCTTTCATACGCTTCTGTTCCTGATCTTGTTCTTCCCTAATTCTATTCTGGTGATATTGTAACATTTGTAACATCTGGGATGGCGTATTTGCTTGCCATGTACTCTCGACTTTATACACTCTATTTTTAACTAACGGTAGGGAATTCTCGACTAACTTTGATACAAAAAGATGTGGGTACGACTCGCTACTTGGCTGGAGGCCACTATTGATAATAAAACATTTCTCGAATCTAGAATAAAAGTCGCTAGTATCTTCATCATGTTTCTGTTTACAGGACGAGATTGCATCCCAATCCTCCTTTCTAGTTGTCAATAATCTGGGCAGGACCTGTACTATTAAACCTGGTAATGCTTTAGTTTTGTCCCCAAGGCCTAACCCTGGAACCCGTTTTTTCTCTTCGTCTTCTATTTCTGCCCAGGCAATCTTTGCGTCTCCCACCTCCCAGTCCTTTTCCTTTAATTTCTCGAATATACCCGTAGGCAATAATACTTTCAACATTTTCATGATATCATCATATGTGTAGTCCCCCATTAATAACATGTCTTTAAGCTCTCTATGGAAACCTGCAGGGTCTTTATCATGGCATGGTACTAATTTCTTCATTTCTAACAGTTCTAACTTAGTCAGAGGCGTGTGTACATACACGCGTTTCAAAGTTTTATCCTCACCCATGACAGGGTGCACTTCTCGTAAGGGGTTCTGACTTTCAATACCACTCCCGCACTGCATATGGTACATTTTCCTTTCTGGGGGTGGGGCGGGAACATATTCAGGACTTACAAAGGTATCATATCTGCGTCGTTGTTCTAGAATTATTTGAACTAATTTAGTGCTTAGGCCTCTCCATCTATCCATCAGTAGTGCTTCTAGTGTCTCATGTAAGGGACCTGGATCGGAATAATGTTTTCTGTACTTAATGAGAAGGTGCTGAATCATATATACCCCTGCTAATTTCTGTTCGTCGGGGGAGAGGTTCAGAAATGTCTGTGCTACGGTGTCATCATTATATATGTCTGCATTTTCGGCCCATGATACCGCAGATCGGGCTAATTCTTGTTCATCCATAGAATTGAGTACATGGTACCCAACTCGATCTCGAAGCCGTTTATCAGTTTCCTGGAACTGATGCTCAGCAGAATTCGGATTCGTTAAGGCAGAGAAGAAAACTCTCTTGCTTTCTGGACGGATACCCTTCCTAAGATAAGTTCCCTTACCTACATATGCTATAGTGCTTGTAGTTGGTTCTAGTTCTTCAGATTCTTCTTCCTCCTCGGAGGGAGCCTTTTCTTTCTCTTTGTCGTGTACTGCTATCACTGCCTTCTTAATCTTTTTATACATGGCCTCTATGCAATTTTGTCTGTCATGTTTTCCGTCGGCTATATTTTGACCCCACTTGTTCAATGCATCTAATTCACTCTGCTCTGTTCCGGGCCTGTCTCGTTCTCTTATTAGACAATTTATGAAAAATCGTAGTATCAGTGCTTGCATGGTAACTTTCTGTTTCTCCAGGGCATCCTTAATACTGTCGGGGTCCTTTCCCGTTTGAACGAACTCATATATTCTATCTAGGTGCTCCTTCATTCCTGCATAACATAACAAACTATCAGTAGCAGATCTTAACCGTAAAGACGCTAATACCATTAAGTCGTCCTGTCCAGGTTCTGGATCGTATCTACAAACTGACATATTTTCTTTTAGTGCATCTAGACGGGATGAATTAGAAGAACGGGGGGATCTGTACGTAAGAGGACTCTGCATACCTCTGAGATTTAATCTGTGAGTCGGTGGCGGGGTCTGAAGACCCGCGGTCGCACCTCCTGAAGCGGAAGCTTGGGCATTATCTCTGTGTGTAGTCAGTATCTGAATTTGTCTTTTAGTAGGATCTGATTGAAGTGGTTTCGGTAACTCGGTTTTAGGTGAGGGAAGTGGCGGAGCTGGCGGAACGGAACTAGTCTTTTTCGGTGTCGGCTGAGAGTGATCTTGGGGGGCAGTACCACCCCCGGCCCTGTCAGTAGGCAGGGCACGAACAGGCAGATTGGTGTAAGCTGGCGCTACATCTTCGAGATATGAATTTAGGAATATGTCTTTAGTAGTCTTATGCATTACTTTAGTTGGAACTAATGGTGACGGCAAATTTTTCGGTATTTCTGAAATGGCGTCAGGGGTACCATCGGCCAAAAGATACATGTTGTTCACTTTGCTATTTTGGATACGGTCTATTTGTTCTACTTTTACTCGAATTCCCTCAGTAACTAATTCGTTTTCTTGGGCTTTTTCTGATTCTTTAAGCCTGTCTTCTCTACGGAGTGCTCTATCAGCACGTTTACGTGATTCCTTACGCCAAAATTCTATGGCGTCTTTCTGAGATTGTCTAGCTTTCTTTTTCCGTAATATTTCTTCTACCTTTATGATGCACTCGGCATCCCATGTTCCGTTAACTGGCCATCGGTATCTTTCCTCTAAGTGCTTGGTATAATCGGTCCATAACTCTAGATACAGGATGGCGTCTATGCCATGTTTATTATACATAAAATTACCTGGAGTGTCCCTAGGGGGGATTGGAATCTCTTCCTCTAACATCCCTTTCCTAGTTCCTATCTGCTTTAATTTGTTGAAAAACGGCATTGTGCCTACTTGATACTGGAATGCTTGATCCTTGATACTTAATGTCAACTGTAACTATTTATACAAAAACACAATAATGCACAAAAACAATCACATTCATACCACGACATTAATCACATGAAACATTTAAAGACATAGTTAACTTCCCCCTAGTCTGAATGTACCGCTCAACGATACAGATACACTGCTGTAACAGTGCAGAAATTCGGAATACTTTATATACTGCTAAACAGTACAGATACACTGCCTAAAAACAGTGCAGACCGGACTTGCGTACCCAAACCCGTCTAGATACGACCCAGCAATGGTACTCACCGGGAAGCACGGAAAACAGAAGGCCTCGGAAAACTCGACTGGACTCGACTCGGAACTTCGGAAAACTTCGGAAAACTTCGGAAAACTGGTGGGCCTCTTCACACCTCGGACCTTGCTTCCTTCGGCTGGGCTCTGGTCGGGATCCTCCGCACTCCTCACCGCCTCGTCTGGGCACTGATCGCAGTCTTCGTCACCTCCGTGTGTCAGAGGGGGATGCAGGAAATCCTGCCAGTACACGTGTTGTCCGTCTAACTGATGGCAGGGGACACGGATTGCAACGCACCTTCCGGCGCGTGAGGTGGGGGAGGGGTCCCTGTTCGGGCGCCAAAATGATGTAAATAATTAATTTACTCTCTTAATTTCTATGCAGGTAAGTACTTAATCAATAATAACTCAATCGGAATGAAGGAAAACAGAGTCCGTGGTGCAAGAGTTTCTAAGGGTTTTATTCCTCATAAAGGAATCAGGATATCATGTTCTGACCACCACACAGGGTGTCAGAAGGGATAGATGAGCGCGCCGACGTTTATTGACAATACATAGCTTATATACTTGATTTACATCATAATGTTCAATGTAAGAGGCGTAACAGCTGAGAGAAGACAAGATAACAGTATACACGTGGTGCTAGTACATCATCAAGAGGCGTAAGCTAGGCGTAACTAGGCGTGTGTGCTAGAAACGTCACTGATAGGTGACGCAAGTGGGTGGCACCAAGGGGTAGTGCTAACAGAATGTTGCAATGTCAGCAGAAATCGGAAGCTTGGATGCGTGCGCAGCTGCATGACGTGTGATAGACGGGGTGCAGGGGACTTGACATTTACACTGACGGGAAGAGACAGAAGTCTGGCATGTCAGATCAACTTGTGCTTCTATCATATCTGATATCTGATGTTTAGGAACTAAGCTATCTGGGCAGAAAGGTCTCTAGAGCAGAAGCTATTCTATACTTGCTGTGAGTGCGTGTATAAGCGCCTGAGTGTCTGTATGAGAAGCGTGGGGGCACGGGGCCTTCCATGGAAGCATGGCAACAGAGGCTATGAATTACTTGCATAAAGACAGGTCGGCCCTTTAGCCCTGTAGCTGAGGAAGGATGTTTACTGAAGCTAGTAGGCTGGAATGTATCTTCGGGGAGGAAAACAGATAACTCGAAGGTTATAGTCAATCTTGGCAGGCAGCAGGCTGAGCTGAGCACGGAGGGCCGCGCTAGAAGTAAGTCAGAGTTCACGGGTACGGGGGCTGCTTGGGCAGAGGCCCTCGCAGTCAGAAGCCAGAAAAGAGGCTCGATGGCAGAGATTCAGGGCCTACTTTCAGTCAGGCTGAAAAACGTAGGAGTACACTTCAAAAAGACGTTGGCATAGCATACTTAGGAACGGACCATCAAACCCATTCATGGTGGGTCTGAAAGAGGACAAGTTAACGTTGGACGCAAATGTATTTGCGTCTTCATAGCTGGTACAGGAGGGAAGTTACATGCACTTTTAACTCGTACATGGAGTCGGTGGGGTACTCGCTAGGGAACACAACATGACCATAAAATTTATATTACCTCAAGGCTTACGAAGCAGCACACCCTAGAGCAACAGTGATCCAGTCACTGTGACTGTCATTAAGGTCACATTAACCTTGAGCAGGTTAGGGCAGTGCAAATGGTGTGGCCGTACTAGGTACCTATTTTGAGTGGGTGTGTAGTGTTGCAAGTATATTATGGTTTTAAAAAAGCTTGCAGCCTCCTTCTTGGCCTCCAGCAATTTTTAGCAACAATAAAAATGTCATGATAACTTCGGTGTTTAATGTTTTTCCTAGAGAGAGATCAGAGTTTTGTCTAGTGGAAGGGTTGACTACTGGAAAGTTAGCACAGAGGGTTAATGTGCCTGCTGCAAAGAGCA
Source organism: Lissotriton vulgaris (assembly GCF_964263255.1). Classification (NCBI taxonomy): domain Eukaryota; kingdom Metazoa; phylum Chordata; class Amphibia; order Caudata; family Salamandridae; genus Lissotriton; species Lissotriton vulgaris. The sequence continues at coordinate 1,273,692,913 of NC_141689.1, forward strand.
TGTACTATGCAGATCACAAAGTGCACATAACATTAACTAAGTTAGTAGGTTAGTAGGTTACTGCTTTTGTCAGATAGATCCTTTTGTTCCTTGTGTTGCTTGCAGTTTATACGTTAAAATCCTAACATAGAACAGTGAGCTATGAAACTATACTGCCTGCTAGTATGGTTGTCATGGGGCTTCCACACCTTGTAGTCCTTTGTCGTATGTAACATTTCCTATACAGTGATTTACACACATATAAATGATTGTCTCTGTGTAGTGTGTGTGAGATGTAAAGTGCTCTGACACTGTACACTGGTATGAGTGGCGCTGTAAATCAAATTAAATGCATCTGAGAAAGAGTGTGGTTATGGAGATTCGAGGGGTACTGTTAAAGGGTGGTAGTGAGGGAGTCCGAGCCGTAGGTGATCATTGAGGGCACCAGCAAACATTGTTGCACAGGGCGCCACAGCACTAAAGCCAGCCCTGCCATCGAGGCCAGTCCACCTCACCCATTGTACCTCCATTGGCCTGGTTCAGCTGTAGTAGCTGCAACTCACCAAGGATCGGCAATACAGGATTTGCACGCACACCAAAATAAGTCTGCAAACTTCACAGTCTCTCTGCTTTATGCACAAGCACTTTTAACATGTGCTACAAAATGATGCTGCAGTGTTGAGTGCATTTTGCAAAAAAAAAAGTCTGCAGCGTAATGCAATATATTTTCTTATACTTTAATATTTAGACATTTTTCACATGTTAAATCTCTGCAAATTGTCTGCCTCATTAGTATCAGTATAACATACAAATGCAGCAGTGAGAAAGGTGATCAGTCAACCTTTGCAAAGGGCCGTCCACTTTGCAGCAACTCAAGTCACGTTTTTTAGTAACTTTTTATCCGTTTGAGCTACAAAAATGATTAGTTAAAACCATAAGATTATGCAGTGGATGATGTATTCTGTGGCAAATATGGCAGACCCATAATTATATAGAAAACATTTACAAACTAGGATATTTTGCCATTCATGTTTGAAGTGCTCTTGTGGAAGAAGGGAGGAGAAGTTCTAATGAGAGAAACTGCATGGCTTGGAGACAAATGGGTTGTGATTCAATTTTTTAGCGTATTCGGGACATTATTTGATTGGAAATGTATCCCACTTTGTGAATGTATTTAAATGTCAATAACTCCTATTAAACCTTAAATAATCAAGTGAATCCATTGGCTGAATTAAATAACACAATAAACTGTATCTGGTCGGTTAAATGCCAAACAAATACTAAAAATGGGATGTTTGGCACATTCTGGCCACACCTCTGACTTGCCCACTGATCGAATCCTTGGGTTAGCCCCGCCCTCGAAGTCTCCTCCCAGAGCTCCCCTACTTTTTTTCCCCCACTTCGACCACTGTGTAAAGGTGATGTTTTATCATATTATTTATCGTATTTCCACAGTGTTTGTATATAGTAATAATACATTGTTTTGTTTATAAATTCACGATACGTAGGTAGACGATGCAGCGACAGCGGTGACTTACTGTGGGACTTTCAAGGTAAATCTGGCACCCAACTTTTTTTTGTGAATAATGATCAAACTGAATGTATTATTTTGTTTTCATTTTTTGGGCTCTGCTATGTCGATTAATATTTCCCCCTCCTAAATATCGAAAACAACTAGGGCTGGTTAGTGTAAACTGATGTATTAGACTTTTTCTAACAAATGTATTTTACAATGGCCGCCAGCTTTCAGTTAGTTGTCATCTATAAATTGTGATTTTCTAAATTTTTATGCAGAGAAAATCTAAAACTTTAATAAAGACGAACAGGCAGATGTTATATGAGTATTTTCAGGATTGCTGAAACCGCACCTGCTAAAAGACCACAGTAATATTATAGCATGTTATGATTTCATAGTGCAAAATGCAGTGGGACCAATCCCTCATCTTTATTGCTACAGCTTCAGCAAGATACGTTCTTTGGTTTTGCTCTCCACGCAAATCAATGACTCCTTGATTTATTTTTTCTGTGTTTACCTCTACTTGCCTTCTCCTTGCCTTAATGTTAACCTGTCATCCGCACTAAAGCCTCCGTTCTTTGATTGTGTTTGATTTTCCAAAAGTTATAGTACCTTTCCAGCTTCTTTGTTAGACTGGTCTGAGCCTCATTTGCCTGATTCCAAGAGCTCCTCCCTGCTCTACCTGAAGTATTTTGCTAATGTTTCTATTTTTTTAACTATTGTAGTTAAGGCAATTCAATTTCCCCTCAAGGTTATTTAAGTGTAGACCTTCAGGGGAGCTTGGCCTAAATTATACACCTCAGTACCAACTAAGCCAACTAAACCCACTAGATGCCAAATGTTTGCCACCAAGCACAAATCACTCCTTAACAGCTCACAAGTGTCTCTCCTGCCCTTTCATTTTAAACCCACCCACGGTCATGCCACTTCACCACACTTGATTTTTATCATGTCATGGAACCAATTTGGCTTTGGTTCTCAGTTCTTCTTGTGAAATCAGCCTGTAACAACTTGTATGAGTGCCCTTGGTGTAATATCTCAGGTAAGGTCTGCATGGCACCATAAATCAATCCTCATCTTCATTTCCACCTCAAGTACTGAGACAGAGATACCCATAAGAACACCAAAGGTGATCAGAGGAATTCTCAAAATAAGTCTAACCTCTGAAAATCGCTTTGTATAGAATTCCAACCCATATTTCCCTAGCCCACCATGCTACCTCAGTTTGGACCCAACCATATGCAAATCACGCTTGTCCCCGCTCCAATAGAAACAGTCCAGCCCAAACTGCCAGGCCAAGTCCTCCATGAACTGGAAAACAAGCGACTCAAGACCTGTTTAGCCCTGATTCAGGCTCTTCAGTCCGGTGCAACTTGGATCCCCGCTAGGTCATTGATGGGGCCCTCAAACATTGACAGGAGTGGGTCCTCAACATCACCAGATAACTTGAAAGCCTTCCTGATTCCACTGATGAATGACAAGCCTTCTCTGATAAGAGTAACCACATATCCTGGAATATGAGCCATTTCACAAAGAAACTGTTCCAGTAACTTAACATGACAATTGTCATCGGTAAAAATCTGAGATTTCTACATTTAGAAATCTTCTTGTACAGTTGTGCCGGTCATGTACTACTATCAGACTCTCATTGTGGGAGGCACAGGGCAAGCAGGGGCTTCTGAGTCCAGCTTATGGGAGTTTCAACTATTGCCCTCTGATGTCCTGGGTCTGTCCTAGTATGGCTCTGCAAACTGGGCTAAGTACAACGGATGCTGCAGTTGACTCTCAGTGGTAGTGATGCCGGGTATCGCTGCCTTCTCATGAAGGTTGTGGGGGGGTGTTCAAGCTTAGAGTACTCAAACTTTCCAATAAAGGAATGTCCAGTGCAGTCTTTATCTGTTACAATAAAGAGAATTACTTTAATACACCGTGGAATCCAATACTATTCTCTACTATCCACAAGAAACAATGTGGTGTTGCTGGATGCCATTCAGGCAGTGCTGGCCGCTCCCCTCTTGCTCCCTGCTCTACTTATTGTCCAGGTGCCATCCTGGTTCTGGGAGCTCAACCTTTGCCTTAAGGTATGCAGGAGCAGCATGAATTAATGTTAGCTACAGTTTTTAATAATCCTGAAATACATGAAGGCAGTTCTGGCTTAACAATGGCCCTACTAGGCCATCTGTGAGTGTCTCTCACTTTTAGTTCTTGGTGATTGACCAACGCTGCAACCAGTAGGTCCATTTGGCATCCTGATCAGTCCAGATGACACCATTGTGGATACAGTCTCTTCTGGCTGGTCATGACATTGGTAGCTGCAGCCCTGCATAGGCAAGGTACATGGGCTGGTTTCATTTCTGGCTGTTGCACCCATGCACATGCTGATCCCTTCTGGACAGGTGTTGTCATGCACAGGTCGATCAAAACACTTGGCATTTGTAGCCGGGCACAGCCCAATTATGATGCTTGACAGTTGTGGTTATGCATAGGCTGATTCTGACATACATTGACAGCTTGATCCTGCCTTGGCAACTGCAATCAAGGAGGTGCAGTTTCTGTCAATAACTAGCAAGGACAGGCTGTGGCCCTGTGGACGTTGGGAGTCCAACAGTTTTACCTCACCTGAATGCTCTTCTTGGGGCTGAAAAATTGGAATGCACTTCTAGGAACATCAGGTGATGTCTGCTCACCTCTCAGAAACTGGCTGTTGAAAAATGAGCTATGGTTGTACAACATTCCTCTGAGTACCCTGCAGCGCACTTCTTTCTTTCTTGCCTGTTCGAAATGGGGTCTCTAGTTGGCAGTGGTATGCACATTGTCTAAGTAGGGACCCTCACTCTAGACAGGGTAAGTAAGTTACACACCTAAAATAACCTCTGCTCAATCCCTTGGTAGCTTGGCACAGAGCAGTCAGGCTTATCCCAGAGGCAACGTGTAAAGAATGTATGCATACAATCGCACACAGTAACACAGTGATACCACCATAAAAGGATGCCACTTCACTTTAGAAAACAAACCAATATTTATTTGATTAAAACAATACCAAAATGATACAAATCCCCCAAGCATAAGTGAAGATATTAATTTTGCAATATTAAATACAAAATATAGGGTTTGGAAACAGATTGCACAGGCTGGGGCTATCTGAGCGTGATTGACTGAGACAAATCCACAAAGTACCTGGCATTTGGTAAAAGATGATGCATAATGCAGGGGAGATGAGCATCAAGAAGGCAGTTGAAGCATCAATTACTTAGGGGGTGCCAGGTCGTTGGAGCAAAGATGACGTGAGACGCAGGGGAGGTGATGCATCGATTGCCGGTGGAGTCCTTGGCTCCTTACTGCGTTGTCGATGATGTGCTGATATCCGGGTAGAATGCATCAGCACTGAAATGATTTCTTGCATGTTGAGGCAGGCGCCATGTAGAAATCAGAACAGTGACATCCATGCTGCATCAATTCCTTTTGTGACGAAACAGATGCTGCGTCAGAGCAAGGCATCACCGACCTAGGTGATGTGGTGCTTGATTCTCACTCAGCGTCGATTCTTCAGAGGGGCTGCAGCAAAAAGTTGGGGCCTGCAATGTTGTGGCAGTCAATGCGTTGCGCACTCAGAGTGTGGAGATCACAGGTTTGGTGCAGTCAGTGGACATGCATCAGTTCTTGAAGGAATGCGCCGGTTCCGACATGACACCTGGAGTCTATACTTAGATTTCTTGGTTTTTCACTCAAAGTCACCTCCAAGAACCGAGAACTAGATTTGGCACCCCTTGCATGTATGGGTTCCAAGCAGAATGCCTGGGGGATGTAGATTATAGTCTGTGATGTCCCTGAGACTGGAGGCAAGCTCAGTTCAAGCCCTTTGAGAAACTTGGAAAGCAGGATATAAAAAGGAAGGTCCAGTTCTTTCACTGCTAGGATAGAAGCAGCTAGCAGCAGACCTTCACATCAAAGCATGTAACAAAGTGGTAGTCCCTACTGACAGCAACACAGTTCTTCTTACTGGCAGGAATGTCATCAATCCATAAATGTTCTGAGTATATGGTGTCAGAGGTCCAGTACTTATACCTATTTCAGACTTTGAAGTAGGCAAACCTCAAAATAATTTTTTTGTAGTGCTCAAGAGCGTGCCTTCCCCTGCCCGGTCTCCAGACACACTACATGGAGCAGGAAACTCTTTGTGTGAAGACAGGCGTAGCCCTATTCAAATGCAGGTGTCAGCTCCTACCACCACTCTAGCTCAAGAAGGCTCATCAGCCTGATGATGGGCCATCAGGATATGCAGGACACACCTCAGTTCTCTTTGTATGTGGCAGTCTAGAGTGAAATCACAAAGCCAACTGTCAGCCAACCAAATGGGTGTTCCAGAAACTGGAAGAAGCACAAAATGGGTAAGCAAAAACATGCCAACTTTCTAAAAGTGATTTACAAAAGGGGGTGGTGATGAACAGAGTGTCTGAATTGAGCAGACCACTCTTACCCAGTCCAAAGATCAGGGCTTGATCCATCACCGTTATTTATCTCACTGCCCCATCCCAGCTCAGAATCTGGCTATATGCAAATCAGTCTGTCCCTGGCCCAGTGCATCATGGGAACAGGGCAGACTAAACTACCAAGCCAATTCTTTACCAGAAAGGAGACAAGCTACCGGGGACCGGTTTCTGGCATTTCAGCCTCTTCGGCCCGGCTTGCTTGAATCCTGATGGAGCAGTGAGAAAGGGACTCATGTCTGAGTATACCCTGCCACACCTATAGTGGCCAAAATCGATTTACAAAAGGGGGTGGTGATGAACAGAGTGTCTGAATTGAGCAGACCACTCTTACCCAGTCCAAAGATCAGGGCTTGATCCATCACCGTTATTTATCTCACTGCCCCATCCCAGCTCAGAATCTGGCTATATGCAAATCAGTCTGTCCCTGGCCCAGTGCATCATGGGAACAGGGCAGACTAAACTACCAAGCCAATTCTTTACCAGAAAGGAGACAAGCTACCGGGGACCGGTTTCTGGCATTTCAGCCTCTTCGGCCCGGCTTGCTTGAATCCTGATGGAGCAGTGAGAAAGGGACTCATGTCTGAGTATACCCTGCCACACCTATAGTGGCCAAAATCGATTTACAAAAGGGGGTGGTGATGAACAGAGTGTCTGAATTGAGCAGACCACTCTTACCCAGTCCAAAGATCAGGGCTTGATCCATCACCGTTATTTATCTCACTGCCCCATCCCAGCTCAGAATCTGGCTATATGCAAATCAGTCTGTCCCTGGCCCAGTGCATCATGGGAACAGGGCAGACTAAACTACCAAGCCAATTCTTTACCAGAAAGGAGACAAGCTACCGGGGACCGGTTTCTGGCATTTCAGCCTCTTCGGCCCGGCTTGCTTGAATCCTGATGGAGCAGTGAGAAAGGGACTCATGTCTGAGTATACCCTGCCACACCTATAGTGGCCAAAATCGATTTACAAAAGGGGGTGGTGATGAACAGAGTGTCTGAATTGAGCAGACCACTCTTACCCAGTCCAAAGATCAGGGCTTGATCCATCACCGTTATTTATCTCACTGCCCCATCCCAGCTCAGAATCTGGCTATATGCAAATCAGTCTGTCCCTGGCCCAGTGCATCATGGGAACAGGGCAGACTAAACTACCAAGCCAATTCTTTACCAGAAAGGAGACAAGCTACCGGGGACCGGTTTCTGGCATTTCAGCCTCTTCGGCCCGGCTTGCTTGAATCCTGATGGAGCAGTGAGAAAGGGACTCATGTCTGAGTATACCCTGCCACACCTATAGTGGCCAAAATCGATTTACAAAAGGGGGTGGTGATGAACAGAGTGTCTGAATTGAGCAGACCACTCTTACCCAGTCCAAAGATCAGGGCTTGATCCATCACCGTTATTTATCTCACTGCCCCATCCCAGCTCAGAATCTGGCTATATGCAAATCAGTCTGTCCCTGGCCCAGTGCATCATGGGAACAGGGCAGACTAAACTACCAAGCCAATTCTTTACCAGAAAGGAGACAAGCTACCGGGGACCGGTTTCTGGCATTTCAGCCTCTTCGGCCCGGCTTGCTTGAATCCTGATGGAGCAGTGAGAAAGGGACTCATGTCTGAGTATACCCTGCCACACCTATAGTGGCCAAAATCGATTTACAAAAGGGGGTGGTGATGAACAGAGTGTCTGAATTGAGCAGACCACTCTTACCCAGTCCAAAGATCAGGGCTTGATCCATCACCGTTATTTATCTCACTGCCCCATCCCAGCTCAGAATCTGGCTATATGCAAATCAGTCTGTCCCTGGCCCAGTGCATCATGGGAACAGGGCAGACTAAACTACCAAGCCAATTCTTTACCAGAAAGGAGACAAGCTACCGGGGACCGGTTTCTGGCATTTCAGCCTCTTCGGCCCGGCTTGCTTGAATCCTGATGGAGCAGTGAGAAAGGGACTCATGTCTGAGTATACCCTGCCACACCTATAGTGGCCAAAATCGATTTACAAAAGGGGGTGGTGATGAACAGAGTGTCTGAATTGAGCAGACCACTCTTACCCAGTCCAAAGATCAGGGCTTGATCCATCACCGTTATTTATCTCACTGCCCCATCCCAGCTCAGAATCTGGCTATATGCAAATCAGTCTGTCCCTGGCCCAGTGCATCATGGGAACAGGGCAGACTAAACTACCAAGCCAATTCTTTACCAGAAAGGAGACAAGCTACCGGGGACCGGTTTCTGGCATTTCAGCCTCTTCGGCCCGGCTTGCTTGAATCCTGATGGAGCAGTGAGAAAGGGACTCATGTCTGAGTATACCCTGCCACACCTATAGTGGCCAAAATCGATTTACAAAAGGGGGTGGTGATGAACAGAGTGTCTGAATTGAGCAGACCACTCTTACCCAGTCCAAAGATCAGGGCTTGATCCATCACCGTTATTTATCTCACTGCCCCATCCCAGCTCAGAATCTGGCTATATGCAAATCAGTCTGTCCCTGGCCCAGTGCATCATGGGAACAGGGCAGACTAAACTACCAAGCCAATTCTTTACCAGAAAGGAGACAAGCTACCGGGGACCGGTTTCTGGCATTTCAGCCTCTTCGGCCCGGCTTGCTTGAATCCTGATGGAGCAGTGAGAAAGGGACTCATGTCTGAGTATACCCTGCCACACCTATAGTGGCCAAAATCGATTTACAAAAGGGGGTGGTGATGAACAGAGTGTCTGAATTGAGCAGACCACTCTTACCCAGTCCAAAGATCAGGGCTTGATCCATCACCGTTATTTATCTCACTGCCCCATCCCAGCTCAGAATCTGGCTATATGCAAATCAGTCTGTCCCTGGCCCAGTGCATCATGGGAACAGGGCAGACTAAACTACCAAGCCAATTCTTTACCAGAAAGGAGACAAGCTACCGGGGACCGGTTTCTGGCATTTCAGCCTCTTCGGCCCGGCTTGCTTGAATCCTGATGGAGCAGTGAGAAAGGGACTCATGTCTGAGTATACCCTGCCACACCTATAGTGGCCAAAATCGATTTACAAAAGGGGGTGGTGATGAACAGAGTGTCTGAATTGAGCAGACCACTCTTACCCAGTCCAAAGATCAGGGCTTGATCCATCACCGTTATTTATCTCACTGCCCCATCCCAGCTCAGAATCTGGCTATATGCAAATCAGTCTGTCCCTGGCCCAGTGCATCATGGGAACAGGGCAGACTAAACTACCAAGCCAATTCTTTACCAGAAAGGAGACAAGCTACCGGGGACCGGTTTCTGGCATTTCAGCCTCTTCGGCCCGGCTTGCTTGAATCCTGATGGAGCAGTGAGAAAGGGACTCATGTCTGAGTATACCCTGCCACACCTATAGTGGCCAAAATCGATTTACAAAAGGGGGTGGTGATGAACAGAGTGTCTGAATTGAGCAGACCACTCTTACCCAGTCCAAAGATCAGGGCTTGATCCATCACCGTTATTTATCTCACTGCCCCATCCCAGCTCAGAATCTGGCTATATGCAAATCAGTCTGTCCCTGGCCCAGTGCATCATGGGAACAGGGCAGACTAAACTACCAAGCCAATTCTTTACCAGAAAGGAGACAAGCTACCGGGGACCGGTTTCTGGCATTTCAGCCTCTTCGGCCCGGCTTGCTTGAATCCTGATGGAGCAGTGAGAAAGGGACTCATGTCTGAGTTTCCTTCCCAGTGTAAGAATTGGCTTTTGTAGTTTGGTTTGCCCTGTTCCCATCATGCACTGGGACAGGAACAGACTAATTTGCATACAGTCAGGTTCTGAAACTGGGATGGTGCAGTGAGCTAAAAAACGGTGTTGGATCTAGCCCTGATCTCTTGACTGGGTGAGAGTATTCTGTTTAATTCAGAGACTCTGTCCCTCACCACCCCTTGTTGTAAATATTTTTGTCCACCCTAAGCGTGGAAGGGTATACTCAGATGTGAGTCCCTTGCTCATTGCACCATCAGGATTCAAGCAAGCCGGGCCGAAGAGGCTGAAATGCCAGAAACCGGTCCCCGGTAGCTTGTTTCCTTCCCAGTGTAAGAATTGGCTTTTGTAGTTTGGTTTGCCCTGTTCCCATCATGCACTGGGACAGGAACAGACTAATTTGCATACAGTCAGGTTCTGAAACTGGGATGGTGCAGTGAGCTAAAAAACGGTGTTGGATCTAGCCCTGATCTCTTGACTGGGTGAGAGTATTCTGTTTAATTCAGAGACTCTGTCCCTCACCACCCCTTGTTGTAAATATTTTTGTCCACCCTAAGCGTGGAAGGGTATACTCAGATGTGAGTCCCTTGCTCATTGCACCATCAGGATTCAAGCAAGCCGGGCCGAAGAGGCTGAAATGCCAGAAACCGGTCCCCGGTAGCTTGTTTCCTTCCCAGTGTAAGAATTGGCTTTTGTAGTTTGGTTTGCCCTGTTCCCATCATGCACTGGGACAGGAACAGACTAATTTGCATACAGTCAGGTTCTGAAACTGGGATGGTGCAGTGAGCTAAAAAACGGTGTTGGATCTAGCCCTGATCTCTTGACTGGGTGAGAGTATTCTGTTTAATTCAGAGACTCTGTCCCTCACCACCCCTTGTTGTAAATATTTTTGTCCACCCTAAGCGTGGAAGGGTATACTCAGATGTGAGTCCCTTGCTCATTGCACCATCAGGATTCAAGCAAGCCGGGCCGAAGAGGCTGAAATGCCAGAAACCGGTCCCCGGTAGCTTGTTTCCTTCCCAGTGTAAGAATTGGCTTTTGTAGTTTGGTTTGCCCTGTTCCCATCATGCACTGGGACAGGAACAGACTAATTTGCATACAGTCAGGTTCTGAAACTGGGATGGTGCAGTGAGCTAAAAAACGGTGTTGGATCTAGCCCTGATCTCTTGACTGGGTGAGAGTATTCTGTTTAATTCAGAGACTCTGTCCCTCACCACCCCTTGTTGTAAATATTTTTGTCCACCCTAAGCGTGGAAGGGTATACTCAGATGTGAGTCCCTTGCTCATTGCACCATCAGGATTCAAGCAAGCCGGGCCGAAGAGGCTGAAATGCCAGAAACCGGTCCCCGGTAGCTTGTTTCCTTCCCAGTGTAAGAATTGGCTTTTGTAGTTTGGTTTGCCCTGTTCCCATCATGCACTGGGACAGGAACAGACTAATTTGCATACAGTCAGGTTCTGAAACTGGGATGGTGCAGTGAGCTAAAAAACGGTGTTGGATCTAGCCCTGATCTCTTGACTGGGTGAGAGTATTCTGTTTAATTCAGAGACTCTGTCCCTCACCACCCCTTGTTGTAAATATTTTTGTCCACCCTAAGCGTGGAAGGGTATACTCAGATGTGAGTCCCTTGCTCATTGCACCATCAGGATTCAAGCAAGCCGGGCCGAAGAGGCTGAAATGCCAGAAACCGGTCCCCGGTAGCTTGTTTCCTTCCCAGTGTAAGAATTGGCTTTTGTAGTTTGGTTTGCCCTGTTCCCATCATGCACTGGGACAGGAACAGACTAATTTGCATACAGTCAGGTTCTGAAACTGGGATGGTGCAGTGAGCTAAAAAACGGTGTTGGATCTAGCCCTGATCTCTTGACTGGGTGAGAGTATTCTGTTTAATTCAGAGACTCTGTCCCTCACCACCCCTTGTTGTAAATATTTTTGTCCACCCTAAGCGTGGAAGGGTATACTCAGATGTGAGTCCCTTGCTCATTGCACCATCAGGATTCAAGCAAGCCGGGCCGAAGAGGCTGAAATGCCAGAAACCGGTCCCCGGTAGCTTGTTTCCTTCCCAGTGTAAGAATTGGCTTTTGTAGTTTGGTTTGCCCTGTTCCCATCATGCACTGGGACAGGAACAGACTAATTTGCATACAGTCAGGTTCTGAAACTGGGATGGTGCAGTGAGCTAAAAAACGGTGTTGGATCTAGCCCTGATCTCTTGACTGGGTGAGAGTATTCTGTTTAATTCAGAGACTCTGTCCCTCACCACCCCTTGTTGTAAATATTTTTGTCCACCCTAAGCGTGGAAGGGTATACTCAGATGTGAGTCCCTTGCTCATTGCACCATCAGGATTCAAGCAAGCCGGGCCGAAGAGGCTGAAATGCCAGAAACCGGTCCCCGGTAGCTTGTTTCCTTCCCAGTGTAAGAATTGGCTTTTGTAGTTTGGTTTGCCCTGTTCCCATCATGCACTGGGACAGGAACAGACTAATTTGCATACAGTCAGGTTCTGAAACTGGGATGGTGCAGTGAGCTAAAAAACGGTGTTGGATCTAGCCCTGATCTCTTGACTGGGTGAGAGTATTCTGTTTAATTCAGAGACTCTGTCCCTCACCACCCCTTGTTGTAAATATTTTTGTCCACCCTAAGCGTGGAAGGGTATACTCAGATGTGAGTCCCTTGCTCATTGCACCATCAGGATTCAAGCAAGCCGGGCCGAAGAGGCTGAAATGCCAGAAACCGGTCCCCGGTAGCTTGTTTCCTTCCCAGTGTAAGAATTGGCTTTTGTAGTTTGGTTTGCCCTGTTCCCATCATGCACTGGGACAGGAACAGACTAATTTGCATACAGTCAGGTTCTGAAACTGGGATGGTGCAGTGAGCTAAAAAACGGTGTTGGATCTAGCCCTGATCTCTTGACTGGGTGAGAGTATTCTGTTTAATTCAGAGACTCTGTCCCTCACCACCCCTTGTTGTAAATATTTTTGTCCACCCTAAGCGTGGAAGGGTATACTCAGATGTGAGTCCCTTGCTCATTGCACCATCAGGATTCAAGCAAGCCGGGCCGAAGAGGCTGAAATGCCAGAAACCGGTCCCCGGTAGCTTGTTTCCTTCCCAGTGTAAGAATTGGCTTTTGTAGTTTGGTTTGCCCTGTTCCCATCATGCACTGGGACAGGAACAGACTAATTTGCATACAGTCAGGTTCTGAAACTGGGATGGTGCAGTGAGCTAAAAAACGGTGTTGGATCTAGCCCTGATCTCTTGACTGGGTGAGAGTATTCTGTTTAATTCAGAGACTCTGTCCCTCACCACCCCTTGTTGTAAATATTTTTGTCCACCCTAAGCGTGGAAGGGTATACTCAGATGTGAGTCCCTTGCTCATTGCACCATCAGGATTCAAGCAAGCCGGGCCGAAGAGGCTGAAATGCCAGAAACCGGTCCCCGGTAGCTTGTTTCCTTCCCAGTGTAAGAATTGGCTTTTGTAGTTTGGTTTGCCCTGTTCCCATCATGCACTGGGACAGGAACAGACTAATTTGCATACAGTCAGGTTCTGAAACTGGGATGGTGCAGTGAGCTAAAAAACGGTGTTGGATCTAGCCCTGATCTCTTGACTGGGTGAGAGTATTCTGTTTAATTCAGAGACTCTGTCCCTCACCACCCCTTGTTGTAAATATTTTTGTCCACCCTAAGCGTGGAAGGGTATACTCAGATGTGAGTCCCTTGCTCATTGCACCATCAGGATTCAAGCAAGCCGGGCCGAAGAGGCTGAAATGCCAGAAACCGGTCCCCGGTAGCTTGTTTCCTTCCCAGTGTAAGAATTGGCTTTTGTAGTTTGGTTTGCCCTGTTCCCATCATGCACTGGGACAGGAACAGACTAATTTGCATACAGTCAGGTTCTGAAACTGGGATGGTGCAGTGAGCTAAAAAACGGTGTTGGATCTAGCCCTGATCTCTTGACTGGGTGAGAGTATTCTGTTTAATTCAGAGACTCTGTCCCTCACCACCCCTTGTTGTAAATATTTTTGTCCACCCTAAGCGTGGAAGGGTATACTCAGATGTGAGTCCCTTGCTCATTGCACCATCAGGATTCAAGCAAGCCGGGCCGAAGAGGCTGAAATGCCAGAAACCGGTCCCCGGTAGCTTGTTTCCTTCCCAGTGTAAGAATTGGCTTTTGTAGTTTGGTTTGCCCTGTTCCCATCATGCACTGGGACAGGAACAGACTAATTTGCATACAGTCAGGTTCTGAAACTGGGATGGTGCAGTGAGCTAAAAAACGGTGTTGGATCTAGCCCTGATCTCTTGACTGGGTGAGAGTATTCTGTTTAATTCAGAGACTCTGTCCCTCACCACCCCTTGTTGTAAACTTTCTAAAAGTGGCATTTTCAGACTTACAATTTAAAAACCAACTTAACTACAATATGTATTTTTAAATTGTGAGACCAGAGACCCCAAACTATCTGTTTCCAAGAGAAATTACACTTGAAATAAGTTTCAAGGCAATCCCATGTTAACCTGTGGGAGAAACAGGCCTTGCAGTGGTGAACTACAGATTTTAAAGTATTTCATTACCATGACATGTAAAAACATAAAAGTCCATGGCCTACCTTTTAAGTACATGGCACCCTGCCCTTAGTGCTACCTAGGGCCTATATTAGGGGTGCCTTACATGCAATAAAAGGGAAGGTTTGGGACTAGAAAGTAGTTTAAATTGCCAGGTCAAAATGGAAGTTTATAACTCCACAGACAGGCTCTGCAATGGCATGCCTGAGTCATGGTTAAAGGGCTATTTAGTGGGTGGCACAATCAGTGCTGTAGGCCTGCTAGTAGCATTTACATGCCTTGGGCACATATAGTGCACAATACTAGGGACTTACAGGTAAATTACATTTGATCACATTTTAGACATGGAACACTTGCATTTTAGCACTGTTTAGAAGTATTAAAGTGTCCAGAGTCCTAAAACCAGCAAAATTAAATCCGGGATAGAGTAAAAAAGCAGGGGACAGAAGCAGAAAGACTGGGGAAACAGCTCCAACAGATACCAGGGATAATGCATCCCCCTCCACCCAACTGACAGTAGGAAGAACTAACCAAACTCCTGGGAGTTCTCATCACTAAGGTGGTAGAACCTGGACAGACCATCAGCATTGGCATGTTCTGTAGCAAGGCAATGTTACACTGTAAGGTCCATTTCCTGTAGGGAGATGGACCACCTCAACAATTTTGGTTTCTCACCCCTCATCTGCATTAACTATCTGAGGGGTCTGTGGTCTGCCTGCGAGTGAGCCCCAAACAGGTATGGCCTTAGCTTCTTCAGCTCCCAGACCACAGCAAAAGCTCCCCTTTGAATTATGCTCCAACTCTGTTTCCTAGAGAGTAACCTCCTGCTAATGAAGGCCACAGGTTGGTGTAGGCCCTCTTGGTTTAGCTGTGAAAGCCCAGCTCCCACACCAAGCTCTGAGGCATCAGTCTGCACCACAAACGTCTTAGAGAAGTTGGGTGCTTTGAGTATGGGTGCCTTGCACACAGACTCCTTCAGGGTGTCAAAAGTGGTCTGGCATGCCTCAGTCCAGATAACCTGTCTTTGCTGCTTCTTGGACATTAGCTCGTTCAAGGGGACAGAGATGGTGCCATAGCCCTGGAAGAATCTTCTGTAGTACACATTGTGACCTAATAAGGCTTGCACCTCTTTCTCGGTCTTGGAGGGTCCCAAGCCAAAATGATGTAAATCTTAGGTTTTAGGTGTGCCACCAGGATGCTTCCTACCTTGTGTCCCAAGTACATCACAGACCCTTGCCCTATCTGACACTTACTGGCCTTGAAAGTGAGATTTACCTTCTGCAGTGCCTTCAACCACTTCCCAGTGGTGGTGCAAGTGGTCGTCCGAACTATAGCTGAAAACAGCAATGTCATCCAGGTACGCAGAACTGAAGTTCTCAAAACCCGCTAGGACTTGTTTGACCAACCTCTGGAAGGTGGCTGGGGCATTCTTCAAACCTAAAGGCATAACATGGAACTGGAAGTGCCCTTCTGATATTGAGAATGCTGACCTCTCTCATACCACTTTGGTCATGGCTATCTGCCAGTACCCAAATGTTAGATAAAATGTTTTGAGTAATGTGGCATCTCCCAGCAGATTAGTGAGTTCATCAGCTATGTGGATGGGGTTTGTGTAGTCTAAGTGATGGCAGTGAGTCCATTGTGGTCCACACAGGACCGCAGTTCCATTGTGGCACTGGGTGCAGCAGCTTTTGAAACTAAGACCACTGGGCTGGATCAAGGACTGCTGGAGGGCTCAATCATCCCTAAAGCTAACATCTTGGAAACCTCTGCCTTGATGCTTGCCCTCACTCTGTCAGTCAAACTGTAGATTTTGTGTTTTACCTGTGCACTATTCCCACTATCGATGACATGAGTGCACCATCTGCTGACTCCTGGAGTGAGTGAGAACAGAGTGGAAAACTGCCCTAGCAATTGACGACAGTCACTCCGTCTTTCTAAGGTCAGAGTAGGGAAGAGGATCACACCCTTTACTGGCCTATCCTGCTCCTTGGCAGGCTGGCAGTTGGGGAGAGGGTCACTTTCCTCTTCAACCCCGTCTTCGGAATCCAAGAGCATGGTCAACTCAGACCTTTCATAGTGGGGCTTGAGGCGGTTCACATGCAGGACCGTCAAAAGGTTCTTGTGAGGCTGCAGGTCCACTAGGTTGGTGACAACACTCTTATGCTCGTTTACCTAAAATTGGCCAAACCACTTGTCTTGTAGAGCATGGGGCTCTACTGGTCTCACCACCCTTACCTTTTGACCAAGCAGAAATTCAACCAAAGTCATATTCTGGTCGTACCAATGTTTCATATCCTTCTGGCTAGCTTTTAGGTTCTATGGAGAGGCTATCTTTAAGAGGGCTGTCTGGTTCCGGAAGGCCAGTATCTAACTAAATATGTCCTAGAATGGCTTCCTAGGATCTTGCTCCTAGCCTTCCTTAACCAAACTGAGAGGTCCTCTCACAGGGTGCTTATACAGCAGCTTAAAGGGGCTACAGCCAACCGACTTCTGGGGTACCTACTTTTAGGCAAAGTAAATGTATGGTAAGAGGCCCTCCCACTTATGCCTCATTGGCTCTGACTGACCCATTATCATGCCTTTCAGCGTTCAGATGAACTTTCAACCAATCCATTGCTTTGGGGGTGGTAAAGGGTGATGAATTTGTAGTTCACTCCACACTCCTTCCACATGACCTTCATGTATGGGGACCTGACATTGGTACTCCAGTCAGGTACCACCTCCTTGGGGAAACCCACACAGGTAAAGATTCCCATCTGTGCCCAGGCATTGATGGGCCCCATCCTCAGTGGGATAGCCTCTGTGTATCGGGTGGCGTGGTCCACCAAGACCAGGAGGAACCCGTTGCCATTGGCTGTTTAGGGGTCCAGAGGCCTCACAATGTCAATGGGCACCTGCTCGAAAAGGGGGGCTCACATCAGGGAATGGTTGCCGGGGAGCCTTGTATTTCCCCCCAGTCTTGCCACTTGCCTGGCAAATCTGATCAGACCTACAGAATGCATCTGAGTGCCTTTTTATCTGGGGCCAGTAAAAGTGGGTGACAAGGTTGTCAAAGGTTTTATCCTGCTCCAGATGATAGGCACATCAAGAGACAAACACAATAGGAAGGTTTTGAAGCGCTGGGTTACTACCACCACATGGGCTACCTCAGGCTCAGCAACCTTAGGCTTGCTATACAGGTTTTATCCTGCTCCAGATGATAGGCACATCAAGAGACAAACACAATAGGAAGGTTCTGAAGCGCTGGGTTACTACCACCACATGGGCTACCTCGGTGTCAGCAATCTTAGGCTTGCTATACAGCAGACTGTTCTCCCAATAGATCAAGTGCACTCCAGACTCTGCCTAGCTTTCTGCTCCATGTAAAACTCCTCCCTGATTGGACCCCCTTTTTGATGTCAACGGGCCAGCTCCCGCAAGTCCCCCAGTTCAGCCATTTATTCCCCTGCAGCTTCCAGGGCGTCTCCCTCAAGATCATCCTCTTCTCGGACCATGAGAAATTCCGGAGCGGGTTTCCCTTGCCCTTCCTCTTTCTGGCAGGCACCTGGGCAACTGTTTGATTCCAGGTCCTTCTGATCACCTTTTGCCATGGGCTGAGTGGACACTCATGCCTACTCAGACAGAGGGCCCGATTCACAGAAGTAACTTAAGACAAAATCCTAAACTTACTACTTTTGGTATTCACAGAATACACTTACTACTTTTGGTATTTACAGAATGTACTTACTACTTTTGTTATTCACAGAATGGATTTACGACTACTAACTTTGTGTCTGCACTCGGGCTGGAAATTCCGGCACGGAGGTAGAGATTCTGGCCCAAAGGCAGAGATTCTGACCCGTAGGTGGGACTTCCGGCCCAGAGGTGGGACTTCTGGCCCAGAGGTTGCAATTCCGGCCGGTGGCGGAGATTTAACCATGGCCAAAATCTCCACCTACGGGCCGGAAGTCCCACCTATGGTTCGGAATCTCCGCCTCCGGGCCGGAATCTCCGCCTCCCCTGAATGTAGGTTTACCCAAAGAGATCAATGGTTTCTCATCACCTGGGGGTATTCCGTACCCTGATAACTAGACTGGGGCCCTTTAGAGAACTCTTGTTTACCCTTGTCCCCCCTCTCTTGTGATGGGATCCTGCCCACTCTTGGCAGAGTCTCCCCCTTACAGCCTCATGTGGACCCTGGTGCTGAGCCAGCAGTCTGCATCATGAGCAAGCTTCCTGGGGTCATTAAGCTTAGTATCAATCAAATGCTAACAAAGACAAAACAAGTGATCCCATGCAATCAAATTGTACAGCCCTTGAACATCTGTTAACTCACTGCCCATCTCCCAACTATCCAGATAATTCAAATAATCAACACATTCCAGCCATGTTTAGGAATCAGGCTTCTTACATTCCCTAAACTTGACTCTGTATTTCTCTGGAATAAGGCCATATCTCTTAACCAGGGCTTCCTTCATGGTTGTGTAAGTAAGTCCACTTGGTGGACCTTGTGCCAGCAAGGAATCCTGATCCTCCAATGCAAATTACTTTCACAGACCCTCTCCCCAATCTCTCTCAGGGACCCGGTGCATGTGCAAAGATGTTTTATAGCCCTGAAAAAACTGATTTATGTCTTGCTCCTTTCTGTAATCTGTGCACTTTTTACTCCACCTGGACTTGATTAAAACTGCCACCATCTGATCTGGACTCAGCCTGCATGGTTTCCAGATGCAGCTTCTTAAAACTCAGCTCATGATGAGTCAAAACAATTTTCTTCTCCTCCATAGCTAGACTCTTTTCCTCCATAGTCAAACTTATTGTTTCCAGATCTTTATCTCACTCACTTACCATCCTGAGATGTTTTAGCTCAAAATTTCTGTCTTCCCGCCTGTCCTCCAGCTCCTCTTGGGATACACCTCTGGAGGAAACACTGCTGCCAGCCCTAGAGGGCACTTTCCCCACAATCAGATCCTGATACATCAACTGATCAACAGATCACCAGAGAAGTTGCCTTTCTTTCCCTCCATATGATGGTCCTTGGGGTGTCCATCTGCATCCCAGACTGCCAACCAGGCCATCTGTGCCTCTGTGCCTTTTGTAGTTCCCCTTTTTTAGTGAGGCCTTTCAACTGGACAATAAGGTCTCTATAGATTTGCTCAAGTTGAGGCACTGTGTAGGTTTCCAGCCTCTATTCATCTAACCCCAAACCTGCAGGTGCAATGAATGGCTCTCTAGACTGAGACATGATTGTGGCAAAAAGTTCACAAGTATCCAAACTTGAGAAGGCAAAAAGTCAAAAAGGAAAAATGGTATGTTGTTAAGTTATGGTATGCGATATGGAAGTAGTGTACACCAATCACTGTATATAATGCACAAATACAAGTCCTATTCCACCGCTGACACCAATGTTAGAAATGGGGTTTCTAGTTGGCAGTAGTATGCACCCTGTCCAAGTAGGGCTCCTCAGTCTAGTCAGAGTTAAGTTACACACCTTAGATAACACCTGCTCACCCCTTAATAGCTTTGTACAAAGTAGTCATGCTTATCCCAGCCAACGTGTAAAGTATTTGTGCACACAGACACACACACACACACACCCCCACACACACAGTTACACAGTGAAAACACCACAACAGAATTCCACACCATTTTAAAAATAGCTAATATTTATTTGATTAAAACAAGACCAAGCCAATAAAGATCTGACACACACTCGTGAAGAAATGAATTTTGCAATATTAAAGCCAACATATAGCATATAGAAGCAAATAGCTCCAACTAGGCTGATGCAACAAACTCCTGAGGCGGAAGCCGGGAGCTACAAATGCTTACTCTTTTAAACTGAATATTGTCTTATTCTTTGCTTTTTTAAAACCTTCTGTGGCACTTTCTCTCACCTCCTCTTGAGGCACCGACATCCCCTGACCCTTCTCCCCGCGCAGCCGAGTAAAGGCGCTGCAGCGGGTCGCAGGAGGATCCCCGTCATCCCTGGAGCGTAGGCCACGCCCACTTCTCTTAGGCCCCGCCCCCATCCACTACATAAGCCGCGCGCTCGCTGACTCGCGCTGTAGGCTGATGCAACAAACTCCTGAGGCGGAAGCCGGGAGCTACAAATGCTTACTCTTTTAAACTGAATATTGTGTTATTCTTTGCTTTTTAAAAACATTCTGTGGCACTTTCTCTCACCTCCTCTTGAGGCACCGACATCCCCTGACCCTTCTCCCCGCGCAGCCGAGTGAAGGTGCTGCAGCGGGTCGCAGGAGGATCCCCGTCATCCCCGGAGCGTAGGCCATGCCCTCTTCTCTTAGGCCACGCCCCCATCCCCTACATAAGCCGCGCGCTCGCTGACTCACGCTGTAGGCTGATGCAACAAACTCCTGAGGAGGAAGCCGGGAGCTACAAATGCTTACTCTTTTAAACTGAATATTGTGTTATTCTTTGCTTTTTAAAAACATTCTGTGGCACTTTCTCTCACCTCCTCTTGATGCACCGACATCCCCTGACCCTTCTACCCGCGCAGCCGAGTAAAGGCGCTGCAGCGGGTCGCAGGAAGATCCCCGTCATCCCCGGAGCGTAGGCCACGCCCACTTCTCTTAGGCCACGCCCCCATCCCCTACATAAGCCGCGCGCTCGCTGACTCGCGCTGTAGGCTGATGCAACAAACTCCTGAGGCGGAAGCTGGGAGCTACAAATGCTTACTCTTTTAAACTGAATATTGTGTTATTCTTTGCTTTTTAAAAACATTCTGTGGCACTTTCTCTTACCTCCTCTTGAGGCACCGACATCCCCTGACCCTTCTCCCCGCGCAGCCGAGTAAAGGCGCTGCAGCGGGTTGCAGGAGGATCCCCGTCATCCCCGGAGTGTAGGCCACACCCACTTCTCTTAGGCCACGCCCCCATCCCCTACATAAGCCGCGCGCTCGCTGACTCGCGCTGTAGGCTGATGCAACAAACTCCTGAGGCGGAAGCCGGGAGCTACAAATGCTTACTCTTTTAAACTGAATATTGTCTTATTCTTTGCTTTTTAAAAACCTTCTGTGGCACTTTCTCTCACCTCCTCTTGAGGCACAGACATCCCCTGACCCTTCTCCCCGCGCAGCCGAGTAAAGGCGCTGCAGCGGGTCGCAGGAGGATCCCCGTCATCCCCGGAGCGTAGGCCACGCCCACTTCTCTTAGGCCACGCCCCCATTCCCTACATAAGCCGCGCGATCGCTGACTCGCGCTGTAGGCTGATGCAACAAACTCCTGAGGCGGAAGCCGGGAGATACAAATGCTTACTCTTTTAAACTGAATATTGTGTTATTCTTTGCTTTTTAAAAACATTCTGTGGCACTTTCTCTCACCTCCTCTTGAGGCACCAACATCCCCTGACCCTTCTCCCCGCGCAGCCGAGTAAAGGCGCTGCAGCGGGTCGCAGGAGGATCCCCGTCATCCCCGGAGCGTAGGCCACGCCCCATTCCCCTCCAATATTACGATGTGCTTTCCACCGAAGCGCAGCGGACGGGCGCAGCGGGCGCGCCGGCAGCGCGCCAAAGGCGTGCCAAAGGCAAGCCCGTCTGCGCCCGTCCGTGACCGCCCGTGACCAGGGGCGATGCACCCTGCCCCTGCTCTAATCTTTACCTCAGCCCAGTTACTGTCATATAACAATTTGCAGCCCATTGCCCCCCTCCTCCTTCAGCAAATTATTTCCCTGGGTATTTCTGTCCTTTCACCTACTTTACCCAGTGCTATGCAGCTCATCTCCCGGCCTACTACCTTCTCCTCTCCTGCCCTCTCCCCTGCCCTGCCGCCACTTATGGCCTCTGCGTATTTGCTAAACACCAGATCGGCCGGTAAGCATCAGCTCGAACTTTTTAATTTACTGGACACTGAGTCTCCCGACTTTCTGTTTTTAACAGAAACTTGGTTCTCTGCCGACTCTCTTCCCGACCTACTATCCACCCTACCTGATTCCTACTACGCTCTTTGGGCGGATCGCCCAGCAGGTAAATCAGGTGGGGGGTGGCGATGATAATTCGTTCCACCCTTCAATTCTCACTTCTCCCCCACCCTCCCATTCCCGGTGTCGATTTTTTAGTCGCTCGTTCTACTAACCTTCCGGCTCCCCTCACAATAAACCATATGTATCGGCCCCCACAGACCATGCCTTTCTTCGTATCTACTCTTCAGGAAATCCTGGCTACGCTCGTGGTTAACAACTCATCCGTGATCCTCCTGGGTGATTTTAATTACTGGCCAGGTGATCCAAAGGAAGACCAGCTCTCTAAAGACTTCTCAGCCACTCTTCAGTGTCTCAATTTCCTCTCCCACGTTCACTCTCCCACTCATGTCCAGGGCCACATACTGGACCAGATGCCCCATATCTTGCCCTACTGTTCTCCCCTGCATATGGTCCGACCACTCTCTGATCTCCTTCTCCATCCAGCTTGAACCTCCAGAGAGACCCTTTATACCCAGGAACATCTTGGCCCGCAACTGGAATCGAGTTGATCTTAGTTCCCTTGGAGCCTCCCTCGCTCTTTCCCCTCCTGATTTTGCGAATCTCTGTCTTGATTCTCAAGTAGGTGCTCTGAACCATTGGTTATCCTCCTCTTGTGATTTGGTCGCTCCCCTAAAGAAAGTTAAGGCCTGCCGCCCCCATGACGCCCAAAAATGGTTCACGGATGAACTCATAAACCTCAAATCGGACATTCGGCGCTCTGAACGCCATTGGAGGCGCACTTATTGCCCTCTGCTGCGTGCTAAATATAAGACTCTATTAATCAACTACAAAAAGGCCATCCTCTCTGCCAAAACGACCTATTTTTCAGAAATAATCACCTCTGCAGCCAACAAGCCTAAGGAGATATTTTCCACTATACATAATCTAGTTTCCTCGGATAGGGCCAACCCCAATCTTATTCCTTCTCAAGATCTTTGCATTTCCCTAAACAATGTTTTTCTAGAGAAAATAAAAAAAATCGAATCTAATATTCCTCCAGTCACAATGCCGCCATTTTCTATTGCTCTTCCCTCACCCTCCGCTTTTCTTTATCAATTTCCCCACATTTCTCAGCATGCCTTTTTTTAACTCCTTCAGAAACTCAAGTCGGGCTCTCCGACCGACTGTGTTCCAGCTCGTATCCTGAGAGAGCTTCTTACCCACTGTCCCGCTCCCCCCCTTTTTCTCGTTAATGCCTCCATTTCATCTGGTCTAGTACCAACATTCTTCAAGTCAGCTATACTTTTTCCTGTTTTGAAAAAACCTGGTCTGGACCCTTCTCTCCCATCCAACTTCAGACCCATATCCCTCCTCCCACACCTCGGGAAGATCCTAGAGAGCCATATCACGACGTGTCTCTCCACCTTCATCGAGGGAAACCATCTTCTGGCCTCACACCAAGTGGGATTCCGCCCTGTCCATTCCACTGAATCAGTGGTCCTGTCCGTTCTAGATGAGCTCAAGAGCAAGGCTGACTTTAATCTGCCCCAAGCCTTGGTACTCCTCGATTTGTCCGCTGCGTTCAAAACGGTCGACCATTCCATTCTACTTGACCGTGTCCGCGCAGCGGGCATTCGAGGCACTGCCCTCTCTTGGCTCACCTCTTTTCTCACCGAACGGACGCAGGCAGTCCAGCTTTCTGGTTTTTCTGCCCCCTCCCGCCTGGTTCCCTGTGGTGTCCCCCAGGGTTCTTCCCTGTCCCCCCTCCTTTTCAATCTTTACATTCACCCTCTCATCCTTTCTCTCCTTGAAATGGGGGTCTCCGTATATAACTATGCGGACGACCTCCAGCTGGTATTCGATCTTTCCTCCCCCTCTGATTCCTTACCTAAATTTCATTCCACCCTAACCTTTATCTCCGAGTGGATGAACTCCATCAACTCAAACTAAATCTGGACAAGACGGAGTTGGTCCTGACTGGCCACACCATTTCTCCCTGGTCGGCTGCCTTTTGGCCTTCTACCTTCGGCCCCCCGCTCACGCCAGTGGTCTCTGCTAAAACCTTAGGCATTAAAGTCAGTCGGGACCTCTCCATGCACGCCCAGATTAGTACAGTGGTATCTTCCTGATTCCTCACCCTTCAGATCATCCGGAAAGTGTCCCGTTTTTTTTCTTCTGACGCCCTCAAACTTATCATTTCAGCTCTGATTCTGTCCCGTCTTGACTATGGAAATAGCCTCTTCGTAGGCATTCCAGCCTACAAACTTCGCCGTCTTCAGGCTATTCAGAACCAAGCTGCCCGTCTCATTTTTCACCTCCCCAAATCCCTTCACATCACCCCCGTGCTGAAATCTCTCCATTGGCTTCCCATCCGCCAGAGAGCACTTTTTAAAATCGGTTGTCTGGCCTTCATGGCCCGTGCTCGTACTGCCCTGGTCTTTATCAATTCTCTTATCAGCCCCTACATTCCCAACCGTACTCTCCGCTCTTCCAACCAAGCCCTCCTAAATGTTCAGCGTTTCCGCAGATCCAAGACCGGAGGCACCCGCTTCTCCGTACTAGCCCCTTGTTTTTGGAACAGTCTTCCACTGTCCATCAGATCAACCCCAGTCTACATCCAGTTCCGTAAGACCCTTAAGACCCTCCTATTTTCTCAAGCGTACTCCTGCTAAACTTACTCAGTATAATTCCATCCTCATCATCTGCCTACGTCAGCGCCAGGAAGCCGCCAGGTCACAGTGCGCTTTATCAAGTATTTTCAATTTCAATTTTAATTTCAATTTCAACTAGGGCTAGCTGATCATGCTTGACTAAGACAAATCCACAAAGCACTGGGATGCATATAATATCAAGGATGATGCATGACGCAGAAGAGATGAGTGTCAAGAAGGCAGGCTAAGCATTGGTTCCCTACTGCAATAGGAGGTCATTTGCGCATTGGCATGAAGACAATTTGAGTTTCAGGGTGGGTGATGCGTTGATTGCCGGTCAAGACCACTTTTCCTTACCGGGGTGCAGTGTTGATGATGCACCGATGTCGTAGCATGATGCATTGGTACTGCATCAATTTCTTGAATATTGACGCAGGCTCCATGATGAGTTGATGTTGGAGAGCACTGTGTTGGTGCTGTGTTGATTTCTTAGCATCCAGATAAGCTCTGCGTCAGAATAGGATTGAGGTATCCCTACCCTCGGTGATGCAGTACTCGAGACTCACACAGCATTGATTCTTCAGAGGCACCGTGGCAAAAAGCTGGGGCCTGTGATGTCGTGGTTGATGCGTCACACACTCAGCGAGTGGGGACCACAGCTTGGTGCTTGCAGCGGCGATGCATCAGTTTTTGCCGAGATGTGCCAGTTCCGAAATAACACCTGAGTCAATGTGTGGATTTCTTGTTTTGTAGGAGAATTCAACTTCAAGGACAGATAACTGGATTTATCAACACTTGGCATGTCTAGGCTCTCAGCAGAGTAGCCCAGTTGCTGAAGAATAAATTATTTGGTGTCACTGAAACTTTCAATAGGAGGCAAGCTCAACTCAAGCCCTTGGAGAAACTTAGAAAGCATGACGTAGAAAGCAAAGTCCAGTTCTTTCTTTGCTGGGACAGAAACAGCAAGCAGTAGGCCAAATCATCAAGGCACAAAGCAACATGGTTGTCCCTCCTGACAGCAACACAACTCTTCTTCCATGCTGAATGTCCTCAATCCAGAAGTGTATTAAGTATTTGGTGTCAAAGGTCCAGCACTTCTACCAATTTCAGCCTTCGAAGTAGACAAACTTTAAAGGAAAGTCTTTGTACTGTACAAGGCCCTTCACTTCCCTGCCATGGCTACAGTCACACTATATAGTGCAGGAAACTTCCTGGGCCGGATTCTGATGCAGTTTGGAAATTATTCCAACCAATTCGGTTTTTGAATGGTTTCTAAACACCTCGTATTAGGAGAGTCCAATCCGACCAAGTACAATGGATCCGGATGCTTCCAGATACAATTTAGTTTGACTCCCATTGACTTCAATGGGAGCCTATGTTCCGACCGAATGCATAGGCTCCCATTAAAGAAAGGGGTGGCTAGGGGAAAATTGGGCACCTTGTGGCGAGCACCCCTTGGTGCCTGCCACACTGTGCATGACTGGTAAGGGGCGACCCATGGGTACCCCCACCGTCCCGATTGGAAAGGCTTTGGATGCAGGGGGGCCTGCAATGGGCCCCCAAAGTCTGATTCCAACTGCTGATTCGAGTCCGGTGGAATAATTTGGAAAGGCTGCCTGAATACAACATCCTAATTGGTCATTCGGAAATGCGGCACGTAGAGATGTACATTTCTGCTCCATACGGCTCAGTCATTGCAAATTCCGTCTGGTTCAGGAAGCCCAACTATCGGACAACCAGATGTGTATTCCAGAGAAAGGCAGATGCACGGGATGATTTAAGCAAGAAAATGCCATCTTCCAACCAGCATGCCCCTCTAGACAAACTTCCTTAAAGTGGCATTTTCAGACTTGCAATTTAAAAACCAACTTCACTAAACGACGTATTTTTAAATTGTGATTCCAAAGACATGAAACAAAAATTTTATATTGGCTTCCAAAGGGAAATTACACTTGAAAAATGTTTCAAGGCCATCCGTGTTAACCTATTGGAGAGGCAGGCCTTGCCGGAGTTACATACAGATTTAAGAGTATTTCACTACCACAACATGTATAAACCTAAAAGCACATGTCCTACCTCTTAAGTACACTACACCATGCACTTGGGGCTACTGAGGGGCCCCTTACATGATAAATCAGACCATTTGGTCTGATTTGGTCTGATTAAAATGGTTTAGCTTGCCAGGTTGAATTGGCCGTTTAAAACTGCACAGACAGGCTATGTATTGGTAGGCCTGAGACATGTTTAGAGGGCAACAATCAGTGCTACAGGCCCGCTAGTAGCGTTAAATTTTCAGGCCCTGGACGCATATAGGGCACTGTACTAGGGATTTACATGTAAATTAAATATGCCAATCAGGGAGAAAACAATTGTTGTTACATTGTAGATGTAGAGCATTTGCATTTTAGAACTGTTTAACAGTGGCATAGTACCCAGAGTCCTAAAACCAGCAAAAAAATAAATCCAGCATATAGTCAAAGCACAGGAGGCAGAAGCAAAAAGACAAGGAACCAGGCCAACAGATGCCAAGTCTAACAATGACTATTTAAGACTCAGAGCTAGAATGGTGTGCAGATAGAATATCGAGTTTAAAATATTGAGTTGCACAAATATTGAGTTATAAATATCATGGTTCAGAAATATCAACAGCAAGAATATTGTGGTCAAGAATATCGACTTAGGTAAGTGATATCGATTTTAAAATATCGAAGTCCTTAATATCGTTTTCAAAAATATAGCTGTTAAAAATATAAATTTTTTGTTAATGCAATGTATTATAGTATATGTTTTAAATGTATGTGATGTACGTTTTTTTATAGTAATTGTTTGTATCTTTAATATATGTGTTAAAATTGTTGTAGTTATTAATTTGTTTTTTTTTAAATGTTGTGTTTTTATTCTGTAGTGAGTTGTAGTTATCAGAGGAATAGGGTGGGAAGTAATTTAATTATATTAAATTAATTGATAATTTTTTATCTATTAATATTTGTTAAATTGAGATGGTATAGTGTTAAAAGTGTAAAGTAATTTATTATAAAATAATTAATAATTTGTTGTTAATTAATAATAATAATTGTTTTAAAAAAATTCAGTGAAAAAGAGACAAGATGGCCGCCGTAGCTCTGTAGAGGACAGTCGCTTATTCTCCTCTCTCCCATCCTAGGATGTGAATGGACTCGTGAATACGGGGATGTGGGTCCTGGCTGGTTTGCTGTCTCGTTTCATGGAAGGTCTACTCAGGGCAGGTCTACTAAGAAGACTTTCAGTTAATACGGGGACAACTTTGCTTGGCTGCTGGAGAAAAATAATCACTACTGCTAAAGCACCCCACAAAATGTCCCAAAAAAGTAAGTTGGATAAGGACAAAGATAAACCAACATCTTCTGGGCCGATCAAAAGCTCAGCAGTAAGAGAAGGAGCAATACCAAAGGTACCAGCCGCTGCTGCCAAAAAACAAACGGAGCACATTAACCGATCTGCTAAGAGCGCCCTGTTCAAGAAAACGGAAAGGCAAGAGAGGAAGATTGAAGCAAAACCAGAGACCCGCTTGGCAGCGAGTAAGGCTGCGAAGGAGGTAATACTGGACACAGAAGGAAAAAATCATCGCGCACAAATGGTGGCAGCAAAGGAGCAGATGCGGCAATCAACCTTACCGAAATCCTTCACCTCCAAAGTACCCCCGCTGGCTCAGAGGCAGGCGCCTGACCATCGGCAGTCCGGGGCAGCGAGTGGACTTCCATCGGGAAAGCAGATTGAGACGGGACCTCCGAGGATTGCAGCTGGGCTGAACGCGGACGCCGGAGAAACAGCAGACCGTGAGGACGCAAGCGTCGAGGGCCCGGTTGCTGGGCAACCACGGAATGCTGCGGGAGACAGCACGCAGCAAGCGTTGCAGAGTGCAGCTGCTGAGAAGGCGAGCGAGGAGGAGAAAGCCGACCCAAAAGGTAATGCGCTAGAGCAGATGGAAAGGCATAATAACACTCAAATGCTAGACGCACTGCTGAATGTCGAGTTAGGCTTAAACAATAAAGCTTTACAGCATCTCGACCCGAGCTGGGGGAGCGCACAGAGCTTAAGAGACCAGCAAGACCTTGTGTATTACCAGGATAATGGTAAAGGAGGTAGAAAAGATAGAGGTATGAGGGGAGGCTCCCTTGAATTTTTTTCAGTCAATGAGGGCTCCGACACTACAGACATTAGTGAACCTGAAAACGAGGAAGAGGGGAGCAGTACGGATCAGTCATCAGGCTCAGCTACAAGTAAGGACTCCAGGGATCTAGCGACCAAGAAGAAAAAGAGAGCTGGAGTCAGAAGAGATGGAAGAGGGTCTAGAAGCAGCATGAACAAGAAATTGTCGTGGGACTACTCGGCTACATCAGAAACCTATCAGGAAAAAGATCAGAATGAGAGTGAAAATGAGGAAAGGGTAAAATCGCAAAATGTAACTCTGGAAATGTTATTTGGAACTCTGAAGCATATGCAGTCTGAGGCCAGAGCAGAAAGCCGAAGAGCAAAGAGAGACACAAAAAAACTTCAAACCTCTCTCAGAAGAGTAAACAGAAAGCAGGAAGAGGTCGAAGTGAGAGTAACTCAAGTTGAAGAAAGGACTAGCAGAGTGGAAGATGAGGTAACAGATTGAAAGACTTTTAAGATGGAACAAGAAAAGGTAGTGGAAGACCTACAATGGAAGCTAGAAGACTTTGAAAACCGCCAGAGGTGGAACAACGTAAGACTTTTGGGACTTGAGGAAGGGCGGGAGGGACAGGACCCTAGAGGTTATGTGATAAAAGTACTAACAGAAGCTTTCCCAGAATCAAAATGGCAATGGGAACTTGAAGTACAAAGGGCCCATAGATACCCTCTGTTCATAAGGAAAAATCGTGGGGGGCAAGAGAACGCGTTACCAAGAGCTATGCTGGTTTTTCTAGGGAACTTTTTAGCAAGGCAAGAAATAATTGACATAGCTAGACCTGATTCCAGAAAGACTGCTGACGGAAACACATTCTTTGCCAGACCTGATTTCTGCCATGTCACCGTGGAAAGAAGGTGGAAGTTAAGGCAGATGATAGTACCCTTCCAAAAGCAAGGTGCAGAAGCCTATTTGTTATTCCCGGCAAGGCTGAAAGTAATTAGAAAGGGGTATACAAAGATGTTCACATCGGAGATAAAAGCGGGGGAGTATCTCGCAGAGATCACGGAGTTAGACAAAAGAAAAGAAAGTAGAGTCAGAACCCCGCCAAAAACCCCAACAGACAGCCCACCAAAAACACCGTAAAGGTAACAGCAAATAAAAATGTGTATAGAATAGTTGATAGCTGTGGGAGCAGGATGGGAGAGAGTAGCGATTCTACAGACAACAGGGACTACATATAGGTCAGGATTGACCTATTTGCCTGTAGTAAGGGGGGGTGGGATCCAGAGGGGAGGGAGGCAGAGAGGGGGAGGGGGAGGGAGGTTGGGGGGGGAAGACATGCACTTAGGTGGTGGGCACAAGCACAAGCACAATACACGTAGGAGAGTAAAGAAAGACTTGATAGACAAGGTGCACAATAGCGTTGTAATAAAATTTGTAGGTAAGGAAACAATGGAGTTTATTGAATATTGTCGGCACAGGTATACACAGAAAGTGGGAAAAAATATGAGCTATAATGACTTTTAGGATAGTCTCGATAAATATTTGTGGATTAAATGACCTAAATAAAAGGCTTAAAACTGCTGCCCTGTTAAAATCATTAAACCCCGATTTGGTGTGCCTTCAGGAAACACATATTGAAGGTACCAAGGCTTATTTACTAGACCAGCTTGGTTTTAACGTATTAGTGAAAACTAACCAAAACACAAAGACGAGAGGGGTGGCTATTTTAGGCAAGAGATATGACACGCAGGTTAAGAGGAAGAAGGAAGATCAGTGGGGTAGATGGGTTATAGTAGACCTAGGGTTTAGGGGGGAAACTATCACGGTTGTTTCGGTCTATGGATCTACAGGAGATGATCCTGAGATTTTTCAATACTTAGACACAGAATTAGCGCAATGGCCAGAACCCATCATACTCTGCTGGGACTTGAATATACATGATGCAGATAGTAGCTTTTTAGACCCTGGTAGGAATTATTCAGGGAGGAAAAAGAGGACCTATAGAGCCTTAGCAAATATGGTAATGAATAATTCGTTAGAAGATCCATGGTTAAAATGTCACCCAAATCTAGATGGGAGTACCTTCTTCTCAGCTCCTCACCAAATATTGGTTAGGCTGGATTATTTTTTATTTACGAGAAGTCTGATAGATAGAGTAAAGATAGATAGGGAACCGAGGATTATCTCAGATCATAATTCACTAGTTTTAACCGCAATAATTGGGCAAAAGAGAAATAAAGAGCTGAGACAATGGACCTTTGACAGAACACTACTACAGGACCAGTGCTATAGGGAAAGAATGAGTAATTGGGTCAAGGAATACTGGGAGATAAACAGGGGCACATCATCACCAGGGATAGTGTGGGACGCCTTTAAGGCCGGTATAAGAGGGGAAACCGTGAGTTATGTTATTAAGATGCAGAGAGAGTCAAAGGCAAAAGCTGAAAAAGATATTAAACTAGTCAGGGAAGCAGAGGAAGCACTTCTCTCAGCTATAATTACATACTCCCCTATCGACCAGATTTTACTGAAAATAGTTGCTCTTAAAACTGAAGCTATGGATGGGATGGCGAAAAAGACAGTTGAGAGGTACATAGCAAATAAAGAAAAGGTATATGTTTTTAAAGAAAAAGAAACAAACAAAAAAAAATTCAGTGAAAAAATGTCCTCATTTATGCAAAAGTTGAGATATGGGTAGACAATAATCCCTCTTTTTAGATAATTTCTGACTAGGGATTTTCCTCACAGTTCTCATGGAAGGGACTGCCTTCTCGTCTTAAGGTGAGGTTTGTGTCTTAAAATCTCCAAATTCCCCAGGATAGTCGCTCATGGAGCCACCATGGCAACCATCCCCGAACTTGCTTTATTGCATTGTAAGTAATTATCGGACGTCCCTTTCTACCCTACCACTACTTGATATTGAAATATATTCTTGTCCCATACATACCAGAATTTAGTACTGTTGCTTTTCCCTCTGGATTGATCCAGTCTTCTGGAGCTATCTACGAAAGATCTCCATTTAGTTAGAGTTGGAGGGCATGCAAGAATCCATTTTTTACATATCTCAAGCCTAGCCAGTAAGATTAGCATAAAAAGCAATTGTTTTTGGTTATTGTTTAAAGCAGGGCAAGAACCAATATTTTCCACCTTACCAAAAATAGCAATAGTTGTGCTTACCTCAATATTCTGTTCTACGGCTTTATTAATAGTCTTCCAAGTTGAGCGCAAAGATGAAACATGTGGACCTCGTCCACCTTTGCTTCACCAGATTTTGGCCAAGTTCTCACTACTTGCTTATTCATCTTGGTTAGTTTTTCTAGCGTTCAATATGCCCTTACAAGGGAAAAAGATGGTTCTTCCTGAGGGGTGCAGACAGTGGCGGCTCACATAGGGTGTGCTGTGTGGCAGAGAGGTGGGGTGTGGGAGGGGCAGGGTAGGGGGCTAGCAAACACCGGCATACTATGAAACGGAGGAACGTAAAAATTACTTTCCTCCATTCTGTAGTATGTCTGTGTTTGCTACCCCCACCATGGCCCTCCCCCGCCTGGCCCCACCACCCCAGCACACACTATGCGGGTCACCAATGGGTGAAGATACTATTATAAGCCATAAGAAAGAATAAGATACTTGCCATAGATGTTGCAGGTCTTGTGTTAGTAGATTCTTCTTCCATAGGTCCAGTGGTAGAGCAAATTTTTCTTCTCCCGCTTGGATCATGAGCCAGCATCATTTGATTATTTCTTTTCATGCTGGACACTTTCTTAATCCATTTTTGCCTCCGTATTCTCTTTTTGTGACTCCTCTAGGTCCGTTTCCCAGCTCGTAAGTTGTTAGTATTTGAACCTGGACAGTTTCCCATCCGTACTTGCTGACACGGAGTCCCAGCTCATCAAGGTTCCTGCCTAAATCAATTGAGCCCACTTTGTATTACCTACCCTCTTCAAGGGGACTGCCAGAGTGTCTTTCAAATATTCAGGAGTTCCTGGTGATTCCTAGATGGGTGCTAGATTACTATAATAGGAAATATTCAATATTTTCCTTATTTGACACCACAGTTTGTAAGCTGCGCCTAGGACCTTTAGTTTGATTTTTTGGAAAAAGTTTAGACATTTTAAACATACAATAGTCCTCTTCTGTAGCAACTTCAAAATAAGGGGTAAAAGATTGGTGTGTTTAATGAGTATCCTGATGTTTTTAAATTAGAAAGCTCTGTAATAGAATAGGATGTCAGGGCTAGCGATACCATCTTGTTCTCTCTTCCTATGTAATTTTTCCAAGGCAATGAAATGAAATGAAATGAATTCGTACTTGTATAGCGCACTTATACCCTGAGGTGTCTTGGTGCTGTACGCATACCGCTGTGGACCCCTTCCTGGCTTTTCCCTTTGAAATGCCTACTCCTGTGTACCCGTAAAATGAAGCCAGGCATCCCAGCGCTGTTGGGGCCGTTGTGGAGATTAAGCAAGCTATTGCCCAGAGTTGCAGAGTGGGACCCATGATTAGAATAGGCACTCTGTTTGAGGTCCATACAAACCTGTTGATTTCACCTTGTATCTTCTTAATCCACTGAGTTTTAAACTCTAGTGGAATAGCATTGAGGATAAAGGAGAATTTAGGAAGAATGGTCATCTTAATATTATTGGATCTCCCCATGAATGAAAGAGGTAAGCCACTCCAGGATCTTAGCAATTTTCTTGTTTCTTTCACTCTTAGGTCGAAATTTACTTGGGCAATCTCGTCATTATTTTTTAATATCTCAATCCCCAAGTACTTTATTCTACTTTGTACAAGTGCTGTTGATGGTTGGGAGTTGCACTCCATTATCTCTGTTGTCTGGTGGTTAACCTGATACCCAAAAAACCTCACCAAACTCATTTAGCAGATTTGTAATATTAGGGTAAGAAGCTTTCAGATTACTTGTGAACAACATCAAGTCGTCTGCATATAAGGCCACTTTTTTAACCCATCCTTTTAAATTGAATAGGATAATGGCTTGCGATCTTCTTATAAAGTTAGTTAGTGGCTCTATCTATAGGGTAAATAAATAAGGGGAGAGTGGGCAACCTTGCCGCATGCCTCTTTTATTTGAAATTCCTTAGTAAGGCTACTGTTTATGAGTATTTTTGCCACCGGAACTGCATATTTGTTTGTAACCGCCTTTAAAAAGTTGTTGCCTAAGCTGTAATGAAGTATTACTTTACGTAAAAACATCCAATTTATTAGATCAAATGCGTTTGCGATGTCGAACTTGAGAACTTGGTTGGCAATATCGATAGCGCCAATCAATTGTTGGGTGTGAGGTAGTGCATTTTTCTCCCCTTAATAAACCCTTTTTGATCTTCATGAATTAAATGACTGGTGATGTGCCCTAGTCATGCTACTAAAATTTGTGTGTACATTTTATAATCGTTGTTTAAGAGAGCTATAGGTCTATATGACTCACATTTCAAGGGGTCTTTTTCTGGTTTTAAAATTAAAATGATGGTGGCTCCATTCCAGATTTTCGGGAGGGCTGGACCTTTAGTGAAGATCATATTAAATAATTCCGCTAATCTGGGGCCCAGTGTTTCTTTTAGAACCATGTATAGCTTATTTGGTAGTGCATCTGGACCTGCTGCCTTCCCGCTCTTCAGACTCTTTAGAGCATCAGTCACTTATTCCACAGTAATTTCTGCATTCAATAGTTCCCTTTCTTCTGCCTCTAACCTTGGAACCGTGGACTCTCTCAGGTAGGAATTGACTAAATTACTAGGTACCACTAGGTCTTCATCATATAGAGACTGAAAAAAAGTCTGTAAAACCTTTCTTAATCCCCAGGTCATCTACTACCTGTCTTCCCATGTTATATTCTCTGTATTGAAATAATCTTATTTCTGTCAGACTTAGTCTTAGTTTTCCAAGCAAGGAGTTTCCCTCTGCCTTCCCCACATTCACAGCTTCCAACTTTTTCCTAACCCTTTTCAATAAGTTTGATAATTTGCTTTTCTTTTTGTGAATTTCTTCCTCTGCCTTTTCTTGTTCTAGACTTGACCTTGCTGCCTCAAGGATCCTGTGTTGATCTAGAATCTCTGTCTCAACTGATATATTTTATGTCTAATCTCCACATTTCTTGTGGCCCCCAGACCAATGAGAGCTTCCCTTATGACTGCTTTATAAGCATCCCAAACTATTTGGATAGGAGTTTCCTTGTTGATGTTATTCTCAAGGTATTCCTCAGTTATAATTTTGTATTTTTCTGTTACCTGTTTATTTAAAAGGAGCGTGCAATCTAGGGTCCATCTTATAGCTGCCTGGGGAGACCCATACTTTATTTCTATACAGACTGGAGAATGGTTGGTTAAATGTGCAGGAACATGTTTGACCTTGTTATCGCAATTACTTATTGATTTTCACATCAGGAAAAAATCAATCCTTGATGCGTGACCATACTTTTTGTTTTTGTAGGTAAATGTATTATTTCGATTTCCCTTAGTTTTCTATACATCTACCAGACTTAAGTCTTCTGTAAACCTATTCACCCTTCTCTCTTTTCTGGAGATTTAATGCTTTTCTGGGTGGATATCTATCAATTTTAGGGTCTAGTAATTAATTAAAGTCTCCTCCCAGAATAATTGGAGCGGAAACTTCTATTAATTGGGAATATAAGGCTAGAAGCGGGCCGGGTTATCTGTATTTGGCCCATAGTACCCAGCAATAATACATGGGTTTCCCCCTATTTTTACTTTAACAACTGCCCCTCTTCCCTTCAAATCAGTACATTGCTCTAGAATTGTTGCTTTTGGCGATCTTTTAAAAATGATTGCTACCCCTTTGATAATACAGCGAGCTTGATTAGTGCAGATGCAACTGTCAACCCATTTTTGATGTTTCATAATTTTACTCCATTCTGCTTTTAAAAGGAGTCTCTCACAAAATTATAACTTCACACTTCACTATTTTTAAATGTTCAAAAATTTGTTGGCATTTTTTCTTTACTCTGAGGCTAGTCACATTCCAGAACATGATATTGATTTTGTTGTTAACCAGAATTTTGGCCTTTGATTTTTTCTTGTTCTTTTCCTCTTTTAAGAACCTCCCTTGTTCTGCTGGGATCTTGTCTACAATGGTGTTCAGCATATCGGACCATATTTTTGTGTTTTTTTTCCCGAATGCCCCCACCAAAACAAAATAAAACTGCAAATAAATAACAAAATTCCCCCCCCCCCCTGGAGAGCCTTCCCTGTTGTCATTGGACAAAACTTGTGTGTCCTATGCGAGCACCGTCAACCGAAGCTCTGGTTACGCACAAGAGAGGACCCCTAGGTTTAACTCTGCTTCTGCTGTAATTTAATTTCCTCTATGAGAATGACTACTTCTTTTGGTTCTTTGATGTTGTAGGTCTGATTCTTCCACATGATTCTTAGTGACCTGAGATCTTGCATGTAATTTCCCAGCTCCCACTGCCTATCCTGTGTGGCTCTTAATAGGTCGGAACAGATTTTAAAGCTATAATCTCTTATTTCGAAAGTCCCCGCTTTTAGAACATCATTCAAAAAATGTTCTTTCAAGGTGTAGGTTTTAGAATGTACTAGTATTCTCCGGGCATTTTTCCTTAATTTACCAAGTCTAAAGGGATCTCTGTGAACTCTTTGGATAGCTTCGTCCAGCGTTTTCTCATCCATCCCAGGGATATGATCATTCAATAGTTTTACCACAAAGTTTCTTATGTTCTGTCCTCTTGACCCCTCTGGAACGCTTAATATTCGCAGGTTATTCTCCAGTGTTTCAATCTTGTCTCAAGTTCCTTCTCGTTCGATTTTAAGGTGCAGATTTCTCCCTGGCAATCTTTTACATCTTTCCCGATTATTTCCACTGTAGTTTCCACGACAATTACTCAGTCCATTAAGGAGTTGACTTTAGACTCAAGTGCTTCGCAAGTTGCCTTGATATTTTCTTGGTTCTTCTCTGACTTGGCAAAGTTTGTTCTCATCTAGCCAATTAGGGTCCCCAACAGGTTTCCCATCCCAGCTTGTAAGCCTTTTTTCCAGAGTATTTTCTTGCCTGTTTTGAGGTGTGCCTTGGCATATTGTATTTTCTGCCCCTGGACCTTCCTGGGAAGCTATTTGAGGAGTCACCCCAACCTCTTCGGGGTCCCTTAAAATTAGGGCTTGAAACCAGTTATGTGTCTCTCCTCCTTCATCCCTAGGGGGAGTCACTGCAGATTGCATTTCTTTGAACCCACCAGTACGATTCTTCCCTTCAGTAGCTAAGACTATAGGTGCTTGTTTTTCTTGTATTTTAAAGAAGGATAGGATGGAGGGTGTCACCTTGATCTTCACCCCTTGACTAGTTTGAGCAGCTTTAGTTGATAAAACGGTAGTGCTCCCCCGGTTTCTGAGTATTCTGCCTGTCTCCCAATTTATTGTTGTTTTTTGATGTAATATTAGTAGGAGTTACAACCCGATCTTCCACTGAGGAGCTTTGACCAGCTTCCCCAGTAACTCATAGACTAAGTGCTTGCTCCTTCAGGAGTAATTTAAGCCTTGATTTTGTACCTTGGGGGGGATGTATTATGAGGGGACTTTTTTGTTCCCTTGTGCTTTTTGAAACCACTGTCCGAATTATGGCTTGCAAAGAGTGCTCTGCTAGTGGTCTAACTAGGGGTTTGGGAGCCATTAGATCACCTTTCTTGCCCCTCCCCCTTCACCTTACCAGAGTCATGCACACCAACTCTTTCAATATTTCCTTTTTTCCTCTTTTCTCGCTGCAGTTGTTAGTTACGGGTGGTTGGTCCAGTCACTGGTAGGACCACAATAGGCAATTCTATCCGTGGCTCTTCAGCGGAATAGTAGTCCTGCTGCAGCTTCCACCTACACACTGCCTCTGTGCGTGCGTATCCCCATAATCCATCTCGGGAGCTCAGAATGCAGCTCCTCGCCGCCGATTCCTTGTCCGTGACTATGCGGGTGAAAGAGCCGGTGCCGCAAACTAAACTTCAATGCCCCTCATCTCATGGGTTCAACCTCTGCTTTTCATACACCAGGTTGAGTTTCTTTCTGTTTCATAAACCTTTTTGGCCCGATATATTGCAAATTGTACGGAGCGTAACAGTCAGATTCACGCCTTGTTGACGGTGCTCGCGACCTGACTTCTTAGCTGGCCGCATTGTCTTCCAAAAATAACATTTATTTTGTAATTATGGCAATTGTGTAATTAATTTTAGGTGTGTGTTTTGGGGTTTATAGGGGTAAAGGGTTTTAAGTAGTTTATGTATTTAATATTATTAATTATTTGTTAATTGATATAAATAAATTAATAAAAGATGTATTATGGCAATTGTGTAATACAATTTAGGTGGGTGTTGTGGTGTTTATAGTTGTAATGAATGGGATATAATTTGTGTTTAATTAATTCATATATAAAGCTGTTAATTAATGTTAGTTACTTGATATTTTTTTGGGCATTTTTTATTTTTGTTTGTGTTGTTTTTACTTTTAAATGGGTAAAGGGTGGGTATTAAATACATTATAATTACTTTACAATTTTAAATTTAAGTGTGTGTTGTGGACATTGTAAAGTTAAAGTGTGTGTAATGTTTATTCATTTTGTATTTACATATATATTTTAATTCATTATTAAATATATAATTATGGAAGTCAATTTAGTTCAAAATGTTAAAGTGTGTTGTTATTGGTGTGGTGGTATAGGGAAGAAAATAAAATAAACACACTGATGTATTCATTAGTGTTATTTTTTATAAATATTTTCTAGTTTTTTTTAAATGTATTTTTTTAATTTACATATTATTTGTAGGTATTTTTATATGTAATTAATTTTATAATATGTTTTACTTTTATATATTTAATATATTTCATTTTTAAGTTAAAAAAATAAGTTTTCTATATTTTAATTTTTCATTTTTAATATGTATTTTTCTTTAACTGTTGGAGTGTGAAAAGTAATTTGTGACTCTCTGCTATCCAAAACTTTCCCTACTGTTGCACTCACTGGAGTGGGAATAGTAATTTTTACCAGTCCGCTATCCAACACTTTCCCTACTGTTGCACTCGCTGAAGTGGGAATAGTTAATTTTACCCCTCCGCTTTCAAACACTTTCCCTACTGTTGTACTCACTGGAGTGTAAATAGTAAATCTTATGCCTCCGCTATCCAACAATTTTCCTAATGTTGCACTAACCGGAGTTGGAATAGTCATTTTTACCCCTCTGTTATCCAACACTTTCTCTTCTGTTGCACTCACTGGACTGGGAAAACACATTTTTACCTCTCCGCTATCCAGCACTTTCCCTACTATTGCACTTCACCGGAGTTAGAATTCTAAATTTTACCTCTCCGCTATCCAAATCTTATCCTATTGTTGCACTCAGTGGAGTGGGAATAATAATTTTTACCCCTCCGCTATCTAACACTTTCCCTATTGTTGCACTCTTTAGAGTGGTAATAGTACTTTTTACTCCTCCACTATCCATTACTTTCTATACTGTTGCACTCTTTGGAGTGGGAATAGTAATTTCTGCCCCTCCGCTATCCAACACTTTCCCTACTGTTGCTCTCACTGGAATGGGAATAGTAAATTTGACCCCTCCGCTATCCAGCTCTTTCCCTATTGTTGCACTCACTGGAGTTGGAATAGTAAATATAATTACTCTTCTAACACTTACCCTACTGTTGCACTCACTGAAGTGGAAATTGTTATTTTTACCCCTCCGCTGTCTAGCACTTTCCCTATTGTTGCACTCGCTGGAGCTGGAATAGTAAATTTAATTACTCCACTTTCCCTACTGTTACACTGACTGTATTGTGAAATTTAAGTTTAACCCCTTCAATGCTCATGACGGAATGGTTCCGTCATGAGCATCGGTGCCTCTGTGCTCATGAAGGAACAATTTTGTCATAAGGACAGGGGCACGAAATCCCTCTGCAGACAGCAGAGGGATTTCTACTTCTCCCCAGTGACCTCGGGAGCTGGGGAACAGCTTCCCCAGCTCCCGAGGCCCCCCTCAGTTTCTGTGAACTGACGATCAGCGTGCATGCCGCGCTGACGTCATTTCACAGACACCAAAACTAAAATCAGCCTTTAGGTTCATTTCAGTTTCATTTTCTACGTGCTCAGGGGGCTATCTCAGCCCCCTGAGCACGTAGACATACTGGAGAGATATCATTGGAAAGGGGGAAATCTCCCCTTCCCAGTGGTTTCCTGCTTGGGAAACGCCGCAGGAGGGCGATCCCCAAGCAGGGATCCACCCACTAGGCACCAGGGAGGGGGGAGGGGCCCCTTGGCAAGGGCCTTTACTCCCCCCATAAAGTACTGGCACAATTCAGTCTTTCTGCCCCACCTGGGGGGCAGATGGGGCTGTAGCCCCCAATCTGCACCCCCGGGGGGGGGGGGGCAGAAAGCCCACTAAATACCAGGGATTCTTTTGGGTGCATTTTTTTTAGGGTGGGGGCTGCCTGAAATGGACACGCCAATCCCTCAACACCATTACAGCCTGTCTGCCCCCCCCGGGGAAGATGGGGGCAGTAGCCCCAAATCTGCTCCCCCGGGGGGCCAGAAAGCTCACTTGATGCCAGGTATTTTTCCTGTGCATTTATTTTAGGGTGGGGACTGCCTGAAATGGACACGCCAATCCCCCTCAAAGTACCACCATTACAGCCTTTCTGCCCCCCCTGGGGGTTTTCAATCTGGCATTTTTTATTTTTTGAGTGTGATTATCCACGCATTGGCTGCCAGCCGCAGCCTTGTTTACGATGACAAGTTCAGTTCATTTTTCTCATCAAATACACAATAGCTTTCCTAGGAAATACCCAAAGAAAGAGGACAAAGCTTTTCAGTAGTTAAGCACATTTTATGCAGCAACTGTCACAGCCTTTGTGGAACATACAATTATGCCTATGCAGTAGCCCCCAATCTGAAAGCCCCCTAACCAGGGATTTTTATTGAATAATTTTTTTTAGGGTGGGGGCTACCCGAAATGCCCCCACCCTCCCCACCATTACAGCCTTACAATCCCCCCGGGGAGGGGGGACAGAAAGCCCACTTTAGAGCCAGGGATTTTTTTTTGCGCATTTGTTTTAAGGGTGGAGGCTACCCAAAATGGGCACGCAAATGCCCACACCACCATTTCAGGTTTTCTGCCCTACCGGGAGGGCAAAAGCCCACGAAATGCCAGGGATTTTTTTTTGCACCATTTTTTTAGGGTGGGCTTGCCCGAAATGGGCATGCCAATGCCCCCACCCCCCCACAAAAATGACAGTCTTTCTGCCCTCCCGGGAAGCAGATGGAAGCTGTAGCCCCTAATATGGCCCCTCACAGGGGAGGTCAGAAAGCCACCCAGAAACCAGGGATTTTTTTATTTTATTCGTGTAGGGGTAGGGGCTGTGCAAAATGGGCATGACAATACCCCCACCACACCTCCAGAAAAATTCCAGTCTTTCTGCCCCCCGGGAGTGCAGATGAGGCCAGTGGCCCCTGATCTGCCCCTTGGGGGGCAGAAAGCCCACTAGGCATCAGCGACTACGCAGGCTTTTTTATGTGTGGGGTTGGGGGCTATCCAAAATGGTCAAACTAATTCCCCCTAACCCCCCAAAAAAATATCCAGTCCTTTTGCCCCCCTTGGGACATATCGGAGTGAACTCCCCTCCCCCCGATTCCCCCCAGGGTGGCAGAAAGCCTACTAGACTCTAACTTTTTTTTAGCAATGTACATACCTGTGGATTTTGATTCTCTTCCTTCACAGCATGTGCTGTCGCTGCCACCTTCTACCCGGAAACCTTGTGGCAGCGACAACACATGCTGCGAAGGAAGAGAAACGCCACAGAGAGGCACTCCTCCTCAGCTCCCATACCTGAAGAAGTGCACAATTGCACCCGATCAGGTACAATGTTACCGTGGACTACCTAAAACAGGTTATGTGCTTATTTTTTTCACTTCACTTTCTCACCTCACATTGGTCCTGAAGAAAGCCTACCGACCTACACAGGCAAAAAAAGGCTGAAACATGTCGACCACTTTTTAAGATTCACATATTAGTGTGCTTGAATTCCTTAATATTCCAGAGCAACACCTCTACTCATTGTTTATTACTACCCGAATCCAGACCTAATAAAACTTCTATCGCTGGCTGTACGGGTATTTTTAACTTCCCTTCACGTCACCTATTTACGATCACTACTGTTTTTAACCATGGGTAAATCCTCCGGGTGGAGGTTGCATAATAACTGACCCAAGGATTATGCACACACGTGTTACAAAGCGGGGAGACAACATATACCGCTACGAATTCCTACCAAAAACACGTGCATGAGGGTCTTTTACTTTGTGAGACACAACGAACTAACCTGCATACCCTGGTTATGCAGGACCAGTGATCCTTCCCCATTGATATTTTGATTATACTCAGGAGACTGAACAGATCAGTACTCTACCTCCCCCACCTTGATTTTTTGAGGTTTTCCTAGATGGCTGCCGATCCCAGGGCCAAAAACTCATGGGATCCCCTTTGCAAAACCAGGTTGTTTTGTGATAGGACATTTTGATGCCGCCTCAATAGGTTTTGGGCCCTTGTTTGTCACGGGTACTTGACCCACCCATGTGAGTGAAGTATAATTTTATTCAGGAGACCTGGGAGAACACTGGGTGGTAGGAAATGTGTGGATCCACGTAGATTCCAGAACTTTCCCCCACAGACATTTGAGAAGAGACTGATTTTTTCAGCTAAATTTAGGGTTTGCTGGGGATTCTGTGTGGGAAAATGTTGAGGGACCCACGCAAGTCATACCTCGCTGGATTTCCCTGGGTGTCTAGTTATCAGAAATGTGTGGGTTTGGTAGGTTTCCCTAGATGGATGCCGAGTCCGGGTTAAATGAGACCCCCCTTGCAAAAGGTTGTTTTGTGACAGGTAATTTTGATGTCGCCTCAATAGGTTTTGAGCCCTTGCCTGTTGTGGGTACTTGACCCACCCATGCAAGTGAGGTATCATTATTATCGGGAGACATAGGTAAAATCTGGGTGTGCGGAAATCTGTGAATCGACGTAGATTCCAGAACTTTCTCAAACAGAAATTTGAGAAGTGATTTTTTTCAGCTAAATTTGAGGTTTGCAGTGGATTCTGGGTAGGAAAACGTTAGGTGATTCATGCAAGCCATACCTCGCTGGACTGCCCCGGGTGTCTAGTTTTCAGAAATGTGTGGGTTTGGTAGGTTTCCCTAGACAATCGCCAAGCCTGGGGACAAAATTTTGATGTCGCCTCAATAGGGTTTGGGCCCTTGCCTGTCACAGGTCCTTGACCCATCCACGCAAGTGAGGTGCCATTTTTCTTGGAAGACTTTGGGATCATGCAGATTCCAGAACTTTCCCACACAGAAATTTGAGAAAAAAGTCCTTTTTGCAGGGAATTCTGGGCAGGAAAATGTTAGGCAACCCACGCAAGCCATACCTTGCTGGACTCCCCCGGGTGTCTAGTTTTCAGGAATGTTTGGGTTTGGAAATTTCCCAAGATGGCTGCCGAGCTTGGGGACAAAAACCCAGGTGACCAACCGTGCAAAACCGGGTTGTTTTGTGATAGGTCATTTTAAAGTTGCCTCAATAGGTGTTGGGCCCTTGCTTGTCACGGGTACTTGACCCACCCACACAAATGAGGTATAATTTTTATCGGGAGACCTGAGGGAATGCTGGGTGTGAGGAAATTTGTGGATCCACGAAAAATACAGAACTTTCCCACACAGAAATTTGAGAAAGTGATTCTTTTCAGCTAAATTTGAGGTTTGCAGGGGATTCTGGGTCGGAAAACGTTAGGGGACCCACGCAAGCCATACCTCGTTGACTCCCCTGGATGTCTAGTTTTCAAAAACATGTGGGTTTGGTAGGTGTCCCTAGATGCCCGCCGAGTCCGGGGCCAAAACACGTGTTACAAAGCGGGGAGACAACATATACCGCTACGAATTCCTACCAAAAACACGTGCATGAGGGTCTTTTACTTTGTGAGACACAACGAACTAACCTGCATACCCTGGTTATGCAGGACCAGTGATCCTTCCCCATTGATATTTTGATTATACTCAGGAGACTGAACAGATCAGTACTCTACCTCCCCCACCTTGATTTTTTGAGGTTTTCCTAGATGGCTGCCGATCCCAGGGCCAAAAACTCATGGGATCTCCCTTGCATAACCAGGTTGTTTTGTCATAGGTTTATTTTGATGTTGCCTCAATAGGTTTTGGGCCCTTGCCTGTCGTGGGTACTTGATCCACCCACGCAAGTGAGGTGTCATTTTTATCTTGAGACCTGGGAGAATACTGGATGTGAGGAAATTTGTGGATCCACACAGATTCCAGAACTTTTCCACACAGAAATTCGAGAAGAAAGTGATTTTTTTCCAGCTAAATTTGAAGTTTGCAGTAAATTCTGGGTAGGAAAACTTTAGGGGACCCATGCAAGCCATACCTCGATGGACTCCCCCAGGTGTCTAGTTTTAGAAATGTGTGGGTTTCGTAGATTTCCCTAGATGCCCACTGAGCCTGGGTCCAAAAACTCATTGGATCCCTGATGCAAAACCAGGTTGTTTTGTGATAGGTAATTTTGATGTCACC
Source organism: Lissotriton vulgaris (assembly GCF_964263255.1). NCBI lineage: Eukaryota > Metazoa > Chordata > Amphibia > Caudata > Salamandridae > Lissotriton > Lissotriton vulgaris. The sequence goes on from NC_141689.1 coordinate 1,273,737,422, forward strand.
TCAATAGGTTTTGGGCCCTTGCCTGTCGTGGCTACATGACCCACCCATGCAAGAGAGGTATCATTTTTATCGGGAGACCTGGAGGAAAGGTGGGTGTTAGAAAATTTGTGGATACACGTAGATTCCAGAACTATCCCACACAGAAATTTGAGATGGAAGTGATTTTTTCAGATAAATTTGAGGTTTGCAGTGGATTCTGGGTAGGAAAACATAAGGTGGTTCATGCAAGCCATACCTTGCTGGAATCCCCTGGTTATCTAGTTTTCAGAAATGTGTGGGTTTGGTAGGTTTTCCTAGATGACCGCCGAGCCCGGGGCCAAAAATTCATGGGACCCCCTTGCAAAACCAGGTTGTTTCGTAATTGATAATTTTGATGTCGCCTCAATAGGTTTTGGGCCCTTACCTGTCACGGGTCCTTGACCCACCCACGCAAGTGATGTACCATTTTTCTCAGAAGACTTTGGGGGACGCGGGGCGAGTGGAAATTTGTGGATCTATGCAGATTTCAGAACTTTCCCACAGAGAAATTTGAGAAAAAAGTGATTTTTTCATATTAATTTGAGGTTGGCAGGGGATTCTGGGTGGGAAAACGTTAGGGGACCCACGCAAGCCATACCTCGCTGGACTTCCCCGGGTGTTTAGTTTTCAGAAATGTTTGCGTTTGGAAGTTCCCCAAGATGGCTGTCAAGCATGGGGACAAAAACCCAGGTGACTCCTCTTGCAAAAATAGGTTGTTTTGTGATAGATCATTTTGTTGTTGCCTCAATAGGTTTTGGGCCCTTGCCTGTCATGGGTACTTGACCCACCCACGCAAGTGAGGTATCATTTTTATAAGGAGGCTTAGGGGAACGCTGTGTGTATAGAAATTTGTGGATCCACATTGTGAGAAGTTGGTCTGGCATATGATGTCCACTATTCTAGTGGGCACCTTGCACCAGTCTTATGACCCTTACTGATGGTAGGTTTAGGACAACCTTTAGATACGGCTATCCTAGTGGTAGCTGTGGAGAACAGCCTTTAGGCTAAGTCTTGAAGGAATGTAAAGCAGCTTGTTTTACCAGTCTATTACGATCAAATGATAGAGTACCACACCAGGTATATATCAAATATATATGTATTTATTCTAAAGACAACCCCTCTAGTCTCTTTATGAGACTAGAGGCAAAAGTACAATACAAGAACTTTAAATAGCACAGTATACATTTTGTCCTAGGGGCCTCACAAACCATATACTAAAATAGTGGTATAAGAACCACATTAGGGATAGACGTTAGGCCTATGGCTTGTAGAACCACTGGGGTAACCAGGAACCACCCAAGGTAGGGATGCAGGAGACCCACGGGGGACTCGTGCAGTGTCTAAACACAGCCGCGAATCACCATAGACTTCTATGAGGAAAGTTTAAGTTACAATTTTAAAGTTTAGGACACTCAGGAGTGGACTGCGGTGAAACCCCTTTAGATTAGGACACTTCGAGAGTCAAGACCCACGGGGTCAACGGATTACTCATGTTACCTCACCCAGGGAAGCTGGGTGCATAGGTGTCTTCTCGTGTCGGGTTTCGTTGTCGATTCCAATGGAGAGCTGTGAAGAAGTGCTACAGGGGACCAGAGGAAAAGTGTCCGGATGGATCCAAGGGTGGATCAGAGATCTGAAACCCTGAAAGCAGAGGGGACAGAGTCTGGGTCACTAGCCATGAAGGACTGGGCTATTCTAAGGCCCAGCGGTGCCAGGGGACAACACCTGAAACCTTCGTGGGTTACCTGTTCCGGCGTACAAATCACAGAGACACGGGACACTTCTTTCGGCGTCAAAGATCAGCGTTTATTTACTGCAGGGATACAGAGATCGCAAGAAGTACACAAAGTGTAGGTTCTGAAAGACTGCTTCGAATTGCAAAAGTGGATCACTCCTTTTATACACATTTTCGTCATTGCACAACATGGCAAACAAAAGGTTACAACTCAGTTCCCACAGTAAACTTCAAAAGGGTTGCATTCATGTCTTCAGGAGCCCGGAACATAATTACAGTAACATCGCCGGTTCCCAACTCTAAAAGCATGTTATCCCACCATTAGGCATTCCACTCTGGTTGTAAACGAGCTAAGAGAAGAGACAGAAACAGGTGCAAGGAAGACAAAGACAGACAACAGATTGAAGAGAGTGTCAGGGGCAATATCGGAAGCATGATCGCAGGATCAAAGGATTCGTGCCTAACACATGCACGGCTGAAACAATAGACCGGCACGGCAAGATGAGCCTCGAGCGGAGCCATCTGCCTTTGCCGTATCATTCCCCTAGTCATAAAGACACACTCAAAGGAACATGTGTCTTCCGCAAGAGCTTGGGAATCCCAGGGTCACGAAGCGGACACTGTCCGTTCGCCGGCTACGTGAGGGCAAGAAACAAAATGGATGCCGTATCTAAAATGGAACCCGTGGGTTCAGATGGAGAAACCCACGAATAGGACGAACGGTGCAAAGTAGAGTAGCGAAAACGCGTAAACCCACTAAACTCGTCATTTGCGGTTCATAGATACCAAACTCGTCCATATTTGAACAAGTCAAAAACGTCATTACGATTCTCACGGAACCTCAGACGCTCCTTTTGTCCTCATGTAGGCAAGCACTAGTCGATATCAGAATCGATTTCGATATTCATCAGATCGTTCAGCTGTTGCTGCAACATTATTCTATCCATCAATGTCTCTTTGGTAACAGATGGCCGTCTTATACACGTTGCACGTTGCAGCACAGAGGCCACATAAGGCTGGACCACACTGCACGCAAAGACAACATGTGAACAGGAACGTCACAACAACCCCTGCGATCATCAGAATCTTCCAACCCCAAGTCGACATCAGGCCCCAAAACCATCCTAGTAGCGTCCAATCACCTACGTCCACGTGTATGGACCCAGAGATCTTATGCAACTTCGAGATGGCTTGATAAACAGTTGGAGCGTTATCAGGAATGAAAATACAGCAACTCGAATGGATCACCTTGTACACACCACCTCTATCTGCGAGAGCAACGTCTAGAACCATACGGTTCTGCAACGTCATAAGTCTATCCGCCTGAAGCTCTGCTGTCAAATTACCAAGAGCACTTGCAGTGATGTTAGCAGTCGATTCTACCACACGAGTCAACTGTCTCAGGTTCCTACTATGAACCATAGGTCCCAAAACGGCAGGAAACCCTTAAAGAAGTCTCCCGCCTCTTGACGGGCAGTGTCCTCTTTGCTAATAACGCCTCTCACAACTCTAGTCTTGTGATAGTCCGAGGCAACTGCGAAAGTTGGTGGCAAAAGATTTGCGATATAACAGGTGCCCGAGAAGTCACGGGGCAACCACGTATAAGCGCGATCATAACATACAAAATAGGTACCCTTGGCAGTCAGGAAGACAGGGGAATAGAGGATAGGTAAAACATACGTCTCAGTACAAGCACTCTTCCCAAGCTGAGCTCTCGGATTTCGACCAAGACCTTGCAAGCAGAAATTACCGAGGTGGGGTACGATCCAGATCGGAGACGAGCTCTTAAGCTGTCTATCACCCACTGGCATACTATACTAAGCCTCACTCAGATCCTTGTATGCTCGCACCTCTTCCTCTGGAATAAGCGATGCATCAAAAATATCTCTATCTAAATCAGCAATCGCTATCGCCAAAGACTTGTCGTAAGGGCCGGGACCAAGGTCTGTAGAGCGTGGCTCTCGACGGGGGTAGGAATCTAGTGCACTACGGAACATAGTTTGGAATGCTCGAGCTGACCCCTGGGAACTATAAGGAAGAACCAAATACGGAATACCCTTATCCATGGTATGTGGCATTAACCCACACACCCAACAGTTAGTAGTATTCATCACCAACTGATGCTAATGTAGGAGTTGGACAAAGGAGTTGTTCATGAATTCCGCACGTCTAACCTGTTCATGTTGGGGCAGAAGATGAAAGGAATGTGGAGAAACAGTGGGAACAGAATTCAGTTTGTGAGAAGGAGAAGTAGGTGAAGTGGAAGGCAATAACGACTGAATTCCAAAATACACTCCACCCACCAGTAGCATAGAAACAGTTAGGAACAGCAGGAATACCTGAAACAGAAAACATTTTGTTTGCATAACCTTATGCAGTTTGGATCTTTGCGCCGACATCCTCTCTACTTCTGACAGCTTAGAGAACTCCATCCTCTAAAAACCGTCCGTAACGTTCTTGACGCACTTCGTTCTGAGTAGCGATTATCAATTCCCAGGAGCTCCCAGGAATCGACAAAAGTACCCGACCTAGTGTCAGAAACCTGCTAAACAGAAGGAAGTACCCGCAAGGCCCTACGGTCAACCCGGATGATAGGTTTTCTTAAACAAACATTCAATTTAATACAAGTCTCCTAGCTGTACAAAAAGAGGAACACACGTGAAAAAGAACTCAAAAATCAGGCAAAAATGCAGTTGTTCATAATGTTCATAGCAACAGTAGGGGGGGTAATATGAATTCAAAAACAAAAGGGAATTTTTATTAGTCTTTGTCACGCGATCGAAGAAAATATCGACTTCTTCCAGGTCGAGTTTGCTCTTCAAATAACGGTTCAGATTGCAAAACAGTGTTCGATCGTTCAGATGACAGTTCAAAATTTGAATTCTCCAATGCTGACGATTCAACAGGTGTATCTGGCTGCGCTGAATTGTTTTCTACAGGTTAAGCATCACTGAATGGCACATAACGTGGAGGGGTCTCGGTCTCCGTTGGGGCAATTCCAGTTTTTACCCAGTTATCTGCTGGCAAAGGAAGTGGAACTTTCTTCGTATGGGTGGCATGCACCCAATGCTTCCTTCCTTCCAACCGAACTGCAGTCCTTGTTGCCAGCAAAACTTGGTAAGGTCCCACAAATCTTGGCTCGAGATTGCGCTTTCTCCCAAAATTTCGGTTGACCACCAAGTCACCTGGTTGGAGCCGATGTCCAGGACCCTCTGTCTGTGCCGGTAGAGCTTCAAAAACCTGTTGATGAATTAAACTCAATTTAGCAGTCAGATCATAAAGATAGTCAATCAACATTGGATATTCAAGACTGTCGAATGCCTTAGGCCTCGGAACTCCCCAAATGTTCGCAGGACGGCCGCACACAATCTCATATGGGCTAAGCCCTACTCGAGAGTACACAGTTGCCCTGGTCGATAAGAGAGCTAGAGGCAGTGCATCGGGCCATGACAGACCAGTCGTCGCTTGAATCTTGGCAAGTTTCAGTTTCAGAGTGCCATTGTACCCTTCCACTAAACCTGCTGACTGAGGATGATTGGCGCTATGGAATTTCTGACGTATTCCAAGGCCCTTACACACACTCTTCATCACACTCCCCACAAACTCACTTCCGTTATCCGACCATACGATCCGTGGCATTCCATACCGAGGAAAGTATTCCTTCAGTAGGACTTTTGCTGTGGACAGGGCAGTATTATCCTTAAGAGGATAGGCCTCAATCCATCTGGAGAATGCGCAAACCACAACCAAAACATATTTCAGGTTATTGCATCTCTTCATATGGATGAAGTCCAATTGGATAACTTCAAAGGGACAAGTAGGAGGAGCAAAATGACCAGGTGGAGTGGGGGTACCCTTGCCAGGATTATACATCAAACATACCATACAATTCTTAACCACTCTCTCAGCACACTTAGCAATCCCATCATTCTTCCATACAGGAGACAACAACTTACATATACCTTTCGCGCTAATATGTGACAAGCCATGAGCCATAGTAACAACGGCTAGCACATATGCATCCGGTAACATCCACCTCTGACATTCTGACAAATCAACCCAACATCCATGCGCGTATAACTTTCCCGTGCTTTCTTTCCACTTAGTCTTTTCAATCTCGGTAGCCTCATTCTGAATCGCTTTCACGCTCTCAACAGTGTCCTCACACATACCAGTCTCCGCCGGCCATCTCACTGAACTCATAACATACATTCGAGTTGTTAGATCCTTAGCCGTTTCCTTAGCAATCTCTTCTGCAAACGCGTTACCACGACCAACATCATACGTAACCTTTCGGTGCGCGCTGCATTTAATGATTGCCACCTGCTTAGGCAATGTAAGTGCATCCAAAAGATCGTTCACGAGCTGTCCGTGTTGGATCTTCGTGCCATGCGATGTCATAAATCCTCTTTCTCTCCACAATCGACCAAAACTATGAGCTACGCCAAATGCATATTGACTATCAGTAAACACATTCACTCGCTTTCCTTTAGACAAAACACACGCTCTCGTTAACGCAATCAACTCTGCCGCTTGCGCTGAATTCTGACTCAATCTCGCAGTTTCCACAACCGTACTCAACGTCACTACAGCATACGCGGTCGTCATATCACCTTCGGCAACTTGAAACATGAACCATCAACATACAGAGTACCATCAGGATCTGCCAATGGAGTGTTTTTTAGGTCAACACGACCCTTCGTTTCTTCTTCAGTTCTTAGATAACAATCATGTGATGCTACATCATCTGATTCCATATTAGTCGGCAACAATGTCGCCGGATTCAGCACATTACAACGCTTTATTTGTATATGACTTGCCAAAAGTGTCAACTCGTAACCGGACAACCTTGCGCTCGTCACGTGTTGAGTTTTCGTTCGATTCAAGAGAGTGCCAACTGCATGCGGGACCATCACCGTAAGCATATTATCCATGACCAGGCCTGCAGATTGTCGGATGGACACCGCAGCTGCTGCTGTCGCTCTTAGACAACTCGGCAATGCTCTAGCTACTGGGTCCAAGGTCGAGGAAAAATATGCACATGGACGCTGCTTACCGCCAAATTGTTGCGTCAAGACACTCAATGCACAACCTTCTCTCTCGTGAACGTATAGTGTAAACGGTTTGCTGTAATCAGGAGTACCTAACACAGGAGCCGAACACAACGCATCACGCAATTCAGAAAAACTTTTCTGACACTCTTAAGTCCATGGCAAAGGAGTCGGAACATCCTTGCACGTGAGAGCTAACAATGGTTTCGCTAACAATAAAAAATTTGGGATCCATTGCCTGCAGTATGACGTGATACCTAGAAAGGCACGCACATCTCTCTGAGTTGTTGGCACAGTCATTCGAGCCATCGCTGCAATTCTTTCTGGGGTCAACCTTCTTCCCTCCTTTGACAATAAGTGACCTAAATAGGTTACTTCTTGGCAACAATACTGTAGCTTAGAAGGTGACACCTTGTGATGTAAGTCACATAGATGCTGTAACACCGATACTGTAGCAGTTTTGCAAATCTGCTCAGTGTCAGCAGCCACTAACAAGTCATCAACGTACTGAATCAAGGCCGCACCAGCTGGTAACACAAACGTATCAAGTTGACTCTTAAGAGCTTGGCTGTAGATCGATGGACTCTCACAGTAGCCCTGAGGAGCGGGTTTAAACCTGAAGCTGCGACCACCTAATGAGAAGCCGAATAGATCTCAGCTTTCCTCAGCAATCGGAATGCTAAAGAAAGCATTCTTCAGATCGATTACCGAGAACCAAGAGGCAGAGGCTGGAATCAGGGTCAGTAAAGCTGTAATGTCAGGCACCACAGGAAATTGTGGGATCACAATTTTATTCACCTCTCTCAAATCAATGACAAAACGGTACACAGGAGGCTTGGATGGATCAGTTTGTTTCAAAATAGGTAACACAGGACTATTACACACATTTCCCTGAGTTTCCTCAATACCATCCTTCTTGATCAAGTCATAAATGATCGCTAATAGTGCTCGTTCACCATCAAGAGAGATACGATACTGGGTAATACGTGGTGATCGCACATTTGATTTCAATTGGACAACATAAGGTGATATGTCCAGCAGGCCCACATCATTGGGACCTGTTGCCCACAAAGACTCAGGAAGAGAACTCAATTCCGGTGGGAGCTTATCAGTTGACAAGTACATAGGAGAGATCACTCTCTGACCTAATGTAAGCTCCACTCCCGCAGGAGAACAATACAGAGTCACATATAACCGCTTCAACAAATCCAGGCCCAAAAGATTCTCACCACAACCAGTATTCAACATCAAAGGAGCTTCTAGCTCACGCGGCCCAATTGTAAGGGGCAAAGGGCTAGAAACTGGATTGCTAACCGGGGCGCCAAAGAATCCAACGGAAACATTCGTTAAGCCAGACAAAGGTGCGCCAGGGAGTTTCGAATGCATGATGGAACTTTTCGTTGCACCAGTGTCCAACAGAAAAGGCTCAACTACGCCCGATGTGGCAGCTGCGACGTAAGGCCCTCTCTGATCAACCGGAACTGATACTATTCCCTCTCTTTGTCTGTGGCTGTCCTAGTAATTACCATCTGCTCCAATGTCATGCTCAACATAATAGTCGTCCACATGATACTGTGCAGATCTACCGGACGATGAATCGCGCTGATCAAAGCAATTGTTCGAATCCGATGAAGTAGCAGAACGCTCATTCTGATTTTGAGAGATACCACGACCTCTACCACGAGATGCCTGTTGAGGACCACTACGACCACCTCGGGCCGAAACACCATTATTTCGGTCCCGTAAAACCGGACAATTAAACTTCAAATGGCCCTCACCCCTCCAATATGCACATTGGTTGTACCCAAGCTTAGATCTGGATGTAGAAGAGTCAGTACGTGACTGCGTCCTAGAAGACTGTGATTGTGATCGATTTTGCTGTTGTGAGTCATTTTGATTCGAGTGAGGAGGATATGCTTGCTGCAACAAAACCTTAGTTTTAAGCTCCTTCATTTTCTTATCTGCACGATCATTTTCTTCTTTTTCTCTATTTTCATAATATTGAGCCGTTGCTAATATTTGAGCAGTGGTAGAAACAGCGCACAAACTTTCAGAATTTTTCAGTTTGTTGCGTAGCTCAGGCAACAAATTTAATACAAATTTATCGACAAGCAGTCGCTGACCTCCCTCAGTGCTCATATCCTGACCACTATGATCGATAAATGCTTCCTCAAATCTGGTAAAGAAATCGGAGACACTCTTGTCTTTCTTTTGTTTGCAAGCAGACAATTTATCCCAGTTCACCCTCATTGCTGGCATAAGTGTCTTCATAAGTGTAATGATCCGTTGGGGCAGAGCCGTAATTATCTGTTCAGGCTTAGCCACACCAACTTGTAGTCCGTCAGCTGCTACAAGTGCAGCCCAATCACCGCCTAACTCAGCTGGTGATTCTCTTGACAGATTTTCGCCCAAATCGGTTGCAGTACTACGTTACCAAACAACATGTCAATATCGGCAAGATTCATAATAGTAGCATCCACAAGTTGGGATAACTCTTTATAATAACCTGCCGGATTTTTCCGGGGGTCAGGCAAAGATTGTTTTACCTGCAAATCTTCCGACCGCTTCCATGGGAGGTGTATCCAGACTCTCTGGAAGTGTGGCAAAATAGGTGGAACTTGAGCAGCATCACCCGGCATCCATACTGGGGGAACTTCTTGCATATGGTACTGACCAGGTTGTGCTTTCCAATCATCGGAGTCGTTGTCAAACAACACTCGAGGATGCACTGTAGATCTAAAAGCTAACAGACGCTCTAAAGCACGTCGGACATTACCGCCTACAATCATACCGTTCGAAAACTGATTCTGAAGTTCAGTCATCTCGGGCGGTACATTATCTACCTCATCATTATCCCACTCCTCTCTCAAGGATTTACACATTTCCTCAAACACAAATCTTTGTGTGGGCTCATTAAATTGAGATAACGTATCGTAAACTATGCACGGAGTGTACTTAGCAGGATGTCTAATCCATTTATGCGTCATAGTCACTAACGTCTCACTCGCCCTGCCACCAGGAATTTGACTTAGTCTCTGAGAGATATCAGAGACATCAGACCCAAGTATCGGTCCGACAAGTGGGGAATAAAGATTAGCAACAGCATTAGGTATGCGACGCAGAAGTAGCAGGAGCAATAGACTGAGAAGGTATAGGCAAAGGAGCAGTAGAAAGAAGGGCAGGTAAGGGAGCAGGGGCAACTTGAGGAACAAGAGGATTCGGAGGAACAGGACCAACGACAGGCTGACCAGCAGCTGCCGGAACGACAGGTTGAGGGACAGGAGGAACAACAGGGGCTGCAGTACCCTGCACATAAGGAGGTGGTGATTTTAATAAATAGGATTACAAAGGATCCTCTGTCGATTCCTCTCCCTTCTTATCAGAACTTGACGGTAAAACCAGATAACATTTATCCACCGCCACACGATGCAACCTAGTAAAAACTTCCTTTTCCTTCTCGTCTTTGTCTCGCTGATACTGTTCTGCATTTTGCATCACCGTAATGATACCTTCTCTCTTATTTTTCTTAATCTGTTTGATTTCTTTCTGCTTGGCCTCTTTGCGCCTAACCGAAAGGAATCAAACATTGCTGGCCTAGCTTTCTTTTTAAACAATTTTGCTTCGAGATTATCTAAAATCTCAGTTTCGAAACTACCATGGGGTGGCCAGCTAAGAACACCATCGTTTTTAGTATAACGGATCCAATATTCATTATATACGATAGGGCCCACTCCGTGTCGACTATAGAGCTCATAAATCGGAGTTCCAACTGGAGGTATCGGACATGAGTCCTCCAACCGGGAATCCGTGCCGCAACATTTAAGGAAACCAAACAAAGTACTACGGCCAGGCATCGTGCACACTAACCGAGCTTACAAACTTCAAGGGTTATCGAATTACGATGTCCTCGCAAAAATGCAAGACCCTCGGTTTTTGGCAATTGCAATCGTCAAATAAAAACCCAACAACTAAGAACCAACAACTAAGAACCACAAATGCAATGGAACCATGCAAACAACCAAGTTTCAACAACAACAACCAAGGTTTCCGGGAGCAACCCTCAAATACTTAACTGAAAGAACAATGGCGTCACCAGGAAGGCCCGTCTATCGTCTCGCCGTACAAAGGACTACGCCAGGCGCCAAAACAGGTCGACAGTCAGGGCATCAGTCCGTCGCAGCCGTCAGGAGGCAGGAATCTTCGCGGGAAAAGTCTTCGGACCACTTATTTCGACAACAGGATCGATGAAGCGGGGTGCACCTTCCCTCGGAGATTTCACACGAAGTTCCTCACGATCGTCGGGCTTTGGACCGGTACCGCTGATCGAGACCCACGTTGGGCGCCAACTGAAGGACTGGGCTATTCTAAGGCCCAGCGGTGCCAGGGGACAACACCTGAAACCTTCCTGGATTACCTGTTCCGGCGTACAAATCACAGAGACACGGGACACTTCCTTCGGCGTCAAAGATCCGCGTTTATTTACTGTAGGGATACAGAGATCGCAAGAAATACACAAAGTGTAGGTTCTGAGAGACTGCTTCGAATTGCAAAAGTGGATCGCTCCTTTTATACACATTTTTGTCAATGCACAACATGGCGAACAAAAGGTTACAACTCAGTACCCACAGTAAACTTCAAAAGGGTTGCATTCATGTCTTCAGGAGCCCGGAACATAATTACAGTAACATCGCCGGTTCCCAACTGTAAAAGCACGTTATCCCACCATTAGGCATTCCACTCTGGTTGTAAACCAGCTAAGAGAAGAGACAGAAACAGGTGCAAGGAAGACAAAGACAGACAACAGATTGAAGAGAGTGTAGGGGGCAATATCGGAAGCATGATCGCAGGATCAAAGGATTCGCGCCTAACACATGCGGTTCATAGATACCAAACTCGTCCATATTCGAACAAGTCAAAAACGTCATTACGATTCTCACGGAACCTCAGCCAGTGACCAGGATGGTGACAAGAAGATGCCAGCCGATATTGGGTGCTTTCAAGTTAAGTAGGTGCAGCTTGGCTCTTCAGCCACGAGAACCAGGAGGCATCGAAGACAACCAGGCACTGGATTCAAGCTGTCCCATAAAGGATGTTGAGTGCTGCAGCATCAGAATCCGGATTGGACCCAACAAGCCTTGGCAACAGCAACCCACGCAAAATGCAAAGATTAGCTTCAGTCTAAATCAGCAAGGTATGAGGGACTCACCCTTTGGAGGGGAGTCAGAACACATCTGGAGCAATCAGGAAAGCTCAGGAAACAAAGGATTGTCCTTTGTGGGGACCAACTAGCCAACAGACTAGAGATCACGAAGGAGCCTCAAGCTGCCATGAAGAAAACGGGCCAATGGAACATTTGTGGAGTAGAGGCCTCTCAGCTTCGGTGCAAAAGGTGCTCAGGGCGAGGGCCACAAATAGCCCATTGCAAAACATCGGACAACTTTGGGAAGTAGGTGTACTTGAAATCTTGCAGGATGTCCAGGAGTTTCTGTCCCACATTTCTTGTGATAGCTAAAGGTCTCAGCTTTGCTGGGGACTCATGTCAGCCTTGGAGTTATCTAGAAGTCCGTGTCCTGTGTCGCAGATTCTTTCGGATCCGGCGGGAGGCTCGAAAATGCCGAACAGCAAGATGCTTCTTTGGTGCTTGTTTGAACAGGGAGGTCACTCCTTGACCCCAAGGGAGATTTCTCCCATCTTCCAGTCGATATGGAATGTTGAAGGTCCATGATTTTGTCTTCAGAGTTTCATCCAGGGCAATCTAAAGTCCTAGTGAATGGGTTCCTATACTTATAATAAGTTTAGGGTTTGGACTAACTCTAGGGACCCACCTATGGGAGGACCTGGGAAAGGGGTGGTTACACCCCTTCCCCTTTTTCCAGTTTCGGGCAAGAGCTGGGTCTTAGTGCCCCAGCAACCGGTTTGAACTGGGAAATGCATGGATCACCTTGTGTGCTTCAGGATTGTCAAGGCCTGCCATAGGAGTGACTTATAGGTTAATATGTGTTGGTTTTAAATGGTGGATATTGGTATACTATATCCAGTAAAGGGTTCTTACACCACCTTACCCAGGCTTCAAGTGCAGACCAGTGGTGTCATTTTGGAAGGCTTCCCAGAGTTGGCATAATACATGCTTCATCCCCTGGTAGGCCTCTGGGGTACCTATGCCCTTGGTACCCAGGGTTCAATATACTAGGGGCTCACAAGGTAACTCAGTAACCAATCTGGTATATACCTAAAGTGCATGCAATCCATTTAGAGGGAGAAGAGTTAGGCTGTGGTCCTGATTGGCAGGGCCACAGCCAGACTAAAGTCGAAAAACCAGTAAAACACAGCAAAAAGTGGGGGTAACCATAGGAAGCAGACCCTAGTATCCTACACAACTCCCTCCTCCCAAATGCAAGGACATTCAACTAACCTTGACCAGTTGAGTCTTCATGTTCTAAGTTGAAATATCTGGAGAGTTCATCTGCATTGGCACAGTTACTCCCAGGTCTATGTTCCACTGTATAGTCCATCCCCTGTAGGGAAATGGACCACCTGAGCAGTTTGGGATTTTCACGCTTCATCTGTTTTAACCATAAGAGGGGCTTATGGTCTGTCTGAACTGTGAAGTGAGTGCCAAACAAGTATGGCCTCAGCTTCTTCAGACCCCAAACCACAGCAAAGGCCTCCCTCTCAATAGCTGACCAACGTTTCTCTCTAGGGGTCAGCCTTCTGCTAATAAAAGCTACTGGCTGGTCCTGACCTACATCATTCGATTGTGATAGCACAGTTCCTACCCCCAACTCAGATGCTTCTGTTTAGACAATAAATTCTTTGGAGTAGTTAGGACTTTGCAGAATTGGTGCAGTGCACATGGCCTGCTTCAGGTCATCAAATGCCTTTTGACAGCTGACTGTCCACTGAACTTTCTTATGCATTCTTTTAGAAGTTAACTCATTTAGGGGTGTCACAATGGATCTATACCCCTTGACAAATCTTCTGTAATACCCATTCAGGCCCAAGAAAGCTCTGACCTGTGTCTGGGTCGGTGGAGCAACCCAGTATATTATGGTCTGGATTTTGCTCTGCAATGGTTGAACCTTCCCTCCACCTACAAGGTGGCCCAGGTACACAACCTGACTCTGCCCTATCTGGCACTTAGTAGCCTTGAGAGTTAGTCCTGCTTTCTGCAGGGCCTCCAAAAAATGTTTACAGGTGGGTCAGGTGATCTTCCCAGGTGGAGCTAAAGACAGCAATATCATCAAGATAAGCTGCACTATAGGCTCCCAGGCCTGTTAAGACTTTATTCACCAACTTTTGAAATGTGACAGGTGCATTTTTCAGACCAAAGGGCATTACCACAAATTGATAATGTCCACTAGGGGTTGAAAATGCTGTCTTTGGCTTTGCATCATCAGCTAGTCTGATCTGCCAGTAGCCAGCTGTTAGATCAAATGTGCTCAGAAAGTTGGCAGATGCCAACATATCTATGAGCTCATCTGCTATAGGAATTGGATGGGCATCAGTCCTAGTGACTGCATTGAGACCTCTGTAGTCTACACAAAACCTCACATCTCTTACACCCTTGGTGTGAGGCTAGGGTACTAAGACTATTGGACTTGCCCAAGGGCTATCCCAAGGTTCAATTGCTCCCAGATCCAACATTTTATGGACTTCTGTCCTGATAAGTCCCTGACATGATCAGGTTGCCTGTAAATCTTATTTTTAACAGGCAGACTGTCCCCAGTGTCCACTTCAATTAGTGGACCAGGTAGTCTGACTTGGAGTCAGTGAAAACATATGTCTGAACTGTTGGAGACCTTGTCTGCAATCAGTCTGCTGCTGATCAGTGAGGCTGCCTCCCAAGGCTACACCATCAACTGATCCATCATCAGGGTTCTGAGAGAGCAGGTCTGGGAGAGGGTCACTGTCTTCCTCCTGTCCTTCATCAGTAGCCATGGGCAAACCAATGTCTCCCCAGTAAACATCTGGTTTCAGTCTGTTGACACAAAGCACCCTATGGGGGCTCCTGGGAATTCCAAGATCTACCAAATAGGTGACCTCTCCCTTCTGTTCAACAATAGTGTGGGGCCCACTCCACTTGTCTTGGAGAGCTGCTGGGGCCACAGGCGCCAACACCAACACTTTCTGTCCTGGCTGGTAGATCAGTCAGTCAGTCAATCCACTTTATTTGATTAATTACAATCATAAAAGTACAAAAACAAGCAAAAAACACAAACAATATTACAAAACATGTGGACAAAAGTGTATAAAAACAATGGCACAAATTTAAAAGTTCTGTCCAGATTTTCATAGATTAAAAATTTCAACAATCCTAAAATGTCATGATTAGGCAAAATACATCATCAGATTTCTTTTTTTCTTTAACCTTACAGCAGCAGCAAGAAAATATGCGATGTTAAAAATATCTCCTGGGTTCCACAATGACTGTAAAAAGACTAGTGCTGGTCTAACCTGTAAAAAAAACATTCCTCTCAAGATAGATAACAAAAATATCTTGCAAATATTAGAATAAAAGTCACAGAACATCATAAAATATAGCGTATCCTAAGATGAAAAGTTATCACAGTGACATAGCTCTACGTCCTCAGGTTTGCACCATCCAGGAAAATACCCCAAAGTGAGATGAATCAAATTAAAGCGGAGCCCAATTAGGAGCCAGCGATTGTAAGGCTTGTTCACCATTATTAGATAGGGTTCCATAGAGATGGTTGTTTTTAACAAGGAATGAGCCCTAACTAAAGGTTTGGTTAGCTTCTGATCTTCTCGCTCCAGCATCAGAAAACTCTTAAAATTAAATTTCACCCACAACACATCCTCCATTTGAATCTTTTTTTAGGGGGTCTCAAAAAGTTCTGGGCGTCCTATCTTAGATAACATGCTTTTAAGATAGGACATCTAGGGGTTAGGCCCAGTGACAGGACCCAGGTAGGGCCTAAACCACACTATATTCTTTTGGCGGTTTGGTATTAGTATTCAACCTTTTATTTTCTTAAATTTGATTTTTTTGAAATGGACTCTCTTCCATTTTCAGAGACACATACAATTTATACAATAACACAACATTACTACACATATATATAGATATTTTTTACCAAAATGAATTCCATGACAATCACGTAAATATATACACCAGTTGCTCCACTTTTCAATTCAACAACAAAACCTACTGCTAGATATAATTCATCACTATCAACAGCATGTCAAATACATATTTGCCTATTTGTCAAAAAACCATATCACAATAAAATTAATTCTTGTGAACTGTTGGGATATATTAATCAATTCGTTCAAAACAATCATGAATAAATCCCGACGCGTTTCCAGCCCCGCATATATTCTTCACAGGCTTTCATCAGGGCTTTCTTATTATAGGCAAAAGATGAGTAATCTATGGAGCAAAAAATAATAAAAAAGAGACTAGTCAGCACCAATGTTTCAAACCTTTCTGTAACTTTTTATCCAACCTGGAAGGCCACTGCACATACCTTCTAGGAGAATCCTAAGTTGAGGATGTTTATTTATTTCCGAAGTGTAGGTGACAGTCTGAGGCTATCATTCTGCAAGAAACAAAGTTCTTGTTCATTCTTGATGTGTGCTACACTCTATTTCGTAATTCTGACTGCGAACACTAGTAAAGTGCCTACCTTGTGTCCATTGCTAGTTCATGAACACCCATCAAAGTATCACTCTATGTAGGAGCGCTGGGGGTCAAGGAATGGAGCCGGCTCTGTTGAGAAGAAAATGACTGTCACCTACACTTCGGAAATTAATAAACATCCTCAACTTAGGATTCTGCTAGAAGGTATGTGCTGTGGCCTTCCAGGTTTTATACAAAGTGACAAAAAGGTTTGAAACATTGGTGCTGACTAGTCTCTTTTTTATTATTTTTTGCTCCATAGATTACTGTCCTTCATCAGCAGAGTGTAGGTAGATTATCAGGGGTTTGCTGTGCAGGCTGCAAAGTGGAGAAGTGTGGCTCAATGATTAGAGCGGCAGACCCTGATGCAGACGTCTAGCCCGGGACCAGAGTTCAATTCCCCGCCTCGGCGGGTCTTGGGCTCAAAATTCCACGGACCTGATAATTCTCGCCTCAGTGCCTATTCCAATAATGGAGTCCCACTCTGCAACTCTGGGCAATAGCTTGCTTAATCTCCACAACGGCCCCCACAACGCTAAGGATGCCTAGCCTCCACCTTGGGGGTTCCCAGGAGTGGACACCTCACAGGGAAAGCCAGGATAGGTCCCACAGCGCAATTCGTACAAGCGCTTTGAGACCCTTGCGGGTGAGTAGTGCGCTATACAAGTAGCAATTTACAAAGTGTCATCAGGTTCAGTACCTCTCAGGGCGCGTGGGTGCGTAACCTGAGCTCGTCAGCTCAAAGGCTAGAGGGAGCCATATTTAAGTAGGGTTCGATAGGTCGCACACCACTCCACCAACCAGCGGGTAACCCCAGGAGCATCACTGTAAATGCAGTTTCTTGTAAGCGAGTGCGCTTTTTAAAAGTTCCGAAGTATAAATGCAAAGTTGCAGGCCAACTCTGGACACCGGTGTTTCAGGATTATTGTCCTTCATCAGCAGAGTGTAGGTAGATTTTCAGGGGTTAGCTGTGCAGGCTGCCAAAGTGTCATCAGGTTCAGTACCTCTCTAGGCGCGTGGGTGCGTAACCTGAGCTCGTCAGCTCAAACGCTTGAGGGAGCCATATTTAAGTAGGGTTCGATAGGTCGCACACCACTCCACCAACCAGCGGGTAACCCCAGAAGCATCACGGTAAATGCAGTTTCTTGTAAGCGAGTGCGCTTTTTTAAAAGTTCCGAAGTATAAATGCAAAGTTGCAGGCCAACTCTGGACACCGGTGTTTCAGGATTATTGTCCTTCATCAGCAGAGTGTAGGTAGATTTTCAGGGGTTTGCTGTGCAGGCTGCCAAAGTGTCATCAGGTTCAGTACCTCTCAGGGCTCGTGGGTGCGTAACCTGAGCTCGTCAGCTCAAAGGCTCGAGGGAGCCATATTTAAGTAGGGTTCGATAGGTCGCACACCACTCCACCAACCAGCGGGTAACCCCAGGAGCATCACGGTAAATGCAGTTTCTTATAAGCCAGTGCGCTTTTTAAAAGTTCCAAAGTATAAATGCAAAGTTGCAGGCCAACTCTGGACACCAGTGTTTCAAGATTATTGTCCTTCATCAGCAGAGAGTAGGTAGATTTTCAGGGGTTTGCTGTGCAGGCTGCCAAAGTGTCATCAGGTTCAGTACCTCTCAGGGTGTGTGGGTGCGTACCCTGAGCTTGTCAGCTCAAAGGCTCGAGGGAGCCATATTTAAGTAGGGTTCGATAGGTCGCACACCACTCCATCAACCAGCGGGTAACCCCAGGAGCATCACGGTAAATGCAGTTTCTTGTAAGCGAGAGCGCTTTTTAAAAGTTCCGAAGTATAAATGCAAAGTTGCAGGCCAACTCTGGACACCGATGTTTCATTATTATTGTCCTTCATCAGCAGAGTGTAGGTAGATTTTCAGGGGTTTGCTGTGCAGGCTACCAAAGTGTCATCAGGTTCAGTACCTCTCAGGGCGCGTGGGTGAGTATCCTGAGCTCGTCAGCTCAAAGGCTTGAGGGGGCCATATTTAAGTAGGGTTCGATAGGTCGCACACCACTCCACCAACCAGCGGGTAACCCCAGGAGCATCACGGTAAATGCAGTTTCTTGTAAGCGAGTGCGCTTTTTTAAAAGTTCCGAAGTATAAATGCAAAGTTGCCGGCCAACTCTGGACACCGGTTTTTCAGGATTATTGTCCCTCATCAGCAGAGTGTAGGTAGATTTTCAGGGTTTTGCTGTGCAGGATGCCAAAGTGTCGTCAGGTTCAGTACCTCTCAGGGCGCGCGGGTGCGTAACCTGAGCTCGTCAGCTCAAAGGCTCGAGGGAGCCATATTTAAGTAGGGTTCGATAGGTCGCACACCACTCCACCAACCAGCGGGTAACCTCAGGAGCATCACGGTAAATGCAAATTTCTTGTAAGCGAGTGTGCTTTTTAAAAGTTCCGAAGTATAAATGCAAAGTTGCAGGTCAACTCTGGACACCGGTGTTTCAGGATTATTGTCCTTCATCAGCAGAGTGTAGGTAGATTTTCAGGGGTTTGCTGCAACTTTGCTTTCTACACTTCCAGAGCTACGAAAGGCGCACACGCCTAGAAGGACTGCATCTACCGTGATGCTCTTGGGTCACACCCGCTGGTGAGGTCAGTAGTCAGCGACCCATTGTCTATATACTTATATATGGTTCCCTTGAACCATTTGAGCTGACGAGCTCGGATACCGCTCCTACGTGCCTTGAGTGGTACCATACCTGTAAATACTTGGGCAGCCTGCCCAGCAAACCCTGAAGAAACCTACACTCTGCTGATGAGGAACAATAATTCCGAAACACCGGTGTACAGAGATGGTGCTGCAACTTTGCTTTCTACACTTCCAGAGCTACGAATGGCGCACACGCCTAGAAGGACTGCATCTACCGTGATGCTCTTGGGTCACACCCGCTGGTGAGGTCAGTAGTCAGCGACCCATTGACTATATACTTATATATGGTTCCTGTTGGAACTGGGGTAGCCTGGCCTAGGGCAAGACTAGCATTTCAGAGGCACAGTGTTAAGGTTGCAGACCACCCAAGAGTAAAACCACGCAATATCACAAAAAAATAACGCTACACCAAAAATGTGGAAAAATAAGTACTGCTTTATAAAAATAATATACTCTGTTCTTTTATACTTTTGAATTTACAGTTCAGTACTTTGCAATCAATTAAGTGAAACAATCCGCTAAAGTTTTGGGGAGAGAAAACTACTACACAATGTAAGCACAGGCAGATATTATAGAATTAATAGCAACCTAATTAGCAGGTCTATTTGGCATTAAAAAATTCACATTGACAATAACCTTTATCACATTTGGATGTCATGTACATCAATAGCGCCAACTCTAGAATTGGTAACCTGCTTCAGGAACTGTTATTAAAAGAACATTGCATCAGATAGCAACATCAGTAATCTGCATTCAATTTTGTAAAGATTCTTGAGACATATAATTAGATTTCAATGAGGTGCCCCTAATCCTCCTCCCACAGTTCCTAACAGCTCAGCAGTTACTGTGGGGATTCAGAGTTATAGGATATTTATAGGGATATTAACAGTCTAAAGAGAAGCTGCATTATTATCTATTCAGCTGGCCCAGCTTTCTCTATACAGCTGAGGGCAATGACCAGAAGTTATCACTATCCCCCTGGGTTCAGAGCTCCTTACTGTAGCGTGGAGACGATGATGTCCCAGTCTCCACGCGTCGCTGGTGATTTGAGGCTCCTCTAGGGACCCCCAGGCCTCTCTCCACCTCTTCCCGCCGAGCCAGCTACTTACTGGTTGCTGGGGCGGGGAAAAACGACGAAGAAAATACCTTCCAGGCCCCACCAGCTGTTTCCTGGATGCTGGGTCGGAGAAACTATTGCGAGCACACTTTGGGTTCCCCCCCCTTCCCGCTCACGCCGGCTCCTTTCTGAGGCGCTCGAGCGGGGAAAGGGAAAGACGATGCCTGACACCTCAGTCGCTCCTCAGCTCCCGGCGCCTCTCAAACTGATCCCGCCTTCCTGGAGAGGCGTGGCGCGAGCGGGCATGCGCGAGTGAGCAGTGGCTGACTCCGGAGTCTGCTCCACTCGGCTTCCTTCAGCCCCGCCCTCAAATGACCGGCAAACCTGCTCTAATCGCCGGAACAGCGCTGGCAGGACACAGCGCTTTCAGCGCAGGAAATCGATCCGCTTCTCGCTCAGCGCGGCAGGCGCCCCTGGGGTCCCGTTCACACAGGGAAGCCTCGCAAGGCTTCTCAGGCTCAGTGGAACCTGCGGGGGCGCTGCCACATAGCGCGACAAGTGCCCCAGGGGTCCCGCTATCGATGGCACGCAGGATGCAGGTTCCTCAGCTCTCTCTGCCGACCCACAGTTGAGGAAACTTGCTACACACCAAAGGTTCAGTTTAGGAAAACGCAAATCTTGAGTTAGTCCAATGAAAGACCCTCTTTTCTTCACTATGACGAGGAGGGGGGTTACAAATGGAGAGGCTCCTTCAGAACAAGTCCACAGAGCACTTCCTCAGCACTAGACCCCTAACCCTCCTTACTGGACAGATTCAGGACACAGGGGAACTCTTAGGTCAGTTCCCAAGGCAGGGTACTTCACAGCTCCCAAGGTTACTAAAGTTAACCCCTTAACCTTTCTATCCAGGGTCAGCAGGATGGGCTAACCTGGCTAGGACAACAGGACTAGGAGGTGGGAAAGTCTTGACAGGGGGCTACTCTTGTAGAGGGAACCACCCTTCAGAATCCTACCCCTACTAGACCTCAACCTTCACTCTAGCTGCTCCTCACTGACAGACAAAATGGCTGCCCCACATTCCGCCTTATATAGGCTGCCCTTCAGTGGTCCAGAATGGACCAGAAGGTTCTGGAATGCCCTATGTTAGGCTATAGCCAGGTTCTGTTGGTGACAGTTGGGGCAGTTGGTGGCCACCATTTTAGGTGGTGCCAACTTTCCTGTCAGAACAGGCCTCTGGGCCTAAGGTAAAAGATTATGAGGGGGGAAGAAAACACCTATCCCCCTGACCAACACCTACAAAAAGTCAGTAGACACAAAAATTAACAAGGGTATGAGGGGCAAAAAGGGGACAAAATAAATAAAAATTAGGAGGGACTTCGCCAAAAAGTCAGACAGGTCTAACACGCGTCCCCCCCAGCTGAAAGTGGGGAGAACTACCCAACCCCTTGGGAGTCCTCATCACTAAGGCGGAAATACCTGGAGAGACCGTCTGCATTGGCGTGGTCCACTCCAGGCCGATGTTCCACCCGGAAGTCCATTCCCTGTAGGGAGATGGACCACCTCAACAACTTGGGATTTTCCCCCTTCATTTGCATCAGCCAACGAAGGGGTCGGTGGTCAGTCTGAACCAGGAAGTGCGAGCCAAAGAGGTATGGCCGCAACTTCTTCAGAGCCCACACCACCGCAAAAGCTTCCCTCTCAATGGCACTCCACTTCTGTTCCCGGGGAAGCAGCCTCCTGGATAAGAAGACTACAGGTTGATCCAGGCCCTCTTCATTGAGTTGCGATAACACTGCCCCAATGCCATGTTCTGATGCATCCGTTTGGACAATGAACTCCTTGGAGAAGTCTGGGGCCCTCAGGACCGGTGCCGCACACATTGCCTGTTTCAACTTTTCAAAGGCTTGCTGACAAGCCTTTGTCCAAACTACCCGTCGAGGTTGTTTCTTGGAGGTGAGCTCTGTGAGGGGCGCTACAATGGTGCCATACCCCTTCACAAAGCGACGGTAGTATCCTGTGAGGCCCAGGAAAGCTCGGACCTCAGTCTGTGTCTTGGGGGGTTCCCAGGCCATGATTGCCTCAATCTTCGCCTGCAGGGGCTGCACAGTCCCCCTACCCACCAAGTGTCCAAGGTACACAACCGACCCCTGCCCAATCTGGCATTTGCTGGCTTTGATGGTCAATCCAGCTTGTCTCAGGGCCTGGAGAACGGCCTGCAAATGCTGCAGATGGTCCTCCCAACTGCTACTGAAGACAGCAATGTCATCCAAGTAAGCAGCAGAGAAACTCTCCATTCCAGAGAGGACCTGGTTCACCAGCCGCTGAAATGTGGCAGGGGCGTTCTTGAGCCCAAAGGGTATCACACAGAACTGGTAGTGTCCCTCAGGTGTGGAGAAGGCTGACCTTTCCCTTGCTCCATCTGTCAAGGAGATCTGCCAGTACCCTGAAGTGAGGTCAAAGGTACTCAGATATTGGGCAGCTCCTAGCCGGTCAATCAATTCATCCGCCCTAGGGATCGGATGAGCATCAGTCCTTGTCACTGAATTCAGTCCTCGGTAATCCACACAGAACCTCAGTTCAGGTGTGGTGCCTGGGGGTGCGGCTTTTGGCACGAGCACCACCGGACTGGACCAAGGGCTGTTGGAAGGTTCAATTACTCCCAGCTCTAGCATCTTGGCAACTTCTCCATGTATGCTAGCCTTCACCTTGTCAGACAGCCGGTAGGTCTTAGACTTCACTGGTGGGCTGTCTCCTGTGTCCACATCATGGGTACACAGGTGGGTCCTTCCCGGGACAAGGGAGAACAACGAAGAGTACTGCTCCAGTATCTGGCGGCAGTCCTCCCGTTGCTCAGGAGTGAGAGTAGGAGAGAGATTCACTCCCTCCACTGACCCATCCTTCTCTTGGGACGAAAAGAGATCTGGGAGAGGTTCGCTTTCCGCTTCCTCTCCCCCGTCAGTCACCATCATCAGCATGACTTCGGGCCTCTCATGGTGGGGCTTGAGTCGGTTGGCGTGTAGCACCCGTAGGGGCTGTCGAGGGGTCTTAAGGTCCACCAGGTATGTGGCCTTACCCTTCTTTTCCAACACCTCAAAGGGGCCTTTCCAGCGATCCTGGAGGGCGCTAAGCTCTCCAGGCTCCATCACCCACACTTTCTGTCCAGGCTCCAGTTCCACCTGGTGAGCGTTGTGGTCGTACCACTCCTTCATGACTGCCTGGCTGGCCTCCAAGTTGTCAGAAGCTTGCTTCCACAACTTCGCCATTTGGCTCCTGAAGGCCAGCATGTAGCTCACCACATCCTGGGGGGGTTTCCTGGGAGATTTCTCCCAACCATCCTTCACCAGGCTGAGAGGACCGCGCACAGGGTGCCCATACAGAAGCTCAAAGGGGCTGAAGCCCACTCCCTTCTGGGGCACTTCCCTGTAGGAAAAGAGTAAACAGGGTAGGAGGACATCCCATTTCCTCCGCAGGCTCTCGGGCAGACTTCTGATCATGCCCTTCAAGGTCTTATTGAACCTCTCAACCAGTCCATTTGACTGGGGGTGATAAGGAGTGGTGAACCGGTAGGTCACTCCACACTCCTTCCACATGGCCCGCATGTAAGCTGACAGGAAGTTGGTCCCCCTGTCGGACACAACTTCCTTGGGAAATCCCACTCGGGTAAAGATTCCCATTAGGGCTCTTGCCACTACAGGTGCAGTGACTGTCCTCAGAGGTATTGCCTCTGGGTACCGTGTGGCATGATCCACCAGTACCAGGATAAACCTGTGACCAGCTGCTGTTGGTGGATCCAAAGGCCCTACAATGTCGATGCCCACCCTCTCAAAGGGGGTGCTAACGACTGGAAGTGGTTCCAGGGGAGCTTTTAGCTTCACCCCTGTTTTCCCACTGGCCTGGCAGGTTACACATGTCCTACAGTATGTGTTGGACGCCGCTTTCATCTGAGGCCAGTAAAAGTGGAGAACAAGCCGTGCAAAGGTCTTGTCCTGGCCTAAGTGTCCTGCCAGGGGTATGGCATGAGCCAATTCCAAAAGAAAGGCTCGGTACTGTTGCGGGACTACCAAGGCCCTCGATGAACCAGGTGAGGGTACCTTGGGTTCACTGTAGAGGAGTCCATCCTCCCAGTAAATATGGTAATGTCCCGTAACATCACCTGCTGCTTGGGCTTCAGCCTGTCGCCTCAGTCCCTCAAGGGTGGGGCACTCCCTCTGCCCCTTACAGAATTCCTCTCTGGTAGGACCTCCCTCCACATGCCACTCCGCAGGAATGGGTAAATCCTCCAGAGAGTCTACTTCCCCCTCCACGGACTCCTGGTCCACCACCGCAGGTGGCCGATCTGTCTCATGGGGTGTGGAAGCCGGAGCAGGCTTTCTCTGTCTCCGGGTCTGTCCCTTCTTAGCAGCGGGTTGGGCCATTGTTCCAGGCTCCAACCCCGGCGAACTCCCTCTCCGGGCAGTCGCAGACCGTGTGCTGACACAGGCCCAGTCAGGTGTACCCAGCATCGCAGAATGCGTCCGGTATTCCACCTCTCTCCAAGTGTTGTGTTCCATGTCATTCCCCAACAGACAATCGACTGGCACGGCAGGGCTTACGGCAACTCGAAGTGAACCTGCAACCCCCTCCCACTCAAAGGGAACCTCAGCCACTGGATAGTGGCCCATTCTGCCGTCAGCCATCGCGGCGGGGTGGAGTACATTAGGAACAACCTGCTCTGGGGACACCAGCTGACTTCTCACCATAGTCATGCTGGCTCCTGTTTCCCTCAGAGCCTCCCCTCTCTGGCCATTGATGGTAACCCATTGCCCATACTTTGTAGTATTTGGGGGCACCTGGATCTTTGGCACCATCTCCCGCTCTCCCAGGGACACTAAGGTGACACCCGCCCACTCACCCCCCTTATCTAAGGGCAACTCCTCCCCGAGCGCTACACTAGCTACTCCCGGTGACTTTCCTCCGGTGGGAGGGGGTGGTCTCTTTGGGCATCTGACATCTCCCTTATAATGTCCAACGCCACCGCATTCAAAACAGTGGAGAACCCTGGGCTGTTGGCTCTGGCCAGGATGAGGGTTCCGGGGCGGGTTTGCCCTAGGGGTGAAACCTACTCCCTTCCCTTGGAAGTTATTTTGGGGACCTTTAGAGAACTCTTTCTTTTTCTCCCCCCCCTCCTTCTTCTGGGGGGCGCCCTGTCCGGCTTTTTGAGATTCCCCTCCAGTCCCCTTGGTGGACACCCGGGTACTTGTCCAGATGTCCGCCTCCTCTGCAAGCTTCCGGGGATTGGTCAGCTTGCTGTCTACCAGGTGTTGGCGCAGCTCGGGAAAACATTTCTCGAGGAGGTGTTCTCTCAAAAACAGATCGTACAGCCCCTCATAATCCTTTACCTCACTGCCCTTGACCCAACCCTCTAAAGCCTTTCTGGCGTAATCAAGGAAGTCCACCCAGTTCTGAGTGCCCATCTTGTGGCTCCCCCTGAACTTCTGTCGGTACCTTTCTGGGGTGAGCCCGAACTTCCTCAATAACGCCAGCTTCATGGTGGGGTAGTTTGTCTGTTCCTCTGGATCCAGGGCCAGCAAGGTGTCCCGACCAGCAGGAGGCATGTACTTGTACAAACTACCCCCCCAGTGCTTCTCCTGCACTCCATGAACCTTCAAAGAAACCTCATAAGCGGCCAGCCACTTAGCAACATCATCCCCCTGACTGAAGCTCGCTATCAGGTCCTTTGGGATATAGGGTTTGGTCTCCCTGGCTGACTCTTTCGGTTCGCTGCCACCATTCCTAACAGGAGAGGACCCCCGTTGTAGACTTTGGAGCTCCAGTTCCTTCAGCCTAAACTCGTGGACCATCCTCCTCTCCTCTTTCTCCTGTTCCAACTTAGCCAGCTCCCACTTTAGCTGTCTTTTCTCCCTCCTATCGGTGAGCTCGGCTTCTGTTAGGCTTTTCCCAGAAATGCTACTGCCCTTTCTGGAATAGGACACTGGTCCGGTGAGCAAGTTTTCCCCCTCATGGCAGAATAACTCCTCCACCCCCCCTTCTGTGCCCTGGTCAACCTCTTCATCCTCCTCCTTTGTCTCTTGGTGTGCCTCCACCCAGGCCCTAAGGCTAGTCTGGAGCTCCCCCTTCCTAGCACCATGTTTGAAAAAGACCCCCATTTGTTGCCAGAACATTCTCAATTGGGGCACGGAATAGACTTCCAGGTTTTCCACCGCAAACTCCATTGTGAGTCTGGCAAACCTGGATACACACCAGAAATTCTAGAGTGGCGAGGGCAACCTAAAACCAACTCCACCCACCACCAGGAATAAATTTAGAAAAAATAAAAAGACTAATTGGGAGGGCCGCAAGGAGAAAACTCCTGGTGTAGGTTGGGTTATTACGTCAAATTACTAGTAAGTAGCTGCAACCAAGTCCGCAATCCCACCGCTAGGCACCAAATGTTGGAACTGGGGTAGCCTGGCCTAGGGCAAGACTAGCATTTCAGAGGCACAGTGTTAAGGTTGCAGACCACCCAAGAGTAAAACCACGCAATATCACAAAAAAATAACGCTACACCAAAAATGTGGAAAAATAAGTACTGCTTTATAAAAATAATATACTCTGTTCTTTTATACTTTAGAATTTACAGTTCAGTACTTTGCAATCAATTAAGTGAAACAATCCGCTAAAGTTTTGGGGAGAGAAAACTGCTACACAATGTAAGCACAGGCAGATATTATAGAATTAATAGCAACCTAATTAGCAGGTCTATTTGGCATTAAAAAATTCACATTGACAATAACCTTTATCACATTTGGATGTCATGTACATCAATAGCGCCAACTCTAGAATTGGTAACCTGCTTCAGGAACTGTTATTAAAAGAACATTGCATCAGATAGCAACATCAGTAATCTGCATTCAATTTTGTAAAGATTCTTGAGACATATAATTAGATTTCAATGAGGTGCCCCGAATCCTCCTCCCACAGTTCCTAACAGCTCAGCAGTTACTGTGGGGATTCAGAGTTATAGGATATTTATAGGGATATTAACAGTCTAAAGAGAAGCTGCATTATTATCTATTCAGCTGGCCCAGCTTTCTCTATACAGCTGAGGGCAATGACCAGAAGTTATCACTATCCCCCTGGGTTCAGAGCTCCTTACTGTAGCGTGGAGACGATGATGTCCCAGTCTCCACGCGTCGCTGGTGATTTGAGGCTCCTCTAGGGACCCCCAGGCCTCTCTCCACCTCTTCCCGCCGAGCCAGCTACTTACTGGTTGCTGGGGCGGGGAAAAACGACGAAGAAAATACCTTCCAGGCCCCACCAGCTGTTTCCTGGATGCTGGGGCGGAGAAACTATTGCGAGCACACTTTGGGTTCCCCCCCCTTCCCGCTCACGCCGGCTCCTTTCTGAGGTGCTCGAGCGGGGAAAGGGAAAGACGATGCCTGACACCTCAGTCGCTCCTCAGCTCCCGGCGCCTCTCAAACTGATCCCGCCTTCCTGGAGAGTCGTGGCGCGAGCGGGCATGCGCGAGTGAGCAGTGGCTGACTCCGGAGTCTGCTCCACTCGGCTTCCTCCAGCCCCGCCCTCAAATGACCGGCAAACCTGCTCTAATCACCGGAACAGCGCTGGCAGGACACAGCGCTTTCAGCGCAGGAAATCGATCCGCTTCTCGCTCAGCGCGGCAGGCGCCCCTGGGGTCCCGTTCACACAGGGAAGCCTCGCAAGGCTTCTCAGGCTCAGTGGAACCTGCGGGGGCGCTGCCACATAGCGCGACAAGTGCCCCAGGGGTCCCGCTATCGATGGCACGCAGGATGCAGGTTCCTCAGCTCTCTCTGCCGACCCACAGGTGAGGAAACTTGCTACACACCAAAGGTTCAGTTTAGGAAAACGCAAATCTTGAGTTAGTCCAATGAAAGACCCTCTTTTCTTCACTATGACGAGGAGGGGGGTTACAAATGGAGAGGCTCCTTCAGAACAAGTCCACAGAGCACTTCCTCAGCACTAGACCCCTAACCCTCCTTACTGGACAGATTCAGGACACAGGGGAACTCTTAGGTCAGTTCCCAAGGCAGGGTACTTCACAGCTCCCAAGGTTACTAAAGTTAACCCCTTAACCTTTCTATCCAGGGTCAGCAGGATGGGCTAACCTGGCTAGGACAACAGGACTAGGAGGTGGGAAAGTCTTGACAGGGGGCTACTCTTGTAGAGGGAACCACCCTTCAGAATCCTACCCCTACTAGACCTCAACCTTCACTCTAGCTGCTCCTCACTGACAGACAAAATGGCTGCCCCACATTCCGCCTTATATAGGCTGCCCTTCAGTGGTCCAGAATGGACCAGAAGGTTCTGGAATGCCCTATGTTAGGCTATAGCCAGGTTCTGTTGGTGACAGTTGGGGCAGTTGGTGGCCACCATTTTAGGTGGTGCCAACTTTCCTGTCAGAACAGGCCTCTGGGCCTAAGGTAAAAGATTATGAGGGGGGAAGAAAACACCTATCCCCCTGACCAACACCTACAAAAAGTCAGTAGACACAAAAATGAACAAGGGTATGAGGGGCAAAAAGGGGACAAAATAAATAAAAATTAGGAGGGACTTCGCCAAAAAGTCAGACAGGTCTAAAAGTTCCCTTGAACCATTTGAGCTGACGAGCTCGGATACCGCTCCTACGTGCCTTGAGTGGTACCAAACCTGTGAATACTTTGGCAGCCTGCCCAGCAAACCCTGAAGAAACTTACACTCTGCTGATGAGGAACAATAATTCCGAAACACAGGTGTACAGAGTTGGTGCTGCAACTTTGCTTTCTACACTTTCAGAGCTACGAAAGGCGCACACGCCTAGAAGGACTGCATCTACCGTGATGCTCTTCGGTCACACCCGCTGGTGAGGTCAGTAGTCAGCGACCCATTGACTATATACTTATGTCGTAATTTGACAATGGCCGGGTTAGCGCTTAGCTTTGCTACACGTTATTTCCCTTAACTTGGCCTTACTCGAAAACGCCATTTTGTATGTTACGGCGGCCATTTTAGGGAATGAGCGGCCTCGTGGTCAGCATGCCCTTTAGTCCTTTGTCC
Organism: Lissotriton vulgaris; assembly: GCF_964263255.1. NCBI lineage: Eukaryota > Metazoa > Chordata > Amphibia > Caudata > Salamandridae > Lissotriton > Lissotriton vulgaris. The sequence continues at coordinate 1,273,766,622 of NC_141689.1, forward strand.
ATGCCGCTGACCACTCGAGTTTGCCCAGCAACAGGCTATTTTTAGTAACGGTCAAGCCTGTACATGCGCAGTTCCAACTGACCAGTCACCCCTCAGGAATGTTCCGCCAAACTGACCAATGGAGTTGTAACCCCTCCCATGAGTTGGCTGTGCTCCAAAAATGACCATATATGTACATAAACTTTGTAACCTTGTACCTCCTACCTTTTTATTACCTGTAAAGTGTATAAAAGAAGGACTCACACCAACGTTCGGGGTGATACTTCTTGCATTGCCGAAGGGTGCTGTAGGAATGTACCACCACCCCATGGGGTCTTAATAAACTTGTCTTTTGTACTTTTCAGTTTCCGTGCCAACAGTTCTTTCGGTGTAAGTGGGTTATCTGCGGAGCATGTAGGCCTTGGGAACTTAATACCACACTTATATATGGTTCCCTTGAACCATTTGAGCTGACGAGCTCGGATACCTCTCCTACGTGCCTTGAGTGGTACCATACCTGTGAATACTTTGGCAGCCTACCCAGCAAACCCTGAAGAAACCTACACTCTGCTGATGAGGAACAATAATTCCGAAAAACCGGTGTACAGAGTTGGTGCTGCAACTTTGCTTTCCACACTTCCAGAGCTACGAAAGGCGCACATGCCTAGAAGGACTGCATCTACCGTGATGCTCTCGGGTCACACCCGCTGGTGAGGTCAGTAGTCAGCGACCCATTGACTATATAGACAAGAGTCAAGACATTTTTCCAGCAAAATATTCCATACCTTTGACCTGTTGACCAGGTCAAACGTGGAGGATAGAGCCATGAATGCCATCCTCATGCAGTCCTCTTTAGCCATGGTATATTTACTTATTAATAAATGCAGGTTCAGGCAAAGATCCATATTACTTCTGCCTTGACTAAATCCATATTGTAGGTTAGACAGGATCTCTATCTCATTTGCCCAACCTGTAATTGTAGATAAAATAGCTGTTAGACCTGACATCATTGGCGTGAGTCTCCCTTCCAATTTTGATGGATTGCCTCCTCTGTTTTGATGTGTTTGCTGGTTATATGTTTTGGGCACTGTGCCACTGCTAATCAGTGCCACAGTGCAAGTGCTCCCTATTTTAAATTGATGTACTAATTGGTTATTCCATGATTGGGTTATTTGATTTATTGTCAGCCCCTAGTACGGTGCTCATGCGTGCCCAGGGCTTGTAGATCAAATGCTGCTGGTGGGTTTGCAGCACTAGCTGTGCCACCCACAGAAACAGCTTGTAAAGTATGTCTCAGTCCTGCCATTGCAAGGCCTGTGTGCAGTATGTGACTGCCATGTCGACTTGGCAAGTGCACCCATTTGCCAGTCCCTAAACCTTCCCTTTGCTTTATATTAGATACCCTTATGGTAGGCCCAAGGGCAGGGTGCATTGTAAGTATAAGTTAGGACATGCCCAGGTGTGTGTAGCATGTCCTAATAGTGAATAACAGCCATTTTAGTTTTTCTCTATTGAAGGCAAGTTGTTCTCCATAGGTTAGAATGGGTAGTTAGAATATTACATTCTTATAATCCTAACTGACTCAGAGAAAATGGTAGAAATTCGAATTTAGTATGCCTGAACTCAGAATAATAAAATACATCTTTTAGTAAAGTTGGTTTTAACCTTTACCATGCTCATGGCGAGCTGAGCTCGTCATGAGGCACGGAGCTCTGGTGCTCACGACGAGCTCAGCTCGTAATGGACCGTGGAATGCTCAGGTGCAGGGAGAATTCCCCTGCTGTGCTGAGCGTTCCACGGGAGCCGGTGCACCTGTGACGAGCTCAGCTAATCAGCAGCACATTAGCGCCATGCCTCATGATGAGCTGAGCTCATCATTAGCATGCGGGCGCTGTGCGTGCGCCCCTCCCCCGAGCACAGCGGGGGAATTACCCCCGCAGCGAAGGGGTTAATATTCTGTGTTTGAAAATACCACTTTTAGAAAGTAGGTATTTTCTTGCCTAACTGTCCAGGTCTGCCTCTGCTAGGTTGTGTATTCCTTGTCTGGGTTTGTGAGTGACAGGGCTGGGAAATTCCAGGAGAACAGGCTGGGGTAGCCCAGTGGTGAGTAGAGAGATCTGCATCTAGATGGGAGGAAGAAGTTGCAACTAGGACCTTATTAGGGGTTGGGCCTTCCCTCTACAATGCTGGCTCCACCTCCTGTGGCTTGTCTGATGTCTCTGCCCTGCACTGTGAAAGGAGAGAAGGAATCGTGTCAACAAAGTGCTCCAGAGCTGTATCTTCCCTCCCCTGTGCTGGCTCCACCTTCTGTGTGGCGGCTGATTTCTCTGCCCTGCACAGGGAAAGTAAGAGGAGAGTCATGTAAACAAAGTGCTCAGGAACTGTTTTGGACTAGGCAGAGGCTTCTCTGCCTTCAGAGAACAAAGGATTTTAGGGTATAAATATTGGGACCCTGATCCCAAGAAATTAGATCACTTCTGGAACAAGAACCCTTTCCGCCAAGGAGAAGAACCAAGGAAGCTGCAGGAGTTTGGACTGCCCCTCTGCTAGTGTGCTGTTTGCTGGGTTGGCCTGCAGTGGTTGCTTCATTGCCAAGGGAAAGAAGAATTAACTTTTTAAGGACTTCCATTCATCTACAGAATATTCTCCATGGGCTTGAACTGTGCTTGCCTCCTGCCGAAGTCTCGGGGACAAAAGACTTCACCTCCAGCTCCCCACTGAATTTTGACTCCAGACACTTGCATACCGCCGGGAGTTGAAAGCGCGACGCATCGAGAAGAAGCGTGTCGCTGCCGCAGCTGAAATCTTCGCATCGCCGAAGAAGCGAGCCTTCGCTGCATTTTTCTGGAAGCGTGTGTTCATCGTAGCTATCTGCTGTCGCATCACCGGAGAAGCGTGACGCCATTGTGAGAGTTGCCATTGCATCACCAGAGAAGCTCGTCGCAGGGCCTGTCACAGCTCTAAAGTACGGAGTCGTCGCACGCCTGGCAGGGCGTCATCGCATCGTCATCGCACTGCCACATCATGGGCGCCATCTTCTCGCATCGAAACTGGATCATCGCATCGCAGCGCCATCCTGCGTCTCGCAACTGGGCCGCAGGCCGAGAATCTACGCATCTCCGCATCGGTAAGGATCACGACGCATCACCTACTCTGCACCAGCATTGAGGCCCAACGCATCCTCTCCCCCGGATCACGGCACCGATGCATCTCCCCTTTTGCAAGTCTTTTGTTTTCTTTGCGTTACGCATACAGGTACTTTGTTGAGAACTTTGTCGCATTTATCATCAACTTGAACTAAGCAACTTTAATCATCTTTAAGTCATCTTTAAGTGTAGTATTGTGGATGTTTGTCGCTTGTGGTCTTGTGTTAAGTCTACATAAAGAAACCTTATTTTTATAAAACGTGTGTTGTGTCCATCTGTAATGTTTTCACTGTATTATTGTGTATATTCACAAATGCTTAACACACTGCCTCTGAGATAAGCCTGTCTGCTCGAGCCAAGCTACCAAATGGGTGAGCAGGGGTTATTAAGGAAAGTAATACCCTTATCCTGACTTAGAAGTAAGGGTCCCCATTTGGACAAAGTTGAATACCATTGCCAGCTAGAGACCCCCAGATCTAACAATAACCTTTCCTAAAATCTTCACAGAAGAGTCAATGAGCGATATCGGTCTATAACACAGAGGATCCCCTCTCTGACCCTTTTTAAAAATAGGGATAATGATTGATTGCGACCATGATGCCGGAACCCCTACCGACCCCGAGGCGTTAAAAACATTAGCAAGAATTTTAGCCCAGAATTGTGGTCTACTTTTATAGAGGTCTGCAGGAACGCAGACTGGGCCCGGTGCTTTGTTACTAGCAGTATCTCTTATAGCTTTCTCAATTTCCCCCTCTTTAAACTCGGTTGGGGCTGTAGCTTGACAAAATGGAGACCAAGGAATGCACTCCAGTGCCACCCTGGATTCATAAGTTGCCTTAAAGTGGGAAAGCCATTGGGCCTCTGTAATATTACATTCCTAAATCTCATTATCCTCACCGCAGAAGAACGGGGTGTTGATAATAGACAAAAATGTAGAGCTATCCCTTAACACCTCAGCGGATATTAGGGCATTCCATGCCTCTACCTTGATCTCTGTTTTCCGACTATGCAATACTGTCTTATACTGCTTCCTCAGCCTGACTATCAATTCCCTATCACATGGTTGTTCTTTCAAAGCTAGAACTAAGGAGCCGTGGGCATGTGAAGAATTCTCATCAAACCATCTTAGACCTCCTGTGTTTCTTGTTTTTATATTTACTGTTAAGTCACAGGCTATCTGGCTGCAGATGCCCTCAGAGGCTCTTGGAACCGCATCCTTAGAATTTAAATGATCAGTGCAAGTTGTGATATTATCTATACTATTTTCGCACATATCCCTAAAAAAAAGTATCCGGGGTTACTTTGGCCCATCTAAGCCTCCTACCCTGATCACAAGTTACCACCCTACTAGGAACCAAGTTCCTGCCTACTTTTCCCAGAATGCCATAGCTTTTATCCAAAGTTAAAATGACAGGATTATGATTGCTGAAAGGCGATGCCCGGGCATTATAAGAAATAACCTTACTTAGCAGCATAGGGGAGAGAAAAATGAAATCTATGATTGTGTCTCTTACCTTAGATTTAAATAAAGTATGGGCGCAAAATCTGCTCGTGAAATTTGCGAATTTTCAGCAATTTCGCGTTCCACAAATCTCGCGAAATTGCCGAAAATGTTGCGAATTTGCAAGTGGGCGAATTTTTTTTGGGGGCCAACAGGAAGCACAGTTAAGGCAGGTGCTCGAGTTGAAGCTAACTTTGTAACCATTTTAGAATGGTGCCGGCAAGCTGCCAGAGTGCTTGCTGGTGCCATTCTAAAATGGTTACAAAGTTAGCTTCAATGCGGGCACCTGCCTTAACCTGTAAGTGCCTCCTGTGGGCCAAAATTAAAACTCAACAGGAAGCCCTATATAAGATATAAAAAAAGGAGGTGCCCGAGTTGAAGCTCAAACTCAGTGACGTTTTAATCAGCCCAAAACATTAGTGAGTACAGTCAAGGCTGGGCAAGTGTGCTTTAACCCCTTATCTGCCGTCGAAAATTATCTGTAATACCTGAGGGAGGTCTTTGAATCCCTGAGTTTCTCGAGCCCAATCCCTGTTCCTGGGACCAGGAGGCTGCTTTCTCCTCACCTGCTGCCCTGCTAGCTCTCTGACCCTTTATACACAAGAGGCATGTTGACACGCATAGAAGCCCCACACCACACACTAGCAGTATCAAACGTCTTCCTGCCCTTTCCCTACTATGATGGACAGCTCACTCAAGGGACCTCAGCACCTTTTAGCGCTGTGGCAAAGTTACAAACAAAACCGGTGATGGACGAATGTGGATCAATGTCACACATTCATCCCAGTCCAAAGATCTGGGCCCAAATCCATCGTTTTTTTGCACTCCACACCACCCTGGGTTAGACAATGGTGATATGCAAATCAGCTCTGACCCTGTCCCCCATGGGAACAGTCCATTCCGAACTACAAAAGCCATGTCCTTCCCAGAACGGAATCAAGCATCCGAGGACCGGACCGGTTTTGAGGTAACACCTCTCATCAGCCCGGCTAGCTTGACTCCAGTGGTGTGGAGTGCCTGGGACCCACGTCTGAGCATCCCCAGCGCACTTATGGCGGAATTTGCAAACAAAACAGGTGATGGACCGAATGTGGATCAATGTCACACATTCATCCCAGTCCAAAGATCTGGGCCCAAATCCATCGTTTTTTTGCACTCCACACCACCCTGGGTTAGACAATGGAGATATGCAAATCAGCTCTGACCCTGTGCCCCATGGGAACAGTCCAGTCCGAACTACAAAAGCCATGTCCTTCCCATAACGGAATCAAGCATCCAAGGACCGGACCGGTTTCGAGGTAACACCTCTCATCAGCCCGGCTAGCTTGACTCCAGTGGTGTGGAGTGCCTGGGACCCACGTCTGAGCATCCCCAGCGCACTTATGGTGGAATTTGCAAACAAAACAGGTGATGGACCGAATGTGGATCAATGTCACACATTCATCCCAGTCCAAAGATCTGGGCCCAAATCCATCGTTTTTTTGCAAGCAACACCACCCTGGGTAAGACAATGGCGATATGCAAATCAGCTCTGACCCTGTGCCCCATGGGAACAGTCCAGTCCGAACTACAAAAGCCATGTCCTTCCCAGAGTGGAATCAAGCATCCGAGGACCGGACCGGTTTCGAGGTAACACCTCTCATCAGCCCGGCTAGCTTGACTCCAGTGGTGTGGAGTGCCTGGGACCCACGTCTGAGCATCCCCAGCGCACTTATGGCGGAATTTGCAAACAAAACAGGTGATGGACCGAATGTGGGAAATGTCACACATTCATCCCAGTCCAAAGATCTGGGCTCAAATCCATCGTTTTTTTTCACTCCACACCACCCTGGGTTAGACAATGGCGATATGCAAATCAGCTCTGACCCTGTGCCCACACAAATCTTCTGGAACTACGCAGCTGCAGTGTAGGAAAAGCACTATCATTTACCTAACGAGGTAGCACTTACCGGATTAACCAGTAGAAAGTACTCCAGTTGAGTAGAGGTATTGCACAAAACAGTGGCATCTTTGTGGATAACTATACAGGGCAGGATTCATTCTGGAACAAGGCTCCTGTCACAAAAATTAAACCTCAACAGGAAGCACTCACAGATATACATAAAGCAGGTGCCCGAGTTGAAGCTCAAATTCAGTAATGTTTTAATCAGCCCAAAAGCATTAGTGAGCACAGTGGAGGTTGGGCAAGTGTGCTTTAACCCCATATCTGCAGTCAAAAATGAGCTGTAATACCCGAGGGAGGTCTTTGCATCCCTGAGTTTCTCGAGCGCAATCCCCGTTCCTGTGACCTGGAGGCTGCTTGTAGTGTTTTGCCTGTGTCGTCACAGGCGTAGGATATAAGGTTCATGTGACGCAGGAGCAATAAAGAAGGTCCTGCATGCATGTACGCCAGTTTGGCTACGGTGGCTGGACCAGTTAACACCACACTAATGGTCTCTGTGCATTTATTCAAGCAGGCCCCCTCTGTTATCACTAATTGCCCCCCCAGTGTCAGGGTGGACCATAGACTTGGACCAAGCCCCCGACACAACAGCTGGCAACGAGGGTGGTCGCGACCCCCGCGTGTCCTGTAACGGTGTGGCGGCTGTGAGCACTGCCTTCGGCTCGCGGCGCTCATGCCCCGGTGTGCGGCGCGCTGTTCCCTTGCTGTCTTGCAGGTGGAACAAAGTGCCAGGTATCTGCTGGGAGTGCTGTGGAGTCATCGCCGGGGTGTGCGGACCATGAGGTGGGGTGCGCGCCAACCCCCGGCCCAGCCTGCTGCCTTCTGCCTGCCTGTGGCCTGCGTCCACGTGGTGCCCCGCCCATCGAGGCGCGAGTTCATCCGCTGCCAGCTTCCCTCATGCGAGGACGCTAATTGAGCCCCTGCTGCAGCTCCGATGGCCCGGCTTTGATCCCAAGCCCCCAATTAGTGCCGCATGAGTGAGGAGTGTGGCGCCAGGTCCCCATTGCTGCCCAAAGGGGGAGAAGCCCACGAGGACTCTGCCTGCAATGTTAAGAGGTGCAAGAACCTCGATATCCTGCCAGCCTAGGTACGGCTTAATGAACAAGCACTGGCAAGTGCAAAAGAATACACTGAGGGCCTCTAAACAAGCATTGGCCAACCCAATTCCAAAACAAAAACACATCAAAAAGAAAAGAGAAGAGGGGCACATGTACAGAGCGTCCTAGACAGCAGGACGCAGGTGTGGAGGATAGGACAGTGCACAGAAAGTGTCTGAGGGACAGCGCAGTAACCATCGGAGGCGGCAAGCACACCGGTCGGTGCGCCATTCATGGCTACTATACCCCCGGTTGAGCCCTTCCTGGGGGAGGGGTCGCCCTCGTCACTCGCGCCCAAATAGAAGGACTGAGTAGATTGCCTACTCATATTCTTTGAGGCCACAAAAGTCCATAAGGACCAAAAACAAGCCATAACATTGCCAAGACCTTGGTGGAAGTCACGCCAAAAAATCATCACACCCTAATAAATGCCCTCAATGGTTATTTCAAACCCATGCCCAACCAAGACTACGAGAGGTTTATCTTCAGACAAGCAAGACAACTACCCAAAGAGTCATTGGACACCTATCCCGTCCGTCTCAAAAACCTGGTGTCAACGTGCGGATTCGCCGACGTCACAGAAGAGATCCGAGGACAAGTGATTCAGGGCTGCGCATCTGCCAAGGTCAGAGAGCGGATACTAGAAGAGTCAGGGAAGTCCCTTGCTGACATACTGACCCTAGGACGCACCAAAGAACTGTCGAAAGCACGAGCGGCTTACATGGAGGCCGCCCTCCAAGCACCCGTGAAAGCCAAACCAATAAATGCTGTGACGGCGAAATCCCCGGCAAGATGGACGAAGAAGGGACCTGGAACCTCAGCATCTGGACAGTTCAAGTCCTGTGGATATTGTGGAGGGCCACCCCATCAGGCGGCGGAGTGTCCGGCAAAAGGCAAAAGATGTTCGGGATGTGGACGATTCAACCATTTTGAAAAAGTTTGCAGGTCCAAGAAATACTGTAAGTCCAGGCAAGTGGTCAATGCCGTACCCGAAGGGGACCGAGGGCAAAGCGACATGGACGATGATGAGCAGGAAGAGAGGGTAGTGCACAAAGTACACATGATTGGCACCACAACTCGAAAGGCGGGACGACTACCCCAGTGCAGCGTCTGTGTGGGTTCTCAGGATGTCATGGCAGTTGTTGACACGGGCGCCACCATCAACATCATGGCCTCTGCCCTGCATCAAACCATAAACCCGCCAGGTGGCGCCTGTGCTCTACCCATCAGCGATCACTGTGTTTGCCTACGGTCAGGACACAACCCTGAAAATACGAGGAAAGTTCAGGACATCAATATCACATGGCGCTCAATCCATAACCACCAATGTCTTTGTCACTGAAGATGGACAAGGCATGCTGCTAGGGTGTCGCGCCGCCGCCGCCGCGGAGGATCTAGGTGTAGTGACATTCGCCTTCAGGGTACACCAGGAGTCAATACAACATATTCTATCAGAATTCGCAAAAGTCTTCCATGGGATCTGGAAGTTCAGAGGCAAAGAGATCCATCTTCACATCGATCCCACTATCCAGCCGGTTGCATTGTGGCACCGGTGAATAGCTTTCCACCTAAGCCCCCTTGTTGAGGAGGAGCTCAAAAAGCTGGAAACCGCCGGCATAATAGAGAAAGAGTCTGGTCCCACTCCCCGGGTCTCTCCCATTGTGGTCACCCGAAAGCCTAAGCAGCCAGGAGCGGTGAGGATCTGTGTGGACATGCGACTGCCCAACGCCGCCATCAAGAGGGAGCGCCACATCACGCCCACAATAGATGACCTCATTGGAGAGATGGCCAGGCGTGCTGGTTCTTTAAGCTAGATCTACGATCTGGTTACCACTAGCTGGTGTTAGATGATGCTTCCCGCAACATCACAACTTTCTCAACACATGTGGGGCTCAGAAGATACACTAGATTGAGTTTTGGGTTCTCCAGTGCGGCTGAAGTATTCCAGAATGTGATACAGGAACTCATCTCAGATATACCTGCCGTAATCAACATCAGTGATGACATCATGATACATGCTAAGACAATTCCGGAGCACAACCATTGTCTGACTCAAGCTCTTCGCCGCCTGCGAGAGGCGGGGCTGACCCTTCACAGGGAGAAGTGCGAATTCTTGAAACAGAGATTACAATTCTTTGGATATACGTTTTCCACGGAGGGAGTCAACCCTGACCCAGAAAAAGTGAGAGGCACCAAAGATGCTGCTGCTGCCACCACCGTTTCCATAGTCCGGAGCTTCCTCGGTATGGTAAATTACTGTGTGAGGTTCATCCGTGACCTTGCTAACTTGACCATACTGCTGAGGGACCTCACCAAAGATTCCTCCCCCTGGAGATGGGGCCTGGAGCAGGTCAAAGCTTTCACGGAAATCAAAAATACCCTCTCCAAAGCCACCACGCTGGCCTTCTTCGATCCACAGAAGCTAACCCTAGTGTCCGTAGATGCTGTTCCTATAGAGCTAGCGGCTGTATTGCTGCAGAGACGACACCCGGATGAGGACTGGGCTCCCGTGGCGTTTGCCAGTCGATCCCTTACATAGACTGAGCAGAGATACTCTCAAATAGAGAAGGAGGCCATTGCCATTCATTGGGGGTGCCGACACTTCCACCTATATATATAACTTATAAGACCGCCCTTCGCAAAACAAAAAGTATATTCTTTCAAGAAAGAATAGAAAATTCTGCTTGCTCCAGCAAGGAATTTCTCACTATTTTAAAAGAACTCCTTAAGGTTCCAGACCCTGGACCGAGAAACCCACCAGACCCCAAGGCAGATGAGGAAAAATGCCATCAGTTAGCTAGCTTCTTCAAAGAGAAGATCCAGAAAATCCTCGACTCGATCCCAATAACAAACCCGAGCGAGGATAAAGAGATCTTCAATACCCCTACCTCCCCCTGTTTATCTTCTTGGGGACAAGTGACTGCCGAAGAGGTTGAAAGCACACTAAATGTCATCAAAAGCGGATCTCCCAGGGACCCCGCCCCGTAATGTATCCTCAAGAAAGTAGCACCCATTATCGTTCCCCCTCTTACCCATCTTATCAACGGTTCATTGCAACAGGGAGTCGTTCCCTCTAGTTGGAAGGCCGCAGTCGTCAAGGCGCTATTAAAGAAACCATCTTTGGACCCTGTGGACCTGGCCAACTACAGGCCAATTTCCCTTCTCCCGGGGACTAGCAAGATAGCCGAAAAACTTGTGAATAGGAAATTATCGCAATTTCTGGAAACCAATAATCGGCTAAAAAGCTCGCAGACAGGTTTTCGCCCAGGACAGGGCACCGACATAGCCCTCCTTGCTGCGGTGGAGGAGGCCAGAGCACTTTTAGATGCAGGAGGATCAGTGGCAGTGATCATCCTTGACCTCAGTGCGGCCTTCGACACCGTCAACCACCAGCTCCTTATCCATTGGCTTAGGAGGGCCGGTGTGGAAGGTACTGCACTGTCTTGGCTTGCGTCCTTTCTGGGTAAACGCTCCTTTCAGATCTGGGAGAATAACACCTGCTCCTCCGAAACACCCCTCCAATGTGGCGTGCCTCAGGGCTCCTCCCTGAGCCCTACATTATTCAATATCTATATGTCCCCATTGGAGGAGGTTGTCAACCCATTCGGAGTGAGCATCGTCAGCTATGCTGACAACACAAAATTAGTGGTGTCCTTATCTCACCCAAGTCAACAACCTGCGGACTTATACAACTGTCTGACGCAGATACAAGGTTGGATGAACAGCTCATCGTTAAAATTGAACGGCTCAAAGACTGACATTCTCCTCCTTGGTCAGAAAGGACTTGCCCTCCCACAGAACATCTGGCCACCCTGTCTGGGCTTGCCCCCAGACCCGAAACCCGAGGTAAAGAGCCTGGGTGTGTGGCTCGATACCAATCTGTCATTTACCACACAAGCAAAAAAAGTAGCCGGGACGTGCTTTGGGCTCCTCAAGTCAATGAGAAAGATTCTGCCCCTACTTCCTCCCACCTCTCAAAAACTGTTAATCCAAGGCCTGATACTATCTAGGCTAGATTACAGTAATTCCATCTATCTAGGCGTCCCTGAGGGAACTTTGAACAAGCTACAAAGGATCCAAAATGCCGCTGCTCGGATCCTCACTAATACTCCTGCCAGAGCTTCGGCCAAACCAGCCTTGAAGCTTCTCCATTGGCTCCCAGTGAGAGAGCGAGTGAAGTTCAAAGCCCTTTGCCTGGCCCACAAATTGCTTCTAAACAAAGGCCCCCCTATTTTAAGTAAATTCATCAGACCATATAAAGCCCCAAGATCCCTCCGATCAGATCAGGAGTTTCTCATTATCATCCCCAGAGTCAAGAAGGCACGCTCGGGGGGAAGGCGCTTCTCGGTCCACACCGCAAGCCTTGGAACGCACTTCCCTGCGACCTGAGAACCGAATCAAATTATCTACGATTTAGGAAGCGGTTGAAAACCCATCTCTTTCCTTAAATCTGACCGCCCCTCTCCCTCTTGCCCCCACTGACCCGCAGGTGTATGGATCTTAGCGCTGGGATACCTACGGGTGACTACGCGCTTTATAAAAAAAAATGTAATAATAATAATAATAATATATGTTTATGGCAAGCCCTTCGTAGTGGCAACTGATCACAAGCCACTTGTGGCTCTATTCTCAGGAACCGCCACAAAACCTGAGAAGTGGATGTTACAGCTCCAAAACTATAATTGCAAAGTAGAATACCAACCGGCAGACTACTTGTCGCGACATCCCCGAGAGGAAATGGAAGATGCGGCCGACACCGGAGAATATATACGGTGCATAACGGCTCAATCTTGCCCCCCTGTCCCTATCCATGGAAAGCCTGAAAGAAGCCAAGGACAAGGATGACTGTCTACAACGGGCCAAGGCGGCCCTACAGAGCGGCAACTGGCATAAGGCCAAAGAGGAGTGGAAGATCCTGACCACCGAGGCGCAACGTGTCATGGACAGCCTCTACCACGTCCGAGATGAGCTCACTGAAGATGACACTGGATGCCTGTTGAGGCGACTCCGGCTGGTGATTCCCACGTCATTAACGGCTCAAGTGGTCCAGCTCACTCACGTTGGACATCAAGGCATGGTCAAGACCAAGTCGCGACTCAGAACCAAAGTGTGGTTCCCATTTATGGATGAACTGGTGGAGGCCGCTGTACGATCATGCACTGCCTGCCAAGTGATGGGGAAGCACCAAGGCCCGCTCCGATCATTGTGGAACCCCAGCCTACATCTCCTTGGTCATGCGTCAGTCTGAATTTTGGCAGTCGGAATGATGGATGCCACACAATTGTGGCCATTGATGACCACTCCAAGTATCCTGAAGTGGAAATTATATTGGCACCGAGTAACCCAGAAGTGAACCCTAAGCTTGAGAAAATCATGGCGGCTCACGGTCTTATACGTGAGCTGAGAAATGATAATGGCCCTCCCTTTCAAGGGCAATAACTAGCTACCTACATGAGCGCTTTGGGCACTCATCATCGCCGGATCACACCCCGTTGGCCCTAGGCCAACGGTGAGGTAGATAAATTTATGCAAACATTATATAAAGTAATTCGAATTGCCCATGACAACCATAGAATTGGCTATCTTCACCTTCCTGAGGAGCTAACGTCAGACGGCCCACACCACAACAGGCGTAGCCCCCGTGCACCTCCTCATGGGTTGAGCGGTCACGGATTCAATACCACACCACCCCCAGTGGCGACCGGAGGATCCTGATGACCGTCACATTGATGCCAAGCGACACCAGGCCCATGCTCAGGTCAGTCATCGGCGGAGAGCTCAGATTCCCAAGATCACACGAGGGGACATAGTACTACTCAAGAATTGCATCTCAAGCGGCAAGTTTCGGCTGCCGTATGAAAAGGACCCGTGGACCGTGGTCAGCTTTAAAGGAACCCGAGTTGTTGCCACGTGGGGAAGAGAGACTGTGACCCGCAATGTATCTTACTTCAAGAAGTACTTATCTGAGAGGCCAGCGACATCTCCGGCGGGGCTTGGAAATGGGTGCACATCTGTGTCAACGGAAGATGTCAACTCGAGTGGCTCAATGGATTTGTTCTCTTCAATGGATATTCTGGTGTCACCTGGCCCCGCAGTGACTCAACAGGAAGGAGCGGTAGGTGGAGAGCCCGAGGATAGTGGCAGTAATCCCGGAGCCCGTCCAGACAAACTTCCCTCAAATGCCAGAGTACAGGAGACCCAGAGCTGAGGCCTGTTGCAGCACCAACTGCTGGGAAATCCGGCGCCGACTGAGGGACCATTTCACGTAAGCCTGTTCTCAAATGTACCTGCCAAAAGTTAGTGTTAAAACATACAAATCCATAAGTTAAGAATGATCAGCTGAACTGTCTGCTAATGTTGTTTTGAAGTTTGTTGGGGAGGAATGTAGTGTTTTGCCAGTGTCATCACAGGCGTAGGACGTAAGGGTCATGTGACGCAGGAGCAATAAAGAAGGTCCCAGTTAGGCTACGGCGGCTGGACCAGTTAACACCACACTAACTGGATCCGTGTATTTATTCAAGCAGGCCCCACTGTTATCACTAATTGCCCTCCCCCGAGTGTCGGAGTGGTTCATAGACTCGGGCCAAGCCCCTGACACAACAGCTGCTTTCTCCTCACCTGCTGCCCTGCTTGCTCTCTGACCCTTTATACACAAGAGGCATGTGAACACGCATAGAAGCCCCGCACCACACACTAGCGGTATCAAACGTCTTCCCGCCCTTTCCCAATCCCATCTATGATGGACAGCTCACTCAAGGGACTTCTGCGCCTTTTGGTCCGTGGAGACAAATCTTCTGGCCCTTTACGCAGCTGCAGTAGAAAGTACTCCAGTTGAGTAGAGGTATTGCACAAAACTGTGGCATCTACGTGGATAACTATGCAGGACAGGATTCATTCTGGCACGAGGCTCCTGTCACAAAAATTAAACCTCAACAGGAAGCACTTACAGATATACATAAAGCAGGTGCCCGAGTTGAAGTACAAATTCAGTAACGTTTTAATCAGCCCAAAACATTAGTGAGCATGGTCAAGGCTTGGCAAGTGTGCTTTACCCCCATATCTGCCGACGAAAATTAGCTGTAATACCCGAGGGAGGTCTTTGCATCCCTGAGTTTCTCAAGCGCAATCCTCGTTCATGTGACCAGGAGGCTGCTTTCTCCTCACCTGTTGCCCTGCTTGCTCGCTGACCCTTTATTCACAAGAGGCATGTGAACACGCATAGAAACCCCGCACTACACACAAGCTTCTTCCCGCCTTTTCTCAACTATGATGGACAGCTCACTCAAGGGACCTCAGTGCCTTTAGGTGCAGTGGCAAAGTTACAGGCACACATGGTCAGTGGAGACAAATCTTCTGGCCCTTTACGCAGCTGCAGTGAAGGAAAAGCACTATACATTTACCCAATGAGGTAGCACTTACAGATTAGCCAGTAGAAAGTGCTCCAGTTGAGTAGATGGGAATGGCAAAAAATCTGCGATTTTGCAGGAAAATCTGCGAATTCGCAGACATTTTTTTGCAATTTCGCAGACCGCAGATCCGTAAAATTTGCCCATACTTAATTTAAATGTGGGACACCGATCTTGTGGGTTGACAAAACCAGGTTAGAAGAAATCGGAAATAGTCAAAAGGGACTCAAGGCCCTCACCACATGTGGAATGTTCAAAATGTGGGATCATGGCATAATTATATCCATGCGGGTCATCAATTAAACATTGCAACTCACACAAGTGAGTATTAAAATCACTCATTAATAAAACACGATAAAAAGTGGATTGCTTAGTCCTATATTCCTCTAAAAAATGATTAAAAGCGCTTAGGTGCTGACTCGCATAATCACTCTCCCCCGAGTTATACAAGTTCACTAATAATAGCTTTGGGTAGTTTGGTCTACTGACTTCAATTATCAAACAATGAAAGGAGTCTATCTCTAACCTTTTTATGGTGCCCCTTAGTTCCAGGGAGAGAAGAAACGTAAGGCCACCATTTGTTCTACCCGCTAGAGCCAGACAGGCAGGTAAGAAATATGAACTAAAACCATCTAGCCCTAAATTTTCCCCCCTGCCCCAGGTCTCCTGGAGGGCGATTATGTCATATGTTTTTATAAACAATAACCAATTTAGATCGTCTCTCTTGGATCTTAAACCCGCAATATTTCAGCTCATAATCATGCAATTATGTGGGTAGCCGCCTACAGAATCATCCCTGACCAGGTCAATAGGACATAAGCCAGAGTTATAGGCGTCCCTACCATTATTGCTTCCATCAGGTTTATTAGAACTTACTACCGTTAAACCAGCCTCTTTCACCACTAGTCAATCATTTGCGTCCAGCACACTGAGTAGGGAGAATCTGTTTGAAAGTAGTAAGTCTTGCCCATGGGGCCTTGCCAATGATCCTGACATTTTAGGTAGTGATTCTTCCCCCCTAACTACACCCTGAGTACTGGTGGCTGAACTAGAGAAACTGAACTGGCCCAATAAAGGCTGATAAGAGCTTTTGGCACTGGCCCTACCTGGGGCGCGGATGGAATTTAACGGTAGTAAGTTCTAATAAACCTGATGGAAGCAATAATGGTAGGGACGCCTATAACTCTGGCTTATGTCCTATTGACCTGGTCAGGGATGATTCTGTAGGCGGCTACCCACATAATTGCATGATTCAAATTCAAGAATTACCGCCCCATCTCGCTCCTCCCGTTTCCAGCCAAAGTCATCGAGAAGACCGTCAACAAGCAGATGGCCGCTTTCCTCGAGACGAACGGATCCCTCGACCCCTCACAGTCCGGCTTCCGAGCCAACCACAGCACCGAGACCGCCCTCATCGCCGCCACCGACGACATCCGAGCCCTGATGGACAATGGAGAAACAGCGGCCCTCATCCTCCTAGACCTCTCCGCGGCATTCGACACGGTCTGCCACCGCACCCTAGTACGGCGCCTCAGCAACGTCGGAATCCAGGACAAGGCGCTGGAGTGGATCACCTCCTTCCTCGACGGGAGAACACAGAGAGTCCGCCTACCACCGTACAAGTCAGAGGCCACCGAAGTCATCTGCGGCGTCCCCCAAGGATCATCTCTGAGCCCCACCCTCTTCAACGTCTACATGAGCCAGCCCCCTCGTGGCCATCGTACGCAAACACAACCTCAGCATAATCTCCTACGCCGACGACACCCAGCTGATCCTCTCCCTGACCAACGACCCCGCCGCCGCCAGAGCCAACCTGCACGAAGGGATGAAAGAGGTAGCCGAGTGGATGACGACCAGCCGCCTGAAACTGAACTCGGACAAGACGGAGGTCCTCATCCTGGGCTCCTCTCCCTCCGCCTGGGACGACTCCTGGTGGCCTCCCGCCCTGGGCACCGCACCCAAACCGACAGACCATGCACGCAACCTGGGCTTCATCCTGGACTCCTCCCTCTCCATGACCAGGCAAGTCAACAACGTCTCCTCGGCATGCTTCAACATCCTACGCATGCTACGGAAGATCTTCTGGTGGATCCCCACCGAGACCAGGAAGACCATCACCCAGGCCCTCGTCACCAGCCGACTGGACTACGGCAACGCCCTCTACGCCGGGACCACCGCCAAGCTCCAGAAGAGACTCCAGCGGATCCAGAACGCCTCAGCCAGACTCATCCTCGACATCCCACGAACCAGCCACATCTCCGGACATCTGCGAGACCTTCACTGGCTCCCCGTCAACAAAAGAATCACCTTCCGCCTCCTCACCCACGCACACAAAGCCCTACATGACCAAGGCCCGAGCTACCTCAACAGCCGAGTCAACTTCTACGCTCCCAAACGCCACCTCCGATCAGCCAACCACGCCCTCGCCGCCGTCCCCCGCATCCGAAGAGCGACTACAGGAGGAAGGTCCTTCTCCCACCTGGCCGCCAAGACCTGGAACTCCCTCCCGACCGACCTGCGCCTGACCCAAGACCACCTCTCCTTCAGGAAGAAGCTGAAGACCTGGCTGTTCGAGCAGTAGCGGCTCCCCCCCCCCCAGCGCCTTGAGACCCCACGGGTATGTAGCGCGCTTTATAAGTGTCACTGATTGATTGATTGAACGGTGGGTAATAAAAAAAAAACAACAGAAAAACCCTTATACCTTCTACATAAGAATCAGAGGCGTCCCAGAGCAACCTGTGAGCTACACCCTGTTTGTTAAAATTAATTATAATACAGTCATCATGGATTTGCATTGACCGATTACCCACCCAGGACACCCGTCTAGCCATTATGATGTGATTAGATATCTCAGAATTGCCAGAACAATAGTTATCACACCAGATTTTTGATTTTTGTAGCAAAGCCGCAGTTGTTTCATCGTCAGATGCACTTAAATGAGGAACCCCAACGAGAACTGCAACCAAAGAAGTGGCCTCAGGGGGAGATTGATTCTACTGACCCTAGGGGTATACTATCATCATCATGATAGGATTTTTTTTTAAATACCCGCAGGTTAGGAGCTTCTTGAGCAATAAGCAGGGTGGGCCAGCAGGATATGATAGCAATGAAATCATGGAGAAAATAAAGTTAGGCGGGGACTGTACAATTAGATCTTTCTATGCATGTCTGGTAAAGGGGAAAATCGATGATATAGATAAATATAGCAATAAGTGGGTCGAGAAACTGGATGGAGAACCAGAAGAGTTTCAGGAATCACTGGAACTGGGACGCACAATCTTGTGTTCAGCTCCCCTACAATCCCAGCATTACAAAACTCACTCCCCACTCACCTCCGCCTTACTCAAAACCACATCTCCTTCAGAAAAGAACTTAAAACCTGGCTATTCGACAAATAATGAACCCCTTCCCCAAGCGCCTTGAGACCCTCTGGGTGAGCAGTGCGCTATACAAATGCATGAACTTGAACTTGAACTAGAATAGCAAAATGGGGGGGCACCATGGGCATCACTTGTCCTCGATGCAACTCATTAGAGGCAGATATGTACATATCTTTGCTACCTGCCCTCAACTGCACACTTTCATTAAAGATATAGAAGTTTTTCTTGATGGGTCATTAGGTATACAAATAACTTTAATTCCTATCTGGCTACTGATGGGGATAGGCCCAGAGGGGGGGTAACCTACAGAAAGAATGTATCTTTATGGCCACCGCAGTATATAGATTAACTATAGCCAGGGCATGGTTGGATAGAAACCCACCGGTTATGCAAATTTGGCTGGCGAACCTATTAGCTGCCTATAATCTGGAGAAACCTATATATGCACAGAAAGGTAGGAGGGGTAATATGGGAGGCTTAAGAATTTGGGAGTCCATAGCCAGATAGAAGGAGGCTCTGGGTTCGCACTAAGACTGTTGGTACTGTTCGTATTTGACTATTGTTAAAATGTATAGTAGGTGTTGTTGCTTGCATTTTGCTCTTACCCTTATTTTATTTTACCTTCCTTTCTCTTCCTTTTAAACATTAGTTTGGTTATTTTTCTAATTCAAGATGTATTATGGGTAAGATGTACTGTATATATATAAAGTTATTGGTTGTAGCACTTGAAATGACATAAAATGTTAAATGTACAATGTGTGCAAATCGAAAAATAAAAAGATATTTAAAACAAAAAAAGAAAAACCCTTATACCTTCTACATAAGAATCAGAAGCGTCCCAGAGCAACCTGTGAGCTACACCCCATTTGTTAAAATTAATTATAATACAGTCACCATGGATTTGCTTTGACCGATTACCCATCCAGGACACCCATCTAGCCATTATGATGTAATTAGATATCTCAGAATTGCCAGAACAATAGTTATCACACCAGATTTTTGATTTTTGTAGCAAAGCCGCAGTTGTTTCATCGTCAGATGCACTTAAATGAGGAACCCCAACGAGAACTGCAACCAAAGGAGTGGCCTCAGGGGGAGATTGATTCTACTGACCCTAGGTGTTTTACTATCAACATCATGGATAGGATTCACCCTTCGGGCTGCGGACTGTTCCACCACTCGTAAACTGTCAGTACGTGGGACAGTGTTAGATGCTTTAACTCCTCCTAGGCCCTGAACACTGGGAGCATCAACCCCGCCCCCCAAACTTGAACTTTCCCCCTCCCCAGGGATGGGCAACCAATTGGGACCTGAGTTATTTCCACACACAGGGCTCCTTAGTACTACTGAAGATGTAGGAAGTGTGCCTAGGTTTGTCTTAACTTCACATGGGCACATTTTCTCCCTCATACATGAGTCCATAAAGTTATCCAGACGATCAAATGTTTTCTTAAGATCAGCCACACAAGAATTCATAGTGTCAATAACATTGTTTGCAATAGAAGTCAGTATGGTTTCAAAACGGGCACTAAATACATCTTCAACAATTTGCCTCAATGTTAATTGAAGATTCTCGTCAACCCCCGATGCCAATTTTGGGGTAAAAGTTTTGGTCCCTTGTGCCGCTTGACAGCTTTTCTGGTGGTACGTTTTGCACCTTCGGGACCCACCGTCAGTGCCCGTTGTGATGTGTCCTCTTCTGGTGGAGAATCCCCCCTATTTTTGTCCAAATCATCAGGTGTTGCAATGTGAGGGGACTGGATGTTGCTCCTTTCTATAGGACCACTGATCACTACCCCTGGTTCCAGCGCTACATGTGTAGATGGCACAATTCCCACTGCTTCGCCCAAACCGTTACTTGTGCCCAGGCCTAGTTCTTTTTCCGCATTTGCAATCTCCTAATTAAGAGCGCCCACAGCAGAGGTCAAATAAGAAATTATAGAAAGAGAAATTCTAGGAATTTTTGCTTTTTTTTTTTTGTTAAAGATATTTTTATTGAGAAGACAGGAAGACAGAAATAACAGAAGAGAGAAGGGATGGAATCACATGAAATGCAAAAAAGAAGTGCCCTCGCAGGGGCCAACTCAATAAGGCCAAGCAGCAATATTAGTGATGGAGGGTCGTACAGCGTCATCGCTCAGGGCAAAGAAAAGGGTTCAAAAATCCGCCCTGGACAGTATCAAACCCCCCGAGAAGTCCCGGAGGGGTAAGAGCCCTTACTGGCACCGGGCAAAGCTGTCCAAGTCAGAGGCTTATTCGACCCAGTCCATTTGCGCCTCCAAGTGTCCCGGCAATGAGGAAGACAGTGCGGCAAGGCCGAACATGAAAAAACAAAAGTGCCCATCCCCCTCTAGGAAAGAAAAATGAACCAAACCCGCCCCCCCCCCCCCAGAGGCTCCAACCTCCCAACTACTTCCCTCCCCCCGGTGGTGGCAGCCTAGCAACAGACGTTCGCACAAGCAGACTTCACACCTGGAACAGATGTAGGGCGCGTATGGTGGGTGGGCAGACCGCTGACGGCAACCCTCGAGATAGAAAGCGGACCAGTAGGCCCCATCTGAAAGTAAAGTTCTTAAAGTTATTTCTGAAAATGTCCGCCATACGCTCCACACTCAAGAACTTCCACAACCTAGCGAACCAAAGGGAAAGAGCAGGGGCCTCCCTCTTCTTCCATGCTGCAGCCAGGGTCAACTTGGCCGCACCCACGCAGAGCCAAAGGATGTGTTTGTCTGCCCTGGTCTGGTGCTCCAAAAGCGAGTCCCGAAGGCCCAGGAGCACGAAGCCTATGGAATCTGGAATCGGGTAGCCCAGGATCTCCCTGATATGAGACAGTATCTCCTCCCAATAGGGGCGTATGATGGGGCAATACCACCAGATATGGCGAAAGTCCCCAAGGAAACCACAGCCCCGCCAACACCTGTCTGATGCAGAAGGAAAAATCTTTTTCAACCGGGTCGGGTACAGATACCAATCTAGCATAGTCTTCATATGGGCCTCCCGAAGATCGATAGAATGGTTAAACCTGTGCAGATCACGCCAGAGGTGAGACCACTCCTCGTCAGAGATATCCCGCCCCAGGTGTTCCTCCCACAAACCCATGTATCTAGGGCAAGGTGAGATAGCAGTGGTCAATAGCAAGTCATAAAGGAATGAAATCACCCCTTTCATAGATGATGAGCGAGTGATATGAGATTCGAAATCCGTGGGAGGCCTCGTCGCGGCATCCCGTACCTCAGGTGACATTGCCCAATGTAGCAGCTGGGCGTGCCGGTAGCGTTCAGTAGGTGGCACCCCATAGTCACGCATGCAATTTTGGAAGGTGAGCGGCTCATAATCATGGAACAAATGTGTGAGTGTGCGGCAGCCCCCCGCCCTCCACCCATCAAAGGGCCCCTCAACAAGAGCCGGCGGAAACGCTGGGTTAAAGGGAATAGGTGTGAAGGGGGAGGGGAAGGAGGTCCACCTTTCATCACGAGAGACCGAGTCCCAGACCTTCAGAGTAGTACTCGTAGGGGTGCTAATGTAGGCGTTTCGTGGCCAATCCCCCTTCCCCTTCCAAACCAGGTCCCATATGGAACGACCAGCCACACTCCTGTCCATATGTAGCCAGTGCTTTTTCGACTCCATTTGGGTCCATTCAGCCAGCACCCGGAGTTGCGCCGCTTTATAGTAAAGAAGCATGTCTGGAAGGCCAGCCCCGCCCTTCCTCAATGGCCGGCATAGCGTAAGAAAGGAGAGTCTAGCACAACCTCCTTGCCAGATGAAGCGCAGAATCATAGATTTAAGACGCTGAAAAAAAAAACTTTCCAAAGTAGTAGGGAGGGCTTGGAACAGATAAAGGAGCTTGGGGAGCATCGTCATCTTGACGGCATGCTCGCGTCCCAACCAGGAGATAAACATGGGCTTCCAGCGATTAAGCTCGGCCTGTATCTGGGTCAGCAGAGGAGGGAAGTTTGCCGCATACAGGGTAGCGACGGATGAGGTCAGCCGGACCCCGAGATACTGTATGGAGGAGCTAGACCAGGACAGGGGCATGAGCGGTCGGATGCGCGCTACCTCAGTGGGTGGCAGCGTGAGATTGAGAATGTAGGATTTGCTAGGATTGACCCGAAAACCCGCCACCGTTTCGAACTGGGAGAGCACATCCTGCACACGCGGGAGGGAAGTCCCGGGGTCAGCTAGCGACAATAGGACATCGTCAGCAAAAAGAGATATTTTGTGCTGTTCCCCCGAAATGGGGAGACCCACAATATCCGGGTCTTCCCGTACCCGAAGGGCAAGAGGCTCGATGCTGAGCGCGAAAAGTAGAGGAGATAGGGGGCAGCCCTGCCTCGTACCCCGGGAGTGTGCAAAAAAGGGTGAGACATGACCATTCACCATAACCCTCGAGCGCGGACCATGATAATTGGCCCGAAGCATATCTATAAACTTGGGAGAAAAACCAAAGGCCTGCAAGGTACTAAAGAGGAAGTCCCAATCCACCCGATCAAACGCCTTTTCAGCATCAAGGCCTACCAGAACAGCTGGTATCTTAAAGCGATTAGCTTTCTCGATCAGATGGACTAGCCGTCTAGTGTTGTCATGGGTCTGGGGACCCTTTATGGAGCCCAATTGATCGGGGTGGATGAGGGCAGGCATGAGGTCCTGGAGCCGGGCAGCTAGGATAGAGGAGTACAATTTAGCGTCTACGTTTAACAGGGCTATGGGCCGGTACGATTCGCATTTAGAGAGGTCCTTCCCCGCTTTGGGAATGATCGAGATCATAGCTTCCGCCATAGTGCCCATAGTGTGGCCCGCCTCCCTCATGCTGTTGAAAAGAGTCACCAAGTGGTCCCCCAACTCAGACGCAAACGTCTGATAGAAGGAAGCCGTGTAGCCGTCCGGGCCCGGAGCCTTCTGCGGTTTAAGGGACCGAATGGCGGTCAACACCTCCTCCCTAGTAAAGGGGGCCTCCAAGAGTTTGTTCCATTCCTTGGAACCCTGTGGAAGCGACAGGGCTTCTAAGTATTCCCCCTGAGCGGCCGGCGCCAGGCGGTCTGCTGAGTACAAGGCGGCATAAAAGTCGCCGAAAAGCTCTGCCTTAACCGCATCCCTATGTTCCACGACGCCGGAGGGCGTCCGAATGCCACCCACATATTCCCTCTCACGTTTATCACGGAGCTGCCATGCCAGATGTTTCCCCACTTTGTTGCCCTGAGCATAAGAAAGGCGCCGTAGGCGCAAGAGGGTATATTCAGCCCGATTATTAAAGTGCGCCCTAAGCTTCCCCCGCACTGCAGCAAGAGGGCGAAGGGTCTTTCGAGAAGGATTCTGCTTATGCGCAGTTTCCAGTGTCGCCAGTTCCGCCTCCAACGCCTCCCTCTCCTCGTGCCTAAGTTTGTTCAGGGCGGAGTTCAATGCAATGCACGTGCCCCGCATCGTCGCGTTGAAGGCGTCCCATTGGGTGAAGACCGAGGTGTCACCAGCCTTGTTAAGCTCAAAAAACTCACCAATGGCTGCCCTAAGCTTTTTGCAGGATTCCTCATCCCGCGTAAGGGATGCAGGGAAATACCATTTGCGGTGAGGGGACGACTCCGGGGCCCAGATCAAGCATGTCGCCAAAAGGCTATGATCGGAGACCGAGAGTGGAAATATTTTGCTATCCCGCAAGTCGCCCTGCAGAGATTGATGCAAAAAAATTTGATCAAGGCGGGAATAAGTGTGGTGGACATGGGAATAGAACGTATAGTCCCTAGTGCGGGGGTGGAGGGAACGCCAGCTATCAATAAGGCCCAAACTTATCAAAGTATCACGCAGTTCCGGGGAGAAGAGACCCGCCTCCGTCCTCTGCTGATGTGAACAATCAAGACATTTGTCCCAAACCAAATTGAAATCCCCCATCACTATCAACACTCCCTCCACAAAGTCCCCCACCACCCTCAGAAAGGCCTCAAGGAACCCATTTTGGCCCGCGTTCGGCGCATAGACAACCACCCACGTGCAAAGCTTACCCATAAGCATCCCCTCCACCATCAGCCACCGCCCCTCCTTATCCCCCCGCACCCCCACAGGTTGAAATTGAAGTGTAGAGCGGAACAAAAGCGCCACTCCTCGGTGCTTAGTAGTGGCTGAGGATTTGTAAATCAGGGGATATTGCCTGTGCTTAAGTCTAGATTCATCTTTAAGGGCCAAATGAGTCTCCTGCAGGCCCACCACATCTAACTGATGATCAAGAATATACTTCCACACTTTCTGGCGCTTTTGAGGAGAATTAAGGCCTTTAACATTCCAGGAGCATATTGTAACAAGCGACATTGAGTCAAACACCTCCCCCCCATCGCTCCAATCAGTGCACCCCATATCGCCAGAACCAAACCAAACACACTACAGCCATACCAAGTCCCCAGCCACCACCACTGGGTCCCTTCCCAAACAACCCTCCCACAATCCACAGGAGCCTCAAAAACAAAACACAAAAAGGAAAGAGTCAGAACTAGAAAGAGAACAATGAAAGTCGGACATGACCTTAAGGGTCGGGGGTAGAAGACCCTGGTAATGCCCCCCTCGAGTTCAGGGGCGGGGTAACCCTCCAGTGGAGAACTGTCCCACAGAGTACCTGAGATGGTAGAGCCCCCCCCCGGCTCCCACGGGCCGCTGTCGAGGGAGCCTAGGCCGCCGAGGAGCTGTCCACTCGGCTCGACTCAGTCACCAGGGCCAGTGAGGCCAAAACTTCTCCCCTTTCACTCTGGCTCGCCGATGGAGTCGGACCCACTGCCACACCGTGTCGGCCCACTCTCTGCCATGCTGGAGAGTGGGAGCGGGAGCGGCAACGGCTTCTTGGGGAGGCGCTGGCGCCCGCCGACGCGGCTGCTTCCTCCATGCCGAGCAGTTCCCTGGCGGCTGCTAGGGATCGCACTTGCACCAGTCTATTTTGCCACCTAAAAATGAGCCGAAAGGGGCGACCCCAGGAGTAGGATACCCCGTGCTCCCTCAGGAAGGCCGTGATCGGGCGGAAGTCCCATTGTTTTTGCAAGGTGGAAGCTGCCAGATCTTGAAAAAGCTGAGGGCTGTGCCCACGAAAAAGCAAGTTATTGGTGTCCCTCGCCTTCCGCAAGATTGTCTCCTTCAATTGGAAATCGTGGACACAGACCAAGATGTCGGGAGGCAGCGAGCGCGCGCCACGTGGCAGGCCTACCCGATGTACTCTGTCCATCCGGACCTCTGTGCGATCGTCCTCCGACAGAATTTGCAGAAATAGAGCCTCCACGTACTCCCATATGTTCCCACCGTCTCCATCCCAGGGCACCGCTCGGATTCGAATGTTATTACGGCGGGACCGGTTTTCCAAGTCCTCGCAATGGGTCTGGAGATCCAGATTTTGCTCGCGTAGCCGGAGCAAGTCCTGCTGTAGGTGATGGACATCCCCACTGAGGCCCAAGTCGTGGTCCTCTAGGGTCGCTACACGTTCGCCGATGCCGTCCACATCTCGGTGGACCTCACGGAGGTCAGAAGCTAGTTGCGATTTCAGTTCCGTGATATCGTCCTTGATGGAGGAAAAAAGCTCTATCAGGAAGGCCTTCGTGACCGGGCCATCAGTGTCGTCCTTGGCCGGCGAATTGCTAGGGCCGGGGGGCGATCCGGATGCCACCTTACCAGGACCATCCTTCCCCGGTTTATTCAAGCGATTCCTTGTCGTCATGGTGCGACGCCTCAGCTCAGATCCAGGCTCCTCACGACCTCCCAGAGCGTCCCGGATAGCCAGCTACGTTCCTCCACCTGCAGCTAGTTTCGCTCCGTAGACACCGGGGGACCGATGCGATCAGAGGGCAGCACTCGCCCCTTCGCTCAAAATCTGTTGGGCTGTCTGATGGGTCACCCCCAGGGCACAGATGGTGAGAGGCAAGATGGTACCACCTCTCTTTCCTTTAGCCTTCTGCGCTGTCCAGCAGCCGCCAGACAAGTTGGCGCCTCTTCGTCACCTCCGCTCGGCGTCAACAACCAGATAGATCGCCGGGGTCACAGGCAGGCTCGCTACAATCCCAGTGGGGGGGACCCGCAAAGCAAGCGCTTCAGTCGTCAACTTGCTAGAGTTCAGGGTCCCCTCGTGTGAAGAGCCGATGCAGCCCAGGCAAAGCTCCGTAGGCCGCTCCGGTACTCATGCATCACCACTCTAACACCTTGGCTAAGTCCGCCGTCCTAGGTCGTAGCTCGATGGGAGAAGGATCAAACCAAATCAGGACACCTCAGCGACCCCAGGAGAGCCAAAGCCGGGGCTGAAATCGCCCCAGTGCAGCTAAACAAAGCTATGAAAGGCTCGGGGTGCCGGAAGAGCTCGCAGGCACGTCTTACTCCGTCGCCATCTTGGCCACGCCCCCAGAATTTTTGCTTTTAACCCCCCCTGGTTGTGAGCACCCAAGAGCTTGCGCTTACCCATTGAAGGTCATTGGGGGGTGGCCCAGCCCAGCCCAGCTTCTTATGGGCTCTGATGAGCGCGTCCCGTGCTGCGTGAGGGCCTTGGTGGATTTAAGGGCCTCTGGCACCCTTTGCTGACGCCCTCCTCCTGTGCAGTGCAGGGCCCCCTGGGAAGTGCAGTCCAATACTGATCCGTTCCACTCAGGGCAGCAGCAGCGCAAACAATGACAGTGTCGCGAAGGCACAGAAAGAGCAAGGTGAGGAGTGATGTTTAGCCGTTCCCCTCAAGGCAAAATGAAAATGTTTCAGCGTGTCCCACGCTGCGTGAGTGCCTTGGTGGATTTAAGGGCCTCTGGCACCCTTTGCTGATGCCCTCCTCCCACGCAGTGCAGGGCCCCCTGGGAAGTGCAGTCCAATCCTGAGCTGTTCCCCTCACGGCAGGGGCAGCGCGACCAATGGTGGTATCATGAAGAGAAAAAAAGAGAAAGGTGTGGAGTGATGTTTAGCCATTCCCCTAACGGAAAACTGAAAATGTTTTAGCGCATCCCCCATGCGCTGGTAGATAGTCAGTACAGCCCTTTGGTGATGCAAGGCTTTCTGTAACTCCTGGCTAGCCTCAAGGTTTTTGGATGCCTTTTTCATGTACTCAGCCATCCGGGAGAGGAGACCAAGTACATAGTCCACAATATCCTGTTTAGGGGGTTCAAGAGGTAACTCCCATCCCTCCTTCACCAGACAAAGTGGTCCTCTAACAGGGTGCCCAAACAGAAGTTCAAATGGGCTGTAGCCAACCCCCTTCTGTGGAACCTCCCTGTATGCAAACAAAAGGCAGGGTAGAAAGATATCCCATCTCCGCCTGAGCTTTTCTGGAAGACCCTTAATCATACCCTTTAAGGTCTTGTTGAACCTTTCAACTAGACTATTGCACTGTGGATGATCAGGTGTGGTGAACTTGTAGTTCACTCCACACTCCTTCCACATTGCAGTCAAGTAGCCAGACATAAAGTTTGCATCTCTGTCAGATACTACCTCCTTAAGGAAACCCACTCTTGAGTACACTCCCAAGAGAGCTCTTGTCACAACAGGTGCTGTAGTGGTCCTAAGGGGAATTGCCTCTGGGTACCTGGTGGCATGATCCACTACCACCAGGATAAACCTATGCCGAGATGCAGTTTGGGGATCCATTGGTCCAACAATGTCAATCCCTACACGTTCAAAGGGAACCCCCACCACAGCTAGTGGTATAAGGTGGGCCTTTATAGTGCCACCTGCTCTGCCACTGGCTTAGCGGGTTACACAGGAGTGACACAACTCCTTGGTGTCTTCAAACATGTGGGGCCAGTGAAAGTGAGGGACAATTCTGTCCCAAGTCTTGTTCTGGCCCAGGTGTCCTGCTAAGGGAATATCATGGGCTAGTGTCAATAGGACGCTCCTTAATGCCAAAGGTATAACCAACCTCCTGGCTGCACCAGGCTTGGGGTCTTAACTCTCTGAATACAGGAGTCCATCATCCCAATAGATTTTATGGGTGCCACTAGCATTCCCAGCAGCCTCAGCAGCAGCTTGCTGGAAGGGCCCCCGTCCCCAAGAACTCAACCAGGTCAGGCTCAAGCTCCTCTGGGACAGTTCCTTCTTCAGGCTCAAAATCAGCTTCCTCAGAAGGCTGATCCTCACTCAAAGTCAGGCGGGAAGGCACTGCTTTAACCCTACTGCTCCCTTTCTTGATAGGCAACTGGTCCATTATTCCAGAACCCAGTGCCTGTCCAGTGTTAGACTTTCTGACCTGTGACCTAGTCACTGCAAGGACATGTGCTGAGATTGCTAAGATTTCTGCATGGGTCCTAAACTCCACTTCAGACCAGACTGACATCTCTAGGTCATTTCCAAGCAAGCATTCAACAGGGAGGTCTGCACTTATCACAACCTTCTTCAGTCCAGTTACCCCTCCCCAGGAGAAATTAACAACTGCCAGACTATGAGTGGTCTTGACATTGCTAGCATTGATCACTTGGTAAGTCTCTCCAAGTATGACTTGTCCAGGGTCCACAAAGTCTGGTATCACCATTGTGACACTTGCCCCTGTGTCCCTGTAGGGCTCAGCCTTTTCTCATTAATTAAAGGTGTTTGTAGGTAGTTGCCCAGATTACTGGGACTCATAGAGGATGTCATATCCATGCATCCATCACAGAACATAAAAGCTGGAGTTGGCACTCTGACTAGGCGAGAGTCCACCTCAGATCCCAGGGTTAACCCTACTGCACCCTTCTGCTGGGAACCACCACTTGCAGCTGTATTAGGGGGGACATTTGCCTTATGGGCAATGGTGGCTTGAGCTGTCTCCTTTTTGGTGCAATCACTAGTCCCGTGACTATTATTCTTACAAACTCTGCACCATGGTTTATTTGGGGCTTCTTCCTTTTTTGGATTGGGGACCCCCACCATTAGAAGCTTTGTGCGGACCTTGTGAAGATTTCTGGTCTTTACCTTTCTCCCCACCCTTTTGGTCTTGCTTCGTTTGGTCACCACCTTAGTTCTGACCTTCTGCTTCACCCTGGTTCTGACCCATTTGTCTGCCTTCTTTCCCAATTCTTGGGGAGAGGTCAGATCAGAGTCTATCAGGTGCTGATGCACCTGCTGGTTTTGACAGTTATTAAGAATTTGTTCTCTCATGATCAGATTATACAATCCTGTATAGTCATACACTTTACTGCCCAACAACCAGCCCACCAGAGCCTTAAGAGCACAATCTACAAAGTCAACCCAGTCCTGAGTGTGTGCCTTCTGTGTGTCTCTGAACTGTATCCTGTACTGTTCAGTGGTGAAGCCAAACCCATCTATCTGAGCATTCTTCAGGACCTTGTAATCATCAGCATCCTCTTTTCTTACAGTGAGTAGCTTATCTCTACCTTTGTCTGCAAAGAGGAGCCACAGATTGCTGCCCACTGCTCCTGGGGTACCTTCTGTACTTTGCAGGCCCTTTCCAGTGCAGATATCCATGTGTGGATGTCATCCCCATTCTGATAGGGAGGGACAATCTTGCTTAAGTTTCTATGGTCATAAGACCTCGCCCTACCTCTAGGGAAATTGCTGCCACCATGGGTCTCTAGCCCCATATTTTGTCTTGCTCTCTCAAGAGCTAGGGTTTCCTTTTCTAAGGCTACTCTTTGCCTCTTTACTCTCAGTTGGGCTTCTTCCAGCCCCACCTGATGCTCCCTCTTCTCCTTGGAGGTTGCCCTCCTATGAGCAAAGGCAGAGGACCCTACAGATGTCCCAGAATGATTGGATTCCACTGAAGGGTATCTATCTCTTCTGGGTCCACCACCAACTCTTCCTGGGGGGATAAAGAGAACTGGATTCCTCAGGTCTAGTTCATGGACAACTTCCTGGTCAGCATCAGAGTCTGAATCCTGTGGGATTGGACCACTAGGATCTTCCTCATCTGCTGCTCCCAACCCACTGCCTACCCTTCCAGGTGTGGTAAATATTTTACTGTATACAAGTTTGCCAGATAATTTCGGACAAGTAAAGAAATAGCTCAATCAAATGAGAGGCAGAGTCCGTGGTGTTTGACTCATAAGGGCTTTAATCATAAATGATGACTCGAGCCATGGAAATCTATTCCATCAATACAAGGGTTCGGGTATGCAATGATGGCAGGAAAGATGTCAACGATTTATTAACAGTACATGACATATATAGTAAAATGACACAATAGCATTGAATACAGTAGGCGTGACAAGTGAAATGTATATGATAAGAACACATGTGCGTAGCAAAAAGGTGTGAACAAGGGGGTGCACAGAGGCGTGTTCTAGAAACGTCACAGAAAAATGTCACAAGTGGGTGGATGCTTAGAGAAATCTTGCAGAGTCAGCTGGAACCTGTGGCCTGAATGCGCGCGCAGCTAATATGACGTGTGATTGACGTACATCTGGAGGAAGCTAAGGGTCTGACTTTTAGCACTAGTAGAGGACACAGAAGTCTGGCATGTCAGATCGACCCGTCCCTATAACATATCTGATATCTAGTATTTGGAGGATGTTTAATCTAGAGTAAAAGGTCTCTTGGGCAGAGGCTACTCTATACTGAATGTTAGTGCGTGTATAGGTGTCTGCGTGTCTACGTGCGGAGCCATGGGCCTACTCTGGTAATGGGAACTGTAAATTACTTGCACGGAGACAGGAAGACTTGCTCTTTGCTCTGTAGCCGGTGATATGTTTACCTAAATCACTAGACAGGAATGTGTTTTCGAGGAGCTGAGCTGGCTACGCTGATAACTTGAAGGTAAAATACTGTTTTTGGCAGGCAGACCAGGCAGAGCCGGGCACCGCTCGCTTAACAGGAAGTAAGGCAGAGGTCAGGGATGCATCTCCATGCTGCAGCTTTCAGAGGCAGAGATAGACGTGGCTTGAAGACAGAAATCAGGGCCTAGCTCGGCAGAGCCAGGAAAAACGTGAAAGTGCACCATGTAAAGACGGTGGCACGGCATACTTAGGAACTGAATTATCAATCTATTCATGGTGGATCTGATAGAGGACATGTTAACGTTGGACGCAAATGTATTTGCGTCTTCAAATTCGGTCGTGGAGGGAAATTACATGTACTTGAAACTCGTACATGGAGCCGTTGGGGTACACGTTAGGGGACACAATTGACCATAAAAATTTCAATTACCTCATTCCCTCCTTGTCCCCTACGGACCCTTCATGATATGTCGATGTTCATGAGACCATCAATCTGTTCATATAACATCATTTGCTCTTCTTTCTTTCTTCAGGAATGGGAACGTGAACTTGAATGGGGAGCACAAGCTGTGGCACACAAGCCGCAAATCGCTGGCCCACATTGCAGACATAGACAACAACTGAATACTATGGCCAATATGATTCCTAGGAATGACAGTAACTTCCATCCCCAGGCTGTGATCACACTCCAGAGCCAACCGGACCAAGTCCAGGAGCCTGGATTCTGGTGTATCAGATGGGCAATTTCGTGAAGTCGGGTAATAGCTTTATAGACTGATGGCGCGTTATTTGGAATAAACACGCAGCAACTGGATCCGATGACTCTACAAGCCCCGCCCCTATCGGCCAGGATGACGTCAAGGACAAGGCGGTTCTGAAGAACGACAAGTCTCATAGCAGACTGCTCCTCTGTTAAGTTGTCCAAGGCAGAAGTAGTCTCATTCACTACGGCTTCAAGTATTCTGGTTAATTTGCGTATCAGTTTACTATTGGAGACAGTACCTAGATAGGGAAAGAATCCTTTATTGAAATCTGTATATTGTTCCCATGTAGTTTCAGTCTGATCAACTATTGGGAGGTCTCTCTTGTGTCTAACAATATTAAGGCGGGAATTCCTGTGATAGTCAGATGGGGCTAGGAATACTGGTGGCAATAAGAATGCAATGAAACAGGTACCATCCCAGTCTGGAGGTAAACGGACATAAGCTGTCTGACCACAAATGAAATAGGAATGTCGGGAAGCTTTGAATGTAGACTTGCCTTTATCACTGAATTCGACCACAGTAGTGCAGTCACTGTGACCTAGATGTACTGAACCATTCTTTTTGACACACAATACACCTTTCGCTGGTAGAACTGATATGGATGGCAAGTCTGGACTGGTTTCTGACTGAACATTTAGAATCATGAGGTTAAGTGTAAAATTGCCTAATCCATACACTTCGTTTTCTAGATCTGTCCCTGTCCTTTGCGGAAGACCCTCCTCGTCTGGGAAACATGCTTTGTTCATGACTGTGTTCAGATTTCCCCATATCCAATTGCCTTGGGAAACCTTAGAGTCGGTGTCTATAGAGGATATTAAACTAAACCATGCACCACAGGAACCATTATGTGTAAACGGATAAGGAAAGAGAGGCAGAGCTCCCTTGTAGTTCTGATAGGGAGGGAGTCGGCCACATATCCAACAATTAGTAGCATTATTGATCTGGTGAGAATGGTGTAACATACGAATAAATGTATTGTTGCGCAGCGCAAGTCGATAAGACAATTAGTGTGGAGGAAGAGCACTAAACGTGTGCTCGACAGTGTCATTAGAAAAAGAATGTGCAAGAGGAAAATACATGTATAACATCCAACTCATAGCAATAATCGTAAGACTCAGAAAAAACATAATAAGTAATGTGCAGACGCATCTGCTCCGGAGACTTTTACAATATTTTCGTTTCTTGGTCTCCTGTCTATCTCTCTCTCTATTTGGGTCTAACTTGTAAATTGTCAGAAACTGCCTAACCGCTTCAACCAGGAGGGGACTTAAACAATTAAACTGTCTGACTTACTAGACCTCAATTTCTGTCGATACTCCTCTTGGGGAGTTTGTTCTAGAAGGGGAAGTTTAGTATCAGTCACTGGTACGTGGGAGTTCTGGGATTCAGTTTTTGGCGGAAGTCCATTAAAGCGTTTCACATGACTTGAGTGAACCCAACCCTTCCGCCCCTCCAATTTTACAGCAGTCCTGGTTGTTAACAAAACAATCTTCGGTTCTTTCCAGCGGGGCTCCAAAGGGCTGGACCTGTCGAAATTCCGGACGACTACAATATCTCCCGGGACCAGTTCATGTGGCTTCACCTCGGTGTTGTCTGGGAAGGCTGCCGCGACCTGTGAACGACATGATTGTAGTGCAGACATCAAGGAAGCAAGGTAATCTGTCAGCATAGTACTATCAACATCAGTGATCTTTCGCGGCAGAGGCGTCCCCCACATATTAGGAGGTCTACCGAAGACCACCTCATATGGGGATAGCCCTGTCCTAGAGTGGGCTACCATTCTCATATAAAAAAGAGCAACTGGCAAAGCTACTATCCAATCTACTCCCTTCTCTTTACACACTTTGGCAAGGCGAGTTTTCAGAGTCTGATTGTGCCGCTCCACGAGACCTGCTGCCTCAGGATGCCGGACACAGTGAAACTTCCACTGGTACCCCAGTAGAAGCGAGACCTGCTTCATAAGTTCGGATGAGAATGGCTGACCGTTATCTGAATACACGACACGGGGCAAACCGTATCGAGGGAAAAACTTACGAACCAACTGCTTGGCAGTGGTCGGGGCAGTGTAATCTGGGACGGGATATGCTTCTGTCCATCGGGATAGGGCACATACAACTACGAGGACATACTTGAATCCTCGGCATCTTTCCATCTGGATATAATCCATCTGGAGGACTTCAAAAGGGTAGTCGGGAGGATGAAATCCACCTTGCTCTACGGGAACACCTTTTCCTGGATTGAACTGACAACAGATCATGCAGGTACGCACTTTCTGTTTGGCTGCTGCTCGTAAATGCTTGTTGAACCAGAGGTTCTGTAAACTGTCTAACATGGCTTTTTCTCCTAAATGTGCTGGACTATGTGCTGTGTTGATGATAACCTGAACCATAGAGTCGGGGAGAAACCATGTGGTCTTTCCCTTCGTCATCCATCCTTGGTCTGTCTGGACCCCTCCTTGTTCAGCCCATTTCTTTATTTCATCTGGAGTGGCATGTGTCTGTATGTCAATGACATCTTGTGTGGGGTCCCTGACTGTCATACAGTGTGTCAGTGAGGTTACATCAGTCTTTGTCATGTCAGTCGTTTGAGTATGAGTCAGTGCTGTATGTTTCGCTATTCGATCTGCAAAATCGTTGCCCTGAGAAATCTTGTCTGTGACTTTCGTATGTGCTTTGCACTTCATGATAGCTATAGCTGTAGGCAAATGTATGGCTTCTAACAGGGCTTGAATGAGGGGACCATGCTGAATCTTGGCTCCGTGAGAGGTCAAGAAACCTCTTTCTTGCCAGAGAACACCAAAGTCGTGAACGACTCCGAATGCATAACGTGAATCTGTGTATATGTTTACTTTCATGTTCTTGGCTCGTATACAGGCTTGAGTCAGAGCAATAAGCTCTGCTGCTTGGGTTGACAGGGTGTCAATGTGATGTGTTTCTATAACTTCAGTTTCAGTGGTCACTGCATATGCGGCCACTAACTCTCCTGTACTTGTTCTTAAACATGAACCATCCACATAAAGTGTCAGGTCTGGATTGGGTAAAGCAACATCGGTCAAGTCTTGTCTGGGTTTCGTAACTGTGTCAACTACATCTACGCAGTCATGTGGAGTAGGATCTGTTGTGCTCGATGGTAAAAGTGTAGCAGGATTCAGTGTATTACACCGTCTGATTTCTATGTGTGGTTGGAATAATGTCAATTCATAACCTGTCAGTCGTGCTACAGTCAAGTGTTGAGTCTGTGTTCTGTTTAGGAGAGCCTCTACAGAATGTGGAACTTGTACTGTCAATTGATGTCCTAATACAATGGAATCACTTTGTCTGATTGCTAGAGCTGTTGCTGCAACTGACTTTAAGCACGCAGGCAAGGCCTGGGCTACTGGATCCAATGTACTCGAAAAATAAGCACACGGTTTGTGTTTGTCTGCTTGTAGCTGAGTGAGAACTGACAACGCTGTGCCATCGCGTTCTGTGACAAAAAGTGTAAAAGGTTTGCTGTAACATGGTGTCGCTAAAACTGGTGCTTGACATAAGGCTGTCTTTAATTCATCAAAAGCTTGTGTATGTTCCTGAGTCCAAGGGAGGGCAGTCGAAGACGCTGCCTCCTGTGTTGTCAACTGTATGAGTGGTTTAGCTAGAAATGCATATTGTGGAATCCAT
The DNA here is from genome assembly GCF_964263255.1 of Lissotriton vulgaris. Taxonomy (NCBI): domain Eukaryota; kingdom Metazoa; phylum Chordata; class Amphibia; order Caudata; family Salamandridae; genus Lissotriton; species Lissotriton vulgaris. The sequence goes on from NC_141689.1 coordinate 1,273,802,128, forward strand.
TGTCTGCAATAGGAAGTGAGTCCAATAAAGGCTCGTACTTCTTTCTGTGTCTTGGGTTGCGGAATATGTGCAATTAACTGAATTCGTTCAGGTGTCAGCTGCCTACCCCACTTGGACAGCAAGTGCCCAAGGTACACCACTTGCTGGGCACAGAATTGAAGCTTCGAAGGAGATACCTTGTGTCCCTTGTCCGCCAAGAAAAGCAAAACTGTCAGTGATGCTTGTTCACATTCTGGTTCACTACGGGCGGTGATCAATAGATCATCGACGTATTGGAGTAGGGCAGTGTTGGCAGGCATGTGAATACTGTCAAGTTGTCGTTTTAAAGCTTGGCTGTAGATGCTGGGGCTTTCTGTGAATCCTTGAGGTGCGCGTGCAAATTTGAAGCTTCGGCCATTTAAACAGAATCCGAAAAGGTATTGGCTTTCCGGATCAATGGGGACACTAAAGAAGGCGTTCTTGAGGTCGATTACAGTAAAGAACGTCGCTTCGGAATCAATAGCTGTCAATAGAGATGAAATGTCTGGGACCACGGGATACTGTGGTACAATGCATTTATTCAATTCTCGCAAATCGATGACTAATCGATAAACAGGAGGTGCATTTGGATCTGTACGTTTAAGAATTGGAATGATAGGGGAATTACAAACATTTGAGTCGGTTTCTACAACCACTCCTTGTGCAATGAGCTCGTCAATGATTTTCAGTAAAGCCACTACAGCATCTGGTGGTAACTTGTATTGTCGGATACGTGGTAGTACTACTCCTGGCTTGAGTGTAACACGGTATGGAGTAATGTGCATGCAACCTACATCAGTGGGGCCTTGTGCCCATAAATGTGCAGGAACATTCTGTAACCTGGGGTCAAAATCTCTCAATACATAATGTCCTTTAAAATCACGAAGAAACAACCTGACTCCTTCCGGAGAACAACAAATTACAGCTCCTAGAGCTTTCAGGGTCTTTATACCAAGCAAGTTTTCTGGACATGATTTCGTGAGCAATAAGTCTGTAGTACGGGATAATGGACCAACTGCTAGGGGAACAGGTTTCGATACTTTATTTACTATAGGCTTTCCTGAAAATCCAAGGGAAACATTCTGTGAGCCTGAGAGGGGTGCCCCTGGAACCTCGTCATGACTGATGGTCATTCTGCTTGCCCCTGTGTCAATCAAAAATTTTCTATCCTTCCCTAATACCTGACTGTGTACATAAGGACCTTCTTGATCTACAGGAACCTCGATAAGGCGCAAGCCAACCTCCCTCTCTAGGCTGTTTCATGTGTATTGCTGATAATCGGGATAGTCAGATTGTGCATACTGGTACATCTGCTGTGTAACATGTTGTGTTGCGGCAATGGGTTGTGTTTCAAAACTGCACAATCATTTACATAGTGACCTGGCTGTTTACAATACTTGCATATCCCTTTAACAGGAGGTGCTGAATTTGAATTATTGGATTGTGTCGTACCCCTTTTATGACCTTCAGCGGGAACTGACTGAGCAACTAGTACTTTCATTTTCGTGTCTTTCATACGTCTCTGTTCGTGATCATGTTCTTCCCTAATTCTGTTCTGGTGGTACTGTAACATTTGTAACAGTTGGGAAGGCGTATTAGCTTGCCATGTGCTCTCGACTTTCAGTACACGGTTCTTAACCTGGGGCAGGGAATTCTCGACTAATTTTGACACAAAAAGGTGTGGGTATGACTCGCTACTTGTTTTCAGGCCACTATTAATAATAAAACATTTCTCGAATCTGGAATAAAAATCACTAGTGTCTTCGTCGTGTTTCTGTTTGCAGGCTGAAATTGCATCCCAATCCTCCTTTTTAGTTGCCAACAACCTGGGCAAAACCTGTACTAACAATCCTGGTAATGCTTTAGTTTTCTCCCCAAGACCTAAACCTGGGGTTCGACCAGTTTCTTCTGTTTCTAATTCAGCCCAATTAATCTTTTTGTCTCCCACCTCCCATTCTTTTTCTTTCCGTCTATGTGATTCTTTACGCCATAATTCAATGGCATCTTTCTGTGATTGTCTGGCTTTCTTTTTCCATAACGCTTCTTCTACTCTCATGATGCACTCGGCATCCCATGTCCCTGTAACGGGCCATCTCTGATTCTCTGCTAAGTCTTTCGTATAATCCACCCACAAGTCTAGGTATAATATGGCATCTAAGCCGTGCTTGTGGTACATAAAATGTCCAGGAGTGTCCCTGGATAGGATGGGAACTGCTTCTTCGAGTATCCCTTTCCTAGTTCCTATCTGTCGCAACTTCGAAAATAAAGGCATTGCTACCTCAGCCTAGACTCTACACACGATAAACACGGTAAGAAAATGCAAACAATCACTCATACCACGACATTAAAACACATTGAAATATTTCGAAACGAACAACAATAACTGGATAACTGAATACTAGATGCACTGCTAAACAGTACAGATACACTGCTAAAACAGTGCAGACCGGATCTGTGTACCCAAACCCGTCTTGACCGGACACAAATTAATGTACCCGTCTTGATGCGTCCCCAGCAACGGTACTCACCGGGAAGCACGGAACGGAAGGCCTCGGAAAATCGTCTGGACTGGACCGTTACGACGTCACTGCTGCTGCTGCTGCGCACTACGCATGTGCCTCGACACTACTGGTGGGCCTCTCGATACCTCGGACACTGCTCTCTCGGCTGGGCTCTGGTCGGGATCCTCCGCACTCCTCACCGCCTCGTCTGGATGTCGACCGCAGTCTCCGTCACCTCCGTAGGCCTGAGGGAGATACAGGAAAACCTGCTGATGCGCATGGGGTCTGTCACAGCTGTAGTCGGGGGCAAAGCCTGCGACGCATCACCGGCGCGTGGGGTGGGGGAGGGGTCCCTGTTCGGGCGCCAAATTATGTGGTAAATATTTTACCGTATACAAGTTTGCCAGATAATTTCGGACAAGTAAAGAAATAGCTCAATCAAATGAGAGGCAGAGTCCGTGGTGTCTGAGTCATAAGGGCTTTAATCATAAATGAAGACACGAGCCATGGAAATCTATTCCATCAATACAAGGGTTTGGGTATGCAATGATGGCAGGAAAGATGTCAACGATTTATTAACAGTACATGACATATATAGTAAAATGACACAATAGCATTGAATACAGTAGGCGTGACAAGTGAAATGTATATGATAAGAACACATGTGCGTAGCAAAAAGGCGTGAACAAGGGGGTGCACAGAGGCGTGTTCTAGAAACGTCACAGAAAAATGTCACAAGTGGGTGGATGCTTAGAGAAATCTTGCAGAGTCAGCTGGAACCTGTGGCCTGAATGCGCGCGCAGCTAATATGACGTGTGATTGACGTACATCTGGAGGAAGCTAAGGGTCTGACTTTTAGCACTAGTAGAGGAGACAGAAGTCCGGCATGTCAGATCGACCCGTCCCTATAACATATCTGATATCTAGTATTTGGAGGATGTTTAATCTAGAGTAAAAGGTCTCTTGGGCAGAGGCTACTCTATACTGAATGTTAGTGCGTGTATAGGTGTCTGCGTGTCTACGTGCGGAGCCATGGGCCTTCTCTGGTAATGGGAACTGTAAATTACTTGCATGGAGACAGGAAGACTTGCTCTTTGCTCTGTAGCCGGGGATATGTTTACCTAAATCACTAGACAGAAATGTGTTTTCGAGGAGCTGAGCTGGCTACGCTGATAACTTGAAGGTAAAATACTGTTTTTGGCAGGCAGACCAGGCCGAGCCGGGCACCGCTCACTTGGCAGGAAGTAAGGCAGAGGTCAGGGATGCATCTCCATGCTGCAGCTTTCAGAGGCAGAGACAGACGTGGCTTGAAGACAGAAATCAGGGCCTAGCTCGGCAGAGCCAGGAAAAACGTGAAAGTGCACCATGTAAAGACGGTGGCACGGCATACTTAGGAACTGAATTATCAATCCATTCATGGTGGATCTGATAGAGGACATGTTAACGTTGGACGCAAATGTATTTGCGTCTTCAAATTCGGTCGTGGAGGGAAATTACATGTACTTGAAACTCGTACATGGAGCCGTTGGGGTACACGTTAGGGGACACAATTGACCATAAAAATTTCAATTACCTCACAGGCTCTGTTGCCTTCTTCAGGTCATCTAACAGTAGTGCCTCTCTGAGGCGTCGGGTGTTGGCACCTTTGCCAGCCTTCAGTTGCCTAGCTGTACCCAGAGCCCTTAACTCGGAAAAAAGGAATGTGTCACTCTTGGATGTCTGCAATTTACTGACATCTGGCAAGGATCTACTAGGACCTGCTACTGAAGTCATAACTAGTGAGGTGTGGTGTATGCACTACCTACTCTAGTGGGTTTCCAACTAAACTCTCTTGAGTTGTAGTGAGGGTGTGCTAGGCCCTTGCCACTCACAGCTCTAAGTTGAGTAGAACTTACTGTATTCTAAGCTTGGCTTATATGTACCTACTGGTACCTTTAGTGGATTTTCACATTATATTCTCAAGATTATCTGGTAAAACCTAGCAAGCTGAAATCCCACACGCTGTCCACCAATGTGAGAAGTTGGCCTGGCATGTGATGTCCACTATTCTAGTGAGCACCTTGCACCAGTCCAAACGACCCTTACTGGTGGTAGGTTTAAGACAACCTTTAGAGAAAGCTATTCTAGTGGTAGCTGTGGAGAGCAGCCTTCAGGCTAAGTCTTGAATGAATGTAAAGCAGCTTGTTTTACCAGTCTATAATCTCTTGAATGATCAAATGAAAGAGACCCACACCAGGTATATAACAAATATATATGTATTTATTCTAAACACAACCCCTCTAGTCTCTTTATGAGGCTAGAGGCAAAAGTACAATACAAGAACTTTAAATAGCACACAGTAGATAAAAACATTATACGTTTTGCCCTAGGGGCCTCACAAACCATATACCAAAATAGTGGTATAAGAACCAAATCTGGGACAGAAGTGAGGCCTAGGGCCTGTAGAAGCACTGGGGCAACCAGGAACCACTGTATACTTCTTAGAGGAAAGTTTAAGTTACAATTTTAAAGTTTAAGCACACTCAGGAGTGGACTGTGGTGAAACCTCTTTAGACTAGGACACTTTGAAAGTGAAGAACCATGGGAGCACCGGAGTACTTGTGTTACCTCACCCAGGGAAGCCGGGTGCATAGGTGTCTTTTTGTGTCGGGTTTCGTTGTCGATTCCAATGGAGAGCTGCGAAGAAGTGCTGCAGGCGACCAGAGGAAAAGTGTCCAGATGGATCCAAGGGTGGATCAGAGATCTGAAACCCTGAAAGCAGAGGGGACAGAGTCTGGGTCACTAGCCGGTGAAGCTTGGCTCTTCAGCCACGAGGACCAGGAGGCATCGACGACAAGCCGGAGCTGTATTTGAGCTGTCCCACAAAGGATGTCAAGTGCTGCAGCATCCGAATCTGGATTGGACCCAACAAGCCTTGGCAACAGCAATCCACGCAAGATGTAAAGATTGGCTTCGGTGCAGACCAGCAAGGTGTGAGGGACTCAACTTTTGGAGGGGAGTCAGAGCACGTCTGGAGCAACTAGGAAAGCTCAAGAAACAAAGGATTGTCCTTTGTGGGGACCCACTAACTAATGGACTAAAGATAGCAAAGGAGCTTCGAGATGCGGTGGAGTGGAGGCCTCTCAGCTTCAGTGCAAAAGGTGCTCGAGCGAGGGCCACAAATAGCCCAATGCACAACTTCGGGAAACTTTGGGAAATAGGTGCACTTGCAAACTTGCAGGATGTCCAGGATTTCCAGTCCCACGTCTCTCGTGATAGCCTCAGGTCCCAACTTTGCTGGGGACTCGTGTCAGCCTCGGAGTTGTCTAGAAGTCCGTGTCCTGTGTCGCAGATTCTTTGGGATCCGGCGGGAGCCTCAAAAATGCAGACTGGCAGGATGCTTCTTTGATGCCTGTTTGAACAGGGAGGTCACTCCTTGACCCCAAGGGAGATTTCTTCCGTCTTCCAGTCGATATGGAATGTCGAAGGTCCAAGATTTCATCTTCAGAGTTTTGTCCAGGGTAATCTAAAGTCCTAGTGACTGGGTTCCTATACTTATACTAAGTTTAGGGGTTGGACTAACTCTAGGGTCCCACCTATGGGAGGACCTGGGGAGGGGGTAGTTACACCCCTTCCCCTTTGTCCAGTTTTGCACCAGAGCTAGGGCTGAGTGACCCAGCAACCAGTTTGAACTGGGAAATGTAACCTTGTGTGCCCAAGGCAGTGTCTGAAAAGCATTCACTGAATGCAACCCACCCTGCCCCAATACACTAAAGCCTGCCGGGGGAGGTGCCTGGGCAGGAAACCTATGTTCCAGGCCTCCCCTGCCAATGTTTCATCCAGCAGCATGAGGTCAGACTCGTGTCTTTGGCAGCAGCATCCATTTTGTGATGCTGGGTTTCTTTAAAACATTTACCAGGTGTTCCAGTGTGTACATGTCTTCTCCCTCTAGAAGGATGGAATGCTACCCCCACCACCAGAACTGGTGGGGAGGGGGTAGTATTCCACAGTGTTTGACACCAAACACAACATGTTTTGATAAAGCCAAACCAAAGTTAGCATTAACCGCAAGGATTATAATGCACTAAAGATTATATGGTATTACCATATGTCAGAACAGCGATAAGGAAGGGATTCCGAAAGCTGCAGATGGGCTCAGCTCATGCTAGGGCGCCCTCTCACACAAAACCAATCACTCTGCCTTCAGGATTGTCAAGGCCTGCCATAGGAATTACTTATAGGTTAATATGTGTCTATTTTATATTGTGGATATAGGTATACTATATCCCAGTAAGGGGTGCTTATACCACCTTACCCAGGCTGCAACTGCAGACCTGTGATGTCATTTTGGAAGGCTTCCCAGGGGTTGCATAATACTTGCTTCAGCTCCTGGTAGGCCTCTGGGGTACCTATGCCCTTGGAACCTAGGGTACCATATACTAGGGGCTCACAAGGGAACTCAGTAACCAATCTGGTATGTACCTGAAGTACATGCAATCAATTTAGAGAAAGAACAGCTAGGCTGTGGCGCTAGTTAGCAGGGCCACAGCCAGATTAAAGTCGAAAAACCAGTGAAACACAGCAAAAACTGAGGGTAACCATAGGAAGCAGACCCTACTCTTCTACACACGTAGATTCCAGAATGTTCCCACACATAAATTTGAGAAAAAAGTGATTCTTTCCAGTTAAATTTGAGGTTTGCAGTGGATTCTTGGTAGAAAAATGTTAGTGGACCCATGCAAGCCGTACCTCGCTGGACTCTCCCGGGTTTCTAGTTTTCAGAAATGTGTGGGTTTGGTAGGTTTCCTTAGACAGCCAGGGCCAAAAACTCATGGGATCCCCCTTGCAAAACCAGGTTGTTTTGTGATAGGTCATTTTGATGTTGCCTCAATAGGTTTTGAACCCTTGCCTGTCGTGGGTACTTGATCTACCCACGCAAGTGAGGTGTCATTTTTATCAAGAGACCTGGGGGAACGCTGGGTGTGAGGACCTTTATGGATCCACAGAGATTCCAGAACTTTCCCACACAGAAATTTGAGAAAAAAAGTTTTTTCAGCTAAATTTGTGGTTTGCAGTTGATTCTGGATTGGAAAACTTTAGGGGACCCATGCAAGTCATACCTCTCTGGACCCCTTGGGTGTCTAGTTTTAGAAATGTGGGGGTTTGATAGCTTTCCCTAGACAGCTGCCAAGCCCGGGGCCAAAAACTCATGGGATCCCCCATGCACAACCAGGTTGTTTTGTGATAGGTAATTTTGATGTCGCCTCAATAGGTGTTGGGCCCTTGCCTGTCATGGGTACATCACCCACCCAAGCAAGTGAGGGATAATTTTTATCGAGAGACCTGGGAGAATGCTGGGTGTGAGGAAATTTGTGGATCTACGTAGATTCCAGAACTTTCCCACACACAAATTTAAGAAAAAGTTATTTTTTTCAGCTAAATTTGAGGTTTGCAGTGGATTCTGGGTAGAAAAAACATTAGGGGACTCACGCAAGCCATACCTCGATGGACTCCCCGAGGTGTCTAGTTTTCAGAAATGTGTGGGTTTGGTAGGTTTCCCTAGATGGTTGCTGAGCCCGGGGCCAAAAACTCATGGGACTCCTTGCAAAACGAGGTTGTTTTGTGATAGGTAATTATGATGTCGCCTCAATGGATTTTTGGGCCTTGCCTGTCACGGGTCCTTGACTCACCCACGCAAGTATGGTACTGTTTTTCTTGGAAGACTTTGGGTGAATGGGGGGTGGGTGGAAATTTGTGAATCCACGCAGAGTTCAGAACTTTCCACAACAGAAATGTGAGGAAAATTTGTTCTTTTTACGTGTTTTAGGTCTGCATGGGATTCTGGGTAACAGAACCTGGTGAGAGCCAGTCAAGTCACCCCATCCCGGATTCCCCTGGATGTGTAGTTTTAAAAAATGTATAGTTTGCTAGGTTTCCCTAGGTGCTGGCAGAGCTAGGGTTCAAAAACTACAGCTAGGCACCTTAAAAAAAAAAGTTAATTTTCATTGTGAAAATGTGGTGTGGTCACCTTGCGTTTTAAGCCGTTTCCTGTTGTGGGCACCATGCCTACCCACACGTGAGGTACCATTTTTATTGGGAGACTCAGGGTAATTCAGATTTGTAAAGCAACTGTTATTACTTATTGACTTTCAATGCATTTCTACCTTCCAAATGAAAGACACTGCGTAAACAAGAAGTAATTTTGAAAAATGATCGATAATTCTCATGCTAGTATGAGTATTCCCAATTTCGGAATTTTGCAAAAATCTACTGTTTATAAACTCTATATTTTGTTCCCATTTCAGAAATACATAGGTTTCCATGTATACATTTTCCCAGAATAATTGCTATATACCCGGTATCTAATAAAAAACCATTGCAAGTCGCTGCACAGTTTTTGGCTCTGGGTTCGTCGGGTTCTTGGTGAACCTACAAGTCCTATATATCCCCACAACCAGTATGGTCTAGCAGATGTAATGGTTTATTGTTTTCAAAGAGCTGTCATAATTAGAAGAAGTTACAGGTGAAAACGTCAATACAAAAGGCTGTTTTGTTCAACAAATGTTCAATTTTCCTATATTTAACTGCTAGTTTCTATAAAGAAACCTTGAAGGATCTACACAAATGACCCCTTGCTGAGTTTAGAATTCTGTCTAATTGTTAAAAATATATAGCTTACCAGGATCCATTATTGCTTTCATACCCATGTTACCATTAACTGGAAGGAGGTTGAAAGCACAAAAAATAGGCTATGTCCCAGAAAAATGCCAAAACTGTGTAAAACGGTTTGGTTTTCTGGCAAAAGCCTGTCATTCCCTAAAAGCAGTGAAAATTGTGATTTCAGCCCTATTAACCCTTTTTTGATACCATTTGTAGGGAAAAACCCAGATGCTTTCATTTGCAGCACTTTTTCCCATTTTTCCCCAGAAAACAGAATCTAGCTATATTTTGGCTAATTTCTGGGTCCCCTCCAGGGGAATCAACAAACCCTGGGTACCTTTAGAATCCCCAGGACGTTGGAAGAAAAGTACTCAAACTTGGCATGGATTCCTTATGTGGTCAAAAAGTTAAAAGGACCTAAACCCTAACTCCCCCAAATAGCTAAAAAAAAAGGCTTAGCAGGGGGGATGGGGAAGGCCTAGCAGTGAAGGGGTTAAATATTTTTTAATAGTTTAATGTTTTCATTTAATATAGATTTTTGTTGTTTATATTTTAAATCATTGATATATATATATATATATATATATATATACACACACATATATATATATATATATATATATATGTATATATATATTCAAAGAAAAAACCATAGGTTATACTCCATATATAGTTAGGAATTTGCATTTACAAAACCTTGAAAATTCAATGAAAAAACCATTGGTTTTAGGCCATATATAGTTAGGGATTTGCATTTAGAAAACCTTATTTTACTCGCATAAAACCATTGAAATTCCATATATAGTTATAAGCGCTAACTATATATCGCGCACCCGCAATCCACTGCTGATGATGTCACATATTACATCATTCATGACATGGTTAGTGACATCACTGATGACATCACTGATGACATCTCAAATGACATCACTGATGACATCACTGATAACATCTCATTTGACATGACTGATCACATCACTGATGATATCATTCATGTGATAATACCATGAACCTCTTCAGACTCTAATATAACCTTAGATACAATCAGTGTAAACAGACAGTCACTCATCCATGGAGTTACTCACACACCTAGTCAGTTATGCCAAAAATCAATCACACCTCCATTTTCTCAACTATACAGTTATACACACCTTACTTATTCAAACATATACTAACACATATTTACTTTACTCTCTTATACAATCTCTGATACATGTTCACAATGATCCATACAGCCACTCACACATTCACTAGCTCTTATGCACAGTTATTTATAGATGTCAACTCTCACATGTACTGTGTTTTACATATGTACTTAATTTGACATGTAGCACTGAGATATCCATTCACTCACTAATACACTCATGCACAGTCAACCGCCCATACAGCTGTTTCCACATGCAGTTTTGAATCTATACATATAGTGAATCAACTACTCACACATCTATGTACAGAGTCACACACCTTCCAGCCACCCATACACACACACTCAGTTTCCCATACAAATACTTGGACAACCAATCAACCCATACAGTTACTCATATAGCTACTGATCAACATATGCAGCAGTTTGTAGAACAACAGATATAATGATGCACAAATTAAAACAGTTTAGTCACTAACCCATGCACTCAGTGAGACACATTTAATCACTCACTCAATCAGTCAGTCATGCACCTAGTAAATCCTTCATCCAGACACTTATATATCCACACATTCATCAATATGTAAAACATATTTTAACTTTACAGAAACATACAGTCACTGGATGTTGTAATCAGTGATGTCATCAGTGATGTCATTTGAGATGTCATCAGTGATGTCATCAGTGATGTCACTAACCATGTCATGAATGATGTAATATGTGACATCATCAGCAGTGGATTGCGGGTGCGCGATATATAGTTAGCGCTTATAACTATATATGGAATTTCAATGGTTTTATGCGAGTAAAATAAGGTTTTCTAAATGCAAATCCCTAACTATATATGGCCTAAAACCAATGGTTTTTTCATTGAATTTTCAAGGTTTTGTAAATGCAAATTCCTAACTATATATGGAGTATAACCTATGGTTTTTTCTTTGAATTTCAATGTTTTTTTAATAGCAAACATCAAAAGCTGTCAAATGTCAAGTACGTGATAGGTAAAAACGTTTTCGTGTTTATGCACGCTGATGTGCTTTGAACGCTGCCCCCCCCCCCCCCCACTCCCCTCTTTTCTCTTAGTAGTACTCTCTCTTTGCAGATAGTGAACGGTAGTTAACGCAGACCTTTACCCCTGTTGTAATCCGTCGTACCTGCTTGTCTCTCCATTTGATTGATTATTATCCAAGCATTTACTGTTTTACAATTGGTTCTCTTTGGATCATTCTCTATTTACAAACAAGCACAAAGTCGCAATACTCTGTTTAGTCTTTGCAGATAGTGAAAAATCGTGTAAAAAAATAAAAGTAATCGAGCAAAATCAGTAGACCACTAATTCGATCTCTTTTTAACCTCGGTAAAATACAAACATTAGGAATAACCCTTCATGAGAAATACGAAAATAGTGAAATGAATTGAGCTCCACACCATGAGGGCTGCAAAACAGCTCGACTCCGCCACCCACACCGCCAAAAATAACGGCAAACCCTATGCAAATATTATAAATATACACAACACACCACCAAAGAAACAGAATAAAACATTTTATTAAATAACTATTTACATAACTATTTTATACTTTTTATTGCCCGATCCGGCTAGCTCAATCGATCGAGCATGCTGGTTGGTGGAGACATTTTGACTATATTCTGCACCTGCATTGTCGCGTAATGCGTCATATGACGCGACGCGTTAGCGCACCCGGATGTGCTCCGGTGCGCAAGGCGCAGCTTCCCGGAAACGATCCAGAGCGCGCCGCGCAGCGCGTAACGTAAGCATAACAGGTCATGTGACTTGTTAATAAAACTTTTCATTGGTTCATTTTACTTTTCTTTTCCTAATTATGTAAGACTAGGTCATGTGACCTAAAAATAACACTTTTCATTGGATTAAAACATTTTTTTTCCCCAAACGATGAAAGCCCCACCTTGTTTCTGGATGTTTCAGACTGAAGCTGGCGTCACCATGAGAGCACCACCATCTCGTAGCTCCGTCGTGGCCATTCCGCAAGCAATCATGGCAGCCGCTCCCCACCGGAAGCCTGCGGGAGTCGAGGGCCCCCAAGACTTTTGTACAATCTTCAAGGCTGAGGGGACGCTTTCGAGAATGGAACCCAAGCCCTGGCAGACAAGCGTCCGAGTTCCAAGGTGTCCCAGGGCCATTTTACTGGACCAGGCCCAAATCCGAAGAGCCGGCCGCCATTTTAAGAGTCCTGTGGAAGCCGCCTACCGCTGCACCGCAAGAGTGGAAGCAACTCAACTACATGGTGAGCGAGACGCTGTAGCCGTAAGAGCGGGCGGTAAACAGCTGAATGGCGGATGAGGCACAGTGTAGCAAAAGCGGGCGGAATGGCGACTGAAACGATAAAGGGGCGCACCACTACAGCAGACAAGCCTCCGCCATGTGCTTCAAAACTGCATATGTATCTCGTGATATCAAGGTTGGGCAACCAGTACAGAACAAGCAGTTACGAGTCCCATTTACACCGGCGCCATTTTGGGCGCGGCCGGGCAGGTCCAGGATCTACTGAAACATAAAAAATGAGGCTGACGTCTCTGAAGCAGTTCACGAACAGCAGGACATAGCAAATAAACATGAACTCTCTAAAGCTGTTAACTCACTGCAGAACAAAACAAGTGAACCTGAAACCTCTGGAATAATTGTCGCTCAGAAGAACAACACACAAAACTCTGTAGTGTCTGTGGAAAGTAAAACAGAAGGGCACTGTAGTTTCAGACACACTTAACACTAATGACTTAACAAAGATATCGTCTGTCTATGAAGCAGCTGTCACAAGGAAATCCCTAACGCATCAGCATTCTCGGAAGAGGTTGACACAGATAACATCTTAAGGAACAAAGAAAGACCTGTTCACTCTTGACACCCCAGGTGCTGTGTATATTGCACTATAGTGCTGCATCGACAAAACGGGCAACCCTATTGATGTGGATTTTTCATTATTGATTATTGTAAAGAAATGGCGACTCCCCCCTTTAGCAGATTAGCTAAATGTTTGCGTAATTTAGGCATAAAAGTTATATTATTGTTGTTGTTGTTGTTATCGTTATAGTTCTGGTTAATTTAAAAAAATGGTTAAATATATTTACAGTTTTTGTTGCGTTCGTTATATTTAAATATTAATAAAGTTTTAAAATGTAACTGTCTTGGAGTACTATATTTTTTTTAAAAATCGGGTGAATGGGGCCTTGAATCGGGTTATTGTCATGTGTGGGCTTTGCAAGTGTACTGCTACAAGATCGGACATTTCAAACTCAAATGCACGTTCATTTTCTTACCTTTCCGAAACATGGAGCGCAATAGCAGGCAGAGAAAGGGTGATGCACGTGTTGAACACTGCCTGGCCTGCAAATTGCTGCCAGTGCCCCCCCCCGCCCCGAGTACTTCACAAATCTTTAAAAGACCATGCGCTTGTTCAATGGGAAGTGGATAACATGGCTAAGAGCATTTGCTGACTAATGCATGAATATCGCTGACTTTTCAGCGATATTCATGCATTGCGGCCGTTTTTCATCGCATTTGCGATAAACCTTGCTAATAGCAAGGTTTATGTGCGATAAAATTCGCCGAAGTGCGGCGATAATTATTGTCTCTAAACAAGTTAAAGACAAAAATTACCGCTAGTTGTTGGTAATATGCCCCCGGGTTTTTCCTTGCAGGAATCAGGAAGCGAAAGACTAGCACTGAAATCAGTAGTCTCACGCCTGAATCGGGAGGGTTGGCATGTCTGGATACTCTACAGCTGGAGCCATACACTACATCCGCAGGGCTAGGTGATAGCCTAGGTCCGGCCTGGACAATCGGACACAGAGGAAGAGAAGTGTCAGAGGGTGCGGTAGTGAATAGGGTGAAAGGGAGGTGTCGAACGGGCACAGGGTGTGATTCTCAGAGAAGAGCAGCGCAGATGGGGGAAGTATATGGCCCATGCATGAGAGAGAGAGCGGGGGTGACCATTGCGTGGGGGAGATGCGTGCGAGGGTGGGGAGCCATGCTGAGAATCGACGGCGTGCAGAGAGTGGCCCTGGTCAAGGCATCTAAAATGGCTGCCGTGCACGACAAAATTGTGGCATTGGACAAAAACGCAAGATGGCGCAGACAATGTTTATCAATAAGGATTCATTTATAACAAAATATTTACTCGCAGTGACAAAATGGTGTTCAACACTTCCTGATTTCCATCAAATCGAACGTTAACAAACGTCACGCAGCAAAAAAAAAAAAAAAAAAAAAAGCTCACGCACAGAGCGGTTTTTAGCCATGTTATCCAATGGAAGGTGGATAACATGGCTAAGAGCATTTGCTGGATAATGCATGAATATCGCTGACTTTTCAGCGATATTCATGCATTGTGGCCGATGTGCGGCGATAATTTTTGTCTCTAAACAATTAAAACGAAGCACAAAATGGCGAATTCCCGTTTCGCTACCAGTTTGCGGCCCAGTTCGCGGCCCGTGAAGCGCTTCTACCGTGAAAAATAATTTTTTTTTTATTTTCCCCACGGGACCCTTTAATAACCCCAACAACATTCCTAGGGGGTCAAGAGGGGTATACCTTGCCCCCTTTCAATAAATTCCCCCTTCGTTTTTCACCTCTTCTTCTCTCTCGATCCTACCGAGAGATAAGATGGCGGCCGCTCCGGACTATTTAGAATGTTGACAGACACCGGAGAGCCAATCAGCTTTCTGTTATCCAATGGAAGGTGGATAACATGGCTAAGAGCATTTGCTGGATAATGCATGAATATCGCTGACTTTTCAACGATATTCATGCATTGTGGCCGATGTGCGGCGATAATTTTTGTCTCTAAACAATTAAAACGAAGCACAAAATGGCGAATTCCCGTTTCGCTACCAGTTTGCGGCCCAGTTCGCGGCCCGGGAAACGCTTCTACCGTGAAAAATCATTTTTTTTTATTTTCCCCACGGGACCCTTTAATAACCCCAACAACAATCCTAGGGGGTCAAGAGGGGTATACCTTGCACCCTTTCAATAAATTCCCCCTTCGTTTTTCACCTCTTCTCTCTCGATCCTACCGAGAGATAAGATGGCGGCCGCTCCGGACTGTTTAGAATGTTGACAGACACCGGAGAGCCAATCAGCTTTCTGCGCGCAAAGTTCCGTTTCGCGAAAAGTAAGCGGACCGGATCGCTGCCCGGAGCGCTGTTACAGATATATATCTTGGTTTGAACGTTAATTTCTCAAAAACTACTGGAGCACATATATTGAGACCTAGCAAAGGCACATCGGGCTAACAGTCCCTACAATTTTGCCAAGTTTCGTGCAAATCCATTCAGCCGTTCGAGCTAAAAGTGAGTCCAACCGCCCTATGGAAAAATGAATGGGAAAAACGCGTTTTGGGACCCCCCTTTTTTCTCAGCCCCCCCTTGACGAAACTCCACCAAATTTTCAGGGGCTGCTCAGAAACAAAATGTGCCATTTTCCTGAAAATTTCAGCCGATTCCGTCCTCAAACGCCAAAGTTATTAGGCATAGAATTTTCAGAAATCCCATAGGGAATTAATCCTAACTATATATACCTACTGGCGAGACGCCAGTAGGTAATATATATATATATATATTCATACACAAAAAGGCTCCTACTGCAACCCTTCGCCTTCGTGGGTGTGGCTCGAGCCGGCGGAGCAGCCGGAAATCAATATTCCAATGTAACGGCGTTCCTCACGAGCACTCGGGTAAAGGACAACACAACAATCCACAAGGTATCCAAGACGATAGATTTATTCATTCATAAATCTCGTGACGCATTTCGCACTCCAGAGAGTGCTTGATCACACAACTTGCACCAAGTTATACACATTATTTATGGAATGGTAAAAACCTCATATGTCATTTTATTGCAACATAAATCGTATAGAAGCACTGTTGTGATTATTAACAAGAGTGACTCACTAGGGGTTTGAGAATAGCAAAACCAACACTGTATTATTACAATGACATATGAGGTTTTTACCATTCCAACATGGCAACCAAACTAATCATGTTTGTAGGACCCACTGACACTATTAGTCCATTGTTGATGTTTAGTGATGTGTAACCAACATAAATAATGTGTATAACTTGGTGCAAGTTGTGTGATCAAGCACTCTCTGGAGTGCGAAACGCGTCACGAGATTTATGAAGGAATAAATCTATCGTCTTGGATACCTTGTGGATTGTTGTGTTGTCCTTTACCCGAGTGCTCGTGAGGAATGCCGTTACATTGGAATATATATATATATATATATATATATACATATATATACATATATATATATATATTACCTACTGGCGGTCGCCAGTAGGTATATATAGTTAGGATTTTTTCCCTATGGGATTTCTGAAAATTCTATGTCTAATAACTTTGGCGTTTGTGGACGGAATCGGCTGAAATTTTCAGGAAAATGGCACATTTTGTTTCTGAGCAGCTCCTGGAAATTTGGGGGGGGGGGTCGTCAAGGGGGGGCCGAGAAAAAAGGGGGGTCCCAAAACGCGTTTTTCCCATGTTAATTTCCATAGGGCGGTTGGACTCACTTTTAGCCCGAACGGCTGAATGGATTTCCACGAAACTTGGCAAAATTGTAGGGACTGTTAGCCCGATGTGCCTTTGCTAGGTCTCAATATATGTGCTTTAGTGGATTTTGAGAAATGAACGTTTAAATCAAGATATATATCTGTAACAGCGCTCCGGGCAGCGATCCGGTTAGCGAACTTTTCGCGTATCAGAACTTTGCGAAGCGAAGCTGATTGGCTCTCCGGTGTCTGTCAACATTCTAAACAGTCCGGAGCGGCCGCCATCTTGTCTCTCGGTAGGATCGAGAGACAAGAGGAGGCCAAAACAAAGGGGGGAATGAAGGAAAGGGGGCAAGGTAGACCCCTTCTGACCCCCTAGGATTGATGAGGGAGATATTATAGAGCCACGCGGGGCCCCAAAAAAAAAAAAAATCCGATTTTTTCGCGTCTTGGTAAGCGAACCGGGCAGCTAACCGGGCAGCTAACCGGGAAGCTAACCGGCAGTGTAACGGGAGTCTGAGGAGTAGCTGATTGGCTGTCAACATTGTAAACAGTCCGGAGCGGCCGCCATCTTGTCTCTCGGTAGGATCGAGAGACAAGAGGAGACCAAAACAAAGGGGGAAATGAAGGAAAGAGGGCAAGGTAGACCCCTTCTGACCCCATAGGATTGATGAGGGGGATATTATAAAGCCACGCGGGGCAAAAAAAAAAAAAATAAATCCGATTTTTTCGCCGTAGAGACGCGTCTTGGTACGCGAACCGGGCAGCTAACCGGACAGCTAACCGGGAAGCTAACCGGCAGTGTAACGGGAGTCTGAGGAGTAGCTGATTGGCTGTCAACATTGTAAACAGTCCGGAGCGGCCGCCATCTTGTCTCTCGGTAGGATCGAGAGACAAGAGGTGGAAAAAAAAAAGGTGTAAATGAATGAAAGGGGTAAGGCAGACCCCTCCTGAACCCCTAGGATTGATGAGGGGGCTATTAAAGTTCCCTGCGGGGCAAAAGAAAAAAAAATGCGATTTTTCGCGGTAAAGGTGCTTCCTGGTACGTTAACCGGGCAGTTAACCGGCAGCGTAACGGGAGTCCGACATATTGTGTTTTTTGAACGTTTGTGATATGTGCACGTGTGGATTTTGTCTAATTAAGGTTAAAAATATATATATATATCTTTAAGCGTGTTCTGGCGCGCTTACGTTTTGGGTTTGGTTTGCGCTGCAGAGACGATACGTCACGGTTATGCGATGCATCATGAGGCGTCTCACGGGCTACGTGATACGTCACTTAATAAAGAATATATTTTACAGCTATAGATATTAGCTTTTAAAAAACCAATGAAATTCACAGAAAAAAACATAGGTTATAGACCATATATAGTTAGGAATTTGCATTTACAAAACCTTGAAAATTCACTGAAAAAACCATAGGTTATAGACCATATATAGTTAGGGATTAGCATTTAAAAAACCTTATTTTATTTGCACAAAACCATTGAAATTCCATATATAGTTAGTTGCACTAACTATATATCGCGGACCCGCAATCCACTGCTAATGATGTCACATATTATATCATTCATGACATGGTCAGTGACATCACTGATGACATCTCAAATGACATCACTGATGACATCACTGATGACATCACTGATGACATCTCAAATGACATCACTGATGACATCACTGACATCTCATTTGACATTACTGATTACATCACTGATGATATCATTTATGTGATAATACATCTTCAGACTCTAATATAACCTTAGATACACTCAGTGTAAACAGGCACTCACAGACTGTCACACATCCATGGAGTTACTCACACACCTAGTCAGTCATGCAAAGAATCAATCACATCTCCATTTCCTCAACTATACAGTTATACACACCTTACTTATTCAAACATATACTAACACATATTTACTCTCTTATACAATCCTTGATACAAGTTCACAATGATTCATACAGCCACTCTCACATTCACTGGCTCTTATGTTCAGTTATTTATATATGTCAACTCTCACATGGAGTGTGTTTTACATATGTACTTACTTTGAAATGTAGCACTGAGATATCCATTCACTCACCAATATACTCATGCACACAGTCAACTGTCCATACAGCTGTTTCTACATGCACTTTTGAACCCATACACCTAGGGAATCAACTTCTCACACATCTATACACAGAGTTATACACCTCCCAGCCAACCACACACATACTCAGTCTCCCATACAAATACTTGGGCAACCATTCAATAACCCATATAGTTTCTGATATAGCTACTGATTTAAACATGCAGCAGTTTACAGAACAACATAAATAATGATTGCCAAATTAAGACACTGTAATCACTAACCCATGCACTCAGTGAGACACATTTAATCATTCTCTCATACAGTCAGTCATGCACCTACTAAATCCTTCATCCAGACACTTATACATCCACTCATTCTTCAATATGTAAGACATATTTTAACTTTACAGAAACATACAGTCACTGGGTGTTGTCATCAGTGATGTCATCAGTGATGTCATTTGAGATGTCATCAGTGATGTCATCAGTGATGTCATTTGAGATGTCATCAGTGATGTCACTGGCCATGTCATGAATGATGTAATATGTGACATCATTAGCAGTGGATTGCGGGTCCGCGATATATAGTTAGTGCAACTAACTATATATGGAATTTCAATGGTTTTGTGCAAATAAAATAAGGTTTTTTAAATGCTAATCCCTAACTATATATGGTCTATAACCTATGGTTTTTTCAGTGAATATATATATATATATATATATATATATATATATATATATATATATATATATATATATATATTTTGTTGATATAATTTTAAACTGTTAACCCAAATTAAAAATGAGAGTTTATTAATTGTTTTAAAGTAAATATATATGTATACATAATTATGTTTCTGTGTTTATCTTTTTTATTTTATTAAATTAAATGTAATATTTATTATATTTAATAAATATTATGCTATTTTACATTCCTATAAAGTCAACATTTTATATATCTATATTTTGTACATCAATATTTTATATTCAATATTTTTGTACTTCCCTGTTTCAGTATAGGAGTTATCTTTGTTTATATTTTTTACTCTATATTTTTTACATCAATATTTATTAAACCAATGTTGTGTCAGTGAACCAGCAAGAACAACTTTTATGCATACTGACTGGAGATGTGGATCCTTTGTCTGACACTACAGAACATGTTTCAAGTATCCTCTCCAGACTGCTCTCCAGATACAGCCTTTATGTAGAGTGATGCTCCGTACAGCAGCATAGTCTTCAACCTCGAGCACAAACACCAGAAGCACAAACAGCTGCAAGGGTTCCTGTACCCGATTGTAATCAGTCAAACTGAAGGATTAATTTGGGATATAACAAAATGGCAGACCCAACCAAAATGTTTACTCCGCTTGCACAACAGTCTGCAGTCTCCTCCCTCACTCTTCAATTGACCAAGTGGCAGTGTTCATGGAGACAAATCAGAAGCATCTTTCTAAGCAGAAGTCCTAATCAAATATTATAAGGAGCCCTATCCCCCCTCCCCTCACTTCAGTGACTAGTTATTCTCCCTCCAATTTAAGTTATATGAGAAATACACTTCAACGGTCTATAAAAACAACTATGGCATGGAAATGCCAAGGTATTAAAATGTGATCCCACAGGCCTCCAATACCATAGCCCGTCTTGCACCCCTACGCATGTACCACGAGGACTATAAACATTAACACACATAACATGTACTCAGGATGTTAGTTCTAAGGACTTGGTAAGTGCATTGAAGCAGAACATTACACGAGTATGCCAGCAGGCCTCTCCTCAGGTGACACAGGTTAAATGTACTGGTTGCACTATTGAGTCTCAAAACATAGGGGGTCATTACAATGGCGGTCGGACTTTTGACCGGCCGCCATCGTTGAGGTAGTGGGGCAGGTCACCTACCCACCAACTCCCTTATGATCGACCACCACTGCGGCAGTCACAGACCTATTTTTTACATTGCCGCGGAGATGCAGTCAGAAGCTCCCGCCACCATCGGAAAAAAGAGGCACTTTCATATCCCTGCACTACGTGGCAGGCACCATGTGGTGCCTGCCACATGGTGCCGGGATATGTAGCCCCCCCAGTCCCCTTGCCCCAGCCCCAGGGATTGTGGGGGGCCCTCCAGGGGCCCTCAAATCTGTTTCTGCAAGTCATTTTGTGGTGGGTTGACCGCCTCAGATTGATCGGCAGAAAGGGATATTATAAACCCAACTAGGGTGCCTGCTGACACCGCCGTAATGCTGACCTTCTGGGGAGGTCAGACAGGCGGTCGGAAAAAGACCACATGTCGGGACCGTGGTGGTCGGTCTTTCCGGCCGCCACTGGTCCGCCCGCCATATTTATCTGGTGGGCGGAAAACCTCATTCCGATGGCGGAGGGCCCACCACGGACAGGCTGTCAGTGGCGGCCCTCCGCCATCGTAATGAGGCCCATAGTGCTCTAACACCACTGTTCTAGGTGCTAAACCCCTAACAGGGTCAGTAGTGCACTGTCAGCCAATGAGGAAAAAAACTTTGTTCAGTCCTTAATCCGACAGGACATGTTCAGGACCTAATCATGTTGTAATAGGCCCAGACCTCTGTGCACATACTGGATTAGCATGATGCCAGGGCCAAAAATCAAATACCAGGATAGCAGATGCAATCAGTCTGACATAGCAAGACATCTGTACATACCTGAACACCATGCAGGTGACATTCATGTTCCTGTCACATTAGACACTTCCTCAATATAAGCATCACATCAAAAAGACTCATTCACTCTTAGAGCCCAGCTCCGTATTATCTGTCTATTGGCTTAATTAATACAGTCCATTTTCACTGCAGCGTTCCACCGCTATGCTGTAAAATTGTGGAAGACCAGTCATCCCTGTCACAGTATCTCCTACACAGGTTGCATCACCCTTGACGTAGATTGCAAGTTGAAGATTCATTGGTGGGTAGACAACCTAGTGGCTTAGAATAAAAAGCCTACATTTGTCTCTTCTCCAGCAATAGTTAACAAGTCATGTGTGCAGCTGGGTGCCTACTTGACTGCTGATCCTACTCAAGACATGTTCTTTATACTCAATATTTTAAGAATCTCTCCTTCCTTAGGTCCTAACCTCATCTAGGGAAGGATTGAGTCTAATCCCTGCCTTATTCTCAATACTCTCCAGCCCTCCCTGAATTGATTTTTTTCAAATACCAGATCTTCTGTGGGTAGTGTGAAGGCAGGATGCATGGATACTGAAAGATCTTTTTGATGGAATAGGATTTTAAAATGTAGGTAATTTTATTTTCAAATTTTGAATGCTAAGACCCTGTTTTGTGAAAACAAAGCTACGTCCTGTGCTTACAACTGTCATTTCATTCTGTATCAAACCAAACCCTGTCAGGTTACTTGCATTACCAGTATTGGCTTTTTAGGTACTTCAGTCAGGTGATGAAGATTCTGAGAAATACACAAATCTATTTTCTTTACCTTACTTGGCATGTGTGAATAATTTGTGCCTGCTGGTATGTGTTCCTGTTGTAGTCAGTCTTCAGATGGGGATTCAAAGATTTGTTCTTGAAAATGCTAGTTTTTTTTAAACTCTATTTGCTTTCTGTTTATAAATGTGTTGTTCGAACTCTTGAATATATTCAGCAATGTGCTCTAAAATGTACTTTCTATCTGCTAAGTTTTAGTTCTCCGCATTAGCTTTTTATGGGGAAGCCAGTTGTTCCAATTCTAGAATGCTGACTTTCTAAATGTGTTCGATGGAGAGCACCACCCTATCCTTTGGACACGTATAGCGTCATTTAAACTGTGCTGGAACTATGCCAGCCCAGTCATTCCACTGAGACCGCGGACTGACCACCATCTATCCAGGTTTACATTTATTAAAGTTGAATGCAGGGTGTCCTACTCTTTGTTAGCTATTATTTTGCTGCAAAAAACCTTAAGAGTCTATGGGCCAGATGTAGGTGTCCATTTACCGACCGGCCGTTACCGACCGGTAAATGGTCATTTGAGATGTAGGGGCCCTTTTTTACCGATTCGGTAAATTTACCGAATCGGTATTTTTACAGATTCAGTAATTTTGAAATGTAGGTGGGACTCTTCTGAGTCCCACTGGCCTTACCGAATCGGTATTTTACCACCCAATCCAATTGGGTGGTAAAATACCGATTCCAGGTGTGCATGCACATGTGTGCATGCACATCTATGGCATGTGACAGACAGACATGCCCTTAGGGCATGTCTGTGTGCCACATGTCACACATGCCTTAAATCGGGGTGCTAGAGGGTGTCAAAGTGACACCCCCTGCACCCTTGCAAAAATCAGTATTTACCGAATCGGTAAATACCGATTTGGTAAGGCCCATTGATTCCTATGGGCATTGAAGCCAATAGGAATCAATGGGCATTACCGAATCGGTATTTACCGATTCGGTATTTTTACCGATTCGGTAATTTTGAAATGTAGGTGGGACTCTTCTGAGTCCCACAGGCCTTACCGAATCGGTATTTTACCACCCAATCCAATTGGGTGGTAAAATACCGATTCCAGGTGTGCATGCACATGTGTACATGCACACCTATGGCATGTGACAGACAGACATATGTCACACATGCCTTAAATCGGGGTGCTAGAGGGTGTCAAAGTGACACCCCCTGCACCCTTTCAAAAATCGGTATTTACCGAATCGGTAAATACCGATTCGGTAATGCCCATTGATTTCTAGGGGCATTGAAGCCCATAGGAATCAATGGGCATTACCGAATCGGTATTTACAAATTCAGTAAATACAGATTCTTACAGAATCGGTAATTCAATTACTGATTCTTTCTACATCTCCCTCCTTCTATTTTACCGATTCATAAATATCAATTCGGTAAAATTCGGTATTTATGAATCGGTAAAATTAACTTACCTACATCTGGCCCTAAGTCTGTTAATGAAAAGCATAGGACAAATGTCCCTGATAAGTAGAGATTATTCTCCTTGTTCTTCAGGAACATTTGAACGATTTCCTTTGCTGGACAAAAGTGCCACACATGGTAGCACCAGGAACAAAAATGTGGGACAATCACCCTGCCCAAGATAAGACTGTGCTTTATCTGCTTCTACCTGGTTCATCAGTCACCTTTGAACACTTTACTTTCCGTGATCTCCATGCCTCACATGGTGGTCCTAGGAATGACAAAACAGTTGCCTGCTCTAAATAGGGCTGAGATAGCTCTATGATCTGGTGCATCTGGAAATTTTAACATTTTCCTTTCCTGGGCTACCATAAATCACATGGTCTTAAGACACAAAAGATGTAACTGTCACCCTGCCCCAAAATAAGGGTGGGCATGATCCCCTACGATCTGGCATCCCAGTGGCAAATGGGCCTGCCAGTATAGCAAAGGTTTCCACTGGTGGTATGGGCTGAGGCATCGCCAATAAAAACCCAGTGGTTCCCCAACTGCTAAATGGGTTGAAGTGGGGAGGGGAGGGAGTTTGGTCGGGCTTTGCCAAAATCCAAGTGACCCAGTCATTCTCAATATAACTTGAGTCTAAATACATCTAGCCCCTGCTGAACAGTATTCCCTTTTAAATGCTTTACAAGTTTTTTCACAGGAAATTGCATCAGTATACATTTTTTTCTTGTTATTTGTGGCTGTATTACATAGGTGTCCCAATGACACAATGGGCATTTACACCTACTTGGCTCGCACCCTGGGCGCTTTGGTATTACAAAAGGGGCGCAAACACTTGTGCAGACCCTTCTGTAATACCAAAGGCACTGGTGCACATAAAGCACCAGCGCTATTTTCAGGGGGCATTTCCTCTATTGCACTGGGGCGTGCCTCATGCAAATGAGGGAACCCCCTGGCCTCTGCACCTGTGCTGTATTGCAGACCTGCAAAAAAACACAGTTGATGGACAGAATGTAGAACAATGTCATACATTCAACCCAGTACAAGGATCTGGGCCTAAATCCATCGTTCTTTTGCACTCCACACCACCCTGGGTTAGACACTGGCTATATGCAAATCAGCGCTGACCCTGTGCCTCATGGGAACAGTCCAGTCCGAACTACCAAGCCATGTCTTTCCCAGACCGGAATCAAGCATCCAAGGACTGGTTTCTGGCTATCAGCCTTCATCAGCCTGGATAGCTTGACTCCAGTGGTATTGCAGACCTGGGCATAGAGGCAAAGAAGCTCTCAGGAGGCGCAACAGTGCACCATCTAGAAGGTGCTGCACTGTCAGTGCACCCCTTGATGGCAGCCCTCCAGAGGGGGAATTATTATTAAAGGGGTTTGTAAAGCGCCTGGTGACGCCTCCCGGCGTGTCCCCGCGCTGTGGAGAGAGAGTCTTAGGAGAAAGAGACAGAGATACAGACAGCTAGAGAGTGAATAGATAGGTTTTCAGCAATTTTCTGAAAGATGCCTCATTTTTTTCTTGTCTGATGTTCATGGGGAGGGTATTCCACTTCTTAGCTGCAAGAGTGCGGAAGGACCTACCTCCCATTCTAGCTCTTTTTGGGAGCGATGTTTTAAGCAAACCCATTCCCTTGGATCTGAGGGATCTGTTGGGCTCATACAGTAAAGCCAGATCGGACAAGTAGGAGGGGGCTTTTTGGTGAATAATCCCGTGGCAACAGAGGAGTGCTTTGAATAGTATCCTCTTACTAATAGGCAGCCAGTGGAGGGTGGCCAGGGAAGGTCTGGAAGGAGCTCTGCGGGGAAGTCTTAGCACTAAGCGTGCAGCTGAGTTTTGCAAGACTTGTAATCTTCTGATGTTTTTTTCGGAAGTGCCCAGCAGCAGCACGTTTCCATAATCTATTCGGGAGGTGATAAGTGCCTGAGTCATGGTGCGCCTGGAGTTCAGCGGGAGCAAGTCCAGGGTACGATTGAGGGTTTTCATGACTCCAAAGCACTTACCTACTGTTTTTTTGACATGGCTGTCAAAGGAGAGCTTGTTGTCTAGCCAGACACCCAAGTTCTTAGCTTCCTGATTGGGAGTAGGCAAGGGTCCCAGACAGGTAGGCCACCAATCTTTAGTCCACTTTGTGTCTTTTCCTCCTATTATGAGTACCTCATTTTTTGTGCCATTTAATTTGAGGCAGTGTTCGGTCATCCAAGCAGCAAGCTTGCACATGCAGGATTTGAAATTGTCGGCCTCGGAGGAGGGAGCTTGAGACAGGGAGATCAGAAGTTGAGTATCGTCGGCGTAAGAGACAAGCTCTACGCCGAACGATTGGACCACCTCTGCCAACGGTGCCATGTACAGGTTGAACAGGGTGGGACTCAGGGCAGAGCCCTGAGGTACCCCCTGTTCTAGCGTCATGCTGTCCGAGAGAAAATTCCCTCTTTGGACCTGAAAACTCCTGTTGGTAAGAAAGGCCTTCAGCCATCCCAGCGCCTCTTTGGTGACCCCCGCTCTGTTTAGACACTGTAGCAAGATGGAGTGTGCTACAGAGTCAAACGCAGCACTGAGGTCCAGCATGATGAGAGCCATGGTCTTGCCCTCATCAACTCCTTCCCGCAGAGTTTCAGTCGCTCTCAAGAGAGCTGTCTCAGTAGAGAAGCTCGATCTGAAGCCCGATTGCGATGTGTGAAAAGCATTCTGGGCTTCAAGATGGGCCATAAGTTGGACATTGGCTACTTTCTCTGCTAGTTTTGCTAGATAGGGTAGAAGGGAGATTGGGCGTAGGTTCTCCAGTATGTCCTGACTCATATTAGGCTTCTTTTTGATGGGGAGCACTATGGCTTTTTTCCATTCTGCGGGTAAACAGGCCGTGGAAAAAGATATTTGGAGCATATGTCTGAAGTGGGGTTCTAAGACCGAGATGCTAGCAGCCAAGATTTTAGGTGGCGCAGGATCTCGTGGAGAGACGGATTTGATGCTTTTGCACGTTTTTACCAGTATTTCAGTGGGAGGAACGGAAAATACACATAGACAGGATTGTGAAAGTATATGGTCTTCATTCTCTGTGAATTCAATACCAGGTTTTATAGAGGGGGTCCCATGGACTGCACAGACATTTCCTTGCAGGTGGGTTCAGTCACAAACTGCACTCGCCTGCAAGAGGATCTCTAAATCCCTTTAAAATTGCAGGTGGGTTGCACTGAAAAGATGGAGCAGCTTCAAAGCAGTCACTTCATTTTTCACAGGTTTGCGCTGCCTCCAGGGTAGCATGAGTTTGCGGCTGCCCTGGGGGCAGCACATTTCATATAACAGGGTGCACTTTCCCAGTATGCTTCTGGTGCACCTGTTTTAAGGTGCGCCAGGTGCAAACAGGGAAAGGGCACCCTTTATAAAATAGAACCCTGCCCCTTGATCAAAGTCAGTCTAAAGAGGCACCCTTCATGCTCCCCTGTTTTTATAAAGAAATATTGGTGAAACCAGTACGTTTCACCTATGTGAGATCTATTGGCTTTGTCAACGGTTTTTAGGTCTAGCCTAGGCTGCGCTTGCGCTGTCTCTTCGAGACATGTATTCAGGTATGGACTTAAAGCTACGCCTATTTTCTGCCCATCTTTTCAATTGGCTCCTGTTACTTTTACTGTCCGGTCTAAATGCTTGTTTCTGATTTGTGAATAGGCTTAGTATTCCCTCCTTAGAACCACCTTTTCTGCTTTTGTAACCTCCCATAAGGTCTGGCACAATTATTTGTGGTGTTAATCGGTATGTTTCATTTACAGTCTGTGAACACTATTCTCTTAAATGGGTTTCTTCTACCTGCCATTGCAGGCAGGCACACTTTTGCTTCCCAGCTAGCACAATGCATTTGTTTCCTGCTCATCATTAGAGGCATTTGGAGGGTGCCTATTCTGTTCCGTGCACTTCCCTCCGGCCCCCCTCCCTGCTTATTTTTTTAACTTTTGGACATACTTTATCAGGGCTGCGCCTGTTTCACAAACGCTGTGCTGGCTTTGCTTTAATTCTGTATTTGACCACCTCCTCCATCCCACTATATCTGCTCTCCCTCCCGCTCCCAATCAGTCAGCAGGCTCCAGCCTGGCCTGTCTCACAGCAGGGCAGCGGAGCCAGGCGGATGAGAGGGAGGGTTGTGCTACGTCTGCCTCAGAGCAGGGGTCACTGCTGTCTGTGCCTCGCCAGCTTCCCCGGCCGTGGACTGGCTCTGGTCTCCACAGAAAACGGCAGTTTTTTCTTTCATATCTATTGGTAGGCTCTTTCTACCAGCGTGGTGCCCACGAAGGTTTTGCTTTTATTGTGTGTCTCCCCTCCCCCCACCCCCCTTTGCCCCCTACCACCACCCCACTCTCTCTACTCTCTCTATCCTCCCTTCCAATCAGTCATGGGGCTCCAGCTTGTTAAAATTCTAAATTCTGAATTGAATCTCGCCTGGCTGCTTTGCTATTTGAAAGCTTTGTGTTAGGCCACGCCAATCATTTTCCTCAATCGCTTCATTTTTCACCAAGGCAAATATCTCCTGAATGTTGTATCAGACCAAAAAGAGAGAGTAGAACTATACTTCAAGATGTGCCAAATGACCATAGCTTAACTATGGAAAACATAAAGATCCTCTGCTGTGTGCTTTTCAACACCTGCACCCCCGATCATCTCCAGTGGGGAATGACCAAGCATGTGCGCCATTGGTTTCCCGGCATGTGTGCATCTGTTTAATGCTACAACAAGCCAATCCTGTGACACAGCCAGTTTTATCCCAACCCTGGGATCTTCACCCTGACGTCCATTTACAGCACGCGGACGGGCAGCTTTGGGCTGGCACATGCACTGGAGGTGAGGAGGGAGGGCATCCAGTGGTTCAAATTATAGCTGGGAGAGGATAATGCACCCTCCAATGATCATCACGTTCTTCCAGCGAGCTTACCTCGGTATGACCGACTTTTGAAAAAGCCATAAAGCATTCATCATAACATCCCGTTTGGGAGGGCACTTCCCTCTTTCATATAGATGCTAAGGCTAAACAGCTGGAAAAAAAACCCAGACATGCTCAAAGTGTTTTGTAAACACCAGTAGTTCCCAGTTTTTCTAATTTTTAAGTTATAATGCAATGTCCCTTATTTTTCTGCCCATGAAAAGTGCACAGCTGAATTGATGGCTCGAAAGATTGAAGGCCTGCTAGGTATTTGTGAATTTATGAGAAAGCAGTGGTGTTAAATTTAGGCAGTAGGGAATTATTAATTATTGGTCAGTAGCATGAACTGGATAACAATTTTATTTGTGAATTGATGAAAGATAAGCTACATTTTGTATTTTTCATTATAGTGTCCCTACTCCAAGAGAATTCAGAAACATTTTCACATTTTATGTAGGAAAGGAAAAATAAAGTCTTTAAACGAGTATAAAATGTTTTGCTTAGATTGATACTTGCATCATGTCAAAAAAAGGGCTATGTCGCTGCCAGCATTGACTGTGTCATAGTGCTTCTTTTTCTTTAAGCTATGTAGCACAGCTGTCTGCGCTGATTTCAAATATGTCAAAAAAGTGGGGAGGGACAAGCCAGACAAAGTTGGTATGGGGAGGAGGGTAGGGCACAGCAACAACGGACTGCCAGAGGAAGCAACATGAGGGAGGTTGCTGGGGTAGTGAGCAACAACAACGGAACAAGCATTTGCAATGCAAAAGGTCTCGCAATTGCTTGATTTTGAGCTATTGGCAGTGTAAATGGCAATGCTTTTTATAATATTAAAATGCATTGTTACTTACAGTGCCAATATTTAAACTTTTTCAAAAGCAATACTTATTGCGGAGCGCAGTGTCCGTTAAGCAGGCACCGTGCTCACTATTAAATTAAAAAAACAACGAAACAGACCGCTGTGTCCTTGAAGCAGGCACCACGCTCCGTGTTAAAGTAAAAAAAAAAGAAACAGAGCGCAGTGTCCCTGAAGCAAGCACAGCACTTAGTATGAAAGTTTCCCAAAAAATTGAAATAGAGTGCGTGTCAATGAAGCGGACGCCGTGCTCAACATGAAAGTTTAAAAATTAAATTTGAAACTGAGCTTGGTGTCCCTATAGCGGGTGCCGAGCTCAGCATGAAACTTAGAGCGGCATAGCGCTTTATAAGAAAAGCAGCCGCCATTGTCCTGTGTGGGCGTGCTGCAAATACAAAAAAGCAGCTGCCATTGCCCCCATCAGTGTCAATAAACAAAATAGTGCTCACCCACTAGGTAAAGCAGACCATGTAAGGAGCAAAGTAAAAAGTCCAGTCCTCCTGGAAATTATGTGTAAATATATTAATTTTAATTAATTTTTTCTCAAAACCCAAAATAAATATAGATGAATGCAGATAAATTAGACTAAACCAGGCCCCGGACTATGCATGCTGACCACAAGTGCTGGAAACCACACCTATTCTGCACATATCTTGGTCAGATGCACAGCATGGGGTAGAAGTTCCGAGCAGTATACAGAAGTCAATGGGAAGCATTTGAACTCTGAATGCCACAGCCCTTCCCAATGTATT
Organism: Lissotriton vulgaris; assembly: GCF_964263255.1. Classification (NCBI taxonomy): domain Eukaryota; kingdom Metazoa; phylum Chordata; class Amphibia; order Caudata; family Salamandridae; genus Lissotriton; species Lissotriton vulgaris. Next base: position 1,273,832,444 of record NC_141689.1, read on the forward strand.
CTGGGAAAAGTAATGAAAAGTTGCCAGTTTCCTCAGAGTATCCAAAGTTTTGTTGAAAGTTCAAGCAAAGACAATGCTAGGTATTTCGTGACGTAGGCATGTTTCTAACTACGCGTACTGACTGGAAGGGAGTGTGAGAAGTTGGCCTGGTATATGATGTTCACTATTCTAGTGAGCACCTTGCACCAGTCCAAACAACCCTTATGGTGATGGTTGTAAAGTCAACCTTATAGACCAGCTATCCCAGTGGTAGCATGGACAAAGCAGTCTTAGGCTAAACTCAAGAGGGCATGTGAAGCCAGCTGTTTTACCATATGTAATCCCTTTAATACCAAGTGAAGGGACACCACACAGGTTGTAGATCAAAATATATATGTATTTATTTCTAACACAATCCTCTGAACTCTTTATGAGGTCAGAGGCACCAGCACAATACACGATACTTAATTAAAATACAATAAGTTGCACAAAATACAGTAATGCCCTAGGGGCACTTCGAACCATATACTAAAATAGTGGAATAAGGACCACTTCACGAACCAAGGAAAGGCCTAGGGCCTGGAGAATCACTGGGGCTACACTGTACTACCAATGGATAGAGAGCAGGAGGCCCACGGGATGCGGGTGCAGTGTCTTTATACGCACGCAAGTTACCATAGAGTTAGAATGGGAACAAAAGAAATGGAAACTAGTTCTTTTAGGACACTTCCGGATGGACTAGGGAAAAGCTACTTGAAACTAGGATGCTAGGATAGTCAATATCCACAGGAGTACCGAAATACTTGCGGTACCTCACCCACAGGAAGCGGGTGCATAGGTGTCAAAGTGTGTCGGGTTTCGTCGCTGATTCCTATGGAGCCTTGGAGAAAGATGCTACAGGTGACCAGGAGAGAAGTGTCCAGGTGGATCCAAGGGCGGATCAAGGATGAAGAGTACCTGAAAGCAGAGGGGACAGAGTCTGGGTCACTAGCCAGTGACCAGGAAGGAACCAGGAAGGAACCAGGCGATGTCGCGAAGCAATCAGGTGATGTCGTGAAGCTTGTCTCTGCAGCCACGTAGACCAGCAGGTGTCGACGACAACCAGTAGCTGGGCAAGGACTGTCACACGAAGTATCTCGCTGTTGGCGGTGTCGGCTTCCGGATTGGAGTCAACACACAGAAAAGGAAGATGGCTTCTTAATCAGACCAGCAAGGTCTGATGAGCGGCTCATTTTCAGGGGAGCAAGGGCCAATCTGGAGCAACCAGACCAATATTGTAAATCAAAGGTTTCCTCGTCACAGAGGCCACTAGCCAATGGGCAAGTGACCAGACAGACGCGTAGAGCAGGAAAATGCTGAAGGACCCCACGGAGAACTCGTGGATTGTGGAGGGCTGATCTTCGGTGCAGTTGGTGTTCGGGGCTGGGGCTTCTCATTCCCCAATTCACAACTTCGAGGGTGCCTCAGAAGTTGCACGGAAAGCAATTAGCTGGCTTTCCAAGATGGCTGGTCCCACGTCTCACGTCGCCTCCACTGGTCTCTGTGCTCGGGCTCCGGCGGGAGCGTCGACAAAGCAAACCGTTCATCGCTTGATGGTGCCTGCTTGTGCATGGTGGTCACTCCTTTACCACAAGGGAGATTCTTCAGTCTTCTACGTCGAGTAGGATATGAAAGGTCCAGAGTTTTGTATCAGAGTTTTAGTCAGGATAAATCTAAAGTCTTGGGACTCGTCTCCTACCTATATACCAAATTTAGGGGCTGGATTACCTGCTAGGTCCCTCCTATGGGTGGGACCCAGGAAGGGGGTGGTTACACCGCTTTCCCTTTGTCCAGTTTCACACCAGAGCTGGGGCTGGAGTGCCCCAGCACCGGTTTGAACAGGACTATGCATGGGACACCTTGTGTGCCCCAGGCAGTGTCTCATTTCATTCAGCCCTCCCTGCCCCAATACACTATAGCCTGTCTGGAGTGGTGCTGGCACCTCCCAAGACAGGAAACCTATTGTCAAAGCCTCCCTCACTGGAAGGACTCCCAGCAGCAGGAGGCCAGACTTGTGTCTGTGGCAGCAGCATCCATTTTGTGATGCTGAGGCTCTGGTTAACTTTAACCGGGATTAGTAGGATCAACATATCTTCTCCCTGTAGAAAGGTGGAATACTACCCCCGTCTCCAGAACTTGCAAAGGTGTAGTATTCCAAAGCGTATGACACCTTACATGACATGTTTTGATAAAAACCAAACCAAAGATAGCATTTATCCGCGAGGTTCATAATGCACTTAAGAGTATATGGTATGGCAATATCATAGAACAGCTATAAGGATATGGTTCCAAAAGCTGCAGACAGACTCAGCTCATGCTAGAGCACCATCTCACATAAAACCAAGCACTCTGCCTTCAGGATTGTTAAGGCCTGCCATAGGAGTGACTTATAGGTGCATATGTGTCTATATATAATGGTAGGTATAGGAATACTATACCTAAGCAAGGGGTGATTACACAACTTTGCCCCAGCTGAGTGATCAGCCAGTTGTGTCAGTTTGGATGGCCAGCCAGGGGTGGCATAATATATGCTGCAGCCCCTGGTAACCCTTGGGTGCACCTATGCCCTGGGTACCTATAGTACACTGTACAGGGACTCATAAGAGTGACCCAAGATCCAATTAGGTATGTACCTAAGGTACATGGAGTCCATTTTAAAGAGAGAGCAGATAGCCTGGGGCCCTGATTAGCAGGATCCCAGGCCAACTAAGTCGAAAACCGGATAAACACAAGGCAAAAAATCGGAGGTAACCATAGTCAAGTATCCACCTTCCTACAGGGAGTATTCTGGGACTGACCTCCAGCCAGCGTGCAAGCCCACCCCCTGAAAATATACAGAATCCCATGAAAGGATTTTCTTTTAAATCAAAATATTTCAGTAGAAACGGAGAGAAATAAAGGACCACATGTGTCAGCATTTTTAAGGTCGCAAACGGCCCGATTTACAAAACCGGGTCGATTGAGACTGGTAAAATGCATTTCGGTATGTATGAATTCCATTTTCCAATTCGGTAACATGTTACAGAATTATAATTTGGAATTACGACTACATACCGATTGAGTATTAGGAAGGGGCGTGTTTAGGGCATCCCTTCCTGATACCGAATCGCAGCAGTTTGTAGGAATGTTTTGCCACCCAAATGTGGTCGCAAAACATTTGCATTTTACTACCTACTACTTAAACTAGGTAGTAACCATTCTCAAACGCGAATGGACCCCTTCACTTTTGTGAATGTCTGTAAAAATGTTTTTTAAGAGCAGGCAGTTGTCCCAATGCGAAGGGGCGACCCATTTAAGAGGTCAGGAGTGTGCTCCCTCCCTGTTTCCTGTTTCTGGGGCTCCCTCGAGCCTCCTTAGCTGACGAGCTATAGGCGATGCACCTCCGCGCCCGAGAGGCAACGAATCCTGGATTGTTTGCAGCCTCTTAACCACCCCGGATTTATCTCTACTGATGACGGATACTATCCAGAAACGCGAGCCATGTCTCGCGTCTAGAGACATCAGATACTAGCACCTGCTTGCACCAACTTGGTGTTATACCCACAAATTTTATCCTGAGGTGTATGGACTGCATTGACCACAATGCGAAGGGGCGACCCGGTTAAGAGGTCAGGAGTGTGCTCCCTCCCTGTTTCCTGTTTCTGGGGCTCCCTCGAGCCTCCTTAGCTGACGAGCTATAGGCGATGCACCTCCGCGCCCGAGAGGCAACGAAGCCTGGATTGTTTGCAGCCTCTTAACCACCCCGGATTTATCTCTACTGATGACGGATACTATCCAGAAACGCGAGCCATGTCTCGCGTCTAGAGACATCAGATACTAGCACCTGCTTGCACCAACTTGGTGTTATACCCACAAATTTTATCCTGAGGTGTATGGACTGCATTGACCACAATGCGAAGGGACGACCCGGTTAAAAGGTCAGGAGTGTGCTCCCTCCCTGTTTCCAGTTGTCCCAAGGACCACTGGCTGTGCTTGGAAAATGATAGAAAACATTTCCGTTTTCTTTAAGGAAAACGGGCTGCATTTAGAAAAAACCTATTGCTTTATTTAAAAGCAATCACAAACATGGTGGTTTGCTGACCCAGCAGGTGACAATGTCTGTGATTATAGCGATTCCTAATGGATCACAAATTGAAACCTGCCTCATTAATATTTATAAGGTAGGTCAATTGGCAACCCATTAGAAAACGCTTAATGAAACTCATGGAATTTTTTTTTAGAGGTTTATATAGCCCAAACTAGACCTAAGGATATAAGGTATTAGAGCGCTTTACATGAGCACCAGTTTTGTTACAGATAGGCACATTCATTATTATTTTTTTTTGTAAGGCACGCCGAGATTAAGTGACTTTTTCTTACGAACTTCAACAGCAAACTCCAGTGGAGTTGATTTCCACTCGCTAGCATCAGGTGATTCGGAAACCCATTCCGTTCCCGTATCCTGGGGTGCGCAGGTCCTAGCGCCGTCAGCTGCAGCTGCAGCATCCACGGAGACAGCCGTTTACCTCGGTAAGAGAGACAGAAGGATCGGCTTAGTTGCGGCTCGGGTGATTAAGGGAAATGGCGCATCATAATCTCACCTTCGCATAAGAATGCAGCGTCTTCGCTTGGTCATCGGGAAACCGCCTCGGTGCTACCGCAACCGGCACTCAGCCCGCCGCCATGTTCCTCGTGCAGGAAGGGTCTTGGGGTCGGTCCAAAAAAGTATTCTTTCAGAAGTTCTCTCCTGCATCAGTTCCCATTGAAGACACGCTACAAAGTAAAACAGTTGTAATTGTGCCCATGCCTCTTGGAAAAGATTCTTTGTTATACCTGTTTGGTCTCACCCCCTTGAACTCCACCACACACACCCCACTAACCACAACACCTTCGTCGAACCAATTGAAGCAGTGCCATCATCAGATATTTCATTACAGGGAAATATCAGTGTTATATCTCAGGTTTTTGGATTCCATAAAGTGCTGTCTGTCCACTCACAGCTTCTCCCTAAAACTTGGATGTGGAAGAAAGATGGCCGGAAACCCCAGAATCCCAGGATGGCAACAGAACTCTCTGCACACTCCTAGGTTTGCGAAAACCAAAGGGCCACATTCACCATCACGAACAACATGTGCTCAGGGACAAAGACCTATGAAGTGCAAACGAGAGAGCATAAGCCCAGGTGCTTCGCTTGATAATTCATTTGCAGGAGGTGGTAGGCAGTGGACTTTTGCAACAAGCCGTGAGCAGTTATTTCCAACAATCAAGCTGTGGGCTACTAACTTACAACAGTCAATACGCAGATACTGACTTACAATAATGACGCTGAAGGGTACTGATTTACAACAATCAATCAACGGGTACTGACATACAACTTAAATTGAAAACAATATTTTCTCAGCCATGAAAGAGCTGTTAATGCCTTAAATAGAATATGATGCAATAGCAGGACCTCAAAATAACAACATTTTATAGGGCTTTGCATAACATTTCTGCCATTTCTAAGCTATATAACTAGCAGGTGTTACTATCACCCAGTTTAATGAAACTTAACTGACCATGGAAGGGTGGAGGGCCAAGCCTTGCCTGGATTCAAACAAGTGACCTAGACTAATATGGCCATTGTAATGTTCCAAGAACAGGTGATGGACAGAACGAAGAACAATGTCATACATTCACCCCAATACAGAGATCTGGGCCTAAATCCATTGTTTATTTGCTCACCATGCCATTCAGGTACGGACCCAGCCATATGCAAATCAGTCTTGACCCTGCACACAATGGGAACAGTCCAACCCGAACTGTCAGGCCAGGTCTTCCCTGGACAGGAAACAAGCATCCTAAGACCGGGTTTGGGCTTTCAACCCTCATCAGCCAGTATAGCTTGACTCCTGTGGCATGGAGAGCACGGGACCCACGTATGGGCATACCCGTCCCACTCGGAGTGACAATTGCAAAAAGAACACTTGATGGACAGAATGAAGGCCAATGTCATACATTCACCCCAGTACAGAGATCTGGGCCTAAATCCATCGTTTTTTTGCTCACCATGCCATTCCAGTTTGGACTCAGCCATATGCAAATCTGTCTTGACCCTGCACCCCATGGGAACAGTCCAGCCTGAACTGCCAGGCCAGGTCCTCCCTGGACTGGAAACAAGCATACTAGGACCTGTTTTGGGCTTTCACCCCTCATCAGCCAGGCTTGCTTGACTCCAGTGGCATGGAGATCCCGGGACCCACGTCTGGGCATACCCGTCCCACTCGGGGTGACAATTGCAAAAAGAACACTTGATGGACAGAATGAAGGCCAATGTCATACATTCACCCCAGTACAGAGATCTGGGCCTAAATCCATCGTTTTTTTGCTCACCATGCCATTCCAGTTTGGACTCAGCCATATGCAAATCAGTCTTGACCCTGCACCCCATGGGAACAGTCCAGCCTGAACTGCCAGGCCAGGTCCTCCCTGGACTGGAAACAAGCATACTAGGACTTGTTTTGGGCTTTCACCCCTCATCAGCCAGGCTAGCTTGACTCCAGTGGCATGGAGATCCCGGGACCCACGTCTGGGCATACCCGTCCCACTCGGGGTGACAAATGCAAAAAGAACAGTTGATGGACAGAATGAAGAACCATGTCATGCATTCACCCCAGAACAGCGATCTGGGCCTAAATCCATTGTTTTTTTGCTCACCATGCCATTCAAGTTTGGACCCAGCCGTATGCAAATCAGTCTTGACCCTGCACCCAATGGGAACAGTCCAGCCCGAACTGCCAGGCCAGATCCTCCCTGGACTGGAAACAAGCATCCTAAGACCGGTCTCGGGCTTTCAACCCTCATCAGCAAGGATAGCTTGACTCCAGTGGCATGGAGAGCATGGGACCCACATTTGCGGCTCCTCCGTTATGTCGCCCTAGAGAAGTCTCAATGTTCTAATGATCGCTGCATGCAATAAAAACTGACCCTGCGGCAGGCCATTCTCATTCACAAGTGTATCGAAGTGAAGTAATTGGCAGTCTTGATAAAAATCCCCAATCGTCTGGAGTCCTGCGCCGTCCCATGGACGCAGTTCTGCCTCTTTGGTGACCTGTTGCTGTCTCAACATACCCAGGAGCGGGAGAGAGTGTACTTATGAGGTGACAGCCTTAGTGAGCTGTAGCATCTGCCAGAAACATATGTATGCTATGTTCACCATCTGCTGGGTGGGTGTGGGCCCCTTCGTCCCGGGTGGGACAGGGTAAATATTTGCCCTGTCCTATATCCCAGCAGCAGCGTTACCATGATCTTGAGTTGCTTTCTGGCCACCCACTGTAGCTGTGCTGCCAGATAGTAGTGATAATAATCGGGACTGCCACGCCTCCACCACCAATGGGCAGGTACATCTTTGCAAGTGCCACCCTATTCCGGCCTCCATGCCAAATAAATTGTCTTGCGTCTGCCTCTAACGATCAAAACATTGCGGGCTTAATATACACTGGCAGGTTCGCGAAGTGATATAGTAGCAGTGGCAGTGCCACCATTTTCAAAAGAACTATTCTGCCCATGGTGGCGATGGGCAGCGTGCGCCAGAATGACATCTTCTTTCGGAGGGCCGTAGCTGCTTTATTGTAGTTACCTTCCAGGAGGTCCTGTGGCTCTCGGTATATCTAGATCCCTAAGTACCGGAATGCGGTCTGCTGCCAGCGTATCACAATACCGTTCACCATCAATGTGGGGTCCGGGGTGTTTTCGGTGAAGGGATAGAGGTAAGATTTGCCCCAGTTGACAGGCAGCCCGGATAGCGTTGCAAACTCTGCAAGGGTCGCTGCTACCACCTCATATGGCAGCCGAATGTTGCATAGGTATATTAGGAGATCATCAGCATAGAGGGACACAGCGTGCACTCCATCTCCCAGGGGTATTCCCCAGTGCACTATTGAGTTACGCAAGGCCACCAGCAGAGGTTCAATTGCCAGCTCAAACAACAGCGAGGAAAGGGGGCAGCCCTACCGCGTGCCCCTACCGAGAGATGGGGTTGGAAACATACGGGCCTGGCTTCTGTCTTGACCTGTGCCATGGGCCATATTACTGTCTGCCATAGTGATAAGCGTTAATGTCATGATTATTGTTGTTTATCACTAACTTGTGTACATTATCCTTTTCTTAATGATTTCTAAAGTACTTTTGACACTTGACCATAGGAATGTACGTTATATCTGACTAAAAACCAAATGAAAATATTGTTTAAGTGTCTTGCAGACGTTGGCTTTTCTTGTCTCTTGTTTGGTATCATATTGTAAATAACGCATTTTTTGGTAACTTTTGTAGCTCTCTTATCTAGTGTATCCCCTTCTCCCCATGAATGGTTGCATGTTGTATGGTTGTGATATGTTTGATACGATGACTGACTCCCTTTTTTTACTTCTTGTCTAATATGTTTTATATGTTTGCTTTTTGAATATGAAAAAAAGTTTTCCTTGATGATAAAATCATAAATAAGAATAAAAGCTATTGACTAGCCTCCAGTCTTGAATGTTTCCTCAAGTACTGTGTCTGAATTCATATTACTTCTGTGTTATCAGTACTGGCAATCTCCTTTTGTTATTTACTATGACGGCTCAGCCATACTGATTAGAGCCAACCCTTAGTTGCTTATTGGTTGTAATAAAGCAGCTTGACCAAGGTTACGTAACTGTCGCATAGCTTGTATTTTGCCAAAGCGTCAAATAGGTAGTCCCATTCAAGCGTGTCAAATGCTTTTTCAAGGTTCAGCACTAGACAACCTGAGTTTAGCCACCGTTCCTTGGAGTAGTGAGAATTTTAAAAAAAATGCTGCTAATTGAGAGATGTGTTGCAGGCTGGCACAACCCCGTTCTGGTCCTCGTGTACCACTTTCGGGACTACCAGGGCCAGCCTGTTGGCCAATAGTTTGGCTAATATTTTGTAATCAGAATTTGGCAGTGCTAAGCGTGGGTATGAGCAAAGAAGTTGTGACCCTGTCTGGCTTAGGCAGCGAGATAAGCAAGGAGTCGCAGAACATCTGTGGCAGGAGAGCTGCTTCTTGTGCGCTATTGAACATGGCAAGCAACTTCGGGGCCAGGACGTCACTATATGTTTTATAAAATTCCCCCGGGAGCCCATCAGGGCCCGGAACCATGCCAGTGGCCAACGACCGAATTGCTACCTGTACCTCCAGCAGCGCTAGAGGCTCATTTAACTCTACTTGTTGAGCGTCATCGACTTCCACCATGGGTAGTTGGGATAAGTATTCTTCCAGTTCCTCCCAGGTTTCTGTATAGTCTCCTTATATATGCCGGTGTAGTGGGCAGTAAATTCTGAATTGATGTTGTGCTGCCTTGTGAGTATGTGACCCACGGTTGACTGTAATCACAGTGCTGGTTGCTGCGCTCGGTCTTGTTGGATGAGATGCACCAACAGCCTCCCCGCTCTGTCAGTGGAAGCATGGGTGTGGGCTGAGTGCACCGTTCCTTCACTTTTATTGATTGCCATGTTTTAATTGTATGTTCCATGGCATAAGATAAAATTGATGGGATTTTCATGCCATAAACGTCCAGCAAACATTTAAAATGTCCTTTGCCGTTGAGCGATAAAATCTCTGTAGTGCCCCAATGTGGGACTCTGCCTTTTGTCCTAGATGTTGGAGATGGGGAGTGTCTTGTAAGTTATGCATAAAGATACGGCCCAAGTAGACATATTATTTCACTGTCTCAATTGGGTTATCGCCCAATGACAATGTAAAAGGTAGAGATTTCCTTCTTCCACTAAAAGGTAACATTTTGGTTTTAGTAAATTTGGGATCAGGAGGCTTTCTTTTGCATATTGGTTTAGTTCATTTAAAATCCTTTGCAAGCCAACTGGGGTACGATAGAATATGACAATATCGTCAGTGTGCATTAAGCAATGGATATCAAGCTGTGCTAATTTTGGAGGAGAGTTCCTAATTAGGGAAAAGCACCCATGTAGGTCACTTATGTAAATGGAAAATAATATGGGTGCTAGTAGACATCCCTGTTTCAAGCCATTCATTGTAGGGATTGGATTGGTTTGGCCCTTTTCTCCCCCCTTTTGAACTCTACACCATGTTGCAGTGTGCAGGGAGATAATTACTGTAAGAAGATCCCAAAACATGCTAGTTTTAATTTTTTTTAAAGGGATCCCTAAACACTCTCGGTTTCACCATAATGTCGATCTGTCCACGCTATCAAAAGCAGTTGAAAAATAGATAAAAGCACAGTATAATATTGGTGACTTTAACATAACATATTATTTATCAAGGACAGTCTGAAGAACAGTGATATTATCCAAAGTTAAGTGTTTTGGCCGGAAGCCGGCCATTGTCATGGGAATCACATTATTCGAGAATGCCCTGTCTTTTAGATGCTCCAAAATGCAAGCTGCAAAGATCTTCCCAGTGGCATCAAGGAGGGCTATGGGTATATAGTTGGATGGATTCGATCTTGAGCCTTGTTTTAGGAGAGGAACCACAATGCTCCCCACCAAGATTTTGGTATTTTCTCACACTCAAAACAGTGTTGGAAGAGTGGGGCTAGAAATGTACTCCAGTCATCTGTATTTTTTTGTAGTACTTTAATTGGAATATTGTCCGGGCCAATCGATGCAGATGATCTAGATGACTTATGAAGGAGGAGATCTGTGTAGCTGAGATTTTCAACAAGTCCTTCTCGAATTGGCCCTTATGGACAGAACACTGGCCGGGAGAAACCTGGTTGTGAGAATTAGATTTGTAAAGTCTGAGGATGAGCTTTTCCCACCAGATGATGACACTGGTGTTGCTTGGGCTGACTTTCTTATCCCCATTTGTGCGGCAATTATATTCCAGAATATTTTATTGTTTCTGTGTTTTACTGCGATTTGGATGTCAACCCAGATTCTTTCTCTTTTTTTCGTTGGAGTTTTTTCAGCTTTCTCATTTTTCCTTGTCTTGCAGCACAGAAAGATCGAACTTGCATTCCGGTCAATTTATTTAATTGTCGAGAAAGATGATCAGTTTGTTTTCCTTTTTTATGGATTTTGCTGTTTTATCGTCTTGCTGTATTTGCCTGAAGGGAAGCGAATACGGAATGTATTGTGTCTTCGTATCTGGAGATGGGGTCGCCTTCTCTGTTTGTAGAGGCTGGCAGAAGAGAAATTGTAGAGTTTCTGTTATTGATTGCTTTGGAGTTCCAATGAATCCTTTCTGTTTTTCGGTTCATAACTGCCCGGCCTTCTAAGGTGCGTAATGACTACGGGGATGAGGCCTGTGTAAAAATATCAATTCCTATGGTTAAATACGCGTGATCACTTTAATTGAACTTTTGCTATCAAATCTAAACTGCAAATGAGATAATCTAGAATAGAAGAATTAAAGGAACCCAATTGAGTGCATGCAGCAGGGATATCACCATCAATTCTCCCGTTTATGATAACGCAATTGATTGCTTGAATGAGTGACAGAAGCAGTTTCCCTTGTTTATCTGCTTTTATCTTATCGGGGAAAACAGGAGTTGGAATCGAACATGCTATTTCTTGAGGACATTTTCCCCTGTCGTTAAATAGGCATTGGAGATTTTTCCATTTCTAATATCATCGGGGGATACCCCCTTGCTTCTAGGGCTTGTTCGATTTTCATGAAGGCTTTTGCCAAGAGTTGGTCATAGGAAGATTCAGGAGGAGAGTAGGTATTAAAAAGTAATAGTTGTAAAGTAGGCTCCGTTCTTTCTTCCGGCACTTGATGTTGATGCATTGCACATTTGGGAGCAATCCTAGTAGGATCGCTAGACCCCATTTTAGGTGTCCTCTACTGGACGCCTCTGCTGCAGTGACAAAAACGAAATAATCTTTGTGTGAGAAAGACACCAAGGACCAGGCAGGTCGCTCCCCTCTCCGCACAGCACCACCTGCGTGGCGCTGCCCTGAGCCCGCTGCTGCTGCTTGCTTAGGTTTGTGCCCCTGCATAGTCTTCATTGTATTTCGCATATTGGTCTGTGTTTTTTTTTTACTGTATTCGTTCTGTTGTTTCTATTGTACTCGCTTTCCTTCTGTTACCGTTTTTCCCCATTATTGTACTTTTCTTGCCTTCTGTACCCCCCACCGGCCCCCCTCCTTTTTTCCACCGCTGAGTCCCCTGCAGTCTGCCCCCCTGTTCACCCATTTTCTGCCCCGCTCCCGCCTCCCAGCTGCTCCTCCCTCCCCCTCCCCTCATGTGTCGCACCTAAGGCAGGCCCGTGCCTGGACCACGCCCAGTTCCAAAACCCCTGTCCCCGGCAACCACCACAATGCCCAACACCACTACGATACCAGCACCCTCCACGCACTTAACACCGGCCGATCACACATCTGCTTCCTGGCTGCCCCAAGGAGCAACCAAGGACCTTTCTCCTGCCGGAACTGCAGCTTCACCACCATCCAATCCACCAAGCCAGCCACTGAGAAAGAACGCAACCACCTCAGATGCATACTTCTCAACACCCGCTCTGCCCGCTAGCACACTATTGAACTCTGGGACCTACTCAACTACATCCCCAGACGTCGCCTTCATAACGGAGACCTGGATTAACCCCACCTCGGCACCCGACATTGCCATAGCCATCCCAGACGGCTACAAGATCACCCACAGGGACCGCACCAACGGAACAGGAAGAGGATTCGCCATCGTCCACAGGAACACTCTCAGAGTTTCGACCAGCACGATGACTCCCTCAGGACCGCCAAACACCGGCACTTCCAGATCCACACCGATCCCAACAACACCCTCAGAGGAACCCTCGTATACAGACCCCCTGGACCCTGACCGTAGTTCAGCAACTCCATCGCCGACCTCGTCCGCACACACGCCCTCGCCTCCACTGACTACATCCTCCTCGGGGACCTGAAATTCCACCTCAAGAACAACAACGACACCAACTCCACCACCTTGATTGACAACCTCACCAACATCAGACTGAGACAGCTCGTCACCACACCCACCCATTCTGCCGGCCACACACTTGACCTCATCTTCTCCGCAAGCTCCCATGTTTCCTGCAGCCACACCACCAAACTCCACTGGACCGACCACCGCTGCATCCACTTCACCTTCCGGAAACCCACCACGCACCACCACATACAACAGATCCCTCGCTGCTGCTGGAACAAAGTCACCGAAGACCAGCTAACCACCACCCTCACCCGGAGTCAACCCACCGACCCTGACACTGCGGCCCGCAACCTCAGACAATGGATCGATGACTGCGCCAACACTCTCACTCTGATCTAGAAACCATCCAACAGACACACGAGCAAGAAAGCCAGCTGGTTCACCTGGGACCTCCAGGCCTCCAAACAAACCTGCAGAAAACTAGAGAAGAAATGGCACTGTGAACAGACACCAGACAGCTACACGGCCCACAAGACACCATCACCTCATCAGATCCACCAAAAGGACCTCCTTCAAAGACCGGCTAGAAAACAATGCACACAATAGCAAAGAGCTCTTCAACATTGTGAAGGAACTCTCCAACCTCAGCTCCAACACCAACGACATCCCCCCTTCGCAAGACCTTAGCGACTCCCGGCCACCTTCTTCCATCCCAAGATCGCAGACATCCACGACAGCTTCAACATCATGCTTGCCCGACAGCCACTGAGACTCCCGTCTCCACAGCCACTGTTTGCACCGACCCTCTGCTGTCCTGGACCAACATAAACGACGACGACACCATCAAAATCATGAACACCATCCACTCCTGTCAGACCCTTGCCCACACCACTTCTTCAACAAAGCCAGCGCCACCACCGCACCCCATCTCCGGAAAGCCATCAACACCTCCATCGGGACAGTGATTTTTCCGGAGAACTGCGCCGAGATCAACGCCTTACTCAAAAATCCCAAGGCTGACCACCACACCCAACAGCTGCCTCGCCGCTGCTGGAGAAAAGTCACCGAAGACCAGCTGATCAACTCCCTCACCAAGAACTCACCCACCGACCCCACCAACCCAGACGCCGCAGCCCGAAACCTCAGACAGTGGATCGACGACTGCACCAACACCCTCGCCCCACTCAAGAAATCCCTCAACAGCCACGCCAACAAGAGATCCACCTTGTTCACCGACGAGCTCCAGACCTCTAAACGCACATGCCGGAAACTGGAGAAGACATGGCTCCATGAATGCACACCGGACAACCACACAGCCCACAAGGACGCCACCCGCAGGCACCACCACCTCATCAGATTAGCTAACAGATCCTCCTTCAAAGAGTGCTTGGATAACAACGCACACGACAGCAAAGAGCTCTCTCCAACCCTAGCGCCAATGTCAACAACATCCCGCCCTCTCAAGAACTGTGCGACCCACTAGCCATCTTCTTCAACACCACGACCGACCTGACTATGCCAGACTCCACCTCCCCTGTGAACACCACCAGCACCAACCGCCTGACCTCCTGGTCCAACGTCAACAACGACGAGACACGCAAGGTCATGAACTCTGTCCACTCAGGATCTCCATCTAACCCGTGCCCACACCACGTATTCAACAAAGCAGACGCAGCCATCACACCCCAACTATGGATGGTCATCAACATCTCCTTCGAAACAGCGACATTCCCAGAAATCTGGAAGCACACTGATATCAACGCCCTCCTCAAGAAGCCCAAAGCGGACCCCAAGTTCCACAGGAACTTCCGGCTCATCTCCCTGCTCCCGTTCCCGGCAAAGGTCATTGAGAAGACCATCAACAAACTGACCCACTACCTCGAGGAAAAAAACATCCTGGACCCGTCCCAGTCTGAGTTCTGCAGCAATGACAGCACCAAAACTGCCCTCATCGCCACCACAGATTCCATCAGGGCCCTGCTGGACAACGGCGAGACCATGGCCCTCACCCTCCTGGACCTGTCAGCTGCCTTCGACACTGTCTGCCACCGCACCCTACGCACTCACCTCCACGGCGCTGGGATCTGAGACAAGGCTCTGGACTGGACCATCTCCTTCCTCTCTGGCAGAACCCAGAGGGTCTGCCTCCGCCCTTTTCGCTCTGAAGCCACCAAGATCATCTGCGGCGTATCCGAGGTCTCATCCCTCAGCTTGACATTGTTCAACATCTACATGGCACCGCTCGCCGACGCCGCCCAACTGCACGACCTCAACATCATCTCCTACGCCAATGACACCCAGCTGATCCTCTCCCTCTCCAAGGACCCACTCACCACCAAAACCAACCTCCATGAAGGAATGAAAGCTGTTGTTGAGTGGATGAAGAACACCTGACTGAAGCTAAACTCGGATAATACAGAAGTCCTCATCCTCCGTTCCACCCCATCGGCCTGGGATGACTCCTGATGGTCAACCACACTGGTAACATGATGGTCAACCACACTGGTAACAGCACCTACACCCACCAACCAAGCACGCACCTGGGGTTCATCCTCAACTCTACTCTCTCCTTGACAAAGCAGGTCAACCCCGTCTCGCCCTCCTGCTTAAATAGCCTCTGCAGGCTCGTCAAGATCTACAAGTGGATCCCCTCTGAAACAAGAAAAACTGTCACCCAGGCCCTCGTCAGCAGCAGGTTGGACTACGGTAGCGCCCTCTATGCAGGAGCCTCGACCAAACTCCTGAAAAGGCTATATCGCATTCAGAATGCCTCTGCATACCTGATCCTCGACATCTCTTGCTGCAGCCACATCACACCCCACCTGAGAGACCTGTACTGGCTTCCCATCTACAAGATGATCACCTTCAAGCTCCTCACCCACGCACACAAAGCATTCCACAACACCGGACTAGCATACCTCAACAAAGGACTCCCCCTCTACACCCCAACCGCCAGCTCCGCTCCGCCGACCTCACACTCGCCACCATCCCCCGCATCCGATGAGCAACCTCCAGCGGCCGATCATTCTCCCACCTCATCGCCAAGACCTGGAACACCCTCCCCATCCTCCTACGGCACACCCAAGACCTACTAACCTTCAGAAGACTACTCAAGACCTGGCTATTTGAAAAGTAGCAGCATTGAGACCCTCACGGGTGAGTAGTGCGCTTTACAAATGTTCTGATTGATTGATTGATGGACCAAGTTTCTTGTAGCAACACGATAGGCGGTGAATTTTACAATATAAAAGACAACTTTTCTGGAGTTTTTCCCGCTATGTTCCATGACACTATTTTTAAGTTGCTGCTAAAAAGGCAGTTTTAAATCTTTGCCCGGCTTATTACTGTTTAATGAGCCAGCGATCCACCCCCAGGAATTTTCATCTTGGTGCAACATTTGTCAGAAGGACTCCATAGTCGGCGCACTCTGTTTTTAAAGGAGAACATGAGAGGGCTTTCCTGCTTGTGCGTTGATGTATTACAGCCTGGGTACTGCTGGTTGTTGTTATTAGAGGGGACAACAACTCCTTCTAACTCTTTTAACTGATTAATGGCAGGACTAATTTGTTTGACAACAGATATGTCAAATACGTTTTTATGGAGAGAGTCTCGCTCTTTTAATTAGTATGGCAGGAACTACATTGGACCAGAACTCAACAATTGCCACCAAGCAGAGTAATTTATTAGTTTTATTTCTTCTGTGTAAGTGATTGGAGAGGCCAGATTTTAAGTAATAGGTCGACTATTCTTCCGCGGTTTAGTGGAATATTACCACTGGGAAATAAATCTGTTAATGCTAGGGCACTTGAAGCTAGTTATTCCTCGCTGCCCTGGCGATCGTGATTGACAAGTTGATTTACCTAGTCAAGGGCATTATAGATTGAGAGTTTTGTTATGATGTTTGGTGCAAAAGGATTTAAGTCTTTAGTATCCACTTGAGGTACCAAATAAGCAGACGTTTTCCGTATATTTTGAGTTCCGTTACAAACTTTCATGCCATTGCTAATTTCTTCATCTGCTTGCTCTGTGGAGCATATTTGAGGAAGCTTTTCTTTTCTTGAGGATCTTCTCGTTATTCTACGCTTAGTTCTTTTCAATTTTCTTTTGCTATATAGCCCTTGGTTGTGTTACCCTTTTTTAGTTGTCAATGTCGTAGACTCTATTTCAGTTATCTGTTTTGGGATGGGAACTGCCCCAGATGCTTTTTCAACATTTGTTGGGGGGAGGGGAGGACCTCCATGTCAATCTTTTTGAGAAAATATTGGAAATGAAGGGATGGCGATTTGAATGGTTTTCTGAGGAGAGCTCTATGAGAGGAGATCTTTGAAAAGTTATATAGATAGATAGACAGATAGCTAGACTTACAAAGATAGATAGGCAGATAGACTTGCAAAGGTAGAAAGGTAGAAAGGTAGAAAGACTTGCAAAGATTGATAGACAGATTGCGAAGATAGATAGACAGGAATACAAAGATAGATTGACAGATAAATAGACTTGCAGAGATAGATAGACAGATAGACTTTATAAGATAGATAGACATACAAGCTTGCAAGGACAGATAGACAGACTTGCAAAGATATAGACAGACAGACTTGCAAAGCTTGTTAGATAGACCAATAGACCTGCAAAGATAGATAGATAGACTTGTAAAGATAGATAGATAGATAGATAGGTAGATAGACTTGCAAAGATAGATCAACAGATAGAATACTTGCAAAGATAGACATACAGATAGATGTGCAAGATAGACAGACTTGCAAAGACAGACAGACAGATAGACGGCATAGCACAGATTCAACTAGTAATATAATAGTTATATATCAATGCAAGCATGACATACAAGCAAAGAGCTGAAAGCAAACTAGAAAGATACACAAGAAGGGCATGCATACTAAATTGGTGTACAGGTATAGCTGTAGTTCTCAATTAAAATTCATACAGGAGTGCAATTATAAATAAATTTCAATCCATGCATTATTTTATACTATATTCAAATTAACACAATCCTCTATACTCTGAAATAGCAGCAATCCAATAATGAGGCAGCTCCAAAGAGAGTTTATACCATATTTAGCAGTAGAGTTTATACCATCATTAGCAGGAGGCAGGAGCTGATAAAACCAGAATGTGCCTTGTGCTATGAAGAGCTGGTAGAAATAACCCTGCTACATACCACCAGGGTATAAACACAAAGTCCATCTATAAAGTTGTAATTAAGTACAAACAAAAACACTTGCACTGAAGGGAACTACCTTTTGTGTCGGGGTGTTCTTTGTGAAAGAGCAATATGCAGTCACTCAAACTGCAGCTAACCTATGGCTGAAGTAGGCTGACCCACTGCTCCTTCCTGTATGCTGAAGTGGATGTAAACAAAATGTGAATGACACAACAACAGACCAATGGATAAAGAGAGCTCTCTCAAAATGTCTTTATGCAAGTATATTATACATATAATTTTGTAAAATCAAAAGAGTTTGGCTAACTCCAGATCTAAAAATGCATATTTTTTATACACTTCAGATGCAAAGTTAGATGATTTTTAATTCCTGTGTCTTATGAAGTTGCTGTTATGAAATGTTAGAAGGTGGAGTATTACATGGTGTGGAGGTTAAGCCTCACCATGTAATACTATCACGATACCCTGAAGTTGGTTCTTCGATTCACAATAATATACCCTTAGCTCAGTCCTGGTAGAGTGACAAAAATCAGTCAGGCTTTTCTAGAAGAACATGTCAGAGCACCAACATGACGATAAGTAATTGACACGACTTGATAGAAATCTGACACCAATTTATAAATATAAAGGGTATTTTCATTTTTAGTTTGACACCAAAACAACGAGATAATATACAATAACCAAAGTTATGGAATTCAGAAGAAAACATAAATCGCAGCATTTCAATACTGCAGAACTTTTGCAATTCCTTCAATAGGAAAATGTGGTTGTGACAATCGATCACTTTAAGATTGAGTTGAGTGGAACCCACGGATGGTAAAGGTCATGTGGGTCCCTGGAACAGGACATGACAATCAGTTCACTTTTACCTGCCCCATGGAGTCTAGGTGCAGAGTTGTGTTGGCTGTCCTTCGTGCTGAATGGGAGACACAGTAAAGCTGCTTTTATCACTTAACCCCTCCCCTGCTGATGACGGAACCGCTCCGTCATCAGCCGCGGTGGCCCTGTGCTGATGATGGAGCGGTTCCGTCATGGCCCGCCCGACGCTCCTGTGCGGCGCGAATTCCACGCCTGTGCTGAGCATTCTATTGAGCGGGCGGGGCCATGATGGAACCGCTCCGTCATAAACACAGCGCAACCGATGCTGGTCACCAGCATGCGCCCGCCGCATTTCCGCCCAGCCCCCTTAGCACTGCGGCGGAATAGCCGCCGCAGTAAAGGGGTTAAACAGTGCTAAACCCAACAATGGCATTTCTGCTGATGTCAGATGAAGTTTGGATGGTGTTCCCTCTAAATGCAGCATTGAGTGTGGGGGTTGATTGCAGGACTGGCGCCCAACAAGCCTTGGCAGTGGTAAGCACAGCAGATGATTTCAACGTTCGATGTTCCTGGGGAACACAGTAGCTGCGTGAAATTTTAAGGAAGACAGGACTTCAGTTCCCACAATGCACTATACCATCTGGATTTGGGTGCTCCCTCAGAGGGCCAATGGCCAGTAAATCATCAGATCTGGAACATTGTTTTACCTGCAGTTTGCAGGGGATTAGTGCAACTAGTCCAGGAAAGTCTAAGGGTGCTTCAGGCTTTTCCAGTGGTCCCTCTGTCCGGGGGAACCAAGCTTCAGCATACGATGATTCTTGCTCATGCAGGTCCAAGAGTGTTGTCACAGTATGCCTCTTTTGGATTAGTTCGGTTTGGGCAAAGTCCTGTTGTCGCAGACACGGATCTCTTCTTTGTCCCCTTTGATACAAGTTGATTAAGATCTGAGGTTCAGATGTCAGGGTTAGCCCTTAAATCCTAGACTTGGGGGTATTAGGAGTGTGGATGCCAGTGGCCAATTTTCTGCTTGATCCAGCGGCTAATCCACCCCTGAGGTGACCACATCTCTGGGGATGTAGTTCACCTTTTCTACCCAGAACCCTCTATTTTTTCCACTTTTAAAAATGGCTGAAGTTTTATCTAGCTGTACAGACCAGGCAGCCCACCCTAGAGTTGTGTCTCTCCTTCTGCAGGTGTACACCTCCTGGATATCTAATTTCCCATCTATCTGGGTGCAAATGCACCTAGGACAGAGGGAAGGATGTGTCTCACTCTGGTAATCAGTCCTGATGCATGTGAGATGAGGGGTAGCCTTCAAAGCTCACCACCATGATGTGCCACTTAACTAGCCTTCCCAGCAGGGAGGAGGTGTGACTCGAGATTCATGTCCCAGGTGAGATGGCATGTTATTTGTTACCAAACACAACATATTTAGGCGGTGCCATAATGGAGCTAGGGACCCCCAGGTGTGCCCGGATGCAAACCTATGTTATCCTATGGACAGTCATTCACTTATAGTGTACTTTAATGTTAAAGGCCACTAGGGGAACATATAAACTTGCACTTACACGCCAACACCTTTAATATAAGGCACCCTGCTTCCCAGGCACAGGAGACTTTTGTGAGAAGTTAGCCTGGCATATGATGTCGAGTAGTTCTAGGGGCACCTTGCACAAGTCTAATCAACCCTTGTTGATGGTGGTTGTAAAGTCAACCTTATAGAAAGCTACCCTAGTGGTAGCATGGACCAGCAGTCATCAGGCTAAGACTTCAGAGAGCATGTGAAGCTAGTTGTTTCACCAATTATAATCCCTTGAGTACCAAATGAAAGGACACCACACAAGGTATATATCAAATATACATGTATTTAATCTAAACACAACCCCTCTGCACTCTTTATGAGGTCAGAGGTCAAAGTGCAATACAAGAATCTTAATTAGCATACAATAAGTTGCACAAATACAGTTATGCCCTAGGTGCCTCACAAACCATATACTAAAATAGTGGTATAAGAACCACGTGAGGAATAGAAAGCAGGCCTGGGGCCTGTGAAATAGTTGGGGCTACTCTAAACAACCAAAGGTTAGGAAGTAGGAGGCCCACGGGAGACGCGTGCAGTGTCTAAACACAGCCGTGGGTTACCATTGATTTTCTATGGGAAACAAGGAAGTCACAAAAGTACAATGTAAGGATACTTCCAGATCGACTCGGATGGAACCCTTTTAAACTAGGACACTTCGAGAGTCAAGACCTACAGAAGCACCGGAGTACTCGTGTTACCTCACCCAGGGAAGCCGGGTACATAGGTGCCTTTTCGTGTCGGGTTTCGTCGTTGTTTTCGATGGAGAGCTTCAAAGAAGTGATGCAGGCGACCAGAGGAAGAGTGTCCAGGTGGATCCAAGGGTGGATTGAAGATCTGAAGAACCTGAAAGCAGAGGGGACAGAGTCTGGGTCACTAGCCAGTGACCAGGAAGGTGTCAGGAAAGAACCAGGCGATGTTGTGTGCTTGCAGGTGAAGGTGAAGGTGAAGGTGAGATTGTCTCTTCAGCCACGAGGTCCAGGAGGCATCGACGATGACCAGGCACTGGATTTGAGCTGTACCACAAAGGATCTAGTTGACTGCGGTATCGGTATCCGGATTGGACCAACAGGCCTTGACACCTGCAACCTATGCAGGATGTCGAGATTGGCTCTGTTGCGGACGAGCAAGGTCTGTGGCGCTTCTCCTTTGCAGGGAAGCTGGAGCAAGCCTTGAGCAACCAGGAAAGCAAGTTTGTTGTAAAGAAAAGTCTTCAGGGGTCTCACTATTTTATTTTATTTATTTTATTTTTTGGTTTTTATAGAGCGCGTAGTCACCCTTGAGTATCCCAGCGCTAAAACCTCGAACTCCTAACGGGGGGCACAGGGGGACTTCGAAGAAAAATCAGGGAAAAAGGAGGGTTTTGAGGGACTTTCTAAATCGAAGGAAGTTTGGTTCAGCTCTGAGGTTCGAGGGGAGCGCGTTCCATTTTCTGGCCGTGTTTACCGAAAATCTGCGGCCGCCGATGCGGGTTTTCTTCACCCTAGGGACAACGATAAGGTTTCCCTGTTCAGATCGAAGCGCTCTCGACGGTCTGTATGGAGTGATCCAGGTGCTCAGAATGGGGGGACTGGTATTGTTCAGGACCTTGTGTGCCAGACAGAGGGCCTTGAAAGCGACTCTTTCCCTCACGGGGAGCCAGTGAAGTTTTCTCAAGGCAGGTTTGGCCGATGTTCTTGCTGGGGTGTTTGTGAGCAAGCGGGCTGCGGCATTTTGGGTTTTTTGTAGTGTTTGCAAGGTG
Organism: Lissotriton vulgaris; assembly: GCF_964263255.1. Classification (NCBI taxonomy): domain Eukaryota; kingdom Metazoa; phylum Chordata; class Amphibia; order Caudata; family Salamandridae; genus Lissotriton; species Lissotriton vulgaris. The sequence goes on from NC_141689.1 coordinate 1,273,854,615, forward strand.
GCTTCCGGCGCCCCGAGGTAAATAGCATTACTATAATCCAGCCTTGCTAGCACTAAGCCTTGAATTAGCAGGAGGCGGGACTGGAATGGCAGTAGGGGGAGCACTTTTCTGCATGATCTCAGGAGCCCATAGCAGATGCCGGCTGTTTTCCTAGCCTGTGTCCGGAAAGTGAGATCTGTCTCTAGCCACACTCCCAGACTCTTAACCTCTGTCTTAGGGGAGGGGGGGTCACCCATACAGGCGGGCCAGATGTTAGGGGGAGACTCGGGGTTTTGTGACCGAGAAGCAAGATCTCTGTTTTTGACCCGTTAAGCTTTAGGTCAGAATCGCCCATCCATTGATGGACAGTGGATAGGCAGTCTTGCAGGTTGGAGGGCTGTAGCTTGGGGTGAGAGAGGGTCACTACCAGCTGAGTGTCGTCAGCGTAGCTGACGATCGTGACTCCGAATGGGGCGACCAGCTCCTCCAGTGGGGCCATATACACGTTGAAAAGTGTGGGGCTCAATGAGGAGCCCTGGGGCACTCCACACCGGAGGGGGATTGAGGGAGAGCGGCTTTCTCCTTCCCAGACTTGGAAGGAGCGTCGGGAGAGAAAGGATGTGAGCCATCTCAGCGCACTGTCTTGTACGCCAGTGTTCTCTAGGCGCTGGGCTAGGACCTGGTGGCTGACAGTGTCGAATGCTGCGCTAAGGTCCAGGAGGACCACTGCCACTGATCCTCCTGTATCCATGATTTCCCTCACTTTTTCTACGGCCGCCAGGAGGGCGGTGTCTGTGCCCTGACCTCGTCTAAAACCTGTTTGGGAGTTTTTTAGGCGGTGGTTTGCTTCCAAGAAGTGGGACAGTTTTTTGTTTGCGAGCTTCTCCGCGACCTTACCTATCCAGGGGAGGAGCGAGATGGGTCGATAATTGGATAAGTCCGTGGGGTCTAGAGACGGCTTCTTCAGCAGACCTTTAACAACGGCCTCCTTCCAGCTTTGTGGGACTTCTCCTTGGGCAAAAGAGGTGTTAATGAGGGCCGTGAGCCTAGCTGTGATGGTTCGGGCTATGTTTTTAGTGAACCGTACGGGGACTGAGTCGCTGGGGGCTCCACTTTTCGTGGCTGCTAGAGTGGTTGCCACTTCTTCTTCTGTGACTGGTCCGAATGCAGTTAAACAAGGGGATTCGGGTTTGTCCGTGGGGTTTCCTGACGTGAGGGTACAATCCTTTGCAATTCCAGAGGTGGCCTGATTAGTAGCAGGTAGGGAGGAAAGGATTTTCTTGATTTTATTGTCGAAGAAGTTGGCCAGGTTAACGCATTTCTCCTCGGCTGCTTTGGAGTCCAAGGGTGTCTGCGGGGGGGCTGGGACATGGAGAAGCTCTTTAAGTATGGAAAAAGTCTCTTTAGCAGAGCACGAGGAATTCTGTATTCTTACCTCAAAGAAAGAGCTTTTAGCGCTGTGGAGGGCTTGTTTGTACGCCTTCATGGCAGTTTGATAGGCCTTTTTGTCCGTCGCTGATTTATTTTTTCTCCATGTTCGTTCCGTCTTTTTGCACTCTTTCCTAAGAATGTTCAAGGCTGGGGTGTACCAGGGAGCATGATTGATCCTCTTTACATGTTTAAGAGAGCATGTTAATGGAATGAGGCTGTCTAGGGGGTTGGTAAGCCAGCTGTTAAATTCTCTATCAGCGGTGTTAGGGTCAGTTGAGAGGGGGCCGTCGGAATCCCTAAGCTTCGCTTCCCATTTTTCAGGACTTAACTTGTGCCAGCGTCGGGTTAAAATCCTGGTTTTCTGTTTGGGGACCGAGGCGGGCTGATAGGACCAGTGCATAGGGACCAGAAAGTGGTCAGTCCATGGAAGGGGGGAGGGGTCTTGGGTTTGGAAATTCCTGATGTTGGTGAAAACTGGGTCTAGGAGATGACCTTTCTCGTGAGTAGGTTTCGAGTTCAGGAGCTGGAGGTCAGCTGACACGAGGTCTGCTAGAAGATTCGCGGCAGTGTGGTCTGCCGGATCTAGAAAGTGTAGGTTCAAATCCCCTAGGAGAAGAAAGTTGGGCGTTGCTATTGTTTTTAAAAGGATGTGATCCGTCAGAGTGCTTGAGAAGTCACCTATTGAGCCTGGTGGTCGGTATACCTGAAGACCCGATAGTGAGGTGGTAGGGGAGATCTGAAGGGTGAAATTACAGTTTTCACAGTCCTTGACCGTACCGTCGTTGATCCTGCAGCTAAGATGGTCTTTATAGAGAATGGCGAGCCCGCCACCTCTTCCAACTGGTCTGTTAAGGCAGCAGATTTGGTAGCCGGGGGGGGTTGCATTGACCAAGTCTGAGCCGTTGTTGGGGGTCAGCCATGTTTCGGTCAGTAGTTTGGTTTGCCCTGTTCCCATCATGCACTGGGACAGGAACAGACTAATTTGCATACAGCCAGGTTCTGAAACTGGGATGGTGCAGTGAGCTAAAAAACGGTGTTGGATCTAGCCCTGATCTCTTGACTGGGTGAGAGTATTCTGTTTAATTCAGAGACTCTGTCCCTCACCACACCTTGTTGTAAATATTTTTGTCCACCCTAAGCGTGGAAGGGTATACTCAGATGTGAGTCCCTTGCTCATTGCACCTTCAGGATTCAAGCAAGCCGGGCCGAAGAGGCTGAAATGCCAGAAACCGGTCCCCGGTAGCTTGTTTCCTTCCCAGTGTAAGAATTGGCTTTTGTAGTTTGGTTTGCCCTGTTCCCATCATGCACTGGGACAGGAACAGACTAATTTGCATACAGCCAGGTTCTGAAACTGGGATGGTGCAGTGAGCTAAAAATTGGTGTTGGATCTAGCCCTGATCTCTTGACTGGGTGAGAGTATTCTGTTTAATTCAGAGACTCTGTCCCTCACCACACCTTGTTGTAAATATTTTTGTCCACCCTAAGCGTGGAAGGGTATACTCAGATGTGAGTCCCTTGCTCATTGCACCATCAGGATTCAAGCAAGCCGGGCCGAAGAGGCTGAAATGCCAGAAACCGGTCCCCGGTAGCTTGTTTCCTTCCCAGTGTAAGAATTGGCTTTTGTAGTTTGGTTTGCCCTGTTCCCATCATGCACTGGGACAGGAACAGACTAATTTGCATACAGCCAGGTTCTGAAACTGGGATGGTGCAGTGAGCTAAAAAACGGTGTTGGATCTAGCCCTGATCTCTTGACTGGGTGAGAGTATTCTGTTTAATTCAGAGACTCTGTCCCTCACCACACCTTGTTGTAAATATTTTTGTCCACCCTAAGCGTGGAAGGGTATACTCAGATGTGAGTCCCTTGCTCATTGCACCATCAGGATTCAAGCAAGCCGGGCCGAAGAGGCTGAAATGCCAGAAACCGGTCCCCGGTAGCTTGTTTCCTTCCCAGTGTAAGAATTGGCTTTTGTAGTTTGGTTTGCCCTGTTCCCATCATGCACTGGGACAGGAACAGACTAATTTGCATACAGCCAGGTTCTGAAACTGGGATGGTGCAGTGAGCTAAAAAACGGTGTTGGATCTAGCCCTGATCTCTTGACTGGGTGAGAGTATTCTGTTTAATTCAGAGACTCTGTCCCTCACCACACCTTGTTGTAAATATTTTTGTCCACCCTAAGCGTGGAAGGGTATACTCAGATGTGAGTCCCTTGCTCATTGCACCATCAGGATTCAAGCAAGCCGGGCCGAAGAGGCTGAAATGCCAGAAACTGGTCCCCGGTAGCTTGTTTCCTTCCCAGTGTAAGAATTGGCTTTTGTAGTTTGGTTTGCCCTGTTCCCATCATGCACTGGGACAGGAACAGACTAATTTGCATACAGCCAGGTTCTGAAACTGGGATGGTGCAGTGAGCTAAAAAACGGTGTTGGATCTAGCCCTGATCTCTTGACTGGGTGAGAGTATTCTGTTTAATTCAGAGACTCTGTCCCTCACCACACCTTGTTGTAAATATATATCGGTCAGAAATAGGGCGTCTAGCGAGAGGGTTAGGGTGAGGAGGTTTATCTCGTGCGAGTGCTTTACTAGCGACCTGCAGTTCAATAGGCCCAGTCGAAGCGTGTGGCTAAATTTCGTGGTTTCGGGGGTGTCGCAGAGGGGACATCCTGTGAACGGGGTGTCATCCTTAAGGATGAATTCACACTGCGGATTTTTCTTTGTGTTCCAGAGACGGAGGGTATCCGGGGGGTAGGATAGGAGGGGCTGTGAATCGGGCATAGTGTCAGGTCCTAGGGCCGTCTGGGCCCGGACGGGCCCAGACGGGCTTGCCTTTGGCGCGCCTTCGGCGCGCTGACGGCGCGCCCGCTGCGCCCGTCCGCTGCGCGTCCGGTAGTTGCACATCTTTAATGTGTAGGAAAGGGGCGGGTGGGCGTGGCCTCAAAGTGGGCGTGGCCTCTCTCCCTCGCCGTGAATGGCGGCAGAAATGTTTGTTTGCTGGGTTAGAGTTGCAGCGAAGGGGTCGCTGTTTCGGCGATTCTGGGCCCGCTCCAGTGGTGGTAGACGGGTGAGTGATATTTTAAAAACACAGAGAAGTAGGCGGGTTGTGACACAGATATACAATTTTAAAAATGGTTGCTAGTCTCCCGGCTTCCGCCTCAGGAGCTTACGAGATTCTAGTAAGTGGCGCTGAAGGCAGCGTTTATATACCGTGGGCGGCGGGTGGGCGTGGCCTCAAAGTGGGCGTGGCCTCACTCCCTCGCCGTGAATGGCGGCAGAAATGTTTGTTTGCTGGGTTAGAGTTGCAGCGAAGGGGTCGCTGTTTCGGCGATTCTGGGCCCGCTCCAGTGGTGGTAGACGGGTGAGTGATATTTTAAAAACACAGAGAAGTAGGCGGGTTGTGACACAGATATACAATTTTAAAAATGGTTGCTAGTCTCCCGGCTTCCGCCTCAGGAGCTTACGAGATTCTAGTAAGTGGCGCTGAAGGCAGCGTTTATATACCGTGGGCGGCGGGTGGGCGTGGCCTCAAAGTGGGCGTGGCCTCTCTCCCTCGCCGTGAATGGCGGCAGAAATGTTTGTTTGCTGGGTTAGAGTTGCAGCGAAGGGGTCGCTGTTTCGGCGATTCTGGGCCCGCTCCAGTGGTGGTAGACGGGTGAGTGATATTTTAAAAACACAGAGAAGTAGGCGGGTTGTGACACAGATATACAATTTTAAAAATGGTTGCTAGTCTCCCGGCTTCCGCCTCAGGAGCTTACGAGATTCTAGTAAGTGGCGCTGAAGGCACACGGGCAAGGAACCAGGAAGACGCATCGAGCTTAAATGCAAAAGTGGGGCCCACGGGACACTCATAGAGTGTAGGGGCCTGTGCTTCGGTGTAAATGGGGGTTGGGCTGGGGCTTGTCATTCCCCAATGCACCTTGGGAGTTGATGCAGTTAGCATAATGCAGGATATCTGGGAGTTCCGTTCCGCGTCTCTCATGTCTACCACGTATCTCAGCTGTGGGTGGGAGTCGGGGTCAGAGATGTCTGGAAGTCCATGTTCTGTGTCGCAGATTCTCCAGGATCTGGCGGGAGCCTTGAAAATGCAGACCAGCAAAGTTGCTGTTGGTGCCTGTTTGAACAGGGTGGTCACTCCTTCACCACAAGGGAGATGTCTTCCATCTTCCAGTTGAAATGGAACGTAAAAGGTCCACGATATGTCTTGCAAAGATTCGTCCAAGGTAATCTAAAGTCCTAGGGACACAGCTCCTATACTTATACTAAGTTTGTGGGCAGGTCTACCTGACTAGGTCCCTACTATGGGTGGACCAGGAGAGGGGTGGTTACCAGTTTCGCGCCAGAGCTGGGGCTGTGTGCCCCAGCAACCGGTTTGGACTGGACTATGCATGGAGCACCTTGTGTGTCCCAGGCCGTGTCTGGATAGCATTCACTGAATGCAGCCCTCCCTGCCCCAGTACACTAAAGCCTGTTTGGGGAGGTGCCAGCACCAAGCCTCCCCTGCCGGAGTTTCGTCCAGCAGCAGGAGGTCAGACTCGTGTCTGTGGCAGTAGCATCCATTTTGTGATGCTGGGGCTCTGTTCAACTTTTACCGGGTTTAACAGTAACTACATGTCTTCTCCCTCTAGAAGAGTGGAATGCTACCCCCGCCACCAGGACTGACCGGGGGGGGGGGGATAGTATTCCAAAGTGTTTGACACCTTACACGACATGTTTTGATAAAGCCAAACCAAAGTTAGCATTAACCGCGAGGATTAAAATGCACTTAAGAGTATATGGTATGGCTATAAAGAAATGGTTCCAAAAACTTCAGAGGGGCTCAGCTCATGCTAGGGCACCCTCTCACATAAAACCAAGCACTCTGCCTCCAGGATTGTCGAGGCCTACCATAGGAGTGGCTTATAGGTGTAGATCTGTAATTTGTATATACTTTGTTTAGTGGGTTTAATCCAAGTAGTTATTTTTATTCACTTCTCACTGCACTTTTTTATGCACTTTCTATTGACAGCAAAATGTTTAGATGAATGTAAAATATTATCCATTTTTGTACATACCAAATAAAAAATTTTAAGGATACATAAGAAATTTGCTATGACATAATACAAACTGTTTAAATTCTCTTTATATTTTCAGAGTTTTGACACTTGTCAATTAATTAAGAACCCTGATTTTATTAAGGCACTATGCCCCAAGCTTTTCTCTGAAGATCTTTTCAGCAAATAACTAAATGCTGAAAAATGTACTTTACAAAAATATTGTTTTTGTTATGTTATTTGTTCCAGGATTATATATTTTTCTTCCTGGTTTTAAATCATAACATATACAATGACAATCACACATGATTGGTATCTGATATCTATTAAGATCTATCGAAATAACACATTATCAAGGTATGAAGTGGTTAACACAACAAGTTGATATATTTTACTTTGTTGTCTATCATTTGTTTTTATCATTTGCACGTCGAGGGCGTGCACTGCACTAATTAGTCCCACAACTATGTTTTGTATATATTTGCACACCACTCTGAGCGTTTCATGTGATCAAGCTCCCTAGAGGAGTGAAACACGTTGTGGGTGGACACTGGTCCTATGATTTAATTCAATAAATCCTAAAACTCGGCTATCCATTTGTGGCTTTGTATTTTCTTCGTGAACCACAAGCTACGAAATTGAAGTCACTTGAGAGGTCTGCACCTGGTCGTGCATTCGCCGAGTATTGGCAAAACAGGAACATTACTTTCATATATAGGTAGATATAGGTATACTATATCTAAGAAAGGGGTGATTACACCACCTTACTCAGACTGTGTGAACAGACCTGTGGTGTCAGTTTGGAGGGCCAGCCAGGGGTGGCATAATACATGCTTCAGCCCCTGGTAGGCCTTTGATGTGCCTATGCCCTTGGTACCTATGGTACACTATACAGGGACTCACAGAGGTGACCCAATACCCAGTCTGGTACGTACCTAAAGTACACGGAGTCCATTTTATAAAAAAAGCAGATAGACTGGGGCCCTGATTAGCAGGGTCCAGTCCAATTAAGTTGAAAACCAGCAAAACACCAGGAAAAAAGTGGGGGCAACCATATAGTCAGATTCCACCTTCCTACAACCTTCTCTATGGATGACTAACAGATATTAAAAGCAGCGTATTGACCTTGCCATACAAGGTGGGGGCATAGTCAAAATGGAACTGTTTATACTGTTCCTGCAGTTTGCAATGACAGGCCTGCAGTCAGTAGTTTACTTGGGTCACTCAGGGTGGCACAAGCAGTGCTGGAAGCCCGGCAGACCCCTTTCCTAACCATCCCTGGGTACCACTTGAACCATATACGAGGGACCAATAAGGGGGGTAAAGTCCTTGTCAATTGGGGTTGCCAATTTAAACTTAACAGTTTTAGGGAAAGAGCATGGGCACAGGGGTCTGGGCAGTCAGAATCATAATCCTCAGCATTAGAAAAAAGTATGAGGGGGGCTACCATACAAATGGGGCACTTTCCTACATAAAGTGAATGTAGCAGCATGCAATTTCTGTGCTTAATTTGGTGATGATGTATGATTGTCGCATTCATCAAAAGTAATGGTAAAATATCTGGCAATTAAAAGCTTGGATGTTTTTGAACATCACCAGTAGAACAGTGATATGGGTGAATGTTTTTTAAATTTAACATTTTCATTGCAAGCATACGATGGCCACATTTATGTGGGAGTCTATTATCTTTCTATCATTGTGACATATGTGTTCTGTAATTTTTATTAAAGTAACCATTCCACCATAATTTCAAGGCCAATCCCACTAGTTTTTCCAGTAGCCTACTGATCCTCACATGAAATTCAGTTTCATATTATTTTCTACATATTGCATTGAACCAGTTTACAAAAGTATCCTCAATTTATACACAAGACAATGTTAAAACAGTATTTTTCTTCAAGAGAAAAAAATCTTGTGAAAATTAAGAACCTGTATAAATAAAATGTAAATGTCCACTTTCTTTTAGATAGATGTTTAGATACCTAACAGGGGGCCTTTGCCTCTTTGAATAATAGAAATGTAGTTTACTTATTGTCATTGTCTACACACTGTGGTTTGACTTTGTCTAGCACTTCATTATACTCTTCTGTTGTATTGCAGTTATATTTATAGTTCTTACTATCCCTGATGATTCGTTGAAGTGCTTTTCTTTGGGCAGCACATTGGTCTAGATCTCAAGGTTAATGGTTAGACCCTTGTTGAAGGGGCGTATCCAAGATGGTCGAGGAGTGAGTCACGTTCTTGAGAACTCCACATGGATCACCCCGTCATTATCATCGGATGGCCCCGCCATCATCATCCTGAGGCCTAGTCCCCCCTACCCCTGGGCGACACTCATTAGTGAGAGAAATATCCCACTCCCAGCTGCCCTGTTGGAGGCCACTGCCAGGGAAGAAGAAGTGGGTTCAAACTGAGATTGACCCCTGCTTCCACTCCTTCAGCACTGGAATCCATCAGTGCACAGAACCCAGATGGAGATATGCTGGAGGTGCTTTCCTGGGACTGGTGTTTGGTGAAATGGCACAGTTGACTCGCAGAGGTTGTATAGATATAGGGTCACTGCCACTGTATGACCATGGCTTTATCCCCTGCATCAGATGGCTCACTCTACAAGCAGGAGACTGTGGGACTGCACCAGCTAACCAGTAAATTAGCATCCTCCCCCTCCCTCTGCTTCATGCTGGGCCTCCGTTGCCATTTAAGACTTCTCCTTAAAGTCAAGACTTCATTTTTGTGCTTCAGCAATGTGGAATTTGTGCATGATAAGGTGGTGCCTGTGTTGATTTGTGACCTCAGAGTCTGACTCACTATTGACTGTGTGAGACTTGGCCCTTTCCCCAGAAATTTTTCGCTTTTTATCCCCTGTTAATTTAGAATGCCCCTATTGAAACAACAGTGTGTAGGTCTTGTGTAGTGGAGAAGGGCCTGTGTAGTGTAAAACTAGTGTTAAAGTACAGGTACTTCCTACCCCTAACATGGCCGCCACAGACCACTGCTGCAGCAGCGTGGTTTAGAGGGCGCATTCTAGTAGCCAGGGGCAGGCTGGAACCCTCAGGCAATGTATCCATCTTAGCCTGCCAGCCTGTCCACAGGTAGAATGGTGGAACCTCCTGGAAGCCTCTGGAACCTTCTGGAAGAGGTGAGGTGACACCAACTGACACCAACTGACACTACCAACTGTCAACTGGCAATATAAAAGGAAAGGGAGGGAACTTTCCTGTGGAGAAGAAGGAGAGAAGCTGAGGGGAGGACCTGGGGGAGGAACCTACGCAGGAGTTTAGGCAGAGGGGCCTAGTCAGGGACTATGATGCTGGAAGTGACAGTACTTTGAGTGCTGCCTTTCAAGTATTGAGCACACCTGTAAATCCCCCCTGACCTAGCCCAGCGGAAGGGAACCCCCAGGGACCACTTGAGGGGATTGGCTGAGGAGATCCAACACCAGCCACCAATTTAACCCCCTTCAAGGAAACAAGAACCCAACTGCTATTTACAAGGGCGCGAGAAACAGCTGCGCCAAGAAGAAATTAAGGAACCAGTAACCAAGAAACTAAGGGCGCAAGAAACATCCCGCCAAGAAGAAAACCAAATCACCACAGGACTTTTGAGGAACCCAACAGGTATTGGCGCTGTGTCACTCCCTGTGCCCCCTGACACCACCTGGGGTTCCTGCGCTAACCTGCCACTGCTGTGTGGCTTGTCCTGTGAGCTGCCTCTATTTTTAAGCAACTACTGATGAAGCGCCAACCTAGAAACTGCCTAAGCGCTACATTGCCCTCCAAGCGCTTGACTGGTGAAGAATTGCTGTGTCCTGTGGGAGCGCTGTGAATTGCCTGCAGGGCTGTGGGAGTGCCCCCCTGTAAAGCGCTGTGAAGTGCCCCAAGTGCTAGGACTGCCTGCTGAAGCGCTATACTGCCCGGGAACTGCTGGTCTGACCGAGCGCTGCATGCCCCCTAAGAAGCGCTGGCATCGTGTGCCATCCAAGCGCTGTTAATTGCTCCACTGCTGACCCCTGAAAAGCGCTCTTATGTCGCTGTGCCGGTGAAGCGACCGGAAGTAGTGGAAGAGCGCCACTGACCGCAACCTCGCCAAGCGCCTACCTGTAGCGCCTAGTGAAACGCCGTGCTTTGCCCCCAGGCGGCCCCCAGTGCCAGGAGAGGGCCGCCTCAGCAACCGGAGGCGTGAGGGAGAAAAGGCGCTGTGTCTCAGCGTGACCTGGGGCCGCTGTCACCGCCGTGGCCCGGCCGGAGAGTGAGGGATCCCAGCGGAACCAGCGCCGTCTTCGTGACCCCCCTCGGCGGCCCCCGTGTACCAGGAGAGGGCCGCTGTATTGTACGCCTGAGGAGGCCTCCGCGCATTCCAGTAAGGTCGCGTTAGGCCCTGAGGCAGGAATCCCCGTATCACGTGACGGGGACACATCAAGTCCCGGCCCCGCCGCGCACTGATTGGCCGCGTGGCCGAGCCTCTCCTGCACCACATCGCGATTGGTTCCTGGGCCGGTGAGGCTGTAGAAGGCCCGGGAACCGCTTGTCATCGACGGGGAGGGCTCCGAGAGAGTGTCAGAGCCCCCCTCACTGCCAGCACTCGTCCCGGAGGGGGCCGACGTGCACCAGAGCCCCCTCCGATTGCCCCGCATCACGGATCCGGCCCCTGTGCAACGCGCTGGGCCGAATGAAGCTCACGGGTGGGTTGGAACCCCTCCCTTGGCTCCAGAACCTGCGCAAGGGCCCCGGAGGGCCGAAGAAGTAAGGTAACCCCCCAGGGGAGGCGGGCGGAAGGCCGGAGGAGGCCCCGAGTTCGCCCCTCCCCTGGGAAACTGGTGACTGGCTCACGTTGGCCCTAACTAGCCCAGGAGAGTACCCTGACCTGGACCAGGACCCCTAAACACCGTGAGGGCATCACTTGGTGGAAGGGAGGGGAAAGTAAGTGCCTACAGGCCTACTGGGCCTTTGAACTGTGCCAGGAGTTTATTTTTAGCCCTGCTGTATTGCCTGTTGAGACCCTTATATTAGAAAGGCCATGGGGGGAGATATCATATACTCAGTAGCCCCAGGAGATGTGTGAAGTGCACAGGTCAAGTGCATACATTTAATGTAATGCAGATTTTCTACCAATGTATGGGTCTCCTTGCCTGCTGAGTACTGGAATGGGAGTAATCCTCTAATGAGAAATTGATTCCTAATTGAGGTATGGGTTATTTTATCCCAGGTAATGTTCACTAATGCTTGAAGCCTGACTTATTCTGGGATTATTGAACTGTTGGGCACTGAATAAGGAAATGTTACCCTTATCCGCTGAAATGTCATTCCTGGTTAAGGAAGGGGACGCTCCTGCCAATTAAATGGTTTACCCTCATTTGAGGCACTGTTTATTCCTGCGTTTTTAGGAAATGTTATGGCTGAGAAATGCAGTGTTGTACTACTAATGAAATGCACATATTACAATAGGCCTAGTTATTACTGCCTTATTTAGGGGAATGCTCTGCATAGGCTCAACTAAATGTGCAGGTCTGAGTCATGAAATGGTTGATCTATTATTAAATGTTTATTCCTGCTCAGAGAAAGGCTACCCTGATTAGAGTGGAAATGTCTATTCAAGTAAATGACCAGTTTATGCCTATTAGATGACATGTTGAATCTAGCCTAGTGCCAGGTTTCCTGAAACTCCTACAGCTAGGTACTAGGATGTTCTGTCCCCAAACGTAGGATATGTATATTACTGCCTAGGGCAGTGTTATCTGAATGCTATTCCAGCCTCAGGTGTTGTAATAGTTTAACCTAGTTAAAAGAAAGGTTGATTCTTACCTGATGAAATGGGTAATGCTGGCTAAATGAAATGTTTTACATTGAAGTCTTTCCCCTGCGTAAGGAGAATGATACCTTTGACCAATAGTCAGTTATGATACCTCATTTATTTATTTATGAGATGTTTTACTCCTAATATGGGAGAAGAGTTATGCACAGCTAAGGTTTCCACTGATGTGATGTTTCATATTTAAGGAAAGTGGAAACCTACTGTTATTTATGGAAATGCTTTCTGTTATAACTCCTTAATGTATTTGATGCAGGTGCTGACCAGGAGCAAGGCGTAGGTCAGGCCTGTGTTATTCTAAAAATGTATTTAATCAATATTTAATATTTATGGAACATCTAATATTTATTATTTATTCATCCTGTATTTATTGCCAAGTGTTCTCACACATGTATTTTAGTGGAAAGCGGATAAGCTAATTTTATGATGAATTCCTAATACCCTGATCCTGCTCCATCTACTTGATTATCTATCTTAATAAAGTTAACTTGAGTTTTTACACAAACTCACTGGAGTGGTGTCACTAATTGCGTGCCCAGGTTTCTGACTCAGTGGTTGCGTGTGCTGCATGGTTGCTTAACACATATGCTTTCTGATGCCTACCCGCTCGTGCCATGCTACCCTAGGGGACTGGTGACCCCAGTTCCAACATATTGGTGGCAGCGGTGGGATCCAGGACTTGTGACCATGCAGCACCCTCCATTGGGACAGGGTGCACAGCAATTGGCTGCACAATTATTGTGTGTGTAAGCCAAAGTAATTGACCCCTCCATTGTCTAGCCTATAGAGTGTATCAAGATCTGTTAGACCTAAACCTGTCACCCACGTCCTGGTATCTTTTCCCAGATTTATCTGAGTCCCCACCTGGCATAATGGAGTTTTGTCAGGGGATGGGGGTGCCTGTTGGGCGGAGAACCGGGAAGAAAGGAACTCCGTACCACTTTGGGGGCACGGGTAGGAGCCCACCCAGAGGGGAGAGGGGATGGGGACAGGAGGGGCAGGTCACACCCAGGGAGGCGGGCACACCAGAAGACCCAGGCCTATTCAAAATTGTTGTGTCTGACAAGGTGCTACCGGGAGGATGTCCTGGGGCAGGGAGTAGAGTAACTGGGGGTGTGCGTCGTCTGAGATGATAGAGCATGAGAGGGAGAGTGAGAGCCTTGCAATGGGTGAGAGGAAGCTGGTGCACAGGCTTCAGCTAACAGAGACAGAGTTGAAGACCTTGAAATCATGTGTGCCAGGTGCTTCCAATGGTGGCAGCGTACCCGAGGTTCGAAGTTTAGACCAGTCACAGAGTGTAGGACCTGGGCTGGGGTTTCAGGATCAGGAATTGCCTGACCTGGAGGGTGGGGTACCGGTAACTAAGGACCCTACCAGAGTGGCTCTCAGGGGTACCAATCCGGGTAGGAGGGTGCGGAACCCTGGGAGGGGGTGCAGGGAGAGGAAGGTCTCTCCTCTGGCACCGGTCCAGCCACGGGGTTAAGATCCTGGGTTGGGTGGCCAGGTTCAGGGGTTGCCTGACCTGGCGGGAGGAATCTCTGTATTCAGAGTTCCTCCGGTTGTGACTCTCAAGGGTACTACTCCAGGTGGGAGGGTGCGGAACCCTGGGAGGGGGTGCAGGGAGAGGTAGGTCTCGCCCCTGTCACCAATTCAACTTAAGGGTTTAGACCCTAGGTTGAGGAGGAGAGTGGAAAAAGGTACCACGGGCCTGGGGCGACTGCCCCCCACTCTGAGAGAGAGTAAGGGCCAGAGACCTCTGGATTGGAGGTCTGTCCTGGCCGCATCCCACTAGGAACACCAGTGGGGTGGTTGGATTAGCGAGGATGTCATGGTGGTATTGGGCCTGCGTCCACCTTTTTCCGCCCCAAGCAGGGAAGCCCGTCAAGGGAATGATCGGTCTACCCTGGCTTTTGGCTGGGGGGGAGATGTGTGAGACTTGGCCCTTTCCCCAGAAATTTTTCGCTTTTTATCCCCTGTTAATTTAGAATGCCCCTATTGAAACAACAGTGTGTAGGTCTTGTGTAGTGGAGAAGGGCCTGTGTAGTGTAAAACTAGTGTTAAAGTACAGGTACTTCCTACCCCTAACATGGCCGCCACAGACCACTGCTGCAGCAGCGTGGTTTAGAGGGCGCATTCTAGTAGCCAGGGGCAGGCTGGAACCCTCAGGCAATGTATCCATCTTAGCCTGCCAGCCTGTCCACAGGTAGAATGGTGGAACCTCCTGGAAGCCTCTGGAACCTTCTGGAAGAGGTGAGGTGACACCAACTGACACCAACTGACACTACCAACTGTCAACTGGCAATATAAAAGGAAAGGGAGGGAACTTTCCTGTGGAGAAGGAGAGAAGCTGAGGGGAGGACCTGGGGGAGGAACCTACGCAGGAGTTTAGGCAGAGGGGCCTAGTCAGGGACTATGATGCTGGAAGTGACAGTACTTTGAGTGCTGCCTTTCAAGTATTGAGCACACCTGTAAATCCCCCCTGACCTAGCCCAGCGGAAGGGAACCCCCAGGGACCACTTGAGGGGATTGGCTGAGGAGATCCAACACCAGCCACCAATGTAACCCCCTTCAAGGAAACAAGAACCCAACTGCTATTTACAAGGGCGCGAGAAACAGCTGCGCCAAGAAGAAATTAAGGAACCAGTAACCAAGAAACTATGGGCGCAAGAAACATCCCGCCAAGAAGAAAACCAAATCACCACAGGACTTTTGAGGAACCCAACAGGTATTGGCGCTGTGTCACTCCCTGTGCCCCCTGACGCCACCTGGGGTTCCTGCGCTAACCTGCCACTGCTGTGTGGCTTGTCCTGTGAGCTGCCTCTATTTTTAAGCAACTACTGATGAAGCGCCAACCTAGAAACTGCCTAAGCGCTACATTGCCCTCCAAGCGCTTGACTGGTGAAGAATTGCTGTGTCCTGTGGGAGCGCTGTGAATTGCCTGCAGGGCTGTGGAAGTGCCCCCCTGTAAAGCGCTGTGAAGTGCCCCAAGTGCTAGGACTGCCTGCTGAAGCGCTATACTGCCCGGGAACTGCTGGTCTGACCGAGCGCTGCATGCCCCCTAAGAAGCGCTGGCATCGTGTGCCATCCAAGCGCTGTTAATTGCTCCACTGCTGACCCCTGAAAAGCGCTCTTATGTCGCTGTGCCGGTGAAGCGACCGGAAGTAGTGGAAGAGCGCCACTGACCGCAACCTCGCCAAGCGCCTACCTGTAGCGCCTAGTGAAATGCCGTGCTTTGCCCCCAGGCGGCCCCCAGTGCCAGGAGAGGGCCGCCTCAGCAACCGGAGGCGTGAGGGAGAAAAGGCGCTGTGTCTCAGCGTGACCTGGGGCCGCTGTCACCGCCGCGGCCCGGCCGGAGAGTGAGGGATCCCAGCGGAACCAGCGCCGTCTTCGTAACCCCCCTCGGCGGCCCCCGTGTACCAGGAGAGGGCCGCCGTATTGTACGCCTGAGGAGGCCTCCGCGCATTCCAGTAAGGTCGCGTTAGGCCCTGAGGCAGGAATCCCCGTATCACGTGACGGGGACACATCAAGTCCCGGCCCCGCCGCGCACTGATTGGCCGCGTGGCCGAGCCTCTCCTGCACCACATCGCGATTGGTTCCTGGGCCGGTGAGGCTGTAGAAGGCCCGGGAACTGCTTGTCATCGACGGGGAGGGCTCCGAGAGAGTGTCAGAGCCCCCCTCACTGCCAGCACTCGTCCCGGAGGGGGCCGACGTGCACCAGAGCCCCCTCCGATTGCCCCGCATCACGGATCCGGCCCCTGTGCAACGCGCTGGGCCGAATGAAGCTCACGGGTGGGTTGGAACCCCTCCCTTGGCTCCAGAACCTGCGCAAGGGCCCCGGAGGGCCGAAGAAGTAAGGTAACCCCCCCAGGGGAGGCGGGCGGAAGGCCGGAGGAGGCCCCGAGTTCGCCCCTCCCCTGGGAAACTGGTGACTGGCTCACGTTGGCCCTAACTAGCCCAGGAGAGTACCCTGACCTGGACCAGGACCCCTAAACACCGTGAGGGCATCACTTGGTGGAAGGGAGGGGAAAGTAAGTGCCTACAGGCCTACTGGGCCTTTGAACTGTGCCAGGAGTTTATTTTTAGCCCTGCTGTATTGCCTGTTGAGACCCTTATATTAGAAAGGCCATGGGGGGAGATATCATATACTCAGTAGCCCCAGGAGATGTGTGAAGTGCACAGGCCAAGTGCATACATTTAATGTAATGCAGATTTTCTACCAATGTATGGGTCTCCTTGCCTGCTGAGTACTGGAATGGGAGTAATCCTCTAATGAGAAATTGATTCCTAATTGAGGTATGGGTTATTTTATCCCAGGTAATGTTCACTAATGCTTGAAGCCTGACTTATTCTGGGATTATTGAACTGTTGGGCACTGAATAAGGAAATGTTACCCTTATCCGCTGAAATGTCATTCCTGGTTAAGGAAGGGGACGCTCCTGCCAATTAAATGGTTTACCCTCATTTGAGGCACTGTTTATTCCTGCGTTTTTAGGAAATGTTATGGCTGAGAAATGCAGTGTTGTACTACTAATGAAATGCACATATTACAATAGGCCTAGTTATTACTGCCTTATTTAGGGGAATGCTCTGCATAGGCTCAACTAAATGTGCAGGTCTGAGTCATGAAATGGTTGATCTATTATTAAATGTTTATTCCTGCTCAGAGAAAGGCTACCCTGATTAGAGTGGAAATGTCTATTCAAGTAAATGACCAGTTTATGCCTATTAGATGACATGTTGAATCTAGCCTAGTGCCAGGTTTCCTGAAACTCCTACAGCTAGGTACTAGGATGTTCTGTCCCCAAACGTAGGATATGTATATTACTGCCTAGGGCAGTGTTATCTGAATGCTATTCCAGCCTCAGGTGTTGTAATAGTTTAACCTAGTTAAAAGAAAGGTTGATTCTTACCTGATGAAATGGGTAATGCTGGCTAAATGAAATGTTTTACATTGAAGTCTTTCCCCTGCGTAAGGAGAATGATACCTTTGACCAATAGTCAGTTATGATACCTCATTTATTTATTTATGAGATGTTTTACTCCTAATATGGGAGAAGAGTTATGCACAGCTAAGGTTTCCACTGATGTGATGTTTCATATTTAAGGAAAGTGGAAACCTACTGTTATTTATGGAAATGCTTTCTGTTATAACTCCTTAATGTATTTGATGCAGGTGCTGACCAGGAGCAAGGCGTAGGTCAGGCCTGTGTTATTCTAAAAATGTATTTAATCAATATTTAATATTTATGGAACATCTAATATTTATTATTTATTCATCCTGTATTTATTGCCAAGTGTTCTCACACATGTATTTTAGTGGAAAGCGGATAAGCTAATTTTATGATGAATTCCTAATACCCTGATCCTGCTCCATCTACTTGATTATCTATCTTAATAAAGTTAACTTGAGTTTTTACACAAACTCACTGGAGTGGTGTCACTAATTGCGTGCCCAGGTTTCTGACTCAGTGGTTGCGTGTGCTGCATGGTTGCTTAACACATATGCTTTCTGATGCCTACCCGCTTGTGCCATGCTACCCTAGGGGACTGGTGACCCCAGTTCCAACAGACTGCACAAGCCCCACCGGTGATTTCCGGAGTACTAGCACCTTCTTTCTCCCCCCTCACTCTGCTTTATCCTAGGCCTTTGGTGCCATGGAGGGCCTCTTCTGACTGTCAAGACATCATTAGTGGGCACAAGTAGTACCTATGGAATACATGGAGTGAGAACACAAGAATTAAATTGAATTGAGGTCCCAGCAACTGGTGCCGTGCCTCATCATGAGGGTCTTCTCATTTGGATGTGGAGAACTGTGGACTGCACGAGCCCAAGCAAGACCCCACTGTTGCTGTATAACGCACAGAATTGAGACAAGGGGCCCTTACTTCAGGTCTGCCCAATTCAGAACTGGTTGCCCTTGGTTGATGGTTCCAGAGAGTACCATGAGGGGAGCATAGGCAAAATCGGGAGTATGCCATGTGACTCTATTGGGTGGGATCTCATGAAGATGCTGACTCCACTCTGGAAAACATGAGTTCCCAACAGGCCTCCACCAGTACAGTTACTGGGACACCACTGGAGCCCATAGCCAAATATGAAGCCATCCTGGATGTCAGAAACACGCCAGAGACAAAAATTAAAATTGTGGCACTAGGACTGTGGTTGTTAGCAGCTGCATTAACACACAAAGGGAGGTCCTAGGGGAATATTTTAGTGACCCAACTGCTAAACCCCCTAACTACTAGTAACACCAACAGAAATTAGCAGTGAGTCAAAGGCTACAACAAACATGTATCCAACAGAAAATGAGAAAAGCTAACTCTGTGAGCGAGTTCCCATCAGTCCACCATCGAGACCGCCCTTCATCATCTGGGATCTCTTATTCTGGATAACAAATGGTAACCCATGGACTACCGACTAATAGATGTTACATAGCCAGGTAGAAAGGGTCCCAAATATACCAACCCAGATGTGACCAGAGTGTGTCTAAACGTGGGAACTGAATAGCAGTGCTGGAATGAAAATGTGCAAGTGATGAAAGAAAAGAGAAAGCTCTAAAATTAGGTAGTGAGAGGAAAAAACAACTTTAATATGTACCCTTCCACTCCTAAATTAATAAAAAACAGTGCAAGGTGTAGTATAAAGTATTGACTACTCCCTGAGATGATAGGTCGACATGTTTCTGCAGTCACCGGAGCCAGTAGGTCTCCTGCTGCTTCTTCAGGACCTCTTAAGTGCTACTGCTATTTAAAAAGTGAAGATATCACCTGATAGATGCGTCTCCCCAACTGTGAGTCCCATTTTTCAGCCGGGAAATAATATGGATACATGAAAGAAAAAGCAATAATAAGGCACAATCAGTAAAGTAATGATGTGCTCGCATCACAATGTTGTTCATTAAAGGTAACAACGAGTGTGGACAATATCAATTTGTCTGGACTTGGTTCTTATTAGTACTCACCCATGTGCTGGGGAGGAACAGCCCACCTCACCTGGCACCAGCTCAGGTAGTGGGTACACCGCGCTAAAATCAATAAGGAAAGGTATTGTTTAATGTTAGTTGAAACCACCTCATACTCCATACAAACAGCTGTCCATCACACGCCACACCTGGTGGCCGGTTCTCTCAAAATAATTATTTATAACCACTTGGATGTCTGATTTAATAAGTTCAAATATAGCATAAGATGGTAAATGTAGCTGTAGCTGTAGTTGTTTAAATACCACACAAATCTACTATATTATCAGTATCTGATAGACTAGACCTGCTAGGATGGTACACGCTAGTCTTTTCGTTGACAAATATCAACGCGGAAAGTTACTGGTTGCTGGTTTGGTATGTCATAGGCTAAAGTCGATTAACAGCATAATGGTATAGCCACATACAACCAAGTTATTGATGCAGATAATAGGGAACCCCTATATTAGGCTATTATAGCTACGAAAAGGCCCACTTCGTCCTCACTGCGTCCCAATTGCTGCATAAACCCTTACCTCTCCGTCGATGCACCGGGCGTCCCTCTGAAGCTCTTTCGTAGGGAGGTCCCGACCCGGTGCACCGGCGCCATTAAAACGGATTTCCCTTCCGTGTTGACGCTCAACTGCGTGCGTGCGTATGACGTCAGAGCGCAAGGCGTTAACACGCTCGACGTCAGCGCCGCCACGACTTCAATGGCAACAATGCGCCTAGGACCATAGCTATCCTAGGGAGATGTAGTTTACAGGCTTGAGGGGGGTCAATACCTAATTCTGATATGTATACTACATAAAATATAGTAACTCTGATTATCTCACAAACCCCTCTACAGTCGTTGTTAGTGAACAGAGAACCTTCCCCGTGGTAACCTATGTCCCATGTGTGTATTACCGAATGGACATCCGATTTATAAAACAATAATTATTATTATTTATTATTGCCAGTGCGAGAGCAGTATTTTCACACCTACATTATTCATGTCATATCTTCTGGGGGCAAAGCTGTTAAGGCTTGAGTTGGGCCATTTATGAGAAGCAGTTTTTATATTGTAGTACAGAGGCATATGTAGTGACAGTGGCTCTTTAGTAACCAAAAAGACTGAGGGTCCCAGATTAAATATTAAAAGCGACATCCAAGGGATGTCCACGTTTAACCCTGCCTTATCGGTTTTCAGTCTGAATACCCATTTCTGCTCACATTTGAACAGGAATTTAGAGACATCAGTTACTGATGACGGGATCCATGGTTGATCAAGCACCGTCCAGAATAAATCAGAGGGTTGATGTCCTGCCTCCAGAAAGTGATTCGTCAGCTTCGTGGCTTGTCTACAGCAACGAACAGAACTCTTGTGTTCCGAGATTCTAAACTTGATCTTACGTGTGGTCATCCCTACGTATTGCATTCCACAGGGGCATGTGATCAAATAAATGAGATTCAAACTATTGCAGTTCGTAAACCTTCTTAGGTGCCATGGCCGATCAGTACCTATATCGATGGTGAGTGTCTTGGCAGTCTGAGGGCAAGCTGCGCATTGGCCACATGGAAAATGGCCCATGACTGCAGGTAAATCCCACAAAGTGCCAACAGCTTGTGGTACATTTGTTTTAGGACGAGTATGGACAAGCTGATCCTTTAGATTTTGCCCTCTTTTAAAAGCAAACAGTAGAACTGGCAAGGTGTCACTGCCCGTATTTAAAATCTTCCAGTGTTTTTTGACAATTTTTGGGATTTTGTTGGAATATGTGCTATAGGTGTTAACACATGTTATCCTTTCTTGTTTAGGCTTGGGGGGTACTTGCTCCAGTAGGGCCTGTCTGTTGTTATTTGATGCCCTCTTTTTGGCATGTCGAATCAGCCGTTTAGGGTATTTTCTATCCATCAGATTTCTTTCAAGTGTTTTAGAGTGTTCAATGAATGCTGATTTTGTGGAGCAATTCCTCTGAATCCGGAGGAATTGCCCGAAGGGCAAGTTATCCCTAAGGGCTTTCGGGTGGAAGCTGTCGTAATTTAACAGAGAATTCCTGGCCATCGGTTTGCGATACAGTTCGGATCGCAACCCATCTTCAGATGTTGAGATTAGTAGATCTAGGAAAGGTAATTGCTGTCTATCAAATTCCATAGTGAAATTGAGAAAGCGATTCCTGCCATTCAACCAAAGGTGAAATTGGTGGAGCTCGTCAACAGTGCCCCGCCATACCACCAGGATGTCGTCTATGTACCTCTTCCACACTCGCAGACACTTCAGATGGGGATTGGTGTCTGCGAGTATGTGAGCCTGCTCGAATTTATGAACATACAGGTTAGCGAGACTGGGAGCAAAAACACTGCCCATGCTGGTCCCGCTAACCTGCAGATAGATCGACTCCTCAAATTGAAAGAAATTCTCAGTCATGGCCAGGGTGGCCATGGTCATGATAAGTCTGACGGGAGTGATGGAATTGAGGTCTCTGTTGATCAAGAGTTCTTCAATGGTCTCTAATGTTTCCACCTGTGGAATTGAAGTGTAGAGACTTTCCACATCAAATGACACTAAGATATCAAGTTCTTGATCGAAATCAATGTCAGGTAAAATTCTTAAGATGTCCTTCGTATCCTTTAGGAAAGTGGGCATCTCCCTCACTATTGGTTGTAGGAAGAAGTCTACAAAAGTAGACAGCGGTTCAAGCAGTGAACCGATGCCTGATATAATAGGTCTTCCTGGTGGCGGCCGTTGGGGTTTATGCACTTTCGGAAGTGTATAGAAATACGGCATTCTGGGGTTCCTGGTACAAAGGTATTGCGATTCTTTAAGCGTAACCCAACCCTCAGCCAAAGCTTCCTCCACAATGTGACCAATAACACTAGTGAGTCTATCTGTTGGATCATGTGTCAATAGGCGATAAGCCCTGGTATTGTTCAATTGGCGAAGGCATTCATCTCGATATGAGTCTGTATCCATCAGGACTATCACTCCGCCCTTATCAGCCGGTTTGACCGTCAGGGACTCCATATTTGAAAGGGTTCTCACCGCTTCTTGTTCCTTTCTTGACATGTTCACAAAAGGATTGTGTTGTTGCTGGTAAATTTCGTTCAAATCATGGTCAACTGCCTCTTCGAATGCCAGAACTTTTGCTGGAAGCCCAGCCGTTGTAGGGTTGAAAGTGGAGGGTCTCTTCAATCCAGTATTGTCAGTGTCCTCTGGTTGATCACAGCTTTCTTTGTTAGCAAAGAGGTAATGTAACCTAATTTTCCGCAAGAATTTGCCCATTTCTATCTGGGAAAGAAAAGGGTCTCCTCGATTAGTGGTTACAAAGCCGAGTCCTTTATTAAGGACCGATTCTTCCACGTCTGTAAGGACATGTTTGCTGAGATTGATCATGAGGCTTGCCCTGTTGATGTCCCTGCCAAGTCCTGAGGGATTTTCTTCCCGTTCCTCAGGTCCATGGTTGCTGGTGGAATGTTCCAACGGACCTGTCCCTGCTGTTGGGCCCTTCGACGACCTCTTGGACGTCCCTGACCTTGTCCTAAAAAAGACTGTTGATTGTATTCAGGGTATGTCTGTTGTGGTCCAAAAGGACCGGGTGGTAGGGGACCCCATGGTGTTGGTTGCCACCATGGTGGGAATTGGGGTTGTCCAAAGTGTGGATTGTAACCCCTCCAGTTTCTCCTATTGTTACCCCTTCCTCTCATGCCACCTCTTGTGTGTCCTTGGTTGGAGGAATCAGAGTCGGAAGATGTATCATCTGAACTCGATGTGCCATATGTAGATCCTCCCTTCCGACCACTGTTGTTAAAAAGAGTAGGTACATAAGTGTTGCTTGTGTATGCGTAAACTTTTTCAGCAGAGAATTTGGCTAAGTCTTTCTTGAACTTTTCAAGTTTATTGAAAAGGATCGAATCCTTTAATTCCTTACTGGTTTTGTTACCTTCTTCCTGTCCCTTGCCAAATAATTTCCCTGATATTGTAGTTCTAATCTGTCCTTCCAAAGTTTGAATTTCGACCAGTATCTTATCAGCTGTTTTTTTTGCGGTCTTAATGATTAGCACTAGCCAATCACGGGTGCATTTCCATGCTATAAGATACCAGTCTCTACGGAAGTCTTTGTCATCAAGGAATAGGCGAGGGGCATTAGTGACAATTAATCCACTAGGGGCACAGTTACCCCTAAGATACTCTGCCATTATAATCCCATGGACACTGACTCTGGCCTGATTCTTTTTTAATGTCAGGATCTTCGCCCATCCATCATCGTTAGTTACCTGAACAGATGGCAGAGAATCTAGAATACTAGGATTGTCTGCTAGAAGCAACTGAACTTCTGCCTCATCAAATGCTAATCCTAGGTTAGTAGCCATGATTAAATGAGAGATCAGACAGCACACACGAATAGCATGTAATACAAAAGGCTGCTGCTGGAGTGCGTGTTGCCTTTCTTTTAGAACGGTAAAAAATAGAAAGCGGACCTGTAGCCCAAGCTACTCAATTACATTAACACACAAAGGGAGGTCTTAGGGGAATATTTTAGTGACCCAACTGCTAAACCCCCTAACTACTAGTAACACCAACAGAAATTAGCAGTGAGTCAAAGGCTACAACAAACATGTATCCAACAGAAAATGAGAAAAGCTAACACTGTGAGCGAGTTCCCATCAGTCCACCATCGAGACCGCCCTTCATCATCTGGGATCTCTTATTCTGGATAACAAATGGTAACCCATGGACTACCGACTAATAGATGTTACATAGCCAGGTAGAAAGGGTCCCAAATATACCAACCCAGATGTGACCAGAGTGTGTCTAAATGTGGGAACTGAATAGCAGTGCTGGAATGAAAATGTGCAAGTGATGAAAGAAAAGAGAAAGCTCTAAAATTAGGTAGTGAGAGGAAAAAACAACTTTAATATGTACCCATCCACTCCTAAATTAATAAAAAACAGTGCAAGGTGTAGTATAAAGTATTGACTACTCCCTGAGATGATAGGTCGACATGTTTCTGCAGTCACCGGACCAGTAGGTCTCCTGCTGCTTCTTCAGGACCTCTTAAGTGCTACTGCTATTTAAAAAGTGAAGATATCACCTGGGACCCTTTCTACCCCTTTCTGTTGGTGTTGTTAGCAGCTGGCCATGAAAAACACTCAGTGGACACTAATAAGTCAGCATTAGCAGAAAGGCATCCTTCAGTATGAGACATGCATAGATCACTCAAGATACTGCATGTGGAGGTAGACTACCTGGAAATAAAAGCAGACAATGTTGAAAGATGCTCCTGTTTTGTGCTTATTGTAGGCTTCCTGAAGAGGGCGGAAGGGCCCAGCTTGGTCTTCTACCTAGAGGACTTGTTGCCACACACTTTCTATTGAATGTACACACAGGGTCCAAGGCTAGTGGTGGCATGCCTCTTTAGACAGAGATCATATACTACAAGCCTCACTCAGTAATGGGCCCTGGACACCAGAAACTACATTGTACAATGGAGGTCCAGAAAATATGTGCTTTTTTCCTGGAGGTTATGAAAAGGCTCCACCAAATGAACCTATGTTATTTGTTGATAATCACATGCAATCTTCCAGTCCTGGGAGGCAATGTTACTAGGTACATTCATTCTCCATTAGAATCCTGGGCGGGGCTAGAGGAAAGGTGGAATCAAAATCAACCGACCAATCTGACACAAACCGAGGATGAAAACCTTGGAGGCACAGATGCAAATCGTTTAAGAGGCCATGAAGTACGCCAACCACAGACCAGGCTGCCATGGAATGTGCAGGAGTGGTTGAGGAATTGGAACTACTACATACCCCTCAGGTGGGAATGTCAGAAGTTTGCTAGAGGTGTCTCCCTACTTTACACTGTCCTAACTTGAATGTCTGAGGCATGACTACCATCATGAAATGCTATAGAATTCATTTTATATGGCGAGGTGTCACATACACCTTCCATGCCTCCAGTAGACACGCTTGGTTGCTCTAGAGTTAGCCAAATTACAAAAGAGCTAACGGGGGCTCTCAGTGGGCACCAATTATTTGGGGTACGCTAGAGGAGTGTTTATATGGGTCACTCGTACTCACTCCCACTGTCCCATTCATTTCCCATTTCTAAAGGATGGACTCAGAGTGCAGGTACATAGTGCTCAAAGGGGTACTAGATGGGGATCCCCACTTGTTTATGGCTATGTAAGTGCCTACCACTACATTAATCACCTTCCTATCCACCCTGACTCCAGTCCTCCAAGTTAACAAACAGGCACCTTGTATATTTTTAGGACAGCTTCCAACTGCTTACCATATGTCCCACAGGACTGCTCTACCCCTCCCCTCTCAGGAACACAATAAATAGCAAAGTGTCTTCACCAGTAGGCTCTGACCAATGGTGCTCCTTATACTTTGTAAGCCGATGGTACTGTTTATTCAGTATTGCATGCACTACACACATGAATAGACTACAACTTCTTCAAAATAGCAATAGTAGAGAGAGTAGTCGATGTGGAATGCCTAGATTGAACTCTATTGGATCACTACCCACTGAAATTGGTTTTCAGCTGGGGTTGATTGCGGGGGCAAGTTCTCAATGTGAAGACAGCGCCAGGAGGCTCTACATGACATTGCACTCTGCTCCGCTGTGGCTAATCTGATAGAGAGGTATTTTGTTGACCAACACATAAGATGTGGAGACCTACTAGAGATCCAAGAGAGGACATTTGTACTTTATTTTAAGGCTCTTTCAGATGATAAGGTCATGAGGCAACTTGCACAAGACAAGTAGGATTACTGAGCAACAAGTGTAGACTGAGTCAACCAGACTGTTATGACTGGGTTGCATGACAGCATGCTAAGGTGGACACTTTGGGGTGTTCGCTGGCCTGGTTACTATGCTCTGGCAACCCTGCGGATAGTTGTGTGGATATTCCATTCCTACTATGCAACATTATATGTCTCTCCTCCAATGAGAGAGAGCTGTTGTATAGACTTTCCCAAATAGAGTGATGCTCTCCTCCATTAATGCACTCCAGAGGGCAGGGATTGTGGAACTGATGGCGACCCAAAAGATCCAAATAGCCATAACACAAGTGGCTAGAGATAAGACACCATTTCTGGTTGGGTTCCCTGTGGATTTGTATGCAACTTATGTTCCAAAACTCTCTCCCAGACTGCTGCACGAAAAGTGAGGCATACAGGATGTCTCCCAGCCTCCCTGAATAAGGCATTGATACTTGTCCTCTGGAAACTGGGTAGGGACCCT
Organism: Lissotriton vulgaris; assembly: GCF_964263255.1. NCBI lineage: Eukaryota > Metazoa > Chordata > Amphibia > Caudata > Salamandridae > Lissotriton > Lissotriton vulgaris. The sequence continues at coordinate 1,273,881,048 of NC_141689.1, forward strand.
GTGTCGGTAAAGCCTTACTACCCACTCTCACTCCTAAACCTAGATCACAATATCATGGGGAAGTTACTAGCAAATCACTTCTCATTGCGCAGGCTATAGAACAGCAGGACCAGAAAGGTTTTATTCCTAGACAAAACACCTTTCTAAAGCTCTGCCAATTATTCAGAGTCATGGACTGGTCTAAGCTACACCAGACTAATCCCTGGATCTTCTCTCTGAACATTGAGAAAGCCAAATTTAATGGAAGTCTTGCAGAGAATGGGCCTTGCCTGAGAATTTCGTCACTAGGTGCAATCTCAAAATAAGAACCGAAGGGTGTTGGTGCACACAGGCAGGATGACATCTGATGTGCTATATATAGTCAGGAGTACCAGACAGGGATGCCCCTTTTCCACCATTATTTTCACATTAGTAATGAAGCCCCTGGCCTGCCTCCTGCAAACTAATGGCCCCGAATAGGGAATACTAGTTGGCAGGTACTGGCATATAATAATATCTCTATAGGCCAATGACACTAAATTACCTTCGCAATGATGCAATCCGCAACAGCAGCATGAACCTGCTTGATGATGTTGGAGCAGGTTTGGGGATGAAAGTAAACTGGGATAAATCTTATCTAATCCCATTGGTCAAGCTACAGAAGGAACCTCAATCTGTCTTTCCCACATAGGGGTTGTGACTAGAATTCATGACCATCAAGTACCTAGGAATAAATCTCTTCCATGATGAAAAGGACCAGTTTGAGGCAATCAAGGTTGAGTAGGGGGGATCCATCAAACAATCTCTTCCATCCTGGAAGGCACTAACGCTATCATTGTTGAGGACAGTAGCAATTGCCAAAATGCTGAAATTACCCTGTTTACTGTACTGCTTTGTGGCCTTGCCGGTGATATGAAAGAGCCATTCTTCAAAGATTTACAATGAGGCAAAGGCTGTCCCTGGGTCACAATCAGGAAATGATGTGCCGCTAGAGCAGGGTGGCTGATGCGCCTTCAGTTATGATGTAAACTTCACTGGGTTGCAACTGCAATGACCATGAGGTGGGTAGAGACATAAAGACACTGGGCCCGATTCACAAAAGTAATCTAAGACAAAATACTAACTTTACAGCTTTCGGTATTCACAGAAGGCATTTAGGAGTACTAAAGTTAGGATTTTGTCTCAGTTAAACTTACGTTTTGGTTTTAAGTTCAACTTAAGACAAAATCCTAGTTGTAAGGTTAGGATTTTAGGATACTGTGGTCCGTGCCGAGGTGTGCCAGCTTGGCAACGATCCATTACATATGCACATGGAGCGAGGCAGGCATATAAGTATGGGATGCATTGTTCACTGACGAGAGCCTAAGAATGTTTGAGGACCCATGGGAAGTGTATAACTGGGAAGCAGGGCAATTTCAGCTATATCATGCACTAAAACATCTGCTGACAACCAGCTGGGCAGCAGGACAAAAGACTTCGGACACCTCGCTGCTTTTTCGGGTTTCGGGTTTCGCCGCTAGACTGGTGGTCACTTGTCTTTATGCTACCATGTTTCAGCAAGAGAGCTTTAATGAGTGGTGGGAGGTGCACATAAGCTGTGAGCTGTCACCTGATATTGGGCAAGTAACCTTAGAACCATGAAGCTCATTTCCACCATGCCCCAAACACTTAGAATGAATGTACCCAGTGACATCTATAAACTGCCTGAACACAGAGAGACATTTTATCCACATTTTCTAGCTCTGCCCCGTCATTGAGCAATTTTGGGAGGAGGTAATGTGGAGGTTATCAGAATTGGTAGGAAGATTTGTTTCTAAAGAGATAGAGTGCCTACCGGGGCTAGGAAGGCATATTAGGACAGGACAACTAAATATGTTTGCAGATTTATTGATCTAGCTTTGGTATTGTCCAAGCAGCCCCAACCCTCGGGTGTGATTGAGAGACCTGTTTAAATGGTGGGCTATGGTAGACATGGACCTGTTGTCATGCCCTCAGGCAGGAGGAGGTGGGGAACAGCCATTACAATGCAGGTTTTACCATGCGTTGCTTTTACATCGCATGTGTTACAACGCATGCGATGTTACAATGCGTGGTAAAACCACGCATACCAATACATCGCATGAGCTTTCACAACGCATGCGATGTAATGGCTATCCACGTAATTGTGAGGAAACTTAGGCTGTTTCCTCACAACAACGTGATGCAAGCAGGAAGGAGGAAGCAGGATCCGACGGCGACGCTGGAGAGGAGAGAGGTAAGGGGGTTTGTGCATGGGGTGGGAGTTACATTTGGAGGGTTTAGGGTAGTGTAAAAGTAGTGTAGTAATGTTTGTGTTGTGTGTGTTTTAAAAAAAACATTTTAGTGTGTATTGTAGTGTTGTCGTGTTTATTTAGTGTAGTGTATTAGGGAGGGTAGTGTAGTAGTGTTTATGTAGTGTATTGATTTCGGTTTTAGAGTGGTGTAGTGTTGTAGTGTTTGTTTAGTGTAGTGATTTAGGTTTTAGGGTAGTGTAGTAGTGTTTTAGGGTTTAGGGTAGTGTAGGGGTGGGAGTAGTGTGCGTAGTGTAGTAGTGTTTTAGGGTTTAGGGTAGTGTATGGGTGGGAGTAGAGTGGGTAGTGTAATATTGTTTTAGGGTTCAGAGTAGTGAAGGGATGGGAGTAGTATGGGTAGTGTAGTAGTGCAGTAGTGCTTTAGGGTTTAGGGCAGTGTATGGGGTGGTAGTAGTGTGGGTAGTGTATTAGTGGTTTAGGGTAGTGTAGGGGTGGGAGTAGTGTGGGTAGTGTAGTAGTGTTTTAGAGTTTAGGGTAGTGTAGGGGTGGTAGTAGTGTGGGTAGTGTTGTAGTGTTTTAGGGTTTAGGGTAGTGTAGGGGTGGGAATAGTGTGGGTAGTGTATTTGTGGAGTAGTGTTTTAGGGTTTATGGTAGTGTAGGGGTGGGAGTAGTGTGGGTAGTGTATTTGTGTAGTAGTATTTTAGGGTTTAGGGTAGTGTAGGGGTGGGAGTAGTGTGGGTAGTGTATTTGTGTAGTAGTGTTTTAGGGTTTAGGGTAGTGTAGGGGTGGTAGTAGTGTGGGTAGTGTATTTGTGTAGTAGTGTTTTAGGGTTTAGGGTAGTGTAGGGGTGGGAGTAGTGTGGGTAGTTGTGAGAAGTTGGCCTGATATATAATGCTCACTAATTCTTAGTGATCACTTTGTATCATGCCAAGCAACCCTTATGATGATGGTTGTAATTCAACCTTGTAGACCAGTTATCCTAGTGGTAACGTGGACAAAGCAGTCTTAGGCTAAACTCTGAAAGGCATGTGAAGCCAGCTGTTATACCATACACAACCCCCTTGAATACCAAATGAAAGGGACACCACACAGATATATATTGAAAATATATATTGATTTATTAACTATTAAAATCCCCTGGACTCTTTATGAGCACAGAAGCACAAGCGTTAAATCACAAGACAGTTTAAAATACACAAAAGTTGCACAATATGGATGAGCCCTAGGGGCCACCTAAACCATATACTAAGAAAGTGGTATAAGAGATACCAGGAGGAAAGTGAAGAGGCCTAGGGCCTTGGGAATCGCTGGAGCTATTCGAGACTGGAGTTAACTAAGTCGGGAAAGGCCCACGGGACTCGGGTGCAGTGTCCAAAGTGCACGCACTTCTCAATACAAAGTCTATGGTGCGTAAAAAGCACAAAGTTAGAAAGTTAGGAACCTTCCGAGTGACCTACGGAGCTGAAACTTAAAACACAGGCCCTTGGGATGTGTACCAGTGCAGGAGCACCGGCGGAGCTGAGTTACCTCACCCACAGGAAGCGGGTGCACAGGGTCGAAGTTGTGTCGGGTTTCGTCACGCTGGTCGATGGTGCTTGGAGCAGAAGATGCTGCAGGCGGCTCGATGAGAAGAGTTCCGGTGGATCCAAGGGTGGATCTGATGATGTGAAGACCTGAAAGCAGAGGGGACAGTGTTCAAAGTCACTAGCCAGTGACTACCGTGGAACCAGATTGGAACCAGGCGATGTCGGGTGCAAACAGGCGTTGTCGGGTAGCTTCTTTCTGCAGCCACGTGGATACCCGGGGTCGAGGACGTCCAGGAGTCGGTCACGAGCTGTCCCACGTAGGCTTCTCGCTGCTGGCGGTGTCGGCGACCTGATCGGAGCAAACAGGCCTTGGCAAGTGCAAGCCACGCAGAAGTTGAAAGATGCTGTTCACTCGGACCAGCAAGGTCAGAGCGGGTGCTCCTTTTCACAGGAGCTTGGGTAGGTCTGGAGCAACCAGACCTGCTGTGTAAATCTTCGGGTTCGTCGCCAAGATGGCCGCTGACCACGTGGCAAGTGGCCGGGATGGTGCGTCGAGTGGCACAATGCAAAAGGGCCCCACGCAGATCGTGGAGATGCTGGAGGGCTGATCTTCGGTGCAAGGGCTGCTCGGTGGTGGGGGTTCTCAGTCCCCAAAGCACAACGTCGAGGATGCCTCAGAAGCTGCGCAGTCAGCTGTTCGAGTGTCTTCCAAGAGGTCCGGTCCCACGTCACTCGGTGCCTCCACGGGTCCCTTCTTTGCAGGGACTGTGGATCGGGCTCTGAGAGGTCGGGGAGTCTGGTTCTTGTCGGGCTCTGGGCTCGGTCTCCGGCGGGAGGCGGCGGCAAAGCAGACGTCGAGGTGCTGGTTGGTACCTGTGTTCACAGGGTGGTCACTCCTTGGCCACAAGGGAGATTTTTCTTCAGTCTTCTGTGCAGCAGAATGTCGAAGTCCAGTCTTCTTCTTAGTTTTAAGTTGATTTCGGGATGATCTGCTGTGCAATGGCACTGCTCCCCCTCTTATTCCCAAACTGGGGGTGGATCACCTACTAGGTCCTTCCTCTGGGAGGAACCAGGAAGGGGGGCGGTTACACCCCCTTTCCTTTGTCCAGTTCCGCGCCAGGACTGGGGCTGGAAGGCCCCAGAACCGGTTTGGACTGGCCTATGCACGGGGACACCTTGTGTGCCCCGGGCATGTCTGATTCTATTCAGCCCTGTCCTACCTAATACACAAAATCCTGTCTGGGGTGGTGCTCGCACCTCCCAAGGCAGGAAACCCTTTGTCCAGGCCACCATCTGCCGAGTTTCGGTCAGCAGCAGGAGGCCAGACTTGTGTCTGTGGTGGCAGCGTCCATTTTGTGAAGCTGAGGCTCTGTTTAACTTTAACCGGGGTTAAGGCTACACACATGTCGTGTCCCTCTAGAAGGGTGGAATGCTATCCCCGTCACCAGAATTGGCGAGGGGATAGTATTCCAATTCGTATGACACCTTACTCGACATGTTTTGATAAAGCCAAACCAAAGATAGCATTTAACCGCGAGGATTATAATGCACTTAAGAGTATATGGTATGGCAATATCCCGGAACAGCTTAGGGAGTGGTTCCCGACAGCTGCAGACAGGCCCAGCTCATGCTAGAGCACCATCTCACATATTTCCACACACTCTGCCTCCAGGATTGATGAGGCCTTCCATAGGAGTGGCTGATAGGAACATATGTGTCCAGTTTAGGGTTAGGCACAGACATACTGCGCCTAAGTAAGAGGTGATTACACCGACTTACCCCAGCTGAGTGATCAGCCAGTTGTGTCAAATATGGAGGCCAGGCCAGGGGTGGCACAATACGTGCTGCAGCCCCTGGTAGGCCTTGGATACACCTATGCCCTGGGCACCTAGGGTGCACTATTACAGGGGCTCATAAGGTGAACCAGTTCCAATTCGTAATGCACCTAGAGTGCATTGGCAGTAATTTAGAGAGAGAACAGCAGGCTGTGGGTCTGATTAGCAGGCCCACAGCCACATTAAGTCAGAAACCAGTGAAGCAAAAAGCAAAAATTTGGGGTGACCATAGGATAGCAGACCCTACTCTCCTACATAACCCCCCCCCCCAAACGCAGGGACATTAGACTAACCTTGACCAGTTGTGTCTTCATGTTCTAAGTGGAAGTACCTGGAGAGACCATCTGCGTTGCCATGGTCAGTCCCTGGGCGGTGCTCCACTGTAAAGTCCATCCCCTGTAGGGAAATGGACCACCTGAGTAGTTTGGGGTTTTCACCCTTCATCTGATTAAGCCATAGGAGGGGCTTATGGTCGGTCTGAATCTTGAAGTGAGTGCCAAATAAGTATGGTCTCAACTTCTTCAGGGCCCACACCACAGCAAAGGCCTCCCTCTCTATAGCTGACCAATGTTTCTTTCTGGGGGTCAGCCTTCTGCTAATGAAAGCAATGGGCTGGTCCTGGCCATCTACATTAAGCTGTGAAAGCACTGCTCCCACTCCCAACTCAGAAGCATCTGTTTGGACAATGAACTCTCTTGAGTAGTCAGGACTCTTCAGGATAGGTGCAGAGCACATGGCCTTCTTCAGGTCATCAAATGCCTTTTGACAGATTTCTGTCCACTGAACCTTTTTGGGCATCTTCTTAGATGTCAGATCATTAAGAGGAGTCACAATGGACCCATACTTCTTAACAAACTTCCTGTAGTACCCAGTCAGGCCCAAGAAAGCTCTGACCTGAGTCTGGGTAGTTGGAGGGGACCAGTCCTTGATGGTCTGGATCTTACTCTCCAGTGGTTGAACTTGGCCTCCACCTACAAGGTGGCCCAGGTATACAACCTTGCTCTGCCCTATCTGGCACTTTGTTGCCTTGATAGTGAGGCCTGCCTTCTGCAGAGCCTCAAGCACTTCCTTCAGGTGGATCAGGTGATCCTCCCAGGTGGAGCTAAAGACAGCAATATCGTCCAGATAAGCTGCACAAAAGTCATCCAACCCAGTGAGGACTTGGTTCACCAACCTTTGGAAGGTGGCAGGTGCATTTTTCAAACCAAAGGGCATCACCACAAACTGATAATGCCCACTAGGGGAAGAAAATGCTGTTTTGGCTTTAGACTCCTCAGCTAACCTGATTTGCCAGTAGCCAGCTGTCAAGTCAAATGTGCTCAAATATTTGGCAGAAGCCAACTTGTCAATGAGCTCATCTGCCCTTGGAATAGGGTGTGCATCTGTCCTGGTGACAGCATTGAGTCCTCTGTAATCCACACAGAACCTCATCTCTCTCTTGCCATCTTTGGTGTGAGGTTTGGGGACCAGAACCACTGGGCTAGCCCAGGGGCTCTCTGAAGGCTCAATGACACCTAATTCCAGCATCTTTTGCACCTCAGTCTTTATACAGTCCCTGACGTGGTCAGGTTGCCTGTAAATTTTGCTCTTTACAGGAAGACTGTCACCAGTGTCCACCACATGTGTGCACCAGTTAGTCTGACTGGGTGTCAATGAGAACATATGCCTGTATGCCTGTAGAACTTGTCTGCAGTCATGTTGCTGATGTTCAGTGAGGCTGCCACCTAAGGCCACACCATCAACTGAGCCATCCTCAGGGTTCTGAGTGAGCAGGTCTGGGAGAGGGTCACTCTCTTCCTCCTGTCCCTCATCTGTAGCCATGAGCAAGCCCATGTCTGCCCTGCTGACATATGCCTTCAATCTGTTCACATGGAGCACCCTGTGGGGGCTCCTGGGAGTTCCTAGGTCCACCAAGTAGGTAACCTCTCCCTTCTTTTCCAGAATGGTATGGGGTCCAGACCATTTGTCTTGGAGTGCTGCTGGGGCCACTGGCTCCAACACCCATACCTTCTGTCCAGGCTGAAATTCAACAAGGACAGCCTTTTTGGTCATGCCAAGCTTTTTGTAATTCTTGGCTAGCCTCAAGGTTTTTGGATGCCTTTTCCATGTACTCTGCCATCCTGGAGCGGAGACCAAGTACATAGTCCACTATGTCCTGTTTAGGCTTTTTGAGAGGTAACTCCCATCCTTCCTTTACTAGACACAGGGGTCCTCTTACAGGGTGCCCAAACAACAATTCAAAGGGGCTGAAGCCAACCCCCTTTTGAGGGACCTCTCTGTAAGCGAACAAAAGGCAGGGCAGAAGGATGTCCCATCTTCGCCTGAGCTTTTCAGGTAATCCTTTAATCATGCCCTTTAGGGTCTTGTTAAATCTCTCAACAAGCCCATTGCATTGTGGGTGATAAGGAGTGGTGAACTTGTAGTTTACACCACATTCCTTCCACATAGCTGTCAAATATCCAGACATGAAGTTGGTACCTCTATCTGATATTACCTCCTTAGGAAACCCCACTCTGGAGAAAACTCCAAGTAAGGCCCTGGCCACAACAGGAGCTGTTGTGGTCCTAAGGGGAATTGCCTCTGGGTACCTGGTGGCATGATCCACTACCACCAGTATGAATCTGTGCCCAGATGCTGTAGGGGGATCCATTGGACCAACAATATCAATCCCCACTCTTTCAAAGGGAACCCCCACCACAGGTAGTGGTATCAGGGGGGCCTTTGTTGTTCCACCTGCTTTACCACTGGCTTGGCAGGTTTCACAGGAGCGACAAAACTCCTTGGTGTCTTCAGACATGTGAGGCCAGTGAAAGTGAGGGACAAGCCTGTCCCAAGTCTTGTTCTGGCCTAGGTGTCCTGCTAAAGGAATATCATGGGCCAAGGTGAGTAGGAAGCCCCTAAATTGCAGAGGTATAACCAACCTCCTGGTAGCACCAGGCTTGGGGTCTCTAGCCTCTGAATAAAGGAGTCCATCATCCCAATATACTTTATGGGCACCTTGAGCATTCCCAGCAGCCTCAGCAGCAGCCTGCTGTCTGAGGGGTTCAAGAGAAGGACAGGTTAACTGAGCCTGCCCCAAGTCTGCCCTAGAAGGTCCCCCTGTCCCCAGAAACTCAACCTGATCAGGTTCAAGTTCTTTAGGGACAGTTCCTTCAGGGGTCTCAAGATCAGTTTCCTGTGAAGCCTGATCCTCACTTGTAGGCAGTTGGGAAGGCGCAGCCTTAACCCTCCTGTTCTTCTTCTTGGGAGGTACTTGGTCCATTGTTCCAGGATCCAAGACCTGAGGTTCAGAGAGGCACTTTTTGGCCTGTGACCTGGTCACAGCAAGGACATGTGATGATATCCCTAACATCTCTGCATGAGTCCTGTACTCAACTTCTGACCATAGAGAGTTCTCCAGGTCATTGCCCAACAAACATTCTACTGGGAGATCAGCACTAACCACAACTTTCTTTAGGCCAGTTACCCCTCCCCAGGAAAAGTTAACAAGTGCCACACTATGTGTAGTAGTGACATTGCTGGCATTGGTCACCAGGTAATCATCGCCTGGCATGTATTGTCCAGGGTCCACAAAGTTAGGTGTCACCATAGTGACACTGGCACATGTGTCCCTGTAAGCTTGAGCCACTTTATTGTTGATCAAAGGCGTCTGTCTGTATTTGCCCAGATTACTGGGACTTATGTCAGGGACCAAATCTAGGTCCCCTTCACAAACCAGAACAGCCTGTGTAAGAGTTCTGACTAGGTCAGAATCTCCTCCAGTTCCCAAAGTGATTCCCACTAAACCCTTGGCTTGAGGACCAGCACTGCTAACTGTACTAGTGGGTGCAGGTGCCTTAGGGGCTGCAGTGCTGGGGGCTCCACCCTTTTTACACTCACTTGTCCAGTGAGAGGTGTTTTTACAAGTTTTACACCAGGGTTTCTTCTGACCTTCTTTCTTCTTCTTCTTGGAAGTTTGGGACCCACCCTCTGTCTCAGTTTGGGGCCCTGTTGAAGACTTCTGGTCTTTAGCTTTCTGCTCCCCACCCTTCTGGTCTGTTTTCTTCTGGTCACCACCCTGGTTCTGGTTCTGGTTCTTTTGCTTAACTCTGGTTCTTACCCATTTATCTGCCCTCTTTCCCAATTCTTGGGGAGAGGTCAAATCTGAGTCAACCAAATGTTGATGCAACTGCTGGTTCTGACAATTATTTAAAATTTGTTCTCTCATCAGCAAATTATACAATCCTTCATAGTCTGTAACCTTGCTTCCCAGCAACCATCCCTCCAGAGCCTTAGTGGCACACTCAACAAATTCAGACCAGTCCTGAGTCTGTGTCTTCTGGGTATCTCTGAACATTAACCTGTACTGTTCAGTGGTTAAGCCTAACCCATCAATCAGAGCACTCTTCAGGACCAGGTAGTTTCTAGAATCCCCATCACTAACTGTGAGGAGTCTGTCTCGGCCTCTACCTTCAAAGGAGAGCCACAAGATTGCTGCCCACTGCTCCTGAGGGATCTGCTGTACTCTGCAGGCTCTCTCCATTGCAGTAATCCATTTATGGATATCATCCCCAGCTTTGTAGGGGGGCACAATCTTACTCAGGTTTCTATTATCAAAAGACCTGTCTTTATCCTTGTGGATATTGCTGCCACCAGTGGGTTCTATTACCCCACTCTCTCTAGGCTGTCTTGCTCTAGCAAGTTTCTCTTGGGCCAGGGCAATCTCTAACTCTTGTCTCTGGACTCTCAATTCAGCCTCTCTAATTTGAGATTCTCTCAATTTGGTCTCATGTTCCCTTCTCTGAGGGCTAGTCATCCTCCTTCTGGAGTGACCATGAGAACCTCTAGAAGCATAGGAGTTGTCAGAGTCACCTGAGTGAATCCTTCTCCTCCTAGGCTCCTGGTTAAGTCCACCTGGGGGTCTGAATGGGTTGTTACCTGATTCATTCCCAAGTTGACTTAAGTTAGCCTGGTTCAGTCTACTGACCAGCACCTGACTATCTCTGTCATCATCTGACTCACTGCTTTCCACCTCCTCCTCCTCTTCTTCTTCCTCTTCCTCTTCATCTACTTGAGGAGCTCCAGTGGTGGAGGCTTCCTCATCTACTAGGATGATAGGGGCAGGGGGGTCTACAGTGTCATCCTCTGAAGGATGGCCTCCTTCAGCATTCCCTGTGGGGTTTGCTTTAGAGGTCTTTAGAGCTTCAGACTGATCCAAGAGCTCTCTTAGGTGGTCTGTAGTAGGGGAAGGCCCTGTCTTCAGACCCCTTAAGACACAAAGCTGTCTTAATTCCTTAAAGGGAAAAATAGCAAACTGGGATGGTGCCCTTGGAGGGTCACTCTCAACAGGAGTAAGTCCACTGGACCCCTCTGTTCCAGACATTGCTCTAGTGTGGGTGGATGTGTTGCAATCTACCTACACTGGTGTTTACCTACTAAACCTATCTAGTAGTTGTAGCTAGGGTGTGCTACTCCCTTTGCTCTACAACAACTAAGTTCAGTAGAACTTATGTATACTAGTCTTGTTTTATATGTACCTAGCAGGTACCTGTATGATCTTTCAAATGATAATCTCAAAGATTGTAATGGTAAAACAACAGCAAGCTCAGATCCCAATCCGCTGCTCACCAATGTGAGAAGTTGGCCTGATATATAATGCTCACTAATTCTTAGTGATCACTTTGTATCATGCCAAGCAACCCTTATGATGATGGTTGTAATTCAACCTTGTAGACCAGTTATCCTAGTGGTAACGTGGACAAAGCAGTCTTAGGCTAAACTCTGAAAGGCATGTGAAGCCAGCTGTTATACCATACACAACCCCCTTGAATACCAAATGAAAGGGACACCACACAGATATATATTGAAAATATATATTGATTTATTAACTATTAAAATCCCCTGGACTCTTTATGAGCACAGAAGCACAAGCGTTAAATCACAAGACAGTTTAAAATACACAAAAGTTGCACAATATGGATGAGCCCTAGGGGCCACCTAAACCATATACTAAGAAAGTGGTATAAGAGATACCAGGAGGAAAGTGAAGAGGCCTAGGGCCTTGGGAATCGCTGGAGCTATTCGAGACTGGAGTTAACTAAGTCGGGAAAGGCCCACGGGACTCGGGTGCAGTGTCCAAAGTGCACGCACCTCTCAATACAAAGTCTATGGTGCGTAAAAAGCACAAAGTTAGAAAGTTAGGAACCTTCCGAGTGACCTACGGAGCTGAAACTTAAAACACAGGCCCTTGGGATGTGTACCAGTGCAGGAGCACCGGCGGAGCTGAGTTACCTCACCCACAGGAAGCGGGTGCACAGGGTCGAAGTTGTGTCGGGTTTCGTCACGCTGGTCGATGGTGCTTGGAGCAGAAGATGCTGCAGGCGGCTCGATGAGAAGAGTTCCGGTGGATCCAAGGGTGGATCTGATGATGTGAAGACCTGAAAGCAGAGGGGACAGTGTTCAAAGTCACTAGCCAGTGACTACCGTGGAACCAGATTGGAACCAGGCGATGTCGGGTGCAAACAGGCGTTGTCGGGTAGCTTCTTTCTGCAGCCACGTGGATACCCGGGGTTGAGGACGTCCAGGAGTCGGTCACGAGCTGTCCCACGTAGGCTTCTCGCTGTTGGCGGTGTCGGCGACCTGATCAGAGCAAACAGGCCTTGGCAAGTGCAAGCCACGCAGAAGTTGAAAGATGCTGTTCACTCGGACCAGCAAGGTCAGAGCGGGTGCTCCTTTTCACAGGAGCTTGGGTAGGTCTGGAGCAACCAGACCTGCTGTGTAAATCTTCGGGTTCGTCGCCAAGATGGCCGCTGACCACGTGGCTAGTGGCCGGGATGGTGCGTCGAGTGGCACAATGCAAAAGGGCCCCACGCAGATCGTGGAGATGCTGGAGGGCTGATCTTCGGTGCAAGGGCTGCTCGGTGGTGGGGGTTCTCAGTCCCCAAAGCACAACGTCGAGGATGCCTCAGAATCTGCGCAGTCAGCTGTTCGAGTGTCTTCCAAGAGGTCCGGTCCCACGTCACTCGGTGCCTCCACGGGTCCCTTCTTTGCAGGGACTGTGGATCGGGCTCTGAGAGGTCTGGGAGTCTGGTTCTTGTCGGGCTCTGGGCTCGGTCTCCGGCGGGAGGCGGCGGCAAAGCAGACGTCGAGGTGCTGGTTGGTACCTGTGTTCACAGGGTGGTCACTCCTTGGCCACAAGGGAGATTCTTCTTCAGTCTTCTGTGCAGCAGAATGTCGAAGTCCAGTCTTCTTCTTAGTTTTAAGTTGATTTCGGGATGATCTGCTGTGCAATGGCACTGCTCCCCCTCTTATTCCCAAACTGGGGGTGGATCACCTACTAGGTCCCTCCTCTGGGAGGAACCAGGAAGGGGGGCGGTTACACCCCCTTTCCTTTGCCCAGTTCCGCGCCAGGACTGGGGCTGGAAGGCCCCAGAACCGGTTTGGGCTGGCCTATGCACGGGGACACCTTGTGTGCCCCGGGCATGTCTGATTCTATTCAGCCCTGTCCTACCTAATACACAAAATCCTGTCTGGGGTGGTGCTCGCACCTCCCAAGGCAGGAAACCCTTTGTCCAGGCCACCATCTGCCGAGTTTCGGTCAGCAGCAGGAGGCCAGACTTGTGTCTGTGGTGGCAGCGTCCATTTTGTGAAGCTGAGGCTCTGTTTAACTTTAACCGGGGTTAAGGCTACACACATGTCGTGTCCCTCTAGAAGGGTGGAATGCTATCCCCGTCGCCAGAATTGGCGAGGGGATAGTATTCCAATTCGTATGACACCTTACTCGACATGTTTTGATAAAGCCAAACCAAAGATAGCATTTAACCGCGAGGATTATAATGCACTTAAGAGTATATGGTATGGCAATATCCCGGAACAGCTTAGGGAGTGGTTCCCGACAGCTGCAGACAGGCCCAGCTCATGCTAGAGCACCATCTCACATATTTCCACGCACTCTGCCTCCAGGATTGATGAGGCCTTCCATAGGAGTGGCTGATAGGAACATATGTGTCCAGTTTAGGGTTAGGCACAGACATACTGCGACTAAGTAAGAGGTGATTACACCGACTTACCCCAGCTGAGTGATCAGCCAGTTGTGTCAAATATGGAGGCCAGGCCAGGGGTGGCACAATACGTGCTGCAGCCCCTGGTAGGCCTTGGATACACCTATGCCCTGGGCACCTAGGGTGCACTATTACAGGGGCTCATAAGGTGAACCAGTTCCAATTCGTAATGCACCTAGAGTGCATTGGCAGTAATTTAGAGAGAGAACAGCAGGCTGTGGGTCTGATTAGCAGACCCACAGCCACATTAAGTCAGAAACCAGTGAAGCAAAAAGCAAAAATTTGGGGTGACCATAGGATAGCAGACCCTACTCTCCTACAGTAGTGTATTTGTGTAGTAGTGTTTTAGGGTTTAGGGTAGTGTATGGGTGGTAGTAGTGTCGGTAGTGTAGTATTGGTTTAGGGTAGTGTATGGGTGGGAGTAGTGTGGGTAATGTAGTAATGTTTTAGGGTTTAGGGTAGTGTAGTGGTGGGAGTAGTGTGTTGTGTAGGTATAGCAGTAGTGCTGTAGTGGTTTTGGGTTAGGGGTATTCTAGGGGTGGGAGTAGTGTGTTGTGGAGATATAAGGGTAGGGGTTGTCACTTACCTTGCATACTTTTACCATGAGTATAGCTTTACCACGCATGTCTTTGCATTGTAATGACATGCATGGTAAAGGTATACTCGTGGTAAAAGTATGCGATGTAATGGTATGTGATGTTATTGACATCACGTAGTAATACCCGCATAATGGCACGCGTGGTATTAGTATACGATGTATTGAGATACATGCAAGGAGGCTCTGGATCTCTGCACACACAATGGGACAGGTTCCTGGCGAAGGTAGAAGCCAAGTTGAATACCAGACCTCCTCGAGGAGGCCGATATACCCTTAAATGGCATGTGGACAGACTTCCAACGTATCCACAGTCACAATTGAATATGTCGAGACCGTTACACTGTTCAGCCTGGACTAGGTGGTTTGACACAATTACACCCCACAGCTGATTCCTTGCTTCTCCAATTAGGAACATGGTTGCCCTATGCTGCGCCCCCCACATCCTTTACCCTGCTAGTGAATTCACCCCCAAGGTCTGACACTAGTGGATTATTGGTCAACTATTGTGTATTTCCTTAATGGCTTTCCTAGGCTTCGTTAATGCGCTCAATGCATTTTCACCAACTTCTGAGTCTCATGGAAGTAGACAGCTGGTTAACTATTGTGCACGTTTGCAGAAAGCGATGACTCTGCATAACGATGTTTACCTTTTTTACTGATGATCTTTGTACTGCTAATATTAAAATGAATACAGAGATACAGTGTGAAGAAACGGTCAATCCTGTGTTATTCAATTTGTTGGTTACTGTGATTAGTCGCTGTGCAAGAAAAACATTCCATGCATTCACTCCTGTTTCTTTTTGCTGCAGACTGCTGGTGGGGCAAAAAGATAAGATAGAGGATATTAGGTATTGTTAGCTTGTAGGGGTATGACTTTCAAATGAAAGGTTGTGATCTTTGAAATGAGATGGGGTGGAAATTGTTTAAATGCATTAAAAAAGTTATCTTATGTGTATTTGTAAACCATCAGCTCAAATTAAGCACTGCCAGGCAAGGAGAGTGGTGAATGGCACTCTTTGAAATTCAACGATGACTTTGGTCCTGATTTATTATTTAGAGAACGGCATGTCATTCTGCCAGGTGGAGCGAGTAAATTACTCTGTCCCCATGGTGTAAGGACTGTCCAGCAAATGTATAGATGTCCTCTAAGCAGGCGGTCATTTATAATGCATTGGCACGATCCACTGTGTGCAGGATCCACCGTCACAGTGGTTCCTGCCAAGGCATTTCATGTTTTGTGCAGGACTGGGTCAGATTTATGCAGACCTGCACCAAACAGTGTTCTTTTTTCTTTTCAAAAAGAAAATCCCGAAACAGGATTTTCATTTTAAAAATAAAATATATAATGCCCCATTTGCCATTGCACTCATCTCCCATGGTGGGGTGGTGGCATTTACTGTACCTCACCTCCCGCTTTTGCCTGGCGGTGATGGACAGTTAAAAAAAGAAAGGGCCATATGTCCGACCATCTTGTTTGGGCCATTTCTCCAACGGCTCTTACTCCATGGGTCCATCGGAGAATTTTGTCTATGGCGGTGATACAGTAGTCACCGCAGTAGCCACACCTATGATCCACCCACATATGAATCAGGCAGACTGACCATTAATTAATTTTCCGACTGAGTTTCCTTGCCACCAAAATATAAATGAGCGCCTTTGTTAGCAATAACTGCTGATGAGGCGTCCTGAAACACAACCTTTTGGCAGACTGTAGGGGAAGGGGTGAGACTACATATTTAGTTGTGCAAGGTGAAGGCGACCCTTAGCACCCCGCAGTGTGGGGGGGGGGCAAGCTCTATGCCCCCCCCCTAAGCACAGTACCCTGGCCTGAGATCTCCTGACTGAGGCCGGAGGATGCCCCCTCTATGTACCCTCAAGTTTCGTCACATCACTACCTTTTAGAGGAGGTCTTTCTTTATGACACTTTCAATTGAATTATATATCAATGGAGAAACCCGATTAGAAACCTCTGTTCCTCTTTTATGGGTGCTCCGGGTCGGGGACTACTATGCCATTTGCTACACAAAGGCTCTGTTCGGAAAGCATGCTAGCATGAGACAGCGGATGCACTTTAAAAGTCTGATTAATAAGATCCATGAATGCCCTTACAACTTTTTAGTTCTGTCAACTGCTTGGTTGATTTCATTGCTCTGGAACCACTCAGAGGTCAGCTTGCTTCAGTGCACTCACTCATTCTCTGCACCAGATTGCTTCATGTTTTTCTGGCAATAAACATGCCAGCATGTCTTAATGATGTTCAGTCCTACTTACCATTTTGTCCAGAGAGTTCAGGACTGTCAAAAAAAGACCTGAAATCTCTTCTCCGTCTCTGACTGGGGCAAGGATATCCACTTCTCACCAAACTACCCTGGAAATCTTTCCAGAGGCGCAGACATTGAACGCTTCCTGCCTGCGGAGGATACGGTTGGTATACAGGGCAACATCACCTGGTGAGATGGTAAAGTGACCACACAGCTCAGTGGGACGAGCAACTACTGCCTGTAAATCGGGCGGGTCACAGGGGTGTGGCTGTTCGGTATATAGATGGGCATTGAGGTTGATCGATCAAAACCCATCTCTTTCCCTCCCCGTAGGTCCCTCTTTCGTTGCCAGCTGATTGTGTTACGGTTCTAGCGCCAGGACGCCCCGTCGCTGGGGCAGCTGTTTGCGCTCTACAAAACAGGTAACATAACATAACATAACATAACATAACATAACATAACGACACCTGCTGTCTAAAACGGTCATCAAGTAAAGAGAATAAATATTTACACACTCCCACCATACAAATCTTCTCATTACGGGCTTCCGAGTACGATCAGACCTGGAGCTTGTATGTTCTGCCCTCATTGTCCGGCTACTTCCATGATCTTTTCACCTCCTTACCTTCCAACCTTCCGTGCTTCTCCTCCTACCGATCGCTGCTTTCTGTGCAAAATAAATTCATTATTTCACATGAACAAAAACAACTCTTCCCTGTTTCCTACTTTGCTCTGAACTATCATCTCATCTTCACCGACCTCTCCCATCTAGCGAGCAAAGGGGGCGGAGCAGTATTATTCATGCCCCCACAAACTACTGAAAGAAGCCAAGACTGACTGCTGGTCCCCCAGCTGTGCCTCTTCTAGGGGGGCTGAAATCTGACCGATAGCAGACATACATGTCTACTTCAAAGAAAGAAAAGTATGTAAAGATCTATCTATCTTTTTTTTTTTTTTTTTTGCGTCCTCATTTGCCACGACGGTTTTGTTTCCATGGTGAAGTCGAGTGGTAAACGAGCGGGTTGCTGTCTCAGCTAATTAGCTGGTAGGGCTCAACTTAACCCTTGATACTTAGCCCTCAGCTCCTCCTTCTCAACCAACTTTATTTCACCAGACGAAAACCAACCAAGAAGAGAGTGGATGTTTCCACAATGATATCAGGCCCTGGGGTATGTCCAAGTGGCTTAATCATTGGACCCGGGGAAAAAAAAACCCCGGACATTCAGTGTTCCCAATTTAATAGATGCCAAAACGCCTTTTTGTTTGGATTTCCAGACCTACCCAGGTCTAATCTGGAGACAGTTAAAATAGAGGTGTACCAGTCTTCAATAGTAGGGGGCAAAGAGACTTTCCATCTTCTGCAAATCTCCCTCCTGGCAAGCAAAATAGAGTAGAAGACTAGTTTCTTCTCTGAACTCTGGAGACCCTCCAAAATACCAAAGATAATCAGTGGGAGATTGAGGACTATGTTCAAGTTCAAAGATAGAGACAAAGTTCTTTTTATGTCCTCCCAAAAAGTTGACAAAACGGGACACTCAAAAAACATGTGACAGTCTGAAGCAGCTACCACACCACATTTAGGGCATGTTACCGGGCTCCCCTGAGTAAACTTCGAAAGCCTTAATGGAGAGTAGTAAGCCCTATGGATGGTGAAGATGTGATTTCTACGGAGCCATGATGGTTTCACTACGTCCCACAACATTCCACAGGATAGGCTCCAGAGCCCTTGCAGATTACACCCAATTATGGTTGATGACCAAAGATCTTCTGGTAATGAGAAAGCACCATCTCTTTCCTCCATAATCAGGTTATACCATAATGAGATTTCCTTTTTAGCGGGAGGTTTATCGACCAAGGATGATATTAATTGGCTGTGACTTCCTATGGGGAATTTATTTCCACGCGTTGTACGAGAAACAAATGCCTGGGTCCAACTAACCATTTGCATATACTTAAATCTAGCAAAGTTGGAGCCAATGATGTTTCTAAGACACTCCCACGGGAGCAACTCCCCTTCTGTAAACAAATTACCCCAAACATCCACTCCAGCTTCCTTAATCGGTGTCGCTAGACTGTCTCTCAACCAAGCGGGACTCTCAGGGAGATCCCAAAGCGGAGTCCTACTATTGTAATAACCTACCTTAATGGTTTTAGTTATCTGTGCCCACATTTTGGCCATTCCTTGCAGAATCTTCAACTTAATTTTTTTTTAAAACTTGGGGTCCCCAAACTTAAACAAAAACCCTGATTGGCTGACACCTTCTCCTATAAGAAGTGTGGAATACAGAGAACCAGTCCCATACCCAGATGGATTTTTAAGAAGCACTCTGACATGGGATAGTTGAAATGCCCATGCGTATATCTGGAAGTCTGGGGCCGCAATTCCACCCTTTTCTCTGCGCCTCCTCAACTTTTTCCAGGAGATCCTCGAAAGGCGGTTACTCCAAATAAAGGAGTTAATATCAGATTGTAATTTATTTATCAATGTGGGATCAAAATATAACGGAATTGTATTGAAAAGAAAAGAAACTTTAGGCAAAACAGACATTTTAATTAAATTAACCCTTCCTAAAAATGATAAAGGGAGTTGTGCCCATGATATTAATAGTTTACGGCATTCCTTAGCTACGGCGGCGAAATTTATCTTGGCAATCTGATTGATATCTTTAATAATGTTAATGCCTAAATATCTCATCTTATTCCCAGGACGAACTGTGATATCTGCTGGAATCTGATCTACATTCCACATCAACATCTCTGTTTTGTCAGGGTTGATCTCATACCCAGAGATTTCTCCAAACTCAGAGGCCACCTTTAAGACTGCTGGGAGCGCAGTGTGTACCTCTGAGGTATACACCAGAATATCATCGGCGTATAGGGCCACCTTTCTCTCCCACCCCTTATACATGAACGGTCTGATGTTAACATTCTCTCTTAAACACTGAGCAAATGGTTCAATGTATAGATCAAACAGGAGTGGGGAGAGAGGGCAGCCCTGCCTAGTACCTCTCGAGATGTTCAAAGGCTCAGATAGAGTGCCATTTACCAAAATACAGGCACTAGGGTTCTGATATAGAAGATCAATTGCCCTCCGCGTTTTTTCGCCCACGCCGAACTTTGCCAAGGCCTCCGACAGGTAAACCCAGTTTACCCTGTCGAAGGCCTTGGTCGCGTCCAGCGTGAGGACGGCCAAGGGAAGAGACTCCAGAGAGGCCATATCTATTGCCCCTATTAAATCATAAGTTAACTCATATAACTGTCGTCCCTTAACGAACCCCTTCTGATCAGGGTGAAGGATTTCAGGAGCCACCATTGCGAGTCTTTTAGCAAGTATTGTGGTAAAAATTTTATAGTCCACGTTTAGAATGGATATGGGTCTATACGACCCACACTGAGTAGGTGACTTTCCAGGCTTTAGGATTAATGTTATAGAGGCGTTATCCCAAGATGGTGGAGGGTGAGTGCCGTCTTGTAAAATTTGATTAAATAAGATTGTCAAAAAGGGGGCTAATTCTTGCTCGAATGCTCTGTATATTTCAGCTGGTAGACCGTCCGGTCCTGCAGCCTTCCCTTTTTTAGCATATTGAATGGCTTTTTCAACTTCTCCCTCTGAGATTATACTATCCAATAACTCGCTCTCTTCACTTAATAAAGTCAGCAAGGTTATTTGATTCAGCCATTTCCTAATTTGATCAGGTTCAGGTGTTCTATCTTCATGATATATTTCCTGAAAAAAATCTCTAAAAGCTTGTCTTATATCCAGGTCTGATGACCTTGGAACGTTGTTAACCATGATCAAGTCTATGTTGTTACGAATTTGATCGGTTTTGGATTTCCAGGCCAATAACTTCCCTGCACCCTCACCGTATTCAAAATGGGCGATCTTACTAGCATCCCATCTTTCTTGAATACGTTGGTTCAAGATTGAGGTTAATAATAATAATAATAAAGAGCTTATAGAGCGCTCAGTAATGCCATCACGGCGTGTCCCCGCACTAAGCTGCCAGTGAACCAGCATAGAACACCCAGACTCTATGCAGTATATAGGTATGTTTTAAGCAGAGCCCTAAACCGCAGTTCATTACCCTCCAGTCTCAACACAGGAGGGAGTTTGTTCCAGTTTTGAGCTGCTTGGAGCGCGAAGGAGCGTCCGCCCATTCTCGCCTTCCTGATCCTGGGGACTGTCAACAATCCGGTACCCTCTGAACGGAGGGTCCTAGTAGGTTCATAGCGGCTAACTAGATCCTTCAGATATGTCGGTGACTTGTCCCAGACAATACGGTGGCAAAAAAGGAGGCACTTAAATAGCACACGCTTCTTCACCGGCAGCCAATGAAGCGCATCCAGGTTAATTGTCCCTTTAGGGAGAGAAGCTTATCCTGTAGGCTTAACAAGAGAGTTGCAGAAGAGGCCCCGTTGGTATCAATGTCTTTTTGGACTTTAGCTATGTTTGCTTCAACTGAAACAACAGCCTCCCTATATTCCCTCCTCTATAAGACACCTTGGCGGTGATAAGGCCTCGTAAAAATGCCTTTAGGGAATCCCAGACAATACCATTATCAACGGGCCCAATATTTTCATTAAGAAAATGCTGGACCTCAGTTTTAAGAGATAACACGTCATCGGGGTGGGAAAGCAGGGAACGGTCAAATGTCCAACTCCTACGTGAAACATTAGGAGCCACTAAAAGCTCCAATACCACAGCTGCATGGTCAGATAAGTGTATGGGCAAATAATGAACATTTTTAACACCAGCCACAAAACTGTGGCTAACCAGTACGAAATCAATCCGAGATTGATGGTGATATTTATAGTTTCTAAAAGAAACCTCCTGCTGAGTCCCAGACCTTTCCCTCCAAATATCCACGTATCCAAACTGCTTCATCGAGTTGAGCAAAAAAGTCCTGGATTTTGACGGGATACGGGACCGGCTATTTTGTTTTTTTTTTGTGTTCAAAGGTTTTTTATTTAGAGCTGCAAGACATACAACAGTACAAAAGACCAGTTCGTGAACTTACATACATTACTATAATGAAATCATAAAGAAAAAAGAAATATAAACTTTGCTGCTGGTTACGTAAATTGCATTCTGTAATACAGGCGAGTCCAGATAAAAACATAAGACTAGAAACAAAAAACAAAGGGTCCACACATAATGTCTAATAAGCAGATGTAGACGAGTTGCGTCCAAACTAACACAATGATTTGTTTAGCATGACCATTATCACATGACATGACCTGAGGAGAAAAGAACACCAACATTGGGTAGCAGAGGCAACATGAGCTAAGCATTTGTGTAGATCTACACTGTATACAATGGAAGGATGCACGTGACAGCTATGCAGAAAAGCGCACTGAGTACCATGTGTTCAGATTCATGGAGGTTTGAATGCGTCAAAGTGGTCATCTAGTGCGGACCAGAGTTTCCTGAGCGGCGGCCTCCATGGGGTGGAAGTTAAGGATATGTTATCTGCACCTCTTAAGTGGGAGACCCAATTTAACCAGTGGGGAAAGGAAGCTTTGTGCGTGCTTTTCCAGTTATTAAGTATGATTTTGACCCCAGCCGTCAGCAGCAGGTCCAGTAGGGCTTTGTCATCATCATTGAGTGTGACGGCTTTGGCAAAACCTAGAACAAGCGTTGAAAATTCCCTTGGTAAGGTGATATGGAGTACTGTGTGTATGAAACCAAAGGTCCTGTCCCAATAGGAGGTAACACAGGGGCATTTGAAGATTAGATGTTCCAGATCTCCTCCCACATTCGCACAATTCCAACATGTGTCGTCGGGTTTGATTTTGTGAAGGAACAACCTCCTTGGAGTCCAGAAGGCTTTATGAAGCAGCCAGAACTTGGTCTGTGAGAGTGTAGGGCTAATTTTGTGGCGGGTGGTGGATTCCCAAGTGCTGGCCCAGATAGTGTCTGAGTTAGGTGTGGAGGAGAATGAGTCCCAGTACTTTTGGAGAGGTGCATTTAGGGTGGACGATCGCAGCCGCATTAGTTTGTACAGTCTAGAGACTTGGTGCCCCAATTTGTTAAGTGAGGTGAATAGACCTGGGAGGGAGGGGGGGACAGCCGTCCGGTTAGCCTTCGCTAGTGCTACTTTAATGTGTAAGAAGTTATAGAATTCAACATTATGGAGGTGGAACTTATCCTGAATTTCTTTGAAGGTTAGTGGAAGCGAGTTCTCGACGAGTTGGTGTGGGAATAAGATACCACTGTCTATCCAGGTGGGGTAGTTTAGAGGCTTCCCTTTGTATACAATTTTGGGGTTATGCCATAGAGATTCCCATGAGGAAAGACGGAATTGATGCGGGAGGCAATTACTGACCTTTAGCAGAGCCAATTTAGTATTTTTGAAGATGGGCCCCGGACCTAGGCTGGGACGGAGTTTGGCGGTGAGTAGGGCGCAGGGGTTAAGACCCTCAAGAATAGACTTTTCCACAGAAAGCCACACTGGGGTGTAGTCAGGTTGGGAGGATATCCAATGCGACCCTTGTTTCGCTAAGAAGGCGATCTGGTAAGTTTTGTAGTCTGCCAGATTGACCCCTCCTAGTTTCTTGTCTAGTCGAAGTTTTTTCAAACTGATTCTGGCTTTTTTGCCCTGCCAGAGGAATGCCAAGATGACTTTGTCCAATTTGGAGTGGAATACATTGGAAAGGAGGAGTGGGAGCATCGTGACCAGGTAGTTAACCAGGGGGGATATCATCATTTTTATAGTTTCAACCCGGCCCCACCAGGTGATGAAGCGGGGTGACCATCCGTCCAACTGACTTTTGATTTTGTCTAGGGTTTTGTTCTCGTTGTGTTTAAGGGTACTCAAAAGCTCATCAGTGAATTCGATCCCCAAGTATTTAATCACTCCCGTTTGCCAGAATAGGCCCGAATTGCCCAGCACTTCTCTCGAAGTGTGGATATTAAGAGGTTTTACTTCGGACTTATCTCTGTTTAATTTGTACCCGGAGAGGGAGGAGTATTTATCTATTGAGGACATTAGTGCGGCAATGGAGTTGGCAGGGTTTTCGGTCGCTATCAGGATGTCGTCCGCGTATGCTGCTAATTTGATGCGTGAGTTCCCAAAGGAGATACCCTCAATGTCCCTGTTATTTTTTATATCTGTAAGGAGTGGTTCAAGGGCTAAAAGAAAGAGAGCTGGTGATAGGGGGCAGCCCTGTCTCGTCCCCTGGTACAGATGGAAGGGATCCGAGAGGGAGCCGTTAATAGCTATCCTGGCAGAAGGGGCAGAGTAGAGGGCCATCACCATCTTGATAAATGGATCGCCAAGATTGAAAGAGAGCATGCATTGGCGTAGAAAAGACCACAATACCTTGTCAAAGGCCTTTTCTGCATCTAAGGTTATCGCCACCATTGGTACAGGCTATTTTTTGACTTGTCTAGAGTTGGATCAAGTACGATGTTAAAATCTCCAGCGAATATTATTGGTTCGGGAAAAGATAAAAGGTGGAAAAAGATGGTCTCTAATACTGAGGGGTCGTCTTCATTCGGGCCATAATACCCAACAAGAGTAAATTGAGCCCCCAAGATGTTTAATAAGGCAATGACCCATCTCCCACCTGG
Organism: Lissotriton vulgaris; assembly: GCF_964263255.1. Taxonomy (NCBI): domain Eukaryota; kingdom Metazoa; phylum Chordata; class Amphibia; order Caudata; family Salamandridae; genus Lissotriton; species Lissotriton vulgaris. The sequence continues at coordinate 1,273,905,129 of NC_141689.1, forward strand.
GTCCGCCATGGAGGTTATCAATCTAGCCTTTAGCTGTTTTTTAAAGATCAAGGACACTCCCCTTGTATTTGTAGTTTGGGAGGTGGAGACCGCAAAGTCAATCCACCTATTTTTTTTCACCAATACATCTAACTCAGCTTGGGTCAGGTGAGTCTCCTGAAGCAGGATAACCTGCACATCCATATCTCGGAGATACTGAAACAGTTTTCTAGCCCTGGGTTTGGTCCGCAGGCCATTTATGTTCCAGGAACATATCTTTAGATTAGCCATACCCATAGAAAAAAAAGGACCAGCCAAGTTCTTACCAGATGATGGTACTGAAACTCAGGAATGCCGCTATACCACTCTAACCAGGACAGACTCATCTGTGAGCCAAGAAGTAGCAGCTGAACTTCATAAAAAAACGTATTGAAATGACAAATGAGGACTTTTTTTGTTTTTAACCCCCCCAACCCTACCTCCCTACCTACCCCCTTCCCGTGGAGAACCCTGGATGTATCTAACCGGATCAAATCCAGTAGATGGCACCCCCCTACGGGCCCCGGCTAGCCCATCCAGTCCCAACCCGATACCCGACCCTTGGGGTTGAAGACCATTATAACCTAATTTATGTGCAACTAAGTATGAAAAAAGATGAAAAACACTTTTTTTTTTTTTAAGTTTCTCATTTGTGTGTATAAGTGGCTTTTTTTTTTTTTTTTTTTTCAAGCATCTATCATTTATCTAAATTCTTAAACAAGGGAAGGAAGATATCTCAATTTAACTCTACTCAAAACTCCCTAAAACACAACCTTCCCCTACAATGTAGAAGCCCTGTTACCCAGCTCCAACAAAAGCTCATCTGCTGCCTGCACTGTCCTGATGTTATACATCTTATAATTGTGCATAACTTTCAACGCTGCAGGAAATGTTATCTTAGCTGTAGCACCCACCTTTCTAAAAGCGTCCAAACACCTACCTAGTTCCCACTGTCTCTCCAGTGTGACCCTGGCCAGGTCTGATCTTATTTGAAAAGAGAACCCCTTCCCTGATAAAGATTTCTGTTTAAGGGATTGATTGAGAATTTGCTCCTTGAGGGCATATGTATGGAAGTTAATCAGGATCTTATGTGGTTTAAGCCTTTGTGGGTTATGTTTAAAGGGTTCTCTATGTACCCTTTGTATGTCGGTGGCGAGCTCCTCTACTGAACAGCTCAGGCTTAGTGAGTCTTTCAAAAGCTGAACCATGAAGTGCTTAATTTCAGAACCTTCAGATCCTTCAGGCACATTAAGGACTCGTATGTTACAGCGTCTAGCGTTGTTTTCTAACACCTCCATCCTGTCCTGAAGGGTTTGATCCTCTCTCTTTAACTTCGCTATGTCTTCCTCAACTTTGTCTACGTGTATTGATAACACTCCCATGTTCTCTTCCAGTACACCTGTTCTTGACACCAGGCAATCAAGTTTGGTATCTAGGGACTCATAGTAGCTCCTCATCTCTGCATGATTAGCTGAGGACTCCTCAAAGCCCTTCTTTATATCCTGTGAGAGTGCAGAAAACATTGCTGTCAATGATGCTGCTGTAATGCCAACTGTGAGTTCCGTTTGAATCAAACTAGCAGAGACAGGTATATCACTCTGTTGCTGTATAGTAGCCAGGGGTGAGAGCTCCTTTTCAGCTCCGTTCTCTGCAGGGTGTTCCCCTCTTGCTCCAGCTCCAGCTGCGAGCCCCTCAAAAGATTCAGCAGCCACAGTAGCAGAAGACCCCAGCTCTATCTGCTCTCCCCCATCAAGACCTGTTCCACCCATTGGACTACCAGAACTGTCTATGTGCTGCCTCCCTTCACCGAATGTCGAAGCTAATAATGAACTGTTTGCTGCTAACGAGACACTCCCGTTTCCTAAGGGATCTGGCATATCGGCAGAGATTTCAGCTTGCGACATTGTAAGTGGTATTCCTTCATGGATAGAGGGTGAGGGAATACTCGGACCCAAACCTGTAACAATAGGTGGTACCGAAGACGGATTCAATGTAGGTGGAAGGAAGGGATTAAGAGTAGCGCCAAGAGCCATTACAGGTGATGAAGCTACATCTGCGGCATCATTAAGAGCAGCCATCTCCTGATTCTTAGAGAGGTGCAGCACTTGCGGCAAAACCTTAAAATACGAGCGCAAAGATGGCGTGATTTTAGAACTCACTTCTTCAATATTAACGCTTTTGGTATTTGCCCTTGTTACAGCCTTTATTTTAACAGTGTTTGATCGAGTGCACTTGCTTTTCACCTCCGATGTTAAAAAAGAAGATCCCTTTTTCTTCGGTAGGGCTGCCTTAGGTGAAGTCTTTACCAGTGTTTTCCCCCTTTTCTGGCTACTTTGCCCCTTAGATCTAGTTTTAATCTGGGGGGGAGGATTCAACTCTGGGCTGCCCACCGCTTGGACATTCCCCTTACCGCTCCTGGAACACCCTTCCGCCACCTCGTCAGCCACTTTCACAGAGGATGTTGACTCCTCACAGCTCCATGTGGAAATACCGCAAGAAACGTGTACCAGATTACGGGCTCTCCTGCCCTTCCTCAGCTCCAGGGCTGCTGCAAACCAGCATCGCAGGACCACGGGGGAAACTTCGCTCCTCAAGGTAACGTGCGGTGATTCTTCACTTTCGCTATTACCAGACGCCGAGACACCGGAAACAGCCGCGGTAACGCGGCCGCTGCAGCAAGGCATAAATAAGGTAGAAAGACTCCCGCACCAAACTACAAAAATCTGCAGAGTTTCCAAAAATTAAAGCAGGCAGCAAACATTAAATGGGGCCACAAGTATAGACATTTGGCCGGGTCGGGATCGAGTCGGGTCACTGAATAGAGCAAGCAGAAGCCCGCGGCAGCTCAGCCGTCTGCCGCCATGTTCTCCCAATGTTAGTGTGTACCCCGTAAAGATCTATCTTAAAGGAACCTGGTGGCATATTATCAAGGACGGCATTAAAATGATCGCCACTTTAGGGGCAGGAAACTGCTGCTAAAGCGGCGATAATTGGCTTGATTATATGTTCTTGTGAAGTCTCATAGAAGCCCAGGTTCACACCAGAACATGGGCTTCTATTGGAATTCTCAAGGGCATATTATCAAGCCCATTATCGCTGCTTTAGCAGCAGTTTCCTGCCGCTAAAGCGGCGAAAATTTTAACGCCATTCTTGATAATATGCCCAAGGAACGTGCCCCTTCCTCTAGTATCTGGTCCATGTGAGTCACCCACGCATCATTCTTCACGCCCAGAGTACACAGCAATGGTTCTCTAAGGAGCGACTGCACTCCCTCAACCAAACAACATTTGTGGTCTAGCCCAAAATCAGTGGAATATTATGTTAACACTGCCATCCACTGTGAAAGCTGTATGATCCGTTTTCCTATTTTTGAGTTTGTCTTTCAAAATGCCTTACTTGCTATTGGGTTAGTGTGTTTTATGTCCCTCATTTTTCGCTGTTGGGCACGCCTATGGCTATTGGCCGCTTTACTGGTGTTAGTGCATATTTTTTGTGTCTGTTGTTTTTTTGTTGATCTCTTTTTTTTACTTCAAAAGCAAGATCATTTCAGTTTTATTCGCTCGAGGCAATGTTTATTTTATTTTTATTTGAGACACTGCTTGCCCGTCCTCTTTGCTCGTGCTTGTTTGCTCCCTCCTTTCAGCAGTGGGTGGAGATGGCGCTGTGCTTCGCATTACGGAGACTCGGCTGCAGCGGCTCTCGCTTACTGCGCCTATTGTCTCCAGGAGCCTCTACTTGTCCCTGCCAGTCGCCAGCATTGCATACTACTCGCTGACTGCCTCACCACTGCTCCGCGCTAACTGATTTATCGGTGGCCGCTGGGTGTCTGCCGCCGCCACCTTCCCAGTTCTGGACCCAGTTCTGGACCCAGCCAGCGGAACCCAGCTGAAGTAAATCAGGGTTCCCAAGGCCTACACGCTCCGGAGATAACCCATTTACACTCAAGAACTGTTGGCACGGAAACTGTAAAAGGCAAAGAACAAGTTTATTAAGACCCCATGGGGTGGTGGTACACTCAAACAGCACCCTTCGGTAATGCAAGAGGTATCACACCGAACACCGGTGTGACCCCGTTTTATATACAGTTGGGGGCAATAAAAGATAGGCGGCACAAGTTAAGACACATTTTAAGGACATATATGGTCATGTTTTGGAATACTGCCAGCTCATTGGAGGGGGCACAACTCCGCTGGTCAGTTTGGGCCACATTCCTGAAGGCATACGGGTCAGCTGGAACTGCGCATGTGCGGCTTGACCAGTACTAAAAATAGCCTGTTGCTGGGCAGATTGGAGTGGTCAGTGGAACGGACAACGGACTAAAGGGCACACCGGCCACGAGGCCGCTTATGATCTAAGATGGCCGCCGCAACATTCAAAATGGCATTTTCGTATATGGCCAAGTTAAGGAGGACAACGTGTAGGTTCAGCTAATCGCTAATGCGGCCGGGCCAATTACGACAGACGACCCTTTTAGCGTTTAGCTGAATCTACCTCATAGTGAACATAATCAGGATGTTCGTCCTCAATGTCTATTAACATGATCTGTGCTACCTCTTTGTGAAGCATCATTTTGTCATGGGCAAGAGCTCGTCTTGATGGTATGCAAGCTGATAAACACATTGAACATAAAGCTGGGCCACATTGAATACATAGGCATATGAAAAACATGACCCCCACAAGTATACACAGAATCGTCAACAGTTTCCAGCCCCAAGTTACAAGCATGGACCAGAACCATCCCGAAAGTGTCCAAGTTCCATTGTCCGGGTGTATTTCAGCTGCAATTTTATGAAGCTTGGAGATGGCATCATACACGGATGGAGAATTGTCCGGAATATATACACAACAGCTGCTTCCGATAATTCTACATGCCCCCCCACGATCAGCCAAAACAACATCCAATACCATCCTATTTTGGAGTGTGACAATCCTGGAAATCTGTAGTTCCTCGGTAATATTCCCCAGGGCAATGGCAGTGTCATTCGCGAGAGCCTCGACAACACGTGTCAGTCATCTGATTTTCCGGCTGTTCAGTGCAGCCCCCACAAAGGAGAATAGTCCCAGATTAAAGTCCACATACTGTTGCAATGCAGTGTCTGTTTGGTCAATGTCCTCCAGGACAACAGTTCGTTTAACCCTATTCAAGACGAAGTCGTGGTACAAGGTATAATCATTGTGATACATTGGAGGGGCAATGAATACAGGAGGTAACACAAACGATACGTAGGACGTGCCCAACCACCCCAATGGAAGCTGATGGTAGCCCTTCGTTCCACAGATAAAATACGTATTTCGTGATGCAACAAATGAAATGCCATTCGGACTATCACAAGTGAGAGTAGTATTACATTCGCTTTTCCCCACTGCAATCGAGCCCTTATTCCTGATACATAAATCGGCTTTTGTAGCAATGACATTTATAACATGTGCACTAGATACATTAATGTTCCGCTGATTGCTGTATACACGTGGGGCAGACACATTATCAGGCCTATACTCTTCCCACTCAAATCGAGTGCCCTCAGCCCGGGGAAACCCATCCTTGTCATGGGAACATACTTTATTCAAGCGGAAAAGCACCCCCCCTTTGGTTTGCCATCTCAAAGTAAAGAGGAGAGTGTACCAAGCGTTGCATGATCCATTATGCGAAAACGGGAGTGGAATAAGTGGGGTGCCCCCTCTCTTCTGGTGCCCTGGCAACATCCCACACACCCAGCAATTTGAGGTATTGGTCATGTTATGTGTGTGGTTAAGAATCTGAATGAAGCTGTTATTTAAATACGTTTGGCGGTGTCGTTCTTGATGAAAGGGCAGTGTAAAATGAAAATGTTCAGACGGAGCCGGGGTAGTCGGCAGCAAATGTTCACGTACAGGCACCACAAGTTCGACTACCCAGGCTATGACAGCTATCACCACAATAGTCAGAACAAAGAGAAAGGCACCCAATATTTTCTTATCACGAGATGCCGTTGATGCCATAGTTCAGGAATGTTTATGCAAAGTCTCAAATACCACAAATTGTTCACAAAGTCTCAGATACACGTACGTGTATACCTAAAAAAGAAAAATACGGTGCTGAACTCCGAGGTAGCCGTTGTTTTCTTCTCCGGGCCAAGACGGGTGTCGCTACACTGGCAGAACTGATCCCCCCCCCTTGGAATTCCCGGTTTCCGTTTCACAAACCTGGAGCGGTAACCAACCAGTCATAAAATGCATAAAAAATCTTCTTATCGAGGACGCAAGTTGTAGCGCTCTCGTCCGGCAGCAGCTTGGTCCGGGAAGGCTCCCTCAACTTCAGACGACGTCACAGCTGGGCTCTTTTCTTTCTCCAAGATCTCCTTGTAATCAGTCAGCACAGCAGGAGTCACCAGATCCGGAGAGACACGGCGACAATGTGTCGAATGCACCCACCGCTTCCTGTTTGTCACTCGTACAGCGGTGCGGGTCGCAAGGAGGACCTGCTCGGGGCCCTTCCACCTGGGCTCCAGACTGCTTGCTCTCTCAAACGAGCGAATCATTACGTGGTCACCAGGGCGGAGATCATGGCCCTCTCCAGTAGAGTTGTCAGGGAGCGCTTCTCGAACCTGTTGATGAATAGAGAGCAAATCATTTGTTAATCGTGCCAAATAATCATTCATCATAACACAAGGCACATCATGTATTAATCGCGGCTTGGGCACCCCCCAGATATTCATAGGGCGGCCAAACACCACCTCATAAGGCGTAAGGCCAGTTCGTGAGTGGGGTACTGATCTAAGAGAGAGCAGTGCTAGCGGCAAAGCATCTGGCCACTTCAACGATGTAGACGCCACAATTTTGGCCAGCTTAAGTTTCAACGTGGCATTGTACCGCTCAACCAAACCTGCTGACTGAGGGTGGAATACAGCGTGGAACTTCTGCTGAATCCCTAACCCCTTCAGTACATATTCCACAATCTTTCCAACAAAATGGGGCCCATTATCGCTCCACAAAAATTTACAAACTCCAAAGCGAGGAAAGAATTCCTTAAGCAACACCTTAGCTGTTGTCAAAGCCGTGTTGTCTTTCGTGGGGTAGGCCTCAACCCATTTGCTAAAAGCACATACCACCACTAGGACATACTTCAGGTTATTGCAGCGCTCGAGTTGGATGTAATCCATTTGAAGCACCTCAAATGGTGCAGAGGGTGGAACGAACCCTCCTTTCGGAGTATGGGTCCCCTTTCCAGGATTGTGTTGCAAACATACCAGGCAGGTCTGCACTACTCTCTTTGCAGTATTAGCAATCTCGGGATGTTCCCAAACTCGTGTTAAAAGCCGAGTGATTGCGAGAGCTCCGACATGGGCCAGTCCATGTGTCATTTGGACCATCGCCTGTAAGTAAGCCGCAGGCAATTTCCACTTCTCCATGTCTTTGCTTCTCCAACAACCCTCGTCATCTAGTACCCCATCTGCTGCCCAAGCCGCGAGTTCAGTTTCAGTAGCTGATTTTTGAATATCCCGTATTTCTGCTCTAGCATCACTCCATCGCTCAGCCTGTGATTGTACCACGTACATGGGGGAGCTAGTTCGGGACATAGCCGTTTGTCTTGCTATGCTGTCTGCAAAGGCATTTCCTTGGTCCACTTTGTCCGTGATCTTTTTATGGGCACTGCACTTCACTATCGCTACTTTCTTAGGGCCAAGCAACGCATTTAGGAGATCACGCACTAGCTCTCCGTGCATAATGTGCTCTCCGTGTGATGTCAGAAACCCACGTTCCCTCCAAAGTAGCCCGAAGTCATGGGCCACTCCAAAGGCATACCGGCTGTCCGTGTATATGTTCACACATAGACCAGCACTCAATTCGCAGGCTCTTGTTAAGGCTATCAGCTCTGCTGCCTGAGCCGACTTTTGTGGTATCCTAGCTGTTTCTACCACTGTCTTAAGTGTCGTGATCGCATAGGCTGCGGAAGTCGTACCATCTGGCAGCCTTAAACACGATCCATCAACCCACAGTTCCCCATCCACATCTGGAAGTGGCACATCCTGTAAGTCGACACGACCCTTTGTCTGTTCCTCGGTCAGGAAAACACAGTTGTGCTGTTTTTCTTCCTGACCCTCCTCGGCCGGATAGGGCAATAAAGTGGCAGGGTTCAAAGTAGCGCATCTTTTCAGTGTAATATGTGGCGCCAAGAGTGTCAGCTCATATCCTGTTAGCCGTGCACTCGTAAGGTATTGGGTCTTTGTTTGTTTTAACAGGGCATCTACTGCGTGGGGAACTAACACCAACAATTTGTGTGATAACACTATTCCCTCACTCTGTCGTATGGCCACCGCTGTTGCTGCTACCGCTTGAAAACACCCAGGCAACCCTCGTGCTACAGGATCCAGAATGGCAGAGAAGTATGCACATGGTCTCTGCTTATCCCCGTGTAATTGCACTAACACTGACAGCGCGCACCCATCATTCTCGTGCACGTACAATGTGAAGAGTTTCGTGTAGTCTGGTGTACCTAACACGGGTGCGGAACAAAGGGCCTGCCTCAACTGCTCAAAAGCTTTCTGACATTCATCTGTCCACTCAAGAGGCATTGGTGTAGCTTTGGACAGTAATGCTAGCAAAGGTTTTATGATATGTGAAAAACCCATGATCCATTGCCTACAAAAAGACGTCAACCCTATGAAGGCACGTACATCTCTCTGCGTGCGGGGGACTGGTGTGTCTAAAATTGCTTGAATTCGATCAGATGTTAATGCACGCCCCTCCTTGGACAACAGATGACCGAGATAGGTCACCTGGGGTCTACAGTATTGAAGCTTTTTCTTGGAAACCTTATGATTATTTTGTGCCAAAAAGGAAAGCAACGCAAGTGTGCTCTGTTCACATTGTGCATAGGAGTCAGCGGCAAGCAGAAGGTCATCCACGTACTGGATGACCACAACGCCAGACTGTAATTTAAAGGAATCTAGCTGCCTTTGCTAAGCCTGGCTGTAGATGCTAGGACTTTCAGTATATCCTTGGGGAACACGACAAAATCTATACGATTTACTATTGAGCGTAAAGCCGAACAGATATCTGCTATCAGGATGAACAGGGATGGAAAAGAACGCATTCTTTAAATCAATAACGCTAAAGGTGGTGGCTGTTGGTGGAACCAAGGTAAGCAAGGTCGTAATATCGGACACCACCGGGTATTGGGGAATGACAATTTTGTTGATCTCCCGCAAATCAATAATAAATCGATAGATTTTGCCGTCAGTGTCTCTCTTAAGAATCGGAAGAATAGGACTGCTACAAACGTTATAAGGAACCTCCTCCACAACCCTTGCAGAAATCAAATCCTGAACAATATGTGTCAATGCAATTTCACCTTCTCTCGAAATCTTATACTGTGGCACTCATGGTAGAGGGGCCCCCTCCTTAACAGTAATGTGTATTGGTGGAATACGCATCTCTCCCACATCCGTATCTGAGGTCGCCCACAACGTATGCGGTAGAGAGGCCAAAGCTGGAATGTCTAAAATAGCATAAAACCTGTCAGGATCAGGATAATTGTCATTCAGGATAACCCGCACTCCCTCTGGAGCGCAACGTATTGTCGCTCGAAAATATTTAAGCAAATCAATGCCCAGGATATTGTCTGGGGTATGGGGTGATAACAAAAATTGGCCAAAACTGAAGTATTTGTCAATGCATAGTGCAAGGGGCTTGGACAATGGGCTGGGGGAGGGTGTGCCATCAAACCCTACACACGTAATCATTTCGCCAGACAGGGGAGCCCTCGGAACCAAGTTTTTCGACAGAGCGCTACGAGTAGCTCCTGTGTCGACTAGAAATTGATCAGTAGAACCCAGAATGCCCGCTGTTACATATGGACCCTGCTGATCTACCGGCACTTCAACTGATTCCTTACCCCATCCTACGCAGTCCTATGCATGCACATAATCCTGGTGTTCCACATTCTCTCCCTCCGAAATCTGATATTGATTCCGTCTATCAAACGTGTTTCGTTCATCCTGGCCACGGCCCCTCTCCTCAACCTGCCTACGATCACCTCCACCACCTCTCGCTCCAGTATAACCTCCTCTTGACCTTCCACTTCCTCGACCACGCTGACTACGCTGTTCACGAAGTACCGGACAATCTTCGGCCCAATGCCCAAACTCCTTACAATACGCACACTGATCCTCCGCTATGTCCGTACGACCATATGATGCGTTTCCTCCACCTCGTCTACCTCTATCATTCCCTCTACCCTGTGTTCCCCGAACCTGCGCCAACATCACCTTCGTTTTCAATTCCTTCGCCTTTTTCTCTACACTTTCTTTAGCCTCCACTTCCTGCCGCTCATAATACTGAGCCATAGTTAACAAAGACGCAGGGGTCGCCGTGGCCCAGGAACTTTCACTCGACTTCAATCGCTTTGCAATCTCTGGTAGGAGATTAGCTACGTACTTATCTACAAACAAATGCCGACCCGTATCGTCAGTTAAAGATTGACCACTGTAATCATGAAATGCCTCCTCGAAGCGTGTAAAGAAATCTGAGACCGTTTCATCGAGTTTCTGCTTGCACGACGTTAGCATAGTCCAATCAATCTTTTTAGAGGGAACAAGCGTTTTTAATTTATTCAAGATAGCTGCCGGAAGATCTAGAATCAGCTGGCAAGGCTTACATGCTGGTTCTCTATCTAAATCTGCAGCATTTATTTCTTTCCATGTTCCCCCCAATATCGTTTCATCATTATTTTTACGAATTTGCCTCCACATATCAGGTGGTAAAATTAGCCCAAAAAATAAATCTATATCCACGAGAGTCATCACACAAGACGATATAGCCCCCTCCACCCCCTCATAGAATGCCGCCGGATTCTTCCGAAGATCAGGTAAAGAATTTTTCAATGCCATGACATCTGCTCTATTCCACAGCGTATATACCCAATTATACATGAAATACCCTTTCGCATCCTTCGACAATTTGTCATCATCCGTACCTTCCCCTTTAGGTGGAACATACAAAGGCGCCGCTTCACGCATAGGCATAACATGCAATGCAGAACTCTTATCTGAACCACGAAGAGAGCACTCCTTAATCTGCCCATTATTCCTCCTTTTTCGTTCCTCCCGCAATCGAGTTGTCTCATCCCGCAGCTTGATCAGTTGCTTGAACAGGTCGTCAACATCTGAAAGATCAAAATCACCTTTAGCCAAATTCTCACGATACACTGACAACGATTTAGGCTCTAACGTATCAGAAAGTTCACGAAACGCGCCTACAACTTCATCTGCCAGACTGGACAGAAAATACATTAATTCAAGATCCGACCACGCTTTCTTTTCTGTTAACAATTGCTCCTGAGTAACACAATGCTTATTCACTTTACGAGCCCAACTGCGTAAATGAGCGGACCTCTCCGCAGTAAACCTGAGAGCCGATACACCCTTCTGGCCCAACTGATCCTGTCCATCGTCCTCTGAATCCGCAGCCGGAGCCGTCGGCGAAACGTACGGAGGCGGTGACCGATCTAACAAAGAAAAATCATCAATTTCATTATTAAGGACAGGATAAAGTGGTCGGCGAATAGGAAATTGACCAGTCGTTTGCAATTTACGTTCCCGTTCCTCCCTTTCTTTCTTCTCCTGGGCCTCCTTTTCCTCAAGCTGTAAAGCCTTATCCCGAGCAGCCTTGCGCTGCTCTTTGTCCGCCAAGGCAACCTCACGCTTCATTCGCTCACGCGCCGCTTTCTCCCACATCCGCACGCAATCAAACATATTTTGTCTAGACCTGCGTTGAAACAGACATTGCTCTACAAATTGTACTTTACGTAAATCGAACGACCCGTGTAGAGGCCATTGCAATTCAGGATCGGCCTTAGTATATTTATGCCATAATTTGCTGTACATAATAGGGGGAAGGCCATATTTGATGTACATCTCCCGATTTGGAGTTCCCTCTGGGGGAGCCGGCTGTGCTTCTGCTAACCTAATTGAGGTACCTTCTCCAAGACAGCACATTCCTCGGAGTGTGCTGAAAACAGGCATGTTCGAAAAGTATCACGAAAGCGTGACACCAGACAAAATGGCACTTACAGTTCTTCACGCGATTGTGCCGCTCAGAGGAAAAAAAAACAAAGTTAGAGAAACATCTCTACATGCCTGCCTATGTGAAGTGCACTACACATATAAGTTCAAAGATCACAAATTCACAATGTTAGCTAACTCAAATCAAAAACGTAAGTCGTAGGACTTCGGCAAGCGTCCGAGGACTACCTTACCGATCACAAATCACAGGATTTCAGTAAGCGTCCGAAGACTACCTTACCGAACACAAATCATAGGACTTCAGTAAGCGTCCGAAGACTACCTTACCGAACACAAAGCTTACCCAAATTCCCAAATGTCCAGATTCCAACTGCCAAGGTCTTGTAAGCCAAATCAGCCAAACGGCACTTTCTCAGCGATGCAGACACTCGAAAACTCAGTCGGAGACCGGCGCCACCTGGAAGGTCAGATCGGAAGGAAAGGAAAAGACACCGTGGCAGCCAAGACTCGGGTCACTTGTGGCAGCGCGCGCCCATGGCGAGTTTCCAAGCCTTCGTCACGACCTCTCCTTCGGGCATCCGAGTCGCCGGTGATCCCTTCGTGGTCGCCAATTGAAGTAAATCAGGGTTCCCAAGGCCTACACGCTCCGGAGATAACCCATTTACACTCAAGAACTGTTGGCACGGAAACTGTAAAAGGCAAAGAACAAGTTTATTAAGACCCCATGGGGTGGTGGTACACTCAAACAGCACCATTCGGTAATGCAAGAGGTATCACACCGAACACCGGTGTGACCCCGTTTTATATACAGTTGGGGGCAATAAAAGATAGGCGGCACAAGTTAAGACACATTTTAAGGACATATATGGTCATGTTTTGGAATACTGCCAGCTCATTGGAGGGGGCACAACTCCGCTGGTCAGTTTGGGCCACATTCCTGAAGGCATACGGGTCAGCTGGAACTGCGCATGTGCGGCTTGACCAGTACTAAAAATAGCCTGTTGCTGGGCAGATTGGAGTGGTCAGTGGAACGGACAACGGACTAAAGGGCACGCCGGCCACGAGGCCGCTTATGATCTAAGATGGCCGCCGCAACATTCAAAATGGCGTTTTCGTATATGGCCAAGTTAAGGAGGACAACGTGTAGGTTCAGCTAATCGCTAAAGCGGCCGGGCCAATTACGACACAGCTACTGCAAGTGTCCGATTGCGGGCTTCCGGAGAACTGGGAGGTGGTGAGCGTTGCTTAAGACTTGCTAAAATAACTAAACCAATAAAGTTAAGAAGCTTTAATTTGGAAGCACAGTCCTTAATCCTAGGCACCAAGGGCTGGATAGGCAATGTTTTTTTTTTGTATTTACACATTTTTTTATTAGCAATTGCTTACTGTTTTCCGTCTTTTTCAAGATTACATTTTATCATACTGTGATGTTTTTCAACCAAGCATGCCAGGTTGATGAAGTGCAAAATGCTTCAACCTTGATACATATGCATTGCTGTATGAAGACAGAGACAGCAGCAATATCTCTCATGATACCACCTACACATGCAGTGCTCAAAAGGACAATCTTTTTTTTTGTCTAAGCCGCTGCTTACCCATCCTTTTTGCTCGTGCTTGCCTAATCTCTCCTCTCAGCAGTGGGTGGAGATGGCGCTGTGCATTCTAGATACAAATACACATTTTTTTTATTAGCAGCTGCTTACTGTGTTTCCGTCTTTTTCAAGATCACATTTTATCGTACTGAGTTGTTTTTCAGCCAAGTGCATCATAATAATAAGTCACATGGTCAGCGACTGGCTGCTGCATCCCCCCCCATCTGACCACACCAACCCCCAGACACTTGAACATGAGACCTGGTTATCTTTGGAAGGCGGGAGGTCGCAAGACCCCCCAGCCGTATTTATTAAGATATGAAATTAAAAGATTTTAATTGCATGGTCAACAATTTATACAAAAATCAGCAGGACATTAGATACAATATTGTCAAAAAGTTTGAGAGACTAACCTTAACAGAAACTCTAATACTGATTGTTTCCTAACCAAATCTAACATCCTCATCTTGATTTTTGTATACTACATTTCTGGCCATATGGCAAGGTCGCTAACCGGTGTCAGGTCCTACTAGCTGCGCCTCACCTTGAGATGTGCGCATGCGCAGTCGGGCCTGGTAATTACCCGGTCCACGCCGTGAACTCCATTTACCCACTAAAGGAGGGCCCTTACTCTGCGCCATCTGGTGACGTCATGAGTATGCGCGCGCGGGGTGGCTACCAGCCTAAGGAAAGCGTGACTACTCCAACCCGCGCCCCTTTGAAGCATCAGTTACCTTGCCCCTGAAGTTCTAGGAGTGGCCAATGGCCTCTCCCCCTGGGCGGGAACCTCCATAGGATGATGCCCGCCCCCTCAGACCTTAAAATAGCTGCTCACCGGTCATGACCTTACCGCCACAGGCCAGCATTGTTAACCGACGATCTGGCCTCCCCTTACCTAGACCTAAATTAGGAGCGAGCTTGTTTAGCAAATCCCTCCAACCAGGCCCAGAGATTGTTAGACCACAAGACATTCCCCGCCTCAGTCAAGTGTACTCCATCCCTCAGGTAGTACTGTTCGCCCCAGATACACCCATGTGGAATCGTCTGCAACCGGGGGGCTCGAAATAGTTTGTCCAACTGTGTGTTGATCCTCTTTACCGAGTGATTCAACGCCCTGACCGAGTCCCCCCTCGCCACTGCCACCAAGGGATAAGTTGTGACCATACTACCGTGCAACCCAGGCAAGTCCTGGCCACCCACCCTGCAGTGGAGATGATCTCCTCAATAAGGATGCGTCTCCCCAATTTGGCCAAATCATTCTCCCCCAGGTGAAGTATCACCACTGACGGGGGGCGGACTGCTGAGCTAAGAGTCCCTGGAAGAAGTCCCTAAACTGGTTGAGACATAAACCCCCTCTCCCGAAGAACAAGATGTCAAACCCCTGTTGCGCGGCCCTTTTTCTACGGTCTCCTGAAAGAAAAACACATTCAGCATGCCTCACATAAGAGTGACCCACAATCCAAACCATTTTCTTGTGTTGATCCCGACGCTTGTTCCGTGATGGTGTAGATCGTTGCTGCCCGGTGACGAGTTCCTCCCCTGCGTCACAGGTTTGAGAAACTGCAAAAAACCAGAAACAAACCAGGCGTGAGCACCATCCTGTCACAACAGGTCAATTCGCACATATCGTTTGTAACATTCAGAGGACCATCTCCCAATTTCCTTCACATTCTCCACCGGGAGGCCCCTAGCCACTGCCTCAGTTGCTGCCCCAATCCTAAAGGAGTGAGTGCCAAATTCCTTGGGGTCAAGACCTGCCTGTCTGACCGTCAGCTCCCAGACTCTTCTGAACTGGTACTTGGTCAAGGGCGAGCCATTGGCGTGACACAACAGTGTACCTCCCGCCGTGCCCCCTCGCTGCCTATGGAAGATTTCCACATGCGCAACCGGGCAGCAAGGATTGGCACGGGCCCGGTGGAGCACTATGGTGTGACCCCGTGACTCCTGGTCAGTTTTGGATTTCTGAATCGTCACCCACATGGTATCCTCCCTGATCTTTACACAGGCCCCTTGTAGGCCGCCCTGCTGATCATTTTTGGACGCTGCCACCAACTCGCCAATTCTCAGAGCCCCGTAGAAAGCCAAGGAAAATGCAGCTTTGAAAAGAAGTACCTCCCACTCCGAGCTACAGACACTGTGAAGTGCCACCAATAAAGCTGTCAGCCGTGCTAGCCCGATGGGCCTTCTTTTATCTGCAGGGTGACCCTGTAAACGGCCCCAACCCCTCAAGGCCTTGCGCACCTTAAAGGTGTTAGTCGGATCTCGCATGCCCTTAGCCTGCGCAAAGAAGGAGACCGCCGCCCTATGCCTGCTCGCAGCTGCTACTGAGCGCCCTTCCCTGTGCATCCATTCTAAATAGGCCGCAAAGCTGTCCTCCTGTGCCCACCTAACCTCCCATTCCTGCCCCAAGAAAGTACGGTAAGACAAAAACGCCCCTTCGTAAGCCGTCTTGGTCCTGGGGGCTAAGCTAGCAACCACGAGGTCCTGTAATCTGGGGCACCAATCTGCCAAAGTACTGCTGGGAAGTGCGCTGGTGAGGGGTCTGCTGCAGGAAGATGTTCCCTGAAAACCTGCATTTTAAAGCGAGAGAGGGAGTCAGCTGCATTATTGAGAATGCCAGGGACATGCTTGGCTTTGAAAACCACATTCCATTTTAAGCACTGCAACACAATCTCCTTTATCAGGCGCAGTATGAAAGGACAGCGTGACCCCTGTTGGTTTATACATTCAACTACTGTCATGTTGTCAGACCAGAACACCACTGATTGATTACATAAGTGTTCGGGCCAGACCTTCAATGCCACCCACATTGGGAAGAGTTCCAGGAAGCCAATATTGGTGGTCAGACCCCATGTTCTCTCCGGCCAACGCTGGGCGACCCACTTGTTCCCCAGGATGGCGCCAAAGCCCACACTACCAGCAGCGTCTGTCCATAAACCCAACTCTGCTGATGTGGCGGGAGGACCAGGCCACACTACCCTGCCATTGAAATCCTCCAGGAACGCCATCCATATAAGCATATCCTGGCGAACCTCAGATGACAACCTTGTGCGGAGATGTTTCTCCCATAATCCTTTCATCGCTTGGGCAATGGAGCGTGAGAACGGGCGTGCCATAGGGATGACCCGCAGTGCGAAGTTCAGTTGCCCCACCACCTCCTGTAGTTGTTGCAAGGAAACCTTGTATTTGCGTAGGCATTGACGTAGCTCTGCTCTAAACCTAGACACTTTGTCCCTGGGCAGCCTGAAGCATCCCTGCACTGAGTCAATTTCGATACCAAGAAATTCCAAGCAGGTGGATTGGCCAAACGTCTTCCCTGGCGCTAGCGGGACCCCAAAAGCCTGCATGTGCACGCAAAATTCCTGCAATGCCCAGGCACACTCCTGAGAACCCGCCGCACCTTAAAAGAGAAAATCGTCTAGCTAATGCATGACCTGCTGGTGGCCTGTCGCCTGCCACATGACCCATTCTAGAAATGAGCTAAACGTCTCGAAGTATGCACATGATATGGAACAGCCCATGGGCATGCATTTATCCATGTAAAACTTGTCCTCAAAAGTGCAACCTAGGAGATGATGATCAGCCGGATGGACTGGCAGGAGATGAAAAGCAGATTCTATGTCTGACTTTGCCATCAGAGCCCCTTGCCCCATGGCACGCAACAAGTCAACCGCCTGGTCAAATGAGACATACTTTACACTACAAATCCACTCATCAATGGCATCATTCAAAGACGCACCTCTGGGCGCCGACAGGTTGTGGATCAGTCTAAACTGGCCCTTCTCTTTTTTGGGAACTACTCCTAGTGGTGAACACACAAAATTGGCGACAGGCACCCTCAGGAAAGGGCCAGCTATCCTGCCCAGAGACAGTTCTTTGCTAATTTTAGCCGCCACCACTGAAGGGTTGTGTTTTACTGACAGTTGGTTCTTGCAATGTGCGCTACCTGTGTACACCCCGGCCGGGATCCTGAAGCCTTGGGAGAAACCTTCCTGGAGTAGAGTGGCTGCTGTGTGGTCCGGATATCTATTTAACCATGGGATCATTGCTAAAACATCTACAGGCGTGGGGGTACCCAACTTGTTTGTACTACTCTGGCTTCCCTCTTCCCCTCTGACCATGGTCGCCGTGCTTGGACCTGCAAGATGATTCTGGGTGTGAGGGGTGACCACAGACTGCACATGCATGTCTAAATCTACAGGTGCCCGGGGCCCTTGTGCAGGTGCGCTTATTAAAGTCCCAGCACACCCCTTTTTTCTCTGACCCGCCGCCCCTATTCTTACCCGGGACCTCACTCGCTTGGGGTGACCGAAAGGGCTGTTGAGGTCTGGCGGAGAACACCCTGACCGCACTGGTGGACTGAGGGGGGGGGGGCGAGCTCTCTGAGAACTGCTGATGCCATGACATAGAGTCAACCCTGTCCCATGTCAGTGATGGGTTAAATTCCAAGGCTTTCCTGAAATTGACATCATACCCTTTCCACGCATCCCCAGAGTACAGTTCACTCCACCCCACAATCCTGCTCTGGTAGCACACCAATGGCGCCTGAACATTAGGGGGTCGTTCGGCCTTGATAGCCGTGAATACTGCAAAAGCCCTGATTCAGTTAAGGAGAGTTTCTCCACCCTAAATCTAGAACACTGTGCCCTCCATTCACTTGGATGCATCCACTCTTTTAATGTCTTTGCATGCTCCATTTCCCTATTATCTAGCAACAGTGAAAAAATGTACACATATTTATCAGCCCAAATCATCTCCTTCACAGTCTGTGACACATGTTGTGCTAAATTCTCACTCCTGGAGGGTATAGAACCATCCCCCAAGAGAGGCAGCGCCACCTCCTTACCATTTCCGGGCACCTGGGCCGGCTGCTCACTATCTCCATTCGGTTGGGCGGGGCTGGAACCTGCGAGGGAAGAAGATGAGGGCCCAGCAGCACTGTCGGCCACCGCTGCCGATTTAATCCTTTCCACCAACTTTGCTGCCTCCGCCGCATGATCCGAAGAAGCAGATAACACCCCCCCCTTCTGCAGACACGGCATCAAGGCCGTTATCTGAGATACCAGTTCAGGAGGCACTGAGTCTAAGTTACCTGCTGGGACTGCAGGCGCCACTGGGGGCATATCCAGTGGCACAGGTGTAGGAGGCAAGGGAGCGGCCGGTGGCGGCAGGCCCGTGACTGGGATCGGAACTACAGGCGAGGGGGCCGGCCCCGCAGGAGGGAGCCCAGGCGGAATGGCAGAAGCCGGTGCCGCGGGAGCTGGAACTACAGGCATAGGTGCAAGAGGGGCCGGAACCGCGGGTACAGGTGTAATAGGTACCGGAACTACCGGCTCAGGAGCGGGGGCAGTGTACCTGGGCTTCTTGGCCTTAGACCACCTAGGCGGGGTAGCAAAATCCCCCCTTGGCAAGGGGGACGACCTCTGGCCAACGGGCCTGCCAGATGGGCCAGGGGGATCCTCAAACCTCTCATTGATGCGGGCCTCTAATTCATCAAGTTTCCCCAATCGTTTGTTAATGTCGCTCATTTCACGCATCATGGCCTGCATCATAACCTCCATCCTGGACCCTCCTTTACCACCCCTTTGCCCTGGCATGTTTGAAAACCACTGCCTACACTCCTAGTGTTACACTTGAGAGTCCGTGTGCTTTCTACCTTCACTCGATGGAGGATGTACAGGGGGCTGTAAGCACCATGCAACAGCAACCGCAACACCACCGGCTTATCCGGTTTTGTCAGGGGTGAGTAAACCTAGCGTAGACCCACCCGGCGGCTACCAGGAGCAATGAAATGCTAGCCCCCCGCTCTCCTCTTACTGACCAATCGTGCGTACTTGCTGCTGGTATTGTGTCCGCAACCGCGTCCTAGGACCACCTCCTTGAGCTGACCAATCGAAATGCAGCAATATTGTCTTAAATTGCCTGTAAAAGAAAATGTATCAATACCTGGGAGTATGAGGCAGGAGCAGTTGTTTAAAACAATTATGGAGAGAGGGTTACAGTACTTGGATGCTTGAACCCCCTTATCAACCACCCCCCAAGGCTGCCTCCAGCTGTATAACTTAACTAACTAAATACAGTTAAACCTTCAGTTGAAACAACCACTGCTTTCTATTAAAACGGCACAAAATTGCAAAATTACTGCTCCGGGTCTCCCATCCAGGGGCTACCCTGGTCGACCCTGCTTCGCCTCCCCTTGCACGCTATGCACTATTAATCAGTGTCCACCGATTTCTACTGCCGGCGGGAGGCGATGGAAGGCGGGAAACAAGGAGATAGTCGACACGGGGCAAAATCACGGAGATGATGTGGGGCACACCCAGCAGCGCTATCAATTTAGAGCAATGCAAACCTTAATAACACGTTGGGCAGTGCAATCCTATCTTCAATTCCCACACTCGTTCTCTGGAGCCGGAATACGGCTAAAAGGCTTCCGGTCCCACCCCCGACCCGACAAATACCTCAGCCTCGCCGACCACTCGTCTGTGTGCACAGATTCCTTCTCCCTAAACACGCCGACACTGTTCCCTGCGGCGCCGGACGACCTCTGCTCCCTCCGGTGTCTCGATCGAACAACAAGGGGAAAAACACGCCGACCCTGCTCCGCGATCCGTGGGACGACCTCCGCTGCGTTATGCTCCGAGATCCGACGGCCTGGAGAGTAAAGACAACGGAAAAGGTTACTAAAACAAGAAGCCGCGAGCGCGGAGCACAACACGCTGTGGGGGAGCGGAGGGCCCGCCCCACCACCGAGAGGCACGAAGGGGGGGGCGGTCGCCCCGCCGCCATGCAGGCGGGGGGGCCAAGGGCCCCCCCTTTTCATGTTGATAAAGTGCAAATGATTTCAGCCTTAATACACACGCAGTACTATGCGAGGACAGACACAGCAGCGCTATCCCTCAAAATACACACACAATGATGTGTGAGAACAGAGCTAGCAGCGCTATCCCTCAAGATACACACACAGTGATGTGTGAGGACAGAGACAGCAGCGCTATCTCTCAATACCACATACACATGAAGAGCTCAGCGAGGAAGGAAAGAGCAGTGATATCCCTTCAAGAAAAAGACAGCAATGCTATCCATCAACATACACACACAGTGCTTAGCGAGGAATGAGACAGCAGCACTATCCCTCGAGATACCATGTAAACAACACACAGTGCTCTGCGAGGAATAAGAAAGCAGCGCTATCCCTCGAGATACCATAAATACACAAAGTGCTCAAATGGACAATGTTTGTTTTTCTGTCTAAGCCGTTGCTTCCCCGTCCTCTTTGCTTGTGCTTGCTTGCTCCTTCCTCTCAGCGGTGGGTGGAGATAGTGCTGTGCCTTCTAGACACAAATACACGAATTTATTATTAGCAGTTGCTTACTGTGTTTCCATCTTTTTCAAGATTACATTTTATCGTACTCTGCTGCTTTTCAGCCAAGCGTGTCATATTAATAAGTCATGTTGATAAAGCGCAAAAGGTTTCAGCTTTGATGCACGCACAGTGCTCTACAAGAACATAGACAGCAGCGCTACCCCTCAAGATACTCACACAATGATGTGCGAGGACAGAGTCAACAGCGCTATCCCTCAAGATACCACATACACATGCAGTGCTCAGC
This sequence comes from Lissotriton vulgaris, assembly GCF_964263255.1. Classification (NCBI taxonomy): domain Eukaryota; kingdom Metazoa; phylum Chordata; class Amphibia; order Caudata; family Salamandridae; genus Lissotriton; species Lissotriton vulgaris. Next base: position 1,273,926,354 of record NC_141689.1, read on the forward strand.
TAGGAAGGAGGCAGCAGTGATATCCCAGAAGGAAGAAGACAGTAGCGCTATCCCTCAACATACACACACAGTGCTCAGTGAAGAATGAGACAGCAGTGCTATCCCTCAAGATAACACATACACATGCAGTGGTCTGCGAGGAATAAGACAGTAGTGCTATCCCTCGAGATACCACATACACACGCAGTGCTCTGCGAGAAAGGAGACAGCAGCGCTATCCCTTGAGATTCAACATAAACATGCAGTGCTCAGGCAGAAGGAGACAGCAGCACTATCCTTTAAGATACCACATACACATGCAGTGCTCTGCGAGGAATAAGACAGTAGTGCTATCCCTTAAGATACCACATACACACGCAGTGCTCTGCGAAAAAGGAGACAGCAGCGCTATCCCTTGAGATACCACATACACATGCAGTGGTCAGGCAGAAGGAGACAGCAGCACTATCCTTTAAGATACCACATACACATGCAGTGCTCTGCGAGGAATAAGACAGCAGCGCCATCCCTCGAAATACACATACGGTGCTCTGCAAGGACGGAGACAGCAGCGCTATCCCTCAAGATGCACACACAGTGATGTGCGAGGACGGACACAGCAGTGCTAGCCCTCAAAATATATACACAGTGATGTGTGAGAATAGAGACAGCAGCGCTATCCTTCAAGATACACACACAGTGATGTGCGAGGACAGACCCATTAGCTCTATTCCTTAAGAGTTTTTAAAGTGCAAAAGATTAGAGCCCGGGTTAATCATATGCCTTCCAGACAGAAACAGTTTTTTTTTGTAGCAGCTGCTTACTATGTTTCTGTCTTTGTCAAGATTTGTTGTCGTACTGTGTTGTTTTTTAGCCAAGCACGTCATGTCCATAAAGTACAAAAGGTTTCAGCCTTTAATAATCATATGCCTCCCAGTTACACATATACATAGTTTTAATCAACAATACAATGTATGTTTGTGCTGCATTGTTTTTGAGCCAAGCGTGTAATGGTAATAAAGTGCAAAAGGTTTCAGCTCCTGCCCACAGTGTGCTTCCTAGGCACACAGAAACACGCTTTTTTTTTGTTTCTAAGTTGGTGCCTGATTCAAAGTCCGTTTTGTTGGAGCCACAGCCAAGGAGTTCACAGGTCTTTTTCTAAATATATGCTTCTGGAGTACAAACAAACACATAATTACAAACTTGCTGCTTGGTGTTAAAGCCGCACCCGAGTACTTCACAGGTCTTCTTCAGATCGTGTGCTTTGCAAGCAGAAAGAAACAAATAACTTCAAAGTAGCTGCATAGCCCTGTCCGTCTTCTTGGAGCCGCAGTTAAGTACTTCACACGTTTTTAAAATAGCATGCATATGTTAAAAAAGCTGTTTTGTTGCTTTTGGTTACGGGGCTTGCATTTCCACTCGCTTACACCATCAAACTCTCTAGAACCAAAAGCAGGTCAAAAGTTAAAGATTAATTCAAAATTCAAAAAGTTTTATTTGGTTTAAAAACAGAAACTATAAAAGCATACTACATGAGCACATTTAAAGATTAGTTAAAATAGAGCCAATAAAAACGTTATCTTAACTGAAAGCCTTTTTTTCATTGGTTGGCTACTATTTACCACAGGTAAATGTTATTACTTTGGTTATGTAAACTGAAAACAAAGTTACAACAGAATGACTAATACGAAAAAACGTAAATATATGGCAAGACCGATTGGCTTTGCCAATGCTTGTTTTCTAAACCGTTAACTGCCCAGCAATATCTTGGTCACATTTGCAATAATCATACACAGAAACACCGATCTAAGATCAGATCTACACGATATCAAAATACTAATCTTTCATTTACAAGTCATATGAGGAAGGTAAAATAGTGATTTATTTATTTATTTATTATTTATAAAGTTTTATATAGCGCTAGCTAGACCCGTGGGAATCAGAGCGCTCCACAATCACAAAGGAAAAGAAAAAGTTGCACTACATCACATGACAAGAGGATGTATAAATATATAAGCAAAGACCTCACACTTAAGTATACAGTGAAGGAGTGAAAAACACAGGTGATTGGAACAGTCAGATGACCCCCATCATTGAAAGTCAGCGTGAGAGGGGAATCCAATTGTCTATTGATTCCTAGGTTGGCTGGCTTGGTCAGAGAAGTATTGGTTGAGGAGGCGTCTCAGGTCCTTTTTGAAGCAGGGAAGGAGGGGTTGCATATGAGATCCATAGGGAGTGTGTTCCATATCCTGGTAAGATTACGAGAGAAGGATCGGCATTGGGTCGCTTTCCTTTTCAATTTCGGGGGGATGAGAAGCAGTGAGTTGGTGCTTCTCAGAGTTCTTCATTTTCCTGCTTTTACCAGTTTGCTGTTCAGGTAATTGGGGGATTGGGTGTGGAGGGCCTTGTGTGTAATGCAGGCCAGTTTGCAAATACATCTACATTCCATGGGAAGCCAGTTAAGTGCGTTGAGGGTTGGTGAGATGTGTTCAAATCTCTTTCCGCCAGTTATAAGTGAGGCCACCTTGTTAAGGACTGACCTAGTGGGGCTAGGTGAGCTTTTGGAGCACCTGTTAGAATGGCGTTCCCGTAGTCCAGTTTAGAAAGGACTAGGGATTGTACAATTGTCTTGAGATCATCTTGAGGAATGAAAGGTTTCATTTTCTTGAGGTGTTTTAGGGAGTAGAGCTTTTGCAGAGTTCTTTATGTGGTCCTTCACTTGGAACCAAACACCCAATTGTAGCTCCTGACTATCAGAAGGTAGCAGAGCAGAGCAGTCTGAGGCTTACTCAAGGGAGGTGGTGTGTGCTAGTAATCACCATTTGCTGGTGCGCAAAAATAACACTCGATAATTGATTGTCCAGTCTGTACTTTGCTTTATAAAAGTAAGAGTACATTTATTAAACACCCACACTACTCAATACAGTGCACCAATTTACAAAAATACATAAGCTGTTAAAATTACTTTGTGATATTGGTTAAGATCTCCACCCCTCCGTTAGGGGGGTAGGGTCTAGTACCACCACTCCCATGTATATACATCATCTTGCCCCCAATGCAGTGAATTGGTCATAATCTGGAGCGAGGACCCTGCACACTAGCACCATTCCAGTGGCGACCCCCCCATTACATCAACCAGCATTAAAAATGGATACACTTGCCTTGGTGACACATAACCCTGACTGAGCATCTCCTACTGACCATAAAGTATGCACCTCTACATCTTCAGGGCTAACAGTCTAAGTTGTTCCTCACCTAACAGCAGCCGCAAGAATACATGTTTAAGCACCACTTTAGAATGATCGTACTCATAACATTTGGATATCATTAAAAATGTATTGCAATTACAGCCCCTTAAGGCATCACAGATGATCACAGGATTAAGTAAATACGGTCAGACACCCTAGCAGGAGTGTCTAGCCACTTAAATACACTTTGCTTATGACATGACCTTACACCAGTACTTCACATTACACATGCAACCTTCAGTCCCGCCAAAAGAGATAACATTAGTAAAATCATTTCCAGAGCAATTACACTTCTTCACCTCCAGGGGATGCCCTTCTCCTGACTTCCCCAACTCAGCTCTTCGCACCACGGTCACTCCATGATGCACTTTTCAATCCTCCTCCAGCTGTAGAACAAAAGTTCTAGCCCAAGATGAGTTAAAATGTTGGCTGAGCCCTTGAGGGGTTATTATTTTTAAGTCCCCATGTGACTTAGAGAGGGACTTCCAGTTTCGTGCTGGGGAAACTGTGCTTCTCAAGCAGCTCCCCCTGCACCTTAGCAAAAATGTGGCGGCAACCCGTTCTCCTGGGGCCACCACAAGTACCAAAATGATGTTTTCCCTATGCCTTGCAAGGCATTATGGGGCTCTTCAGGCTCATTCCTTGCGCATATTATAGTAGCGGCTCCCCCGCTGCCTCGTTCTCCATGGGGGGCCCAGCCCCATCCGGACCCCCAGGTGGCTGGCTGCGGCTCGTTGGGGGGCCCAGTCCCACCAGGACCCCCAGGGGTTTCCTTGCAGCTCGGGGACCCCACCCCCGGCTGCTCCTGCGAGGGAGTGCGTTCCTCTTTACTTCAGGAAGGTACGGTCCCACCCTGACCTCCCGTGAGGCCAGCACGCAGACGAGCAGCCCGGGGAGCCAACCCCTGGCTACTCTGGCCGGCCCCCTGCGCAACCCGCACCTCCGTGTGCGGCCGCAGGAGCCGGTACCTTCATTCTTGTCTGCCCACGGGCAGACAAGGAGGTTCCTGCTGGTGCTGGTCGACTTCGGGGGAGTGCGACGGCACTCCCCCGCCTCCCTCCAGCTTCAGCCGGTCTTTGGGTCCTGAGGATGGGGTGCCAGACCCCTTTCGTGACTTTGGGGCCCCGGGATGGGGTTCCAGGCCCCCGAACATCTTCAGGGGGGTGCCACGTCGCTCCCCCACATTGGCGGGGGCCAGGGTGGGCTCCTGGCACCCCCTCATGGCCATTTTCATGGGGGGGCGCAACAGCGCTCCCCCCCTTTGTCACTTTACCGTGGGCCAGGGTGGGCTCCTGGCCCCCTTCTGGCATCTTCACGGGGGCCCGACAGCACCCTCGACTTTGCTTCCTCCTGGGGCAGCCTCCGGGACCTGACCCACCCCGGGAGCATGATTGCGACCGGTGGCAGAGGCCCACGTGTTTCGTCATCAGTCCCAGGCGGGGACCCCTGGAGTCCGATTTGCCCCATTTTCATGTCTTTTTGCTCCTGGTGGCATCCCCCAGCCACTGGGAGCACTCTCCTTTGTCCTCTGGGTCTCCAAGTGGGTTAATTCTGCAGGGAGCGGTTTTCACTGGCTCCCTGTGTCTCTCTTCTCCCTGTGCAGAGGCCTCTTCTTCTGTGCACTGGTCCTGGGCTCTTCTTCTGTTGCTGTTAGGTGCCTGGGGGCAGTCAGGGGTCTCCTCCTTCCAACTGCCCATTGCCAGGTTCCAGCACCTTCTGCCTCAGCAGACCACACCCCAGAGAGAATCAGATTATTATATCCATTCCTGGAGTTAAGATATTAACGCAAATGCTGTAATGGTGTTTAGATGTAATTAACAACATGGCTGCTAGGCGTTTCCCCCCCCCCTGTGCTGGAAAATGCCATTTTAGTGGCACCATGACGAGCTCAGCTCGTCATCAGCACACGACACCCGTGGGTGATGACGAGCTGAGCTCGTCATCAGCATCGAAAGGGTTAAACCAAGTCAGTTTGTCTTTGCAGCATTTGGCCATTCCTTTGTCATGGTTCAGGAACTTGAAATGTTTGCCATTGATATTCAAATATATCTTCAGTAATATGGCAGAAGATAATCCTTTACTCCACCCACATCCTGCACTGACCTCTCAGCAGAGGCCGCAGAAAGAGCTTTCCTCTTCAGGCAGGAGTTTCTTAAGGGAGCCTCGCAGCCTCGCTAGCCAGGCATCTGTCGAGCCTAATCACACTGAAGGTCACTCTCCCCAAGTAACTCTCTAAAGAGCTCTTCACACAGTGCAAACTTGACACATTGAGGGCCATATTATGGGCTGCATTACGATGTCGGGGCGACTCATGTTCGCCTGACACCGCTATTACAATGTGACAGCACATGGTGTGGTCGATTACTCCCATTTCTCTATAGAAGTGTGTGCTGCAGCCGTTGACAGCCCACAGCACAAGCTCCCATAGAGAAATGGTAGTCTATTAATCCCTGCATCATTTTGCATGGATTACCAGAGGTGTAGGGCCTCCAACTGAAGGCTGCAGGAAGGAGGCCCATCTAGGAACACCCAAAGTCACTTTCTGACAGGCTTTCCATGTCAGAAAGCATAGCATGGAAGACCTGTGGGAAACCGACATCTTAATCCTGATGGTGGAAACACCATCCTTAAGGGATTACGTGTCGGTTCCAACTGGCTGACTGGCTCCTTGAGCTCGTTGCAAGCCAGCGGGAATGACCGTCCGGTTTCACTAGCGACCGCCGTCATTGTAATACGGTGGTCGAAAGTGAAACCAGAGATGTCGGTTTGAAAGCCTCCAACTGCAGGGATTAACAGAAACTCCAATTTCTCTATGGGAGCTTGTGCTGCAGCTGGTTTAAGGCTGCAGGACAAGCTCCCACAGGGAAATGGGGGTTGTAATAGCGGTGTTGCGACTCCCGACTGGAGGTCGTCTTTCCCGAGACCACAATGGTTTCATGTCCACCCGACATCGTAAGGAGGCCCTGACTGTCGATTTATCATGCGCCTAAGAACTCTAATTGCCTGTAAATTAGGCCTGGGTAAAGCACTACGCTACGCTCGTATAGTTTGCGAAGTTTGCGCTACTTCGCACTACATGAATTGCACGTAGCACAGTGCAAACACCCGTAGCATAGTGTAGCGTAGTGCAGCGGTCATTTTTTGCTTGCTCACTGGCTTCAACGTCATGTTGGTGACAGGTGAGACTTTCTTTGTCCGTGATCAGCAACATCAAGTTGCTGATCCCGAGCGTGGAAAATAAACCTCCCAGCGAGATTCTCCACACGGGGAGGTCAGGTTTCTCATTGCGAGTGGTCGCGTATGCTCGCGGCCGCTCGCAATGAGATACTATCAGTCCGTTTTGAGAAAGCTGCTGCTCGAGTAAAAATCTACTTGAGCGGCAGAAAACGACAGCTCGAACTGTGCAAGATGCCGTTTTCAATGATTGCACAGTGCAGACAAGCATCCGGCACTGTGCAATCATCGCGAACAGTGCACTACGCAGTTCGCGTATTGCTACACGTTGCTGGCGAAGTGCACTTCGCGTAGCTACGCGTAGCGCTACTTCACGAACTATGATTAGGATTTGAGTGTCCTGATGAATGCAGAATGTCTGGATTTCTGTTGTTGCCTCTGTATGCACTATACAAAGCAAATATATATTGCCATTGTTAATGCTTGTTCTGAATATGAGTGCTTGTTTTTTGAATTCACAAAAATAGGTAGTGCACATTTCTTTACCGTACTTTTTGGTGGATACTATGATAAAGCAAAACATTGTAAAAGACCCCTTACACAATTTGAGCAAATGCAGTGCGTCCAACTGAGTAATGTACTTTAATGTTGCATGTTTCGAATGTCTTTGGGTTTAAGCAATTTCTTTCTTGTAAATAAATACCATACTCAATCTGCAGGTTTTTTCCCATTTTATTATATTGTATATCATTTCACTGTTATGTCAGACATAAAATAAATTAGCAGTGGATAAAAATGCTCAAACGGTGAAGGTTTTCCAGTAAGTAGAACCTTCTCTATATTGTTCATCGACACTTGCTCTTGCCTTCTTCCTAATAATGCTGAGTTTAGAGGATGAGGGCATTCTATTACACTTATGGAATTTCTGATTTCTGCATTTGCTGTGAACGGAGACAGTAGTGCAATCCCGGTGTTTAGCTTGGTAGCAACATATATATGTTTTGCAACAATTTATACTCATGTAGTAGCTACAAGTTATCTCTTTTTGTTGCTATTTTGTAGAATACTTCCGTAATGTGGGACCAACAGGAGTATCAGCCTCATGTCCTCAACGTAAGTTTTCCTTCTGAAATAAATGTACATAGTAATGAACATGTGATATATTAAGTACATATTTGAAATGTGTTCTGCCTGTTAACATGCATCATCATCTGCTGCTCGTTCAACGCCATAATAAGGCATACTATAGATAACCGTCAAAGAACTCCCATCAGTTTTGCATTCCTTTGGATAGTGGATAGAAATTATGTTGCCCTGCTGAATTGGTTTTAGAAGGCTGACTGAGCAGACGATGGGAGAGCAGGCCACTCTTCACTAAAGCAATATCGGGTTTCTGCCAGATCTGACCACGAGCTCCATTCTGTATCAGCTGCTGTGCATAGTGTGTCACCCATGTTTGCCACTGTAACTGCAGATTGAAGTTGCTTGCCTTAACAGTAGGTGTGTAAATAGCAAGGGTGCCATGGTGTTGTAATCTTAACATTCTTCCTGATTATGTACCCCAATTGCATTTCATATATTAATTTATTTGAATGCATGTTTTTTCAATTATAAATACATATTGTATTTCGTATTTTTGCACACATGAATTGTTTAATGTTTGTCTCAGTACGATTTTGTAGTGCATCAAATGTTTATATGTGTAAATCAGTAAACAATGATTCATACCCTGTATATGACCTCCTCCCCTTAGTGAACCAGTCGGCTTTGGGGATGGTGTCACTGGGCATTTGGAAGGCTTTAGGTGGGCCAGCACCCCACCTCTCATTGAACCAATTGGCTGTGTGGGATGGGGTCCCTGGGGCCTATGCAAATCTGGAAGAGAGGGCCATCCTCCCCTCTTAAAAAATAATCCTGCTAACTCCTGGGGTCATAAATGTTTGAAAAGGGCAAAAGCCCACACATTTTCAATCTTGGTGACACAGATCAGTGGATTCTCTGCGGATCCATGAATGGTACTAGGGGGAAAGAAATTGTGTGTGTATATAAATATATATATATATATATATATATATATATATACATATATATATATATATATATATATATTCACTGAAAAAACCATAGGTTATAGACCATATATAGTTAGGAATTAGCATTTACAAAACCTTATCTTACTCACACAAAACCATTGAAATTCGCATATATAGTTAGTTGCACTAACTATATATCGCGCACCCGCAATCCACTGCTGATGATGTCACATATTACATCATTCATGACATGGTCAGTGACATCACTGATGACATCACTGATGACATCATCCAGTGACTGTATGTTTCTGTAAAGTTAAAATATGTCTTACATATTGAAGAATGAGTGGATGTATAAGTGTCTGGATGAAGGATTTAGTAGGTGCATGACTGACTGTATGAGAGAGTGATTAAATGTATCTCACTGAGTGCATGGGTTAGTGTCTAAACTGTCTTAATTTGTGCATCATTATATCTGTTGTTCTGTAAACTGCTGCATGTGTTGATCAGTAGCTATATGAGTAACTATATGGGTTATTGATTGGTTGCCAAAATATTTGTATGGGAGAGTGAGTGTGTGTGTCTAGGTGGCTGGGAGGTGTGTGACTCTGTGCATAGATGTGTGAACAGTTGATTCACTAGATGTATGGGTTCAAAACTGCATGTGGAAACAGCTGTATGGGTGGTTGACTGTGTGCATGAGTGTATTGGTGAGTGAATGGATATCTCAGTGCTACATGTCAAAGTAAGTACATATGTAAAACACAGTACATGTGAGAGTTGACATATATAAATTACTGTGTCTAAGAGCCAGTGAATGTTTAAGTGGCTGCATGGATCATTGAAAACTTGTATCAGTGATTGTATAAGAGAGTAAATATGTGTTAGAAAATGTTTGAATAAGTAAGGTGTGTATAACTGTATAGTTGAGGAAATGGAGGTGTGATTGATTCTTTGCATGACTGACTAGGTGTATGAGTAACTCCATGGATGAGTGACAATCTGTGAGTGTCTGTTTACACTGAGTGTATCTAAGGTTATATTAGAGTCTGAAGAGGTTCATCGTATTATCACATGAATGATGTCATCAGTGATGTTGTCAGTGATGTCATTTGAGTTGTCAACAGTGATGTCATCAGTGATGTCACTGACCATGTCATGAATGATGTAATATGTGACATCATCAGCAGTGGATTGCGGGTGCGCGATATATAGTTAGTGTAAAATGGAAGCACAACAAAATGAAAATAATATTTCATTTGAAATTAATATGGAAAACAATCTTAAGGAAGACAAATAAGAAATAGACTTTTTGGATGACACTGTAGACCAAGACTTAATTAAATGTGTTGAAGAATGTGAATCATGGAATGAAAAGGAGGACATACCAGATGAATTAATGTTGCAAATTCTTTTAGATTTTGAAAAATCAGAACAGTAAATTTAAATTTTAAAAGTTAAAATTGTTTGAGACATTATTCATTTTTATATGAAAATTATGAAATAGTACACAAAAAGATATAATATAAAGTGAGACTTAACATATACTGTGCAACTTTTTTGTGTTACATAGTAAGTTTGCTCATAGTTACTTCCTTTCTCCAACTATATTATCTCCAATGTGTATTTAACATCTCTGTATCATCTCCTGCCTCCATATTGTTTCTGCTTTCCTGACAGACTATGGTATGAATTCCATATAACACAATAACTTCTGAAACAACATGCAAGATATCTACAAAGGAGACGGTGTATATTACATTTTAGACTCTGCATTGGTTCCTACATGTTGCTATTTAAATTAAAAAAAAAAAACAACAAAAAGAACAATCAATAAACATACAATATTTGAAAAGTCTATCATTCTTTTTTCCCCATAGTACGCTCCCCGGACCGCTTCCCGGTGCGCGTACCGGGTGCTCCCCCCGAAAAAAAACTGAAAAAAAATATTTATTTTTTTTGCCCCTCGGGGCCCTTTTAAAGCCCCCACATCAAACTTAGGGGTCAGGGAGGATCTACTCTGCCCCCTTATGGTCATTTCCCCCTTTGTTTTGGCCACCTCTTGTGTCTCGATCCTACCGAGACACAAGATGGCGGCTGCTCCGGACTGTTTAGAATGTTTACAGATACCCGAGAGCCACTCAGCTTTCCGTGCGCATGTCGCGTAGCGCGCCAGGAGCGCTCCCCTGTGCGCGTACCGGGGCGCGCTTACAGATATATATATTTTTTTGAACCTAAATTACTCAAAATCCACTGGAGCACATATCTTGAGACATAGCAAAGGCACATCGGGCTACCAGTCCCTACAATTTTGCCAAGTTTGGTGGAAATCCATTCAGCCGTTCGAGCTAAAAGTGAGTCCAACCGCCCTATAGAAAACTCAATGTTAAAAACACGTTTTGGGACCCCCCTTTTTTCTCAGCCCCCTCTTCACGAAACCCCCCCAAACTTTCAGGGGACGCTCAGAAACAAAATGTTACACAATACAGAACTCCTTCTCCTGAATATGGTCAGTTGTAAATAAGATACATCCCTAGAGGGACGTTCTCATTGAGAGACAATGGAATTGCAGTGTTGTATGGGTTACTGAATTTACAACTAGAACAATCTATTTGACACACAAGTACTATAGAGCCGTTATGCACACGGACAAAAGTTTATATAAAATGTCATTATTTTATTTTATAAAGGTTAAAAACTCATAATAACATAGGGCATGTTATTTGAGACAACAAGAAATACACTTACAATTTTTGCAAAAATATACACTCAAATGTTAAAAAGCAGTAATGAAGATTAAAAAAACAGTAATGAAGATTAAAAAATGCTATCATTAGCACTGTGTACATCAATATGTTAAAAAATCACATTTGTTAGTCAAACAATCATAAAGGAACAAACTGTTGACGCGGCGTTTCGGTGCCCTTTGTTTTATTCCTGCACCTTCTTCAGGACTCCCTGTATTTGTCACATCTACAAAGATCACAGTACATATCATTAGGTCCCATTCCATTGTAACATCAATTGCACTTAGATTGATACATCTGTTTAATTTTGCCCTAAGATTCAGTAACCCTCACATATTGCAATCCTAAGTTCATTTATATTGTTCTAAATGCATCTCTAGTTTCCTGCATATTTGCTCAAGGATTTACATCAAAGACATATATCAGGGTTCTGTGCTCTAGATACATGTTGGATGTTGGTTTAATTCACATCGAGGACTGTTTACCTTATTGGCTCTACAGTCCCCACCACTTATTGCTTGCATATTTGTTCAAGGATTTTTATCAAGGACATATATCATGGTTTTGTGCTCTAGATATATGTTAGATATTTATTTAATTAACATCAAGGGCAGTTTACCTTATTTGTTCTACCTCCACCTAATAACTTACCCAGGTGAATTATTATCCTGGATCTGGTGCCTATGAGCCTGTTTCTATCCGCTCTTTGCACTGTTTCTTTATTTGTGCTAGAAGAAAAACTTTTCCATTCAATTATTGGTTCTATCTTATATAGTCACTTACAAGACCAATGGTCCTGGTTGTTTACCTTATATGTTGATTTTTTTGGGTTTTCACTCTGTTTATGTGGATGGGACCAACTTCAATCCTGATTGGGAAAAGATATATTTTTTTTGGTAATACTATTCTTTTCCTGTATCAGTGAGACATGTTGATATTCTAAGTTCTTACCGGTCCTCTTCCCATGTCCCTTTGCGTGGTGGGAAGAACGCCTCTGGGAGCTACCTTTTCTTTTCCTTCTGTCTTTCTGGCTGCTCTGTTTGAGAAATAATTCCTGTTTTCAATCTAAGCCATTCTAGTATCCCTGCTGTACTATCTTGTGATTATGGTGATCTTACCTTTCTGGTTAGACAAGGAGTTACTTTCTGATTAGTTCACTCTCTTATTCGTCCAATTCTTTAAATTCTGCAGTATCTTAGTTGGAGCTTTTTAAAATTTAGCTGACAACTCTAGGGACACAAATAAATAAAATAATAAAAATAATGAAAATTATATTGTGCCTGTTCTCTTTCTAAGTAGAGCCCCCTCTCTCTGTTTTACTTACTTGATAATGGTAGCTGAACTGCGTGGCGTCTTCCTCTTCTCCCGCTTTTTTGGAACTAGTTAACCTTCATGATGTCTCTAGGTTATATACCTTTCTTAATTGGTTAATTTGTTCCACCTGGTTTCTACTTGTTGTTGACTAGTTGGTTTATTCTAGATTCTATAGCCGCCATCTTGTAGTGTGTCCACTTGTATATGTTAGTGGTGCCAGCTAACCTGTTTGATTTATATTGTATATTTTCTATGTTATGTTGTTATGTTATGTTAGAACTGTATTTCTTGAGCGCACGGCTACCCAGATCGGGTGTCCCGGCACTTTGGCAGAGAGTCCTGAACACAACCAAGAAAAACCCAGCGGCAGAAACACTGTAGGCCCACTGGTTAGGTGGAGAAAAGGAGCGTCTTGAGCTCCTTTCTAAAGGCCAGAAGATTATTAGCCTTGCGGAGTGATAGAGGGAGCTCATTCCACAACCTGGCCGCCATAAACTGGAAAGACCGGCCTCCCATCCGCACACGTTTGATCACTGGTATCTCCACTTTAGCCAGGTCAGCAGATCTCAAACTCCTCCGGGGAACGTAGAGAACAATCCGCTTCCTGAGGTAAGCTGGGCCAATGCAGTGGAGGGCTTTAAACGCCAACGTGAGGACCTTGATACTAATTCTGCTGGGGATAGACAGCCAATGCAGCCTGCCGCGCAGTAGAGAGGCACTGGCTCTCCGTGGAAGGCCAAAGATGGCTCTGGCCGCCGAGTTTTGGACAACTTGCAATCTGGATACCAGATATTTAGGCAGACCAGAGAAAAGTGCGTTAGCGTAATCTAAACGCGAACCCACGAGTGCTTGCACGATGTTCTTGCGATATTGAAGGGAAAGCAGTGGGAGAAATTTCCTCACCATCTTCAAGATACCGAAACATTTCCCCGCCAGGCCCGTGATGTGGGGACGAAAAGAAAGACTGTCGTCAAATACCACACCCAGATTTTTTACTTGGGCAGATGGTTTCTCAGGGGGGAACATGTCGGAAGGCCACCACGATTTCCAGCCAGGGTCCTCAGCGCAGCCAAAAAAGAGCAACTCGGACTTATCCGAGTTACATTTCAGGTTCTGGTGCTGAAACCATGCAAAAACAGCACTCAGGCAGTCTCTGATTCTGTCGCCATTGAAAACCTCTCCCTTCCTGCAGGTGAACAGGAGCTGGGTGTCGTCAGCGTATGAAATGACCCGGGCTCCAAATGCCTCCGCGACCTTCGCCAAAGGGGCCACATAAATGTTAAATATGGTGGGGCTCAGGATGGATCCTTGAGGCACCCCCACCTCTAGCGAAGGCATTTCCGCGGAGAACGGAGGAGCCCAGATCACCTGCCGACGGTCGGTTAGGATGGATTGAAACCAGTCCAACACCGTCCCCCGCAGACCTACCTCCCGGAGTCTTCGGAGGAGGCCGGCGTGTGGGACGGTGTCGAATGCCACCGACAGGTCCAGCAAGACCAACATGGCCTTTCCCCCAAGATCAAGCGTTTCCCTGATGGCGTCGGTCACCTCCACAAGAGCTGTCTCCGTACTGTAATTAGCACGGAAACCAGATTGGGAGTCATGCAGCAGTTTGTTATTCTCTATAAAGGTGGTAAGAGTAAGCTGAACATGTTTCTCCGCCACCTTCGCCAGGGCAGGGAGGAGGGAGATTGGTCTATAGTTGGCCCACTGTAAAGGGTCGAGCAGAGGTTTCTTAATAAGCGGGAGAATAAGAGCATGCTTCCATTCATTAGGGACCACTCCAGAACTCAGAGACATGTTGAGCAAGGGGTTCAGCAAGTTGTTAATAGCTGGTGCCACCGAGCTCAGGCATTTGGCCGGACACGCATCCAAGGGGGATCCAGATTTCAACCGGGAAAGCAGCTCCAGGGAGGACTCGCAGGATAACGGGGGGAACGTCGAAAGAGTGGGCACCTGCTCGGCTGCAGCGGATGGAAGGACCTTCAGATCACTTTCCACAGCTGCAGCCACTTCCAGGGACTCCACCCGATCGAAAGAGTCCTGAATCCTACGAATCTTGTCCACAAAGAAGTCAGCAAGCTGCTTGATCCACTCCTCAGTATGGGAGTGAACCCTAGCGGCCGCCACCGGTTCTTTGAATTCCTTCACAATTCGGAATAGTTCCCGGCTCGTGTTATCAGCCTGGTCTATTCTATGCTCGAAGTAGATCTTTTTAGCTTCGGCAATCTGTCTGTGGTAAGATTTTATCGCACCCCTGTACTTCAGTTTCTCCTCAGGCGCATATCTGCGCCGCCAGAGCCTTTCAGATCTTTTGCAGTCCTGGCGCGCTTTCCGCAGCGTAGCGGTAAACCAAGGAGCGGAATCCTGGCAGGGGGCTGTCCTGACTGGTTTCCGAGGAGCAAGCTCCTCGAATCTTGTCCGAAGCCAGTCCTGGACTAGCGGCAGGTCGACTTCTAAGTTCCCAGTCGTAATGCAAGGATGTGCATGGAGTGCATCAGCGAGCATATCAGCTGACACCAGGTGAAAGGCTCTCGCTTGACGAGACCCGTGCTTATAAGCTCTTTGACACGTCTGAAGCTCAGCTAACAACACGAAATTAATTAAATAATGGTCGGACCATAGAACCGGCAAAGGGGAGGACACCTTAATTGGCACAGTGGAAAAGATTAAATCCAATGTATGCCCTTTCACGTGCGTTGGACTATCGATGAAAGAGGTCAGTCCGAGCATCTCGGTAATGTCCCGTAATTTAGATGCATCGGCGTCAGTAGACACGTCCATGTGCAGATTTAAGTCGCCCAGCAGTACACAGTGTGCCGAGCGCACACAGGGTACTGACAGTGCCACCTGTAAATCCTCGAAAAACGAGCCTAAAGGCCCTGGAGGTCTATAGATCAAAATTCCTGTGCAGGTATGTGAAGCCGACAACTGGAGACTAAAGCCCAGAGCTTCACAACCAGCAATATTATCTACAGGATAAGAGGTGCAAACAAGGGACTTGTCGACAACTAAGGCCACCCCACCACCTCTGCCTCCAATTCTATCCCTCCTTAAGATGGTAAAGTTGGGGGGAAGGGCACTAGCGATGTCCGGTTCCGAGCCCGCCCCCAACCAAGTCTCTGTCAGAAAAAGACAGGAGAGTTTCGAAAGCGTAAGGAGGTCCCAAATTTCCATGGAATGACGCGCCAAGGATCTGGTATTTAACAAGGCATACTGACATTCCAAGGGGAGGGAGAGGGGAGCGCGAGATGGAGATGATGTGGGACGCCAAGAACATCCAGGGCACCCTTTAGCCAGGTGTCGACCTCCAGGGAAAAGACAATTACAGCCACTCTTGGGGGGACGGAGCGCACATAAAGCGGCGGCACTATACCTAATCATCCTACACACCTACCCAAGATGCCAGAGTCCCGCCTCGGCCGCCTCCGAGACGCTGACAAGCGCAGACGGGCAGGACTCTGGCACGACTCAGGCGCAGGGATGGCGCAACCGCTGCGCGTCACCGCTGCGCTAGTCTGGCGAGCTTTAAATAGCGTCGTCTCGGCGTCCCAGGTGACCTGGACGCTCAAAGATGGCGCTCGCACTACTCCCCACTCCAAGATGGCGCTCAGCCCAAACCCTCCCGGTTAGCCCGGATCCGCCCAACAGCGGTGGAGTTCACCAAAGTTAGAGTGCAAGTAAGGGCCAGAAATGGTTTAGAGGCAGGGAAGCAGGCTAAAAGGCAAAAAAAACAAATTCCAAAAAACGAAGGTTTTTAAAAATGCAGAGCAAACAAGCGCGCGACCAGCGCGGTCCTAAGTGAGGTGCCAAGAGAGATCTTGGCCACAGGAACCCAAAGCCAAGGTTTACTGTTTTAATAATTTATAATGTTCTGTTTCTGTTTATTGGGACTGAGTATCTGGTTGTTTGTCATCTTGTACATTTTATTTTTGGTTCCAGTGGGAATTGTCTAAATTGAATTCTCCCTTCGCTATAGTCAGCTTGCTACTTAATTTGCGCATTGCTACTGCAAGGTTGCTCTTACCTTGTTGTTCGAGGCGTTTTGGTGAGCCCGATTTCAAAACACAGACTTCATTCGTGGTCGCCATTTTGAATTGGGCGATCGGTCTCGCTTATGTGCGGCGATTCTCCCGCTTTATATTAATCAAATTGTTTTGCTTGTTTATATTACTGTGTCTCGTTGTTTAATCTATATTTTTTGCCCTCGAAATTGCATCCAAGTGTCTCGCCATAGGCAGCGCTCGTTCTATTTGCATGTAGGGTGTGCCATTTTAGTTTGGGAAAGCCCGGTTTCACACAAAATCGTCTTCATTCGCAGTCGCCATTTTGAATTGGGCGGTGGATCTTACTAAAATGCGCCGATTCTTTCGCTCTGTTTTGATCAGAATTAATTTGAGTGTATGTATTTGGCCATCAAGACTACACCTGGGTATCCCGCAATAGGCAGCGCTCGTTCTATTTACATGTAGGGCGCGCCATTTTAGTTTGGGAAAGGTGAGACAATGGTTCCCTATTCTGTATTGTTCGTTGATTTGTCCTCGGTTTTAGTATTATCTTAGGACAATAATCAATTATAATTCTTTGTTTGGATCTCTTATTAATTCTAAGATCGATATTTCTTAAATATCAATTTGATGATTTTATTATTTTAATTGATTAGTGGCTCGTGGCTGCCCGTATTAGTTCGGGCAATCGGCCATTACCTAAATCACGGTGATTGTTTAACTTTATCTGAGCACCTGACAATTTAAGGATTTTTAGGAGTTATGTTTTCCACTCTTGTTGTTCATCAGGAATATTTAATACATTAAAGGTGGTTTCCAAATTACACTAGTGGCACGTTCAATAAGGCAATTCAGTTATCGCAGCGTTAGTAGTACTGTGGATGTGGATTAAATCTTAATGTATGATCAAATTTAATTAAAAATTTAATTAAAAATAAATTTGAATCCCTACAGGCTCATTTTAGAGGATTTTTTCCCAATCTTCTTTATTATTTAATCCTGTTTTGTAGGTACTGAATTTGGACATATAGTATTGTTCCCTTTGTTTTCGTTTTCTGGTTGAGTCACCTCCTCTTTTGTTTAGGTTTACAGTTTCTAAGATGCACCATCGCAGTTCCTCCACTTTGTGATTCATCTCCATCCAATGTGTCACCAGGGGGGCTGTTACCTTTTTAGTGCGAATGGCTGATTTATGCTCATTTATTCTGACTCTTATTTCCCTTTGAGTTTCGCCTATGTATGCTTTTCCACACGGGCAATTGATCATGTAGATGACATTTTGAGTACGGCAATTAAACAGGGCCTTATGTGTATGTGTTATTTCGCCGTAAGTTATAGTAGGACCTGGTATTATCAAAGGGCAGTTCTTGCAATTTCCACAAGCAAAGTTGCCTGTTGGTGTTGAACCATCTATAGTTCTAATCAAATTTCTTCTTTTTTCTATCTGGGTAAGAGTGAACCAGACAATTTCTAATTGTCCGATTCCGTCTGAAGGCGAAAATTGGTTTTGGGATAGCTACTTCGCCAGGGTCATTTATCAGCTTCCAATTTCTGTTGATACAATTTTTAAGTTTGTTTGATATACATGAGAAGTTTGTCACAAAGACCATGGGTTTAATTTCCTTCTCTTGTCTGATTTTTGGTACAAAAAGACTCTCTCTGTTGTAGTACTTGGCCCGTTTGTAAGCTTTTTTTACCATCTTTTTAGGGTACCCTCTCTCTACAAATTTGTTAGTCAAAACCTTTGCATGTTGATCGTATTCCTTTGTGGTAGTACAGTTTCGCCGTACCCTTAGAAACTGTCCGAAGGGTATATTGTTTTTTTGTGTGGCTGGGTGATGACTTTTAAAATGGAGCATGGTGTTCTGATCCGATGGTTTCGTGAACAGTTCCACCTCCAAATGACCATCCACGTGTTTTATTTTTATGTCCAAAAAATTACACTCTTCATTGCTATATGAGGAGGTAAATTTCAGGTTCTCATCTCCGAGGTTAAGCCATGAGATAAAATCTAACAGACCTTCCTCATTGCCTTGCCATATGAAAAAAATGTGGAGAAAGACTCACCGCCTAAAGACTCTCTTTCTGTTCCTGCCGCTGATCCCTGCTACAGGAGTAGCACAGCCTTCCAGCTAAAGCCCCGCTGAGCGACCGGGAGCGTGAGGCCGCAGAGGAGGACGAGGCGCCGGCCCCAGGACTGCGAGGACCAGCATTCACCATCTCCAGCTGGTCCTCTTCCTGTGAGAGCCGCGCCCCCTTCCAGTGCCCCGCCCCCAGCGAAGCGCTACAACTTCTCGCGGCACCCGCTGCGCGGGTGCCACTCGTGGAGAAAGACTCACCGCCTAAAGACTCTCTTTCTGTTCCTGCCGCTGATCCCTGCTACAGGAGTAGCACAGCCTTCCAGCTAAAGCCCCGCTGAGCGACCGGGAGCGTGAGGCCGCAGAGGAGGACGAGGCGCCGGCCCCAGGACTGCGAGGACCAGCATTCACCATCTCCAGCTGGTCCGCTTCCTGTGAGAGCCGCGCCCCCTTCCAGTGCCCCGCCCCCAGCGAAGCGCTACAACTTCTCGCGGCACCCGCTGCGCGGGACGCAGCCCGGGGCAAAGCCCGGGCCAAGGGCGGGCCCGTTGTTGCCCGTTAGTGCCCGATAGAGACCGGACCGGGCCATCCCTCTTTCAACAACGACCCAGCAATAAATAAACATGCCGCCCAAAACAAGAAGTGCCTCCAAACCCAAATCCAAACACGCGCAGGAGGTAGAACAAGTAACAGGCCCCATTGACCTATTTATATCACAGGTCAACGAGACTATAAATCAAAGCATAGCTCTAATGGAGAAGAGAGTACCATTAGACCTCATGAGCGCAAACGCAAAGCGATCTTCATTAGGTGCCATAGCAAACGCCACCTCTCCAATTAACATCAACACCCAAAATAGCTCCCTTCCTGTGACTCTAACAGCTCCAGACCTAAACACTGTACCATCGGTAGTTGACCTGTCGGTCACGCATTCTGAGTCGGATCTCTCCATAACATCGGACGACCTGGAAGCAACTCCCGATCTAGCTGGTTGCCAAACTCAGGGAGACATCCAACCCACCAACAATCTACCCCAGCGAGGTGAGAGAGAAGGAGCAATACCGAAAACTCAATCAACAAATAGTGGAGAAACACACAGTCCAGAGTGTCAGGAACATACTACGACTCATTCAAACTCCTCAACCTCTAATAGCATACTACATATCTCCGAAACAACCCTCCCACACAAGGCAATCTCAAATGATAACACCTCTAACCAATGTAAGACCTGCAGAATCACTTCGCAAGTCCTCACTACAACCAAAGACCTACTATATCAATACTTAAAGCCAATTCAGCTAAGTATCAGAAACCTGGAAGCCCAACTAACGATAATCTCGGCCACCCTTCTAGATTCAAATACCCGGATAGACATAAAGGGGCAGCGTAACACCTCGCACCCACCTAAAAAGCAAAACCAACCACACACGCAGAAAACAGCCATCCACTCAAACCCAACATCAATAGTGCAGAAGAATCCAAAACAAACCACCACAATACCCAAACCTAACGTGAATACCCCTCATCCCCAGAAGGAGAAACCCCCTCCTAAAATAGCACAGCAAACAGTACCTACAGATATAACTACGGTAGGCACTCCATGCCCAGCAGCAAATATAGATTCCAGCAGAATCTGTCCAGAAAAGTCCGAACTCCACACATCAAACCCCCCGCCACCTCAAAAAACATTCAAAAATACACCCAAAAACACACCAAAAAAACCTTCTACAGTTAGACGTCCTGCCCATATGCCCCCGGAAGCTACTCCCTACACAATAGTTCTAACAGGAGTACCCGAGTTAACAGATGATACACCAGAAACTGCATGGTCACTTAAAAATAAGGCCATGCAGTGGCTTAGTATCAACAGACCCCTCGAATCCCACCTCTCGGGAGGGATCACCGCAGCCCGAAGGGTAGCCTGGATAGGCAAAACGAAAAAAACAATACGCGGTGACTGTATCATCGTAACCTGTAGAGACCCCGCAACTGTAGACCACATCTGCGCCTGGCCTCAACTCGATAAGAAAGGGGGAATAGATGCCCGTCACCTTTCCTTCTTCTACCCCCCAACGAAACAACATCGCAACCCTCCACCGTGGGTATGGCACCATCATCCCAAAGATCCACGAAATCAGGACCCATGGCACCAAGTACCATGGAACCAGACAGAATACCCGCATGATTATATAGTTAGGGGTGGACCAAGAGAAAGGTACATAGAACGCCAAATTCCTTACTGGCAGGATAGACCCTATCAAGCTTACGAAGGAAGGCAGGGCTTCCCAACCCATAATCGTTTCGATTGCCTCGAAATGGTCGACTGACCATTTCTGGATAAACCTAGTCACCACAAAGCTGACACCACACAACACTCTGTGTCTGATAAACAACATACAGCACGACCAGAGCTGCCCCTTACACCTGAGATACCATCGTCCCACCTAAACTACCTCCGTATTAGTACTCCCTCAGCAGAAGTAGATACCAGCCAAAGATTAAACAATGAGCTAGACACAGTTAGTGAAGTCAATATCAACAACTTGACAATATCCACTAACGTGAAAGAGAAAGAGGTCACGAACGTAGGTATAGCCTATTGAAACATCGCAGGCCTAACCGCAAAAATAACATGCCATTTATGGCTGAATACTGCAAGGACCTACCAAATCCTGTGCCTTCAAGAGACCTGGCGTACAACCCCTCTCCATCTAGCGGGCTACAAGACCTTCTTCACCAAAGCAACGCCGAGCGCCATGGGAAGGCCAAAAGGTGGACTCATAATCTACTGCTCTAATACTGTTCCACTCACAGTGAAATTATTAAAGGAAACATCTATTTTCCAAATCATTCAAATTACTCATCAGACGGCAGCAACGAAAAATTTATTCATACTTATAAACTATTACAACAACGCAGGCTCCCTAGAATGCTGCTCCCATCTAGATGAAATGGTGGCATTAATATCTTCACTACAAAGCGCAAATCTCAACATAACACTCAACTATATATGGGGAGGCGATTTTAATCAAACATTATGTCCAAACCATAAAAGTGGGATTTGTGGACTACAGAACGAATCTGGAAATCCCAGCCCCCATTTTGTTCATACCCCGGGCGGAAATAAGCTTAATGAAATCCTCTTCACTTTGGATTTAGACTTTGCCAACGAACTAGTTAACCCAGTGCAGGAATTTTTACCCACCTTCCACGGGCGAGGCTGTATGACAACCATCGATTTTATCCTAGCCTCAAACACCTGTAAAGGCTTACTAAAAAACTACAAAGTAGGATCCAGTCCAATCAGCGACCATTACCCCCTGAGTGTGGAACTCCTTACGGGAAAAGGGGGTTCATCTTCAACAAAAGCCAGCTCTCTTGACCAACAATCCCTGGCTATAAAGAAGAAGAACGGCTACACCATCAAATGGTCAAAGATCGATCCAGAAGAGACAACGCAAAAGATACTCGCAAAAACGCAGACATGGCTAATGGGCTGTCTGTCCGCAGAGGCACCCCCCGAATTAATTATTACCTCCTTTAACAACATTCAAGGAGCAATAAGGGAAGAGCTATTCAAAAACACAGCAAATAAATCAAAACCCCCCATGACGAGATGGTTTGACTCTGACTGCCGAAAGGCCCTTACGTCTCTTAAAGAAGCTCTTCGACAAAAACCCAGAGATGCCCAACTCATTTCATACCGGCGGAAAAAGTACAATAACGCCCGGAAAAACCATAGGCGACAGATAAAGCAAGACCTATGGCGCCAACTACATGAGAGTGCACTAAAAAAAGACAGTATCACATTCTGGCAGACAGTAAGATCACCTTTTCTGGATAACATCACTGACCCCCATCACTTAGACGTGGCAATAACCGAGAATGACTGGGTCCATCATTTTACAAAAATCTTTGGCTTAACAACGGACCCTCCCCAATCAGAAGTTCAGGAACCAGTAAAGAATAACTTTCACCCCATTAACCTACGTTTCACAGTTACTGAGGTTAGAAAGGCCATTAAAGCCTCAAAAACCGGCAAGGCTCCCGGCCCAGACGGGGTACCCTTGGATCTGTTTTTACACAATAGCGATTACTGGTCACTAATAATCACCCGGGTAATGTCTGCAGTCACCGAAATCGGACTTCTTCCATCATGGTCAACATCTACCCTTCTGCCAATATTTAAGAAAGGGGACCGTAATGACCCCGCGTGCTACCGACCAATCTCCCTTCTGGACTCCACGGGCAAGATTGCAGGTCGACTACTCCTGGACCGATTACAATCCTGGGCCCAGGAAAACAACACCATCACAGACCTGCAATATGGTTTCCAGAAGGGGCTGGGGACGGTGGAACAAGCCCTAAGCCTGATCCTCCTGGCCGGAAAATACACACGCGCGAAAGGAGGTAACATCTATTTGGTCTACGTAGATCTGAGCGCGGCTTTCGACTGCGTTCAGCATGCAAAGCTGTGGCAGACCATGACTAGCCTTGGAGTGGATCCATCGTTACTAGCCTTCCTTAGGGAACTATACACCAACGCGGAAGGCCGAGTTCGCTATGGCACTGGCGGCGAACTATCACGCCCCTTCAAAATATCACGAGGAGTACGGCAAGGGTGTGTACTGGCTCCCTTCCTGTTCAATCTATATACCAACGGGATTGAACAGGTTATGCTGGAAGGGAGCCAGGACCTTCCACAGATAGCACGCCGCCCGATACCCATCCTTCTGTATGCCGATGACTCGGTCATCCTGGTCCGGACACCTAACCAACTCCAACGACAGCTGAATAAATATGTGGCATTCATGGACTCCCTTGGTCTAAAAGTAAACATCAAAAAAACTTTCACAATGACTATCGGACCAAAACGGGGAGCCTCAAAACCCATATTCATTAATAATAACAGGCTGGAAAAAACATCGGTATACCCCTACCTGGGTATACTCGTGGAAGATACAATGACCTGGCACAAAGCAATCGAAGCCAGGAACCTCAACTTTCGCCGAGCAGTATCAGCACTTAGTGCTTTCTCCAGGAAACTTGGTAAACCAGCTGCAGCGGATTTGCTAACGATTTACTATGCAAAATGCCATAGTGTGGCCACGTATGGAGCAGGCATTTGGGGCCACGGTCGCATTGATCAACTCCAGGTAACGGAGAACGCCTTTATCAAATATATCCTAGCTCTTCCTCAAAGTTCCCCGATTTTATCAGCACATCGGGAGCTGGGCATGGAATATATAACAGACACCATACGATGCCAGCCCCTCATACTCTGGCACCGCATATGGTGTAACCCTGAAAGCCACATAACACGTTCCCTTATTACTGAATGCCTTGGCCTAGCACACTGGAGAAAAATACCGTGGCTTAACTACATCCATAAATTCCTTCAAGACCTAGATCGTGAGCAATACTTCCTCGAACCACCCTCAATAGAAGACATTTCAAAGAAACAGCTGAAAGAACTTTGCATGGGCCACTTAAGAGAGCTTCGCAACCAAGCCAAGATTGTTAAAATACAAAATGAAAAAATCCGCATATTGCAGACAGAGAAACTGATACAGCCCTACTTGACGTTTTTTCTTTCGAACTATGAAAAATTCCTATTGACAAGACTACGGTTCGACCTTTTCTTCCGCACAGTCTCATTTCCTGAACTGAATAACTGGTCTCGAAACTTGACATGCTGCCCCTGTGACGGACTTTCTAAACAATCAACGGTCCACATCATCTTGTTTTGTAAATACTATAGACCAGCAAGAAAAAAATGGATTCTGCCCCTCCTCCGTTTAAGTGGACTCAGACATACATATCCAGCACTTGCTTATCTTCAGACACCGAAAAACCCACACAAAGCAAAATTGATAGTGACCTTTTTAAAATCAGTAATAACAACCCGTTGTAAAATCGTTTTTTAACATTATAAGTGTCCTACGTAAATGATCTTTTTATTGTATTAATTCATGATCTTTATAAAACTGTACTTTTTATGATTATGCAATTTTATAATCGAATAAAAGTTGATGAAACTGAAACTGAAACTGTCATCAATAAATCTTGACCATTTTAAAATATTTTCATAAAATGGCGCCACTGGATTAACGCTTCTATATCAAGCGCTTGATATAGAAGCGTTATACACGAACATCCCCCAAAACGACACCATAACAGTAATCAAAAAGTTGTTAGCAAATGAGGAAGACCTGTCAGAACACTCTATTTTTATGATAGAATGTCTAGAGCTTATTCTAAAGAATAATATTTTTTTATTCAAGGAGAACATGTACAGACAAACAAAAGGGACCAGCATGGGGGCCACCTGTGCTCCCAGTCTGGCGTGTCTGTACGTAGCTGATTTTGAGACTAAACACATTTTTAATCCAGTGGCGCCATTTTATGAAAATATTTTAAAATGGTCAAGATTTATTAAGGACATTTTTTTAAAACATAAAAATAAAACACGTGGATGGTCATTTGGAGGTGGAACTGTTCACGAAACCATCGGATCGGAACACCATGCTCCATTTTAAAAGTCATCACCCAGCCACACAAAAAAACAATATACCCTTCGGACAGTTTCTAAGGGTACAGCGAAACTGTACTACCACAAAGGAATACGATCAACATGCAAAGGTTTTGACTAACAAATTTGTAGAGAGAGGGTACCCTAAAAAGATGGTAAAAAAAGCTTACAAACGGGCCAAGTACTACAACAGAGAGAGTCTTTTTGTACCAAAAATCAGACAAGAGAAGGAAATTAAACCCATGGTCTTTGTGACAAACTTCTCATGTATATCAAACAAACTTAAAAATTGTATCAACAGAAATTGGAAGCTGATAAATGACCCTGGCGAAGTAGCTATCCCAAAACCAATTTTCGCCTTCAGACGGAATCGGACAATTAGAAATTGTCTGGTTCACACTTACCCAGATAGAAACAGAAGAAATTTGATTAGAACTATAGATGGTTCAACACCAACAGGCAACTTTGCTTGTGGAAATTGCAAGAACTGCCCTTTGATAATACCAGGTCCTACTATAACTTACGGCGAAATAACACATACACATAAGGCCCTGTTTAATTGCCGTACTCAAAATGTCATCTACATGATCAATTGCCCGTGTGGAAAAGCATACATAGGCGAAACTCAAAGGGAAATAAGAGTCAGAATAAATGAGCATAAATCAGCCATTCGCACTAAAAAGGTAACAGCCCCCCTGGTGACACATTGGATGGAGATGAATCACAAAGTGGAGGAACTGCGATGGTGCATCTTAGAAACTGTAAACCTAAACAAAAGAGGAGGTGACTCAACCAGAAAACGAAAACAAAGGGAACAATACTATATGTCCACATTCAGTACCTACAAAACAGGATTAAATAATAAAGAAGATTGGGAAAAAATCCTCTAAAATGAGCCTGTAGGGATTCAAATTTATTTTTAATTACATTTTTAATTCAATTTGATCATACATTAAGATTTAATCCACATCCACATTACTACTAACGCTGCGAGAACTGAATTGCCTTATTGAACGTGCCACTAGTGTAATTTGGAAACCACCTTTAATATATTAAATATTCCTGATGAACAACAAGAGTGGAAAACATAACTCCTAAAAATCCTTAAATTGTCAGGTGCTCAGATAGAGTTAAACAATCACTGTGATTTAGGTAATGGACGATTGCCCGAACTAATACCGGCAGCCACGAGCCACTAATCAATTAAAATAATAAAATCATCAAATTGATATTAAAGAAATATTGATCTTAGAATTAATAAGAGATCCAAACAAAGAATTATAATTGATTATTGTCCTAAGATAATACTAAAACCGAGAACAAATCAACGAACAATACAGAATAGGGAACCATTGTCTCACCTTTCCCAAACTAAAATGGCGCGCCCTACATGTAAATAGAACGAGCGCTGCCTATTGCGGGATACCCAGGTGTAGTCTTGATGGCCAAATACATACACTCAAATTAATTCTGATCAAAACAGAGCGAAAGAATCGGCGCATTTTAGTAAGATCCACCGCCCAATTCAAAATGGCGACTGCGAACGAAGACGGTTTTGTGTGAAACCGGGCTTTCCCAAACTAAAATGGCACACCCTACATGCAAATAGAACGAGCGCTGCCTATGGCGAGACACTTGGATGCAATTTTGAGGGCAAAAAATATAGATTAAACAACGAAACACAGTAATATAAACAAGCAAAACAATGTTGATTAACAAAAAGAGGGAGAATCGCCGCACATAAGCGAGACCGATCGCCCAATTCAAAATGGCGACCACGAATGAAGTCTGTGTTTTGAAATCAGGCTCACCAAAACGCCTCGAACAACAAGGTAAGAGCAACCTTGCAGTAGCAATGCGCAAATTAAGTAGCAAGCTGACTATAGCGAAGGGAGAATTCAATTTAGACAATTCCCACTGGAACCAAAAATAAAATGTACAAGATGACAAACAACCAGATACTCAGTCCCAATAAACAGAAACAGAACATTATAAATTATTAAAACAGTAAACCTTGGATAGAAAATATACAATATAAATCAAACAGGTTAGCTGGCACCACTAACATATACAAGTGGACACAATACAAGATGGCGGCTATAGAATCTAGAATAAACCAACTAGTCAACAACAAGTAGAAACCAGGTGGAACAAATTAACCAATTAAGAAAGGTATATAACCTAGAGACATCATGAAGGTTAACTAGTTCCAAAAAAGCGGGAGAAGAGGAAGACGCCACGCAGTTCAGCTACCATTATCAAGTAAGTAAAACAGAGAGAGGGGGCTCTACTTAGAAAGAGAACAGGCACAATATAATTTTCATTATTTTTATTCTTTTATTTATTTGTGTCCCTAGAGTTGTCAGCTAAATTTTAAAAAGCTCCAACTAAGATACTGCAGAATTTAAAGAATTGGACGAATAAGAGAGTGAACTAATCAAAAAGTAACTCCTCGTCTAACCAGAAAGGTAAGATCACCATAATCACAAGATAGTACAGCAGGGATACTAGAATGGCTTAGATTGAAAACAGGAATTATTTCTCAAACAGAGCAGCCAGAAAGACAGAAGGAAAAGAAAAGGTAGCTCCCAGAGGCGTTCTTCCCACCACGCAAAGGGACATGGGAAGAGGACCGGTAAGAACTTAGAATATCAACATGTCTCACTGATACAGGAAAAGAATAGTATTACCAAAAAATATATATCTTTTCGCAATCAGGATTAAAGTTGGTCCCATCCATATAAACAGAGTGAAAACCCGAAAAAATCAACATACAAGGTAAACAACCAGGACCATTGGTCTTGTAAGTGACTATATAAGATAGAACCAATAATTGAATGGAAAAGTTTTTCTTCTAGCACAAATAAAGAAACAGTGCAAAGAGCGGATAGAAACAGGCTCATAGACACCAGATCCAGGATAATAATTCACCTGGGTAAGTTATTAGGTGGAGGTAGAACAAATAAGGTAAACTGTCCTTGATGTTAATTAAATAAATATCTAACATGTATCTAGAGCACAAAACCATGATATATGTCCTTGATAAAAATCCTTGAACAAATATGCAAGCAATAAGTGGTGGGGACTGTAGAGCCAATAAGGTAAACAGTCCTCGATGTGAATTAAACCAACATCCAACATGTATCTAGAGCACAGAACCCTGATATATGTCTTTGATGTAAATCCTTGAGCAAATATGCAGGAAACTAGAGATGCATTTAGAACAATATAAATGAACTTAGGATTGCAATATGTGAGGGTTACTGAATCTTAGGGCAAAATTAAACAGATGTATCAATCTAAGTGCAATTGATGTTACAATGGAATGGGACCTAATGAAATGTACTGTGATCTTTGTAGATGTGACAAATACAGGGAACGAGTCCTGAAGAAGGTGCAGGAATAAAACAAAGGGCACCGAAACGCCGCGTTGACAGTTTGTTCCTTTATGATTGTTTGACTAACAAATGTGATTTTTTAACATATTGATGTACACAGTGCTAATGATAGCATTTTTTAATCTTCATTACTGTTTTTTTAATCTTCATTACTGCTTTTTAACATTTGAGTGTATATTTTTGCAAAAATTGTAAGTGTATTTCTTGTTGTCTCATATAACATGCCCTATGTTATTATGAGTTTTTAACCTTTATAAAATAAAATAATGACATTTTATATAAACTTTTGTCCGTGTGCATAAAGTCTCTATAGTACTTGTGGGTCAAATAGATTGTTCTAGTTGTAAATTCAGTAACCCATACAACACTGCAATTCCATTGTCTCTCAATGAGAACGTGCCTCTAGGGATGTATCTTATTTACGCTGACCATATTCAGGAGAAGGAGTTCTGTATTGTGTATGATTGTGACCCAATCCTTTTCCTGTCAGAAAGGGTAGCTCCCTACTCAAAACTTTCCAGAAACAAAATGTGCCATTTTCCTGAAACTTTCAACCAATTCCGTCCATCAACGCCAAAGTTATTCAACATAGAATTTGCAGAAATCCCTATTCCAAAAAAACCCTAACTATATATACCTACTGGCGACCGCCAGTAGGTAATATATATATATATATATATATATATATATATATATATATATATATATATATATATATATATATATATATATATTCACTGAAAAAACCATAGGTTATAGACCATATATAGTTAGGAATTCGCATTTACAAAACCTTATTTTACTCACACAAAACCATTGAAAATTCCATATATAGTTAGTTCCACTAACTATATATCGCGCACCCGCAATCCACTGCTGATGATGTCACATATTACATCATTCATGACATGGTTAGTGACATCACTGATGACATCACTGATGACATCTCAAATGACATCACTGATGACATCTCAAATGACATCACTGATAAAATCACTGATAACATCTCATTTGACATGACTGATCACATCACTGATGATATCATTCATGTGATAATACCATGAACCTCTTCAGACTCTAATATAACCTTAGATACAATCAGTGTAAACAGACAGTCACAGACTGTCACTCATCCATGGAGTTACTCACACACCTAGTCAGTTATGCAAAAAATGAATCACACCTCTATTTTCTCAACTATACAGTTATACACACCTTACTTATTCAAACATATACTAACACATATTTACTTTACTCTCTTATACAATCCCTGATACATGTTCACAATGATCCATACAGCCACTCACACATTCACTGGCTCTTATGCACAGTTATTTATAGGTGTCAACTCTCACATGTACTGTGTTTTACATATGTACTTACTTTGACATGTAGCACTGAGATATCCATTCACTCACTAATACACTCGTGCACAGTCAACCGCCCATACAGCTGTTTCCACATGCACTTTTGAACCCATACATATAGTGAATCAACTACTCACACATCTATGTACAGAGTCACACACCTCCCAGCCACCCATACACACACACTCAGTTTCCCATACAAATACTTGGACAACCAATGAATAACCCATACGGTTACTCATATAGCTACTGATCAACATATGCAGCAGTTTGTAGAACAACAGATATAATGATGCACAAATTAAAACAGTTTAGTCACTAACCCATGCACTCAGTGAGACACTTTTAATCACTCACTCATACAGTCAGTCATGCACCTACTAAATCCTTCATCCAGACACTTATACATCCACTCATTCTTCAATATGTAAGACATATTTTAACTTTACAGAAACATAGTCACTGGATGTTGTCATCAGTGATGTCATCAGTGATGTCATTTGAGATGTCATCAGTGATGTCATCAGTGATGTCACTGACCATGTCATGAATGATGTAATATGTGACATCATCAGCAGTGGATTGCGGGTGCGCGATATATAGTTAGTGCAACTAACTATATATGGAATTTCAATGGTTTTGTGTGAGTAAAATAAGGTTTTGTAAATGCGAATTCCTAACTATATATGGTCTATAACCTATGGTTTTTTCAGTGAATTTTCAAGGTTTTGTAAATGCTAATTCCTAACTATATATGGTCTATAACCTATGGTTTTTTCAGTGAATTTTCAAGGTTTTGTAAATGCTAATTCCTAACTATATATGGTCTATAGCCTATGGTTTTTTCAGTGAATATATATATATATATATATACATACATATATAAACATATATAATCTGTATATCTATATAAATACAAACATAAATGCATGCATACATATACTTATATGCATACAGATGCATGTTATTTACATGAAAGTTGAAAAAACACTAATAAAAGCAAAGCTAAAAAGCCACCTCATTACAAACAGAATGGCTTTAACTTAAACGAGGGCGACATCTATTGCATTTTCAATGCTTGTTTACTTTGGTTCCATCAAGAAGGCATTCAGATGTGTCACACATTTGCCATAAATTCTGAATGTTAGCACTCTAGTTGCACATTAGATCACTGTAGTAAAGCTACTGCTCACCAGGGACGTCTGCTGCTGGTATTCAAAGTGCATGTTTCAGTCTGCATGTCAGAATTTTTTTAATGAAATAGAAGAGGATTTGAGAAGTCACTCAAAATGATCCCTAATTTTTCTTTCTGAAGCACTAATCATACTTTCTATGGCAAAATTAACCCACTCATGTTGTTCCTTTTTAAATTGAGTGTTTTCAGACTTACCACTTCATTCCAATCAAGATGGCTTCTGGTGTGCCATACTTTTGTCATAAGTAAGAATGTTAGCGCTCTAGTTGTTCTTTAGAACACTCTGGGACATTCTGTCATTGGGCTATACTTGAGGTACATCTGGGTGATATTTGGGCTACATTTAGGCTCTTTTATCTCTGGTGGCCTCCTTGGGAGACTGTATGTCTAAGTTTTTTAATGAAATCGAAGAGGGTTTGAGAAGTCACTCAAAATGTGCCCTAATTTTTCTTTCTGCATCACTAATCATAATTCATATGGCAGAATATACCCCCTCATTTTGTTCCTTTTTAAATTAAATTTTTTAAGGGTTACCACTTTATTCCAATCAAGATGGCTTCAGGTGTGCCATACCTTTGTAATAAGTAGGACTGTCAGTGCTCTTTAGAACACTCTGGGACATTCTGTCATTGGGCTATACTTGGGCTACATCTGGGTGATATTTGGGCTACATTTGGGCTCTTTTGTCTCTGGTGGCCATTTTGGGAGACTGCATGTCAGAATGTTTTAATGAAATAGAAAAGGATTTGAGAAGTCACTCAAAATGTGCCCTAATTTTTCATTCTGCAGCACTAATCATACTTTCTATGGCAAAATATACCCCCTCATGTTGTTTCTTTTTAAATTAAATGTTTTAAGAGTTACCACTTTATTCCAATCAAGATGGCTTCAGGTGTGCCATACCTTTGTAATAAGTAGGACTGTTAGCGCTCTAGTTGTTCTTTAGAACACTCTGGGACATTCTGTCATTGGGCTATACTTGGGCTACATCTGGGTGATATTTGGGCTACATTTGGGCTCTTTTGTCTCTGGTGGCCATTTTGGGAGACTGCATGTCAGAATGTTTTAATGAAATAGAAAAGGATTTGCGAAGTCACTCAAAATGTGCCCTAATTTTTCATTCTGCAGCACTAATCATACTTTCTATGGCAAAATATACCCCCTCATGTTGTTTCTTTTTAAATTAAATGTTTTAAGAGTTACCGCTTTATTCCAATCAAGATAGCTTCAGGTGTGCCATACCTTTGTAATAAGTAGGACTGTTAGCGCTCTAGTTGTTCTTTAGAACACTCTAGGAGGCTGCAGTAGAACACAAAGGAATCGACTGACAGTCTCTGTCCTTGTTGGATGTACATGTTTTACTGAGAATGCCAGACTTCATTTTCACATGACTGAGAAAGATAATGTGAATTTACAGAAAATATGCTTTCAGTTTAGCTTATAGATCCCCTTCCAAACCACTGTGGGAAAATCATGAGATATTAGTTTTCTTTCAAACAATATTCATGATATCACAGCAGAAGGTTTTTTCACATGGTAAAATCACCTTAGAACCCACCACAATTCCTAAAACGAGTATGGTACCATCAACAAATGATTTATAATGTAACTAAAGTCCTAAAACCCTCTATTAACTACAATGCTTTTTAATGAGGTGCTATCATGTATATTGGTCCCAAGATGGCTGCCAACACTTCTTGGATGAAGTGCTGACAGCCAATCAGATCAGATGTGTGGTTAGGCTCCGCCCAGATATATATCTTTTTTTGAACCTAAATTACTCAAAATCCACTGGAGCACATATATTGAGACCTAGCAAAGGCATATCGGGCTAACAGTCCCTACAATTTTGCCAAGTTTCGTGCAAATCCATTCAGCCGTTCGAGCTAAAAGTGAGGCCAACCGCCCTATGGAAATTAACATGGGAAAAATGCGTTTTGGGACCCCCCTTTTTTCTCGGCCCCCCCTTGATGAAACCCCCCAAATTGTCAGGGGCTGCTCAGAAACAAAATGTTCCATTTTCCTGAAAATTTCAGCCCATTCCGTCCACAAACGCCAAAGTTATTAGACATAGAATTTTCAAAAATCCCATAGAGAAAAAATCCTAACTATATATACCTACTGGCGACCGCCAGTAGGTAATATATATATATATATATATATATATATATATATATATTACCTGCTGGCGGTCGCCAGTAGGTAGTTATAGTTAGGATTTTGTTCAATGCAAAATCTCAAAATTCTATTTGGAATAACTTTGGTGCCGGTTGACGAATCTGCCTGACAATTATCTCACATTTGCCTCGCGAAGCTCCGGTTCTTCCTTGAAAGTTTCGGGGGGATTCGTCAAGCGGGGGCCAAGATAAAAGGGGGGGTCCCAAAACGTGTTTTCCCCATGTTAATTTCCATAGGGCGGTCGAACTCACTTTTAGCCCGAACGACTGAATAGATTTCCACCAAACTTGGCAAAATTGTAGGGACTGGTAGCCCGATGTGCCTTTGCTATGTCTCAAGATATGTGCTCCAGTGGATTTTGAGTAATTTAGGTTCAAAAAATATATATATCTATAGGCGCTCCCCGGTACGCGCACCGGGGAGGGTACCGGGCGTGCTACGCGACTTGCGCGCGGAAAGCTGATTGGCTCTCGAGTGTCTGTAAACATTCAAAACAGTCTGGAGCGGCCGCCATCTTGTGTCTCAGTAGGATCGAGACACAAGAGGTGGCAAAAAAAAAGGGGGAAATGACCATAAGGGGGCAGGGTAGACCCCCCCTGACCCCCTAGGTTTGATGTGGGGGCTATAATAGGGTCCCGCGGGGCAAAAAAAAATTTTAAAAAATGGATTTACGCGTGGGAAGCGTCCGGTACGCGTTCCAGGGAGCGGACCGGGGGAGCGTAGCATGGGGAAAACCCAGTTTATTCACTGTGTCACCTCTACGACCCTTTCTTGCGTCAATACGTCCCTTTTGCATACATTACACCTGACGTAGGTATAATGTGGCGCAGGGGCTTACAAAGTGACGCATCTACCTAGATGCATCACTTTGTGAATATGACTGAATAAGGTGCATTTTTTACAGCACTGGTGCGTCACAAAAAGTGACACTCCGGTGGCGTTAAAGTGACGCATGGCCTCATAAATGAGGCCTTCAGTCTCCTAGTCATGCGTCATATTAAATTTATGACGTATTATGTTGGAAGTTCTTACAGATACGTCAGTATTTCAGACGTATCTGTAAGCGCAAAAGTGATGCATTGCTTGAGTGTGTCTCAAAAATGATGCAACTCCAGCAATGCATCCTTTCACATGAGGCCAGGCCCCATGTGAAAGGGCCTGCACGCCTGCTGTGAAACAGGCGTAAGATCTGGACGCAACAGCGTCATAAAAGTGACACAGTGATATCTCATAGATTTTACTGCGTCACCTCTACGACCCTTTCTTGCGTCAATATGTCCCTTTTGCATACAATACACCTGACGTAGGTATAATGTGGCGCAGGGGCTAACAAAGTGACACATCTACCTAGATGCGTCACTTTGTAAATATGACTGAATAAGGTGCAATATTTACAGCACTTGTGCGTCACAAAAAGTGACACACCGGTGGCGGTAAAGTGACGCATGGCCTCATAAATGAGGCCTTTAGTCTTCTAGTCATGCGTCATATTACATATATGACATATTATGTCGGAAGTACTTACAGATACGTCAGTATTTCAGACGTATCTGTAAGCGCAAAAGGGATGCATTGCTGGAGTGTGTCGCAAAATGATGCAACTCCAGCAATGCATCCTTTCACATGGGGCCAGGCCCCATGTGAAAGGGCTTGCATCAGTCTTACGCCTGCTGTGATACAGGCACAAGATTTGGACTCAACAGCGTCATAAAAGTGACGCAGTGATATCTCATAGATTTCACTGCGTCACCTCTACGACTGTTTCTTTCGTCAATACGTCCCTTTTGCATACATTACACCTGACGTAGGTATAATGTGGCGCAGGGGCTTACAAATCTACCTAGAGGCGTCACTTTGTAAATATGACTGAATAAGGTGCATTTTTTTACTGTACTGGTGCGTCACAAAAAGTGATGCTCCAGTTGCGTTAAAGTGACACATGGCCTCATAAATGAGGCCTTCAGTCTTCTAGTCATGCGTCATATTAAACTTATGACGTATTATGTCGGAAGTTCTAACAGATACGTCAGTATTTCAGATGTATCTGTAAGCGCAAAAGTGATGCATTACTGGAGTGTTTCACAAAAATGATGCAAATTCAGCAATGCATCCTTTCACATGGGGCCAGGCCCCATGTGAAAGGGCTTGCATCAGTCTTACGCCTGCTGTGATACAGGCACAAGATTTGGACGCAACTGAGGTACCGGGTTTTTAGGAACCCGGTGGTGCCAGGGGAAAACACCCAAAGACCTCTTGAGTTCTTCCTGTTCTGGACCACAGAAACACAGAGTCTTCTAGGTGATGTCAAGGATCGAGTTTTATTGGCTGCAACCAAGTAACAAGCGTCCTAGAAGTACAACAGCACGGATTGTATATTCTAAGGAGACTGTTCGTTTTTACAGAGCCAGCCTTCTCCTTTTATACGCAATATTACACTTCAGGCAAAATTCTTTGGTTTACAGTACGGTCATATACATATTTCCACAACAATGAAAAAGCAAAGTCATGATGGCAAACCCACATTTTTGTGTGTCCAGTTCGTGATAGATGACCCAGCCCGGCCCAGAACTACCATCAGATATCGATGAAGCCCCAATAAATCCAGGCACCTCCTCATCGTAAAACTAGTCATAAACAAGAAACAGGGACAGGTGTGTGTATGATAAAGCATGGTTTGTATGCAGTGAATGGTTTATGACATGCTGTGCCTTGATGCTATCTTACTCGGCCACTGGGCGAGGAACCGTCCGAACAGGTTTGGCTGGAGGCAGTGGAGTCAGCTCGGCCAGGTCATGGGGAAGTCAGCTAAGGAGGACGTGTCCTTTCAGCACAAATTCGGCCTTGGTCAATTGACTATGTAAGGGCAATCACAAGATGGAATCCGCTTACAAGATGGCACTCGAGGGTTCAAGACATGAAGTATGATCTAGGGGTGTTCTCGTCATTTAATCGTGACGCAAATATATAGGAATAATGTCCTCATCATTACCGGTTTGCCAATACCAAATTCGTCATGATATGATATTTCCTGACACGAGTATTAGGCTTGGGTACCACATTATAGCAGGGTCTATAATTTTCAGAACCTCAGACCCTCCTTTTGCCCTTATATAGGCAATAACTCACGCTAATCGGAGTCCAAATCTGTATTCATGAAGTCACGGAGATGCTGCTGTAGCATCATCCTGTTGCTCAGTTCGTCCCTTGACACAGGCTTCCTTACACATGATGTAGCACAGAGGCCACATATTGCAGGAGCGCACTGCACACACAGGCAGAACAGGAACAGAATGGCAAAGATTATTCCAATGAAAATCAGAATTTTCCATCCCCAGGCAGATATCAGTTCCCAGAACCACCCCAGCAAGGACCAGTCCCCTTTATCCACGTGAATGGAATCAGAGATCTTGTGCAGTTTGGAGATGGCCTTGCATACTGTCGGAGCATTATCAGGGATGAAAATGCAGCAACTGGATTGGATCACTCTACATACCCCACCACGGTCTGCAAGTATGACATCTAGGGCAAGCCTGTTCTGAAGAGTCATCAGGCGGTCCGACTGGAGCTCAGCAGTCAAGTTACTAAGGGCACCGGCCGTCTCGGTCACGGCGGATTCAACTACCCTCGTCAATTGTCCAATGTTGCTGCTGTTCACCATAAGCCCCCAAAACGGCAGAAAACCCTTTGCGAAGTCTCCAAACTCCTGTTCCGCAGTGTCGTCTTTACTCACGACACCCCGAACTGTCCTTGTCCGGTGTTAATCTGCCTCCGCCGTGTAGGTGGGTGGCAGCAGAAATGAGATAAAACAGGTGCCCAAGAAGTCAGGGGGCAACCATGTATATGCCTTGTCGTGGCAGACGAAGTAGGTACCCTTAGCTGCTAGGAATGAAGGAGAGGTCTGAGACGAGAAAACGTAAGTCTCAGTACAGACACTCTTCCCTAACTGAGCTCTGGGGTTTTTGCCATTTCCCTGCAGACATAGGTGACCTTGGTGGGGTACTCTCCAGATTGGGGAGGATTTCTTTGCTTTCTGGCTCTCAGCTAAGGAAATCCCATACTGAGTTACATTCCATCGACTATAAGGCGTCAACTCATCTCTGGGAATCGTTCTGTATGTGTTGACATCCCTACTCATATTTCTAATTCCTGCCACTAGTGCCTTGTTGCTTGAGTTTTTCCCTGGGACATATGGTTCGAGGGCAAACAGGAACATTGCTCGAAATGCCCACAGAGAACCATTGTAGCCAAATGGCAGGACAAAATACGGTATACCCTTGTCTGTCGTGGGTGGCATGAGGCCACATACCCAGCAATTTGTGGTGTTCATTACAGATTGGTGCTTGTGTAGGAGCTGAACAAATGAGTTATTTACAAATTCTAATCTTCTGGCAGACTCGTGTTCAGGTAGAGAGTGGAAGGAGTGCGGGGAAACAGTAGGAGGAGGTGTGGGCTGAGTGTTGTGTACGAATGTAACTCGAAAAGTGAATAGAGCATAGCCAATCAAAAACATCATTATGCTACACAACATTAAAATGCATATTACTAAAAATTGTTTTCTTGCCATCACAGTGCATATTGTTTTGTCAAAATTCGTAGATCTGGCAGGTCTCTACATCTTTGGAAACTCCATCATCTAAGTTACTGCCCGCAGTGGGAGCTTGATTCTGCTAAGGAGTGCCTCTGTTTCAGTCCAGGGTAATTCCCTTAGACCAACCAGAACTGTCGACCTAACTGTCTCCAGCTGCACTCCAAAGACTGGCAACCGCGACCCAAGCAGCGGAACCCGGATGGCGGTTCGAAAATCAAAAATAAGCAAGTATCCTAGATGAGAGAGCTGCACAATCAAAAAATAGTTCTTGGGGGAAAGAAGACTTTATTAGTTTATTTTTATTAGTTCGTTTTTCTTGGCCTCAGATTATACCGTTGTTTTCCTGGTATGGTGTGGTCTTCAAACAAGGTTTCAGGTTCTGTAGTGTCCAACTGCATTGACGGTGGCACAAACCCTTGCAGAATATTATCACTCTCCTTTTCTGTAGCAGTTCCTTTCAAACGTGCATCACTGAAGTGCAAGAAGCGATGCACAGATTCAGTCTCAGAGTCAGCAATTCCTTCCTGGACCCACCGGTCATAAGGCAGAGGTAACGGGACCCTTTTGCAGTGGGTCTCGTGGATCCAATTCTTCTTTCCTTCCACGCGAACTGCTGATCTTGTGGAAAGAAGGACGAGGTTTGGGCCGGTCCACCTGGGCTGTTCGTTCTTGGTTTGCTGAAACTTTCGCACCACCATCCAGGGGCCAGGTTCAATTGTATGGCCTGGATCATCAGACGCTGGCGGAGAGGAACTGTGGACCTGTTGGCGTAAAACACGCAATTTAGTTGTCAATTCGCGCAAATAGTCAAGCAGTGCAGGGTGCTCTATCTCGCTGAGTTTCTTGGGCCTTGGTACTCCCCATATGTTCGCTGGGCGACCGAACACTATCTCGTGAGGGCTAAGTCCCAGTCTGGAATGGACAGTCATTCTGGTAGATAGGAGTGTTAAAGGCAGGGCGTCAGGCCATTTAAGACCTGTGCTGGCTTGGATCTTGGCCAATTTTAGCTTGAGGGTGCCGTTGTAGCATTCTACTAATCCAGCTGATTAGGGGTGATTTGCAGAGTGGAACTTCTGGTGTATGCCTAGACTCTCACACACTCTCTTCATTACTCGTCCCACGAATTCACTTCCATTATCACTCCAGACCATTCTAGGCATACCAAACCTGGGGAAGAATTCTTTGACCAGGGCTTTGGCTGTAGACAAGGCAGTATTGTCCTTAAGGGGATATGCTTCCACCACAAACAACAACGAGTACATATTTCAGGTTGTTGCACCTTTCCATTTGGATGAAATCTAGCTGCAAAACCTCGAACGGATACGTTGGAGGTGCAAAATGACCAGCTGGAGTTTGGGTTCCTCTACCAGGATTGAACTTCAGACACACCATACAGTTCTTGACCACATTCTCTGCACATTTTGGGATGCCACTATTCTGCCATACTGGAGCCAACAACTTACAGATCCCTTTCACACTGATGTGAGCCATCCCATGAGCCATTGTCACCACTGCAAGCACATACGCATCGGGTAGCAGCCATCTCTGATGCTCTGACAATTCGACCCAACAACCATTCGTATCCAATCTACCCTTGCTTTCTCTCCATTCATTCACCTCTTTCTCAGTGGCTTCAGATTGTATAGACTTCACACTCTCATTGTGTCTTCACACATACCCACATCAGCAATCCATCTCGCAGGACCTGCAACATACATTCGACTCATCACGTTCCTTGCAGTCTCTTTCGCAACTTCATCTGCAAATGCATTCCCACGTCCAACATCATCCGTCACCTTTCTGTGTGCACTGCATTTCACAATCGCAAATTGTAGTGGCAAGGTCAGTGACTCGAGAAGCTCATTTACTAGATGACCATGTTGGATCTTGTTACCATGTGATGTAAGGAACCCACGTTCACGCCACAATTGTCCAAAACTCTGAGACACGCCAAAGGCGTATTGGCTGTCCGTGTACACATTCACTCGTTTTCCTTTTGCCAACACACACGCTCTTGTAAGTGCAATCAATTCTGCTGCTTGTGCAGAATTGTGTGGGATACGTGCAGTTTCTACAATCATGTGCAACATTGTCACAGCATATGCTGCAGTTGTATCACCATTCGGCAACTTGAAACATGAACCATCAACCCATAAAACATCATTACATTCAGAAAGAGGAGTGTCCTGTAAGTCTACCCTCCCTTTTGTCTCTTCTTCTGTCCTGAAACAGCAATCATGTTTTTCGACCTCATCTGTCTCTGCTGGAATGGGCAATAATGTGGCTGGGTTGAGTGTATCGCACCTCTGTATGTGTATGTGACTCGCTAACAGTGTCAGCTCATAACTTGACAGTCGAGCACTAGTTAAGTGCTGTGTCTTTGTCTTTGTTCTGTTTAGCAAAATGTCTACTGCATGTGGGACCATAACGATCAGTGTATTATTCATTACCAACCCATCAGACTGTCGAATACAGACAGCTGCTGCCGCAGTGGCCCTCAAGCAACTTGGCAATGCCTTAGCTACGGGATCTAGAGTTGCTAAAAAGTACGCGCATGGATGCTGTTTGTCCCCAAAGGATTGTGTCAAGACTGATAGTGCGCAACCTTCCTTCTCATGGACATATAATGTGAAAGGCTTACTGTAGTCGGGGTTACCCAACACAGGAGCCGAACACAATGCATCACGCAACTCGTGAAAACTTGTCTGACCAAGGCATGGGTTTCGGTGTATCCTTGCAAGTTAATGCCACCAAAGGTTTGGCCAACAGTGAGAAATTTGGTATCCATTGTCTGCAGTATGATGTAATGCCCAAGAAAGCATGCACTTCTCTCTGTGTCCTTGGGACACTCAATTTCGCTATTGCTTGTATTCTCTGTGGGGTCAGCTTCCTTCCCTCCTTCGATAAGATGTGACCTAAGTAGGTCACTTCTTGTCAACAAAATTGTAATTTAGACAGGGAAACTTTGTGTTTCATACTACATAAATGACGCAACAATGACAAAGTGGCTTGCTTGCAAATCTCCTCAGTATCTGCAGCGACCAGCAAATCATCGACGTACTGAATAAGGGTCGCACCATCTGGTAGAACAATCGTGTCAAGTTGTGATTTCAGAGCCTGACTGAATATAGATGGACTTTCACAATAGCCCTGAGGAGCGCGTTTGAAGCGGAAGCTTCGTCCTCCTAAATTGAAGCCAAAAATATCTCTGCTCTCCTCAGCAATCGGGATGCTGAAGAAAGCATTCTTCAAGTCAATCACCGAGAACCAAGTGGCTGAAGCTGGAACCATAGTTAATAGGGCAGTGATGTCGGGAACAACTGGAAACTGTGGCACAACAATCTTATTCACCTCTCTAAGATCAATCACAAACCTATAGACAGCTGGTTGGGAAGGATCAGTGCGTTTTAAGACTGTCAAAAACCGGACTGTTACAAATGTTCCCTGTTGTCTCTTAAATGACATCTTTCTCAATCAGATCGTAAATGATTGCTAACAACGCTTTTTCACCTTCGCTAGAGATCTTGTATTGGGGAATACGTGGCAACCTAACATTGTCTCGCAATGTTATAACATATGGCGCTATTTCCAAAAGACCCACATCATTAGAACCAGTAGCCCAAAGTATATCTGGAAGAGATGACAATTCTGTTGGAATATTTTCCTTTGACAAATATATTGGAGTAATCACTTTCTTACCTAGGGTAAGTTGTACTCCTGAAGGAGAACAGTACAAGGTCGCATATAGTCTTTTTAACAGATCCAACCCCAATAAGTTTTCACCACAACATGTTGTAAGAATGAGGGGTGCTTCTAATTCACATGGCCCAACAGAAAGGGGCATAGGACTGGAAATCAGGTTACTAACAGGGGCGCCAGAAAACTGAAACATTCATTTCGCCAGACAAAGGTGCGCCAGGAAGTTTTGAGTGCATAATAGAACTTTTTGTAGCACCAGTATCCAGCAGAAAAGGTTCTGACACACCTGATGTAATCACCTCAACATAAGGTCCATTCTGATCTACTGGAACTGAAACAACTCCTTCTCTTCGTCCATGGCTGTCCTAGCAATCGTTACCCTCATTCTCGTTTTCTGCATAATAGTCATCAGCATAGTACTGAGCTGTCCTAGAAGACGCATT
Source organism: Lissotriton vulgaris (assembly GCF_964263255.1). Lineage (NCBI taxonomy): Eukaryota > Metazoa > Chordata > Amphibia > Caudata > Salamandridae > Lissotriton > Lissotriton vulgaris. Next base: position 1,273,968,334 of record NC_141689.1, read on the forward strand.
ATTCTGTTGGTCAAAGCTGTTCATGGAACTTTGAGGCGGAAATGGACGAGCGTTCTGGGGGAAATTTCCACGGCCCCTACCTCTAGGAACCTGTTGAACACCTCTACCTCTTGCACTAGAAACACCATTTAAACGTCGCAATAAAGCTGGACAACTATTCTTGAAATGACCCTCTTCCTTGCAATACGCACACTGATTGGAACCATACGGTAAACGCTGTTGAGAAGACTAATTTCTTTGTGAGTTTCTCGAATACTGCTGTGGTTGATGATAATCAGGCTAACTAGTGGTGCGAGGCGGATAGGCTTGCTGGAGAAGGACTTTAGTTTTCAAATCTTTAGTCTTTTTGTCTGCCTTCTCTAGCTCGTCTTTGCGCCTATTTGGTAGTACTGGGCTGTGGCTAAAATCTGCGCTGACGTGGAAACAGCCCAAGCACTCTCTGAATCTTTCAATTTATCACAACAGCGTCATAAAAGTGACGCAGTGATATCTCATAGATTTCACTGCATCACCCTTTCTTGCGTCAATACATCCCTTTTGCTTACATTACACCTGACGTAGGTATAATGTGGCGCAGGGGCTTACAAAGTGACGCATCCACCTAGATGTGCCACTTTGTAAATATGACTGAATAAGGTACATTTTTTTACTGTACTGGTGCGTCACAAAAAGTGACACTCCAGTGGCGTTAAAGTGACGCATTGCCTCATAAATGAGGCCTTCAGTCTTCTAGTCATGCGTCATATTAAACTTATGACGTATTATGTCGGAAGTTCTTACAGATACGTCAGTATTTCAGATATATCTGTAAGCGCAAAAGTGATGCATTGCTGGAGTGTGTCACAAAAATGATGCAACTCCAGCAATGCATCTTTTATTACCCTTCCACACCCCCGTTCCTTTTCAACATTTTCTTTGAATATCCACATTTCCCATGTTCACTCTCCTTCTCCGTACTTTCCTTCTCAACGCTCACCTTCTTTCAGTCCCCCTACTTCACTTTCTTTCTCTTCTCATTCCTTTCTGTTCTTTCTTTCTCATTTTCCTTTCCATTATCAATGCACTCCACTTCACTTACTCTTTTTCATTTTTTTAAGAATATAGCTCTTTGATGAGAATTGGAGGTAGTTCTGAAAAGAACTATTTTTTTTCTTCTTTTTTCTTTTTTTAGAACAGAAACAAAAACAGGGAATGGAAACTACTCAACAGGAGCAAAAAAACCACAAAAAAAAAAGGGCTGGGAACGGCAGTGATGCCCGAACCATGAGCAGGACACTTTGCTCCCCAAAGGTAAGGAGTTGATTGCAGTATCTTCATTTCAGGACACCTTTGTTGAATGCAGGCTGAATGTTTGGAACCAGCTCCTGCGATCGCCCCCTCACAGAAGTAGTTGCTCCTCCGGTGGACGTAGAGGCCCCATCACTGGGAACCTCTTGTGCCAGAGCCCTGACACTTTCCCGGGCAAAATTCTGGGGGTGCCTCCTCTCCATATGGCGCAGCATTGTGAAGTTCCCAAATGAATATTTCTTTTTGGGGTCACCCCGTGACAGCACTTTTTTGCAGATCCTGCACTCCACTTTTGGAGCATTCACCTTATTCTGGCCATCTGGTATGGAAAAAAATTCCAGATTAAATGCTCTTTTACCTTTGGATGAGGAGGCTCCTTATCAAGGAATTCAGGCTCATCTTCACTGCTGGATTGTCTGGCAGCCATGATTAATCAAGCAAGATTGAAGAGAAAAAATGGCAGGTCTTTCAGTCACAAAAGTGAAGGAAATGGGTGGGGATTTCATTCTTTGTAAAAAAAAAACTGTTAGCAACCAATGAAAAGTGTTATTTTAAGGTCACATGACTTGACGCGCTGACGCTGCGTGCACCAGAGCGCTTCCGGGGGTGCATACGCGGCGCGAATGTGGGCGCTTCCAGGGCGCATACGTGGCGCGAACGTAGGCGCATACGCGGCGCGTACGTAGGCGCTTCCGGGGCGCATAAGCGGCGCAAACGTAGGTGCTTCCGGGGCGCATACGCGGCGCGAACGTAGGCGCTTCCGCGGGCGCTAATGTTGCGGGCCGAAGTGACGTTTTGATAGTTTCACAGAAATGCTAAATTATTTTCATTTCCTTATTAAAAAAACTGCTTTTATATGTATGTTAGTAAATGTCTTGCGTTATTATTTACTTTTCATTCATATGTTTTTTACACGAAAGCAAGTAGCGCTCTGGGTGCGCTCTCCGGAGAGCTTACCGGTGCGCGGACCCAGAGCGCACCAAAAAAAAATTATAAAAAAAATGTTTTAAATAATATTATTATAACAAAAAAATAATACTAATTAATACTCACACAAAACAGCAAATTAAACAAAAAATCGTAGTTTACAAACTCGATATAGAAAGAAATTAGCATTTAAAAAACCTATGAAATTCATTGAAAAAACCATAGGTTTCACACCAGTTATAGTTAGGAATTAGCATTTAAAAAACCAATTAAATTCACTGAAAAACCCATAGGTTTCGCACCAGTTATAGTTAGCTGGAAATTTTAGTGGCATAAAACCATTGAAATTCCCACGTTACTCATGACATGGTCAGTGACATCACTCATGACATCACTGATGACACCATCCTTGTGACAGAGTGACAGACCTCCTTTCAGTGTAATGTAACCCCTAAAACACATATTCAAAAATAGAAATTAACATTTTCAAAAAATGGAGATACCCATACCAGTTACAACAAACAATTCAGTAATTCCACCATCTATATACACATCCACTCATTCACCAACAGTTCTATATAGTCACTCATACATATACTCACTCATCATATGTAGTGATACACCTATACATCCTGTTACACACCGACAGTCATCCAAAAGTTACTCACACACATACTCACATATGCAAATAAACTATTGAACATCCATTTATTTGCATATACAACTATACACACACTACTACCTTACTTCTATGGAAATGTACACATACTTACTCTCTTAAACAATCACTTATAGAAACACATACTTATTTAAACAGGAACTTTTTCAATCTCTTGCTCTCACATATACTCACTTATATACATCAATGCTCACATATAATAGATTAAAACATATGTAGTTACTGATAAAGACACTAGTGAGACAGTCATTCACTCACTAACACACACATATACACACTCATCCACCCATACAGTCCTGCACATATGCTGTCTTCAAAACACATAGAAACAGTTAGTCAGTCACCAACCCATGTAGCCACTTATACACAAAGTGAAACACTGATACATATATTTCAATATTTAAAAGTTACTCACTAATATATGTATTCACTAGGATACACTTAATAAGGCAGTTAACCAATCATTTTTTTTTAAAAAAAACATCCATTTACACACTTATTTAACCATTTATTGTTCCATCGACCTTTACAAATACATATATAAAACATATTTATTTTACAGAAAGACACACATTCACTGGATGGTGTCATCAGTGATGTCATGAGTGATGTCACTGACCATGTCATGAGTGATGTAATATGTGACATCATCAGCAGTGCAATACAGGCGCGCAAGTTATAGTGAGTCCAACTAACTATAACGTGGGAATTTCAATGGTTTTATGTCAGTAAAATTTCCAGCTAACTATAACTGGTGTGAAACCTATAGTTTTTTTCAGTGAATTTAATTGATTTTTTAAATGCTAATTCCTAACTATAACTGGTTTGAAACCTATGGTTTTTTCAGTGAATATATATATATATATATATATATATATATATATATATATATATATATATATATAAATTCACTGAAAAAACCATAGGTTATAGACCATATATAGTTAGGAATTAGCATTTACAAAACCTTGAAAATTCACTGAAAAAACCATAGGTTATAGACCATATATAGTTAGGAATAAGCATTTACAAAACCTTATTTTACTCGCATAAAACCATTGAAATTCCATATATAGTTAGTTGCACTAACTATATATCGCGCACCCGCAATCCACTGCCGATGATGTCACACATTACATCATTCATGACATGGTCAGTGACATCTCTGATGACATCACTGATGACATCTCAAATGACATCACTGAGGACATCTCAAATGACATCACTGATGACATCTCATTTGACATTACTGATCACATCACTGATGATATCATTCATGTGATAATACGATGAACCTCTTCAGACTCTAATATAACCTTAGATACAATCAGTGTAAACAGACACTCACAGACTGTCACTCATCCATGGAGTTACTCACACACCTAGTCAGTCATGCAAAGAATCAATTACACCTCCATTTCCTCAACTATACAGTTATACAAACTTTACTTATTCAAACATATACTAACACATATTTACTCTCTTATACAATCCCTGATACAAGTTCACAATGATCCATACAGCCACTCACACATTCACTGGCTCTTATGCACAGTTATTTATATATGTCAACTCTCACATGTACTGTGTTTTACATATGTACTTACTTTGACATGTAGCACTGAGATATCCATTCACTCACCAATACACTCATGCACACAGTCAACCGCCCATACAGCTGTTTCCACATGCACTTTTGAAACCATACATCTAGTGAATCAACTGCTCACACATCTATGCACAGAGTCATACACCTCCCAGCCACCCACACACACACTCAATCTCCCATACAAATACTTGGGCAACCAATCAATAACCCATATAGTTACTCATATATCTTATCAACACATGCAACAGTTTACAGAACAACAGACATAATGATGCACAAATTAAGACAGTTTAGTCACTAACCCATGCACTCAGTGAGACACATTTAATCACTCACTCATACAGTCAGTCATGCACCTACTAAATCCTTCATCCAGACACTTATACATCCACTCATTCTTCAATATGTAAGACATATTTTAACTTTACAGAAACATACAGTCACTGGATGTTGTCATCAGTGATGTCATCAGTGATGTCATTTGAGATGTCATCAGTGATGTCATCAGTGATGTCACTGACCATGTCATGAATGATGTAATGTGTGACATCATCGGCAGTGAAATTCATTGGTTTTTAAAAGCTAACATCTGTAGCTGTAAAATGTATTCTTCTTTAAATCCAAAAATATATTTTATATGTTTATTAATAATTTTTTTTTAAATATTTTTTTTCTTCGCTTCGGTTCGCGAACCGGGAAGCTTTCCGTTAGCTCATCTTGATGCCGCGACCTAGTCCGCGAACCGGTAAACGTTTCGTTTGCGCAACTGTGACGCGTCGCGGAAGCGCAACGTATCACTTTGTCGCGTAATGCGCCTTATGACGCGCCGCGTTAGCGCTCCCGAAAGTGCTCCGGACCGCGAACCGGAAGCGATCCGGAACGCGGCGCGCACCGCGTAACGTGAGCGGAACAAGTCATGTGACTTGTTTATAAAACTTTTCATTAGTTGATTTCACTTTTGGTTTCCAAATGATGTAAGACTAGGTCATATGACCTAAAAATAACACTTTTCATTGGTTTAGAACTTTTGCTTTTCCCAAATGATGAAAACCCCTCCTTCTTTCCTCACTCTGACTTTCATCTTGGTGAGAGAAAGACCATTTTCCTATAGTTGAGCAATGGCTTCTGTACTTGCTTCAGCTGGTGCACCCCCACCACCACCTACACCTCCTCATGGGAAGAGAGGACCACCATCTCAGTTCATCACCAACACAGAGGAGGAAGAGGATGAACTAGAGGAAGAGGAGACAGAAGAACCACAGTTCCTACAGGAGTTGCCCCGTGTTTCCCGTCGGAAAACAAGTTTCATCTGGCAGTTTTTTTCAATCCCTCGAGGGGAGAAGAAAGTGAATGCAAAGTATGCCACCTGCCTCATTTGCAAACACAGATTATCAAGAGGCACTGAAAAAAAGTATAGCATGGGAAACTATTCCATGCATCGCCATATGACCAGGTGGCATCCACTCAACTACAGCCGTGCAGAGTTGCGTGACCTGCAGGATAATCCCCCAACAACTCCTGTGGCCAGGTCAACCTCGGATATCTCTTTGACAGGAGGAGAGGCACAGGAAACTGTGCCAAACATTCAGAAGAACTTTAAACACATGAAACTAACCTGCTTGTATTGCGGGGCATTGCTTTCATGTGGGAACATGAGTGTAAAGTTAATGAACATTGCTTACGAAAATCACAATTGCCCTAACCCACCCAAACAGTAATTTTTTTTTTGCTCCTGTTGAGCCCTTTTCAATGCCTGTTTTTTGTTGTTTCCCCTCCATCAACAACAAAAAAAAAACATAAAACTGTTCAAAAAATACAAAAAAACAAAAAATGTTTAGAAAAAAATAAAAATAAATAAAACATCAAAAACCTAAAAAAAAAGTTCTTTTCAGAACTACCTCCCCTTTCAAATAAAATTGCTAGAATGTTTAGCATTCTGGCAAGCTCTATTTCTTTTGGTTCGCTTTCCCGTTCGCTGCCCGGTTCGCGAACTAGAAGCAAACTAAAAAAATAAAAATAAAAATAAAGAAGAGTTAGTATAAGGGAAGTAAACAGAGAGTAATGTTAAAAGAAAGACAGCTATAGGGAGTAAACCAGAGATACTGTTTAATAGATCTATTTACCGAAGAAAAGATGGAAGAGGGTATAATTGCGAAAAACAAAATGGATAAGGAAGTGAAAGAAAAAAAAGAGAGTAGAACAATAACAAAGAAGAGTTTCTTGGAGAATGTGAGTGAATGTTCAAAATAAGATTAAAACATGTGGAATAACAGAGAGAAAAAATAGAAAACAGAAAAGAAAAAATAACAGAAAAAGATTAATTGAAACAGCAAAGAAATGTAAATAACATAGAGCCATATCATCAACATAGGCAATAAAAGTTTTGCATTTTTTATCAGCAGAAATATGTCGCCAAAACATTCTAATTAGCTTGATACATATGACCCCAAGTGAGGCCTATCTTGCAACATGGTGCATCTTTTTCATCACTGCTGCATCGGTTTCATGTGGCACGGTTTTAAAACAGCATGACACATTTGCCTAGATGCATCAATTTGTAATTTTGACGCCTCATAACATATCTTTTGCACCGCCACTGCGTCACAAAACTGACGCACAGTGGCGCAAAAGAGGCATACATATATCATAAATCTGTCCCTAACATTTTAAATAATTAATTCAGGATGACGATAAGGTGTGGTCTCTCCTGAGGTTTGTTTAAGGTGAGACCTACTCAGGGTTACAGATCAATTTTACGCTTGTTGAAGAATACAGAGGAGATAATACATGTGAAGCCCTACCAATGAAGTAAGTCATGTCCTCTTATTACATCATTCATGACATGGTCAGTGACATCATCAGCAGTGCATTGCGGGTAAAAAGAGTAGAAAACATTTACCTTATAATTCTTGTTAACTTTCAAAAATATTTTTTCATACTTTCAATCTGTAAAAGAGAGAACAAACATTTCCAAAAATATTAAAACATGTATTTAAAAATTAGAAAAGAGAAGGGAAAAGGTTCAAGAAGAAACAGTTTTTCAACAACTTTGACATTTACAGAAGCCTCTGCTTCTCTACGTCCCCTACACAATCCTAAAGATATATATTTTAAACAAACAGTATCTTCATGCTGATGAAGTGAGGCCTATTTTGGAACATGGTGCTTCTTTTGCACTGCTGATGTCTCACAATAGTGATGCAATAGCAGCGCAAAAGAGATGTAAAGCCATAATAAAATTGTGTCTAACATTGTAAATGATTGTTTCAGGATGCAAATAAGATGTGTCCTTTCAAGAGGTTTCTTTGAGGTGAGGCCTATTCAGTTTTTTAAAAAAAAACAGTACCCAGAAGTACTGCACTGTAAGCATTAACTTTGACACTTACAGAAGACTCAGTTTCTCCATATCTACCTCACATTTCTAAATGTATATCATAAGTACAAAAAGCAGAACATTAATTATACATGTTAAATAGTTTATTTTTGCTGTTCTCAGAATGTATCAAATTTCACTTAAATCAGTGACTTGAAGGTATTCATCATGTAACAGCGGGGAAAAAAACCACAATCAAAATGATTGTGTTTAAAAAACCCATACAACCTAAGAAATCTGAATTCAAAACTCCTTAAAATTAACTTACTTTCCATAACGTCGAAGGATGTCCTATGAACAGCGTCCACTCTGTTGTGCTATAAATATTTTCAGCCCGCCACTTTCTGAAAGAAAACCTCCATCGTTTTGAAAAATATGTTACATACAATAAAACACTTCTCACATTCTACCACATGTTTCCACTTGGCCAAATCATGTTGCAGCGATTCACAACTCTTGTAATTCTTCCAATCAAATCCCGTCATTTTCTATTTTCGCAACTTTCAAAAAGAAAACGTTTAAGATTATTTTCACAATCCTGGACTACTAATATCTTACCCTTCTTTCTCACTCATGTTCTCCTTTTCCTATGACACTGATACTGCTTACTATGAAGCAGACTTACTTGCATCAGGTTTATATAGTTGGATTTTTAAATTGACATTATAATTAAAAGTTTTGGACCAATAATCTAGACAGCATTGCAGACTTACATTCCCTCTACTTCATGAACGTTTTGCAATTCCTCAGAGGAAATCCCAAGATTCTTTCCTTAAAATTTTGGTTTTAAAAACACCAGGTAAGAATTTTTAAGGTCAAACGGCAATTTTTTTTGAAAGTTACAACAGAATCCTTGCAGAATGACCAGCCGTTTCGAGACTTTAAATAAGCTGTGTAATGTCCTGATGTTGTTGAAGGACCATCGTGATAGATAATTGCTACAGTTACAAAAGTCCTTCCTGATATTGACAGCTGAGAAGCAACAAAATTTTTTATTAAAGTTGACAATTTTGATCCATCAGGCCTACATCGTTGGACCATTAAAATGACATACTGGCCATATCTTTGTATAAATAATGTTGACATCATTTCAGATTTACATTGGCTACACTCCATGTTGTGATCCGCTGCATTTACTAGCTTATTAAAGGAGACTGATTTACTGTCTGGCAAAGTTAAATATATAAATCTTTCTGAGTCTACACTAGTAGTACTTGATACCATACAGTTCTCGCAGTCATGCTGCCATTGATAAGAAAGCCCAAACAGGTGATCTACATCTACACCTTTATCTTGCAATACATCAAACATATACATTAAAAACTCCTGACAATCCTGCTGAATATTTTCAGAGAAATCTGTTTGACCTGAACATTCATCTAACAGATAACGAACTTCAGACACACTTTCTACTTTTGTTCGATCAGTGCTACATTTCTCTACCACAGAATTCAACAAGCAGTATAAACTTTGTTCCGAATTGAACACAATCTGTTCTTTTAAAGTCTCTAGTGAAAAGAGAACATTAACCACTACATTTGCATAGCAGTTGACACCAGAACTGTTTTCAAATTGAAAACCGACAACATCTTCAACAGAATCCACTTTCTTTCTGCATACAATTTTCGGTTTATCGACTTTTGGGCTTTTTGCTACAACCTCCCTACTATTACTGATATTTCTTCGTTTCCGGCCTACCACACGTTTCTCAATCAAAGGATATTGAGGCAAATGTGGCGCATACTCTTTTCTTAACCTATTGTATTCCTTAACACAATCTAGATCCGCACAAATGTTTGTGACATCAAAGTCAATCAGGTACAATCCCGATAAAGTTCTAACTCGTGACAATGCCACATATGCCATACCCTCCTTGAACACAGAACTGCCAATATTCACCAATGCAGTATCTACACTTAAATCTTGCGATTTATGGATTGTCACCGCATATGCCAAGCAAACAGGAAACTGTTTACGGCGAACATGTAAATCTTTAACAAGCAAAAACCTAGCAGAACAACGACCAATTAGCTGTTCTTCCTCAATGCCATCAAATTTAATTTTTAAAAATTCAATTCCATCTCTACTTCTGTATTTCTCAAAATCAACAACATTACCCATTGATCCATTTACCAGACCTCTTTCAACATGTAAATTCCTTCTCAAAATGATTCGGCAATTTAAACACACATTCAAAGTCTTTTCAAAACCCGCTGTTTTAAATATAGTCTTCTCTAATGAATCCAATTTTGATTTCAAATTCTCAGACAAAATAATTGTTGATCCCATATGCTCTATTTTGTCAATAGCTTCAAGTTTTACAATCTCTTGCTTTTCTAAATTCAACATTTTGTTGTTGAAGATGGCACATTCTGCAAGAGTTGGCATCAAACATATTCCGGATTTCTTCTCAGTAATTTTCTGAAAAATATTCTCAGGCACAATTGTTCGGGATATAAATTTGACAGTAATCGTGCATTTAAAGCTTCTTTCCCATGCTCGGTCACTTTTCCAATTCTAATATCTTGTAGAATATTCTTGTAATCTTCATCCTTCGCCTGACGCATATTTTCATGCAGTTCAGCATAATTGAAATTTAACCATATATTAACGTTGCCAATGCTCCCTAGGCACTTCCTGGTATCTTCATGCGTGAGTATTTTGAACACAGGTTGTCCTTTCACTGGTGTCAGCTGCAGAAGATCTCCAAAAACAATGATGTGTTTGCCACCAAATAACACATCATATTCAGTTTTAAGAACTTCTTGCATTCTCAAATGCAAAAAGGCAAGCATGACATTGGAAACCATGCTTACTTCGTCAATGATAAGAAGTTTCATTTTCCTCAAGACTCTTGAAACTTCACAACAAGCATCTCCAGATAACTTGTGGTATTGTAATTTGTTGTCATGCTCCACCGGCAGCATCAGTAGACGATGCAAAGTAATCCCTTTAATGTTATGTGCTGCCAATCCAGTAGGAGCAGTAACAACACAAGACAACGATGTCTCAGTCCTTCCCTGCAAATAACAAGAAATTGCTTTAATGAGGAAACTTTTTCCAGCTCCCGCTTCTCCACTCACGTACAGTCGGACAGGCTTCAACGATGTACATGAGCACTCTTTCTTCTCATGACTTAATCCATGCTCAATTTGCTCGGTAACTTCATCATATATTTTCCTCTGCTCAACGTTGAGTTGTTTTTCCAAGTCTTCTAAGTTAACTGCATCCTCCTGAGCATGTGCCATGGCTCTTTCCACTTCATTCATAGCAGTGGCAGCTTCATTTTCGATAATAGGTCCTCCTAGTGGATCCTGACTCAATGAAACAGAACTCTGACTGTCCTGAGAACTGTCTCTGGCAATCTCAGCTGCAATCGATGCTTCCTGCTCAATTTGCAAAGTCAACAATTCTTGATATTTGGGAAAAGCAGGACATTCTATGGTCTCCTTAGCAGCAGTGAAAGAGTCTTCGTAACAGAGGAAATCTCCAAGCAGTTCCTCTTCTGCACGCCAAGGCTTGAAAAGTTGCAAAAGTGCTAAATAGAAAAACTCCTTTTTTTCTGGAGATTCGCCACTCAATTTTCGATGGTTTACTAATTGGCATTTTCTTTGCTTGACCAGACAACCCTCACTTCCAATTACAGCATACACTCCTTTCTCAATATCTTCTTTGATGTTCCTCTTGAATATATAATTTTGTAGAACCTCATATAGACAAACATTCTCAAGGTGACTGCTTCGATTTGGATAATATGTATCCAACATGTTGGTCTTCAAAATGTCGGTACTGTTTGGTTCCTTTTCTGCCAAATACTCAATTTCCCGGACAGGTTTTAGAACTCGATTTCGCGTTGCAGCAAGACCAAGACTCGCCCAAACGATACTCCTGGATTTGGCATAGAGACTTGCTGAAGACAACCGGTCACAACATTCGTAAGCTCCGATTTCTCGATGCGACAACATCTTCAGACTGAAACTGTACAACTTCTTGCTGAGGCTCTTTTCATGGGAAATGTCCTCCCACATATCCTTCAATTCTGTCTTTTCTTTTTTGGTGATGTAAGATGTCACATACCGAGCCACAGCCATACAGTTGTCAGCCACAAACTGTATATCCATGTTAGCATTCCACATGGACAAAATCACTGGGTTGTAGTCGTTGATGTACTTGGACTCTTCGTTCCTTTTCAAATTGTATGTATTTTTGGGTGATTTCCTCGTCACATTATGTCGCAGCGAAGACATCAAACTGTTCACTCTTCCTTTAGAAATCACCGGTCGTGGAAAGTTGAAACGACATTTGGTGTAGAACTTGTCCTTGTTTCTGAATTTACGACTACAGTACTTTCCACAACGATGGCTTTGGAAACGTAGAACTTGTTCTCTTAGGCTTTTCTTCTTCGTTGCGTTTGGAACAGCACACGTAGAATACTGTTCTATGAAATTCATCACTAAGTCATCCGGATCTGTTCCAAATTTAGGTGCATCCTTGATCCACAACAACATATGTATATGAGGAGCAACTCTTGCTTGGTACTCCTTTCTCCAGAAGAAATCCAACACCTCTCCAAGAGGTGGATTCTTCTTATTTGTGATGAAAGACATCATAGCTTCAAATCTATGATTGAAGTACCTGCATACATTCACTGGATCCAAAGAACACAGTTCTCCAGGTGTCTTGAATTCAATGTTTTCAATATTTTCATTTGCCTCTCGTAGAAATTCAAGTAAGTCTTCCCAGCCATACTCGGCACAGCTCAGAGTAAGGAACCATTTTGGAGTTCCTAAGTTCCTCAGCATACATTTTAAATCACCATGACGACGGTACCAGTACTCATTAGTACCACGCTGACACGCCATGAGATTAATTAAGTGAGAATCCAAAATACTGTCTTGGACATTGACTTTATGCATAAAATCACTTGCCGAGATGTTTCGCATCTGTATACCACTTTTTAAGATGTGGTTTACTGCATATGACAGTCCAGACAGATCGCTTTCAAACAGGAGATGAAACAAATAGGGAATGCATTGACGAAACTTAGGATCTTCTGCATACAATCGTAAAGTCCGGTATTCAGACGTAGGAATTTGATGAGGTCGCTCATCATATCTTCCTCCTCGACCTGTGGGAAATAGCTGTGGGAAACACCGAGCTTCCAAACTTTCCTCCCAAACACTAATGGGACTCCCTTTGGCTTGTTTCATTTGAAACAACTCAATTGCATTCCCCATGACTTCCTTGGAATGCAAAGGATGAACACTATAATGTTCATATATTTCTTCACTTTTAGAGGCCTCTACTTTCTCAATTTGGCCAGCACACAAATCGCTATCCTCTCCATCACTTACTTCCTCTTCTGCAACATATACATTTATATAGTACTTATTATTTTTCTTCAAATACAATGTTGCCTTTTTGACTTTCCTAACATCCACTAAATCTTGCCATATTTTCTTATTCTTTGTCGGAACACCATTAACCAAGATAACCAAAGGTTCCTCTTCAACTTTTTCTACTCCAATTGTGTTAATGTTTTTGTTCAAATCTAGAGGCAAATAAACAACTCTTCCCTTTAATCCTCTCTGTAAATCTGCTGGAGGCAACTTCCCTGTCTTTGGCTCCATTCTTACAATAGCCTGAAAGGGATGGATACTTTGAATCAAAATAGATTCATAAGTATTTAAATCCTTCAATTCAGAAGGAATCTCAACTAATTCAAGATTATTATGAACCGCCCTAGCAGGCATCTGGTTTTTGTTTAATTTGTTACAACAATAAGTACACACACGTTGATCCGATCCCAAATTAAAAGAATTTTCTACCATCAAATATGTGGCAAAATCCTTCCATTCACTATTATTTTCCCTTTCACTTTTTGCATATAAATCCACTAACTTAGTCTGATTCCTATAATAAGTGCGTCGACAACACACACAAGTGAAATTAGGCCTCTCACTTGATTTCATCTGAAACGTGGCAATTTCCTTCTGAAAATTATCTGTACTGGAAACCTGTACATTATCTTCAACATTACCCTCTTCTTCTGGGTCAATTTGAACATTCTCATCTTTACTACCAAAGTAACAACACTCAATTTCTTCACAAATATTCTTCACATCTATTTCAGAACCATGCAAAAGAGCAGCACATAATTGTTTAAGCATAATTGCTGGACTCTTAGCATAATACAACATTCTCACTAATTTTCTCACTTTATTATGATACACTGCTAGCATCCTGAAATGATGAAAAACACTCTGGCATACTCTCCTGGAAAGACAAGCCAGTGAATGACCACGCAAACCTGTCATTTGTCTCACTCTGCAAGGATCTAAATCTTGCAACAACTTCATTTTCTGCTTCAAACTTTTCTTATTAAATGTCCGTATAAAATCACAAAGCAAATTGATGGAAACCTGTCGCACACTGCAAATAGAACTACACTTCCAAATGTACACAGGACCCTTAGGACGTCTTCCTAAAACCTCATTACCTAACACCTCATCTGTCTCTGTTGTCACAAGTTTTTCTTTTTCAACTGGACAACCATCCTTCACTTCATAAGCTCGACCACTGGTGTCAACTGCAAACACCAAATCATTATCCTGAAAATAACTCTCCTCATTAAAAAATGCCTCACAACTTGAACTATGCATCCATTCTCCGGAAAAAACTTCACAAAAGTTACTACGATTTACTACTCTCTTCCATCTACTTTTTGTTTTGAAATCAGAAATGACCTTGCTTAGTTTCCTAATTCTATTGATTACCAAAATAAACAACTTTCGCTTAATTTCAAAAGCATGATCAATAATTTTCTCTACATTTTTCTTCTTCTTATAAAATGCCACTTTCTGTTGGCCTTTCTTAATATTTTTTAATAAATTAACTATTATCCTATTGCGGAACATTCGTTTTCGAATGTCCCTAAACTGTTGTTTCCTTCTACTATCATGCACAGAGTTATCTCTTGCTCTACCAGTAACATTTTTGATTGGTCTTTCCTTTCCATTTAAATTGCTTTTCTTTTTCTGAACTGAAACATTTTTTGGATAAATACTTTTTTTACTACAAATATTTCTTAAGAATGATTTCGTGCTCTTACCCGGAGCTTTCTTGGTGATTTCAAAATTATTTTGGGGAGAGGACTGCTGCAATAAAAGATCATCCTGCTGTCTTTGACATTTTCTAGCCTTTCTAATTCGATTTTTAGTTGGAATTTTTCAAATTTAGAAAAGATCTGCAGTTGAATCTGTGGAAAAATATAATAAAAAATGTTATTAACCACTATTACCAAACAGTAAATGAATAACAGTCATCAAAAACTTAACGCCCTACTTATTATTTTACATAGCAAATCTTTTGCACCAGCACTGCGTCACAAAAATGACACACAGTGGTACAAAACAGGCATACAACAATCATAAATCTCTCCCTAACATTTTAAATGATTAATTCAGGATGACGATAAGGTGTGGCCTATCTAAAGGTTTGTTTAGGCCCAGATCTTTGGACTGGGGTGAATGTGTGTCATTGATCCACATTCGGTCCATCACCTGTTTTGTTTGTTTGAGGTGAGGCCAACACATGGTTGCAGATAAGATTTTCACTGAAGAAAACAAAGGAGATAATACATGTGAAGGCCTACCAATGAAGTAAGTCATGTCCTCTTCACTCTTGAACAAAGGGCAGACCTCTTTTGAATCTGTGGTCACACCTAAACTTCATCTGCACAATATCATTCATAAACTTAGGAAACACTAGTGATGTAATTGAAAAATTTGGAGTTTCTTTTCCTCATTTCAGAATTACATCACCTGTGTTTCCTCATTGACTTAAAATATCCTTAATACACATGAAAACGTTTTTTGGAATGCCCTAGCACCATTTTTGGGACATTATTAACATGGCTATGTAACTCCCATGATCAAAATCTAAATTTGCCAACCACAGGTGGGAGCGTATTTACAAGAAACTTGCCCCATGAGGAACGCTTTCCATTTAAAAAGGGTAAAATAACATAATAGACACTCAAATGCCTTATAAATATGACCCAAAACAACCTATGAAGCTCTAGCAGTGCATATACAGAAATGTAATTCATTTCAAAAAATCGTTTTTAAACACAGCATATAAATCAATTGTATACCTGCATTCAAGAGGAAATGACTGAAAATGTCCTTGAGACACATGAAAGCGTTTTTTGGAATGCCCTAGCACCATTTTTGGGACATTATTAACATGGCTATGTAACTCCCATAATCAAAATCTAAATTTGCCAAGCACAGGTGGGAGCGTATTTACAAGAAACTTGCACCATGAGGAACGCTTTCCATTTAAAAAGGGAAAAATAACATCATAGACACTCAAATGCCTTATAAATATGACCCAAAACAACCTATGAAGCTCTAGCAGTACATATCCAGAAATGTAATTGATTTCAAAAAATCGTTTTTAAACACAGCATATAAATCAATTGTATACCTGCATTCAAGAGGAAATGACTGAAAATGTCCTTGAGACACATGAAAGAGTTTTTTAGAATGCCCTTACACCATTTTTGGGACATTATTAACATAACTATGTAACTCCCATAATCAAAATTTAAATTTGCCAAGCACAGGTAGGAGCGTATTTACAAGAAACTTGCACCATGAGGAACGCTTTCCATTTAAAAAGGGAAAAATAACATCATAGACACTCAAATGCCTTATAAATATGACCCAAAACAACCTATGAAGCTCTAGCAGTACATATCCAGAAATGTAATTGATTTCAAAAAATCGTTTTTAAACACAGCATATAAATCAATTGTATACCTGCATTCAAGAGGAAATGACTGAAAATGTCCTTGAGACACATGAAAGAGTTTTTTAGAATGCCCTTACACCATTTTTGGGACATTATTAACATGGCTATGTAACTCCCATAATCAAAATCTAAATTTGCCAAGCACAGGTGGGAGCGTATTTACAAGAAACTTGCACCATGAGGAACGCTTTCCATTTAAAAAGGGAAAAATAACATCATAGACACTCAAATGCCTTATTAATATGACCCAAAACAACCTATGAAGCTCTAGCAGTACATATCCAGAAATGTAATTGATTTCAAAAAATCGTTTTTAAAAACAACATATAAATCAATTGTATACCTGCATTCAAGAGGAAATGACTGAAAATGTCCTTGAGACACATGAAAGAGTTTTTTAGAATGCCCTT
Organism: Lissotriton vulgaris; assembly: GCF_964263255.1. Taxonomy (NCBI): domain Eukaryota; kingdom Metazoa; phylum Chordata; class Amphibia; order Caudata; family Salamandridae; genus Lissotriton; species Lissotriton vulgaris. The sequence goes on from NC_141689.1 coordinate 1,273,985,436, forward strand.
ACACCATTTTTGGGACATTATTAACATGGCTATGTAACTCCCATAATCAAAATCTAAATTTGCCAAGCACAGGTGGGAGCGTATTTACAAGAAACTTGCACCATGAGGAACGCTTTCCATTTAAAAAGGGAAAAATAACATCATAGACACTCAAATGCCTTATAAATATGACCCAAAACAACCTATGAAGCTCTAGCAGTACATATCCAGAAATGTAATTGATTTCAAAAAATCGTTTTTAAAAACAACATATAAATCAATTGTATACCTGCATTCAAGAGGAAATGACTGAAAATGTCCTTGAGACACATGAAAGAGTTTTTTAGAATGCCCTTACACCATTTGTGGGACATTATTAACATGCCTATGTAACTCCCATAATCAAAATCTAAATTTGCCAACTGCAAGTGGGAGCGTATTTACAAGAAACTTGCACCATGAGGAACGCATTCCATTTAAAAAGGAAAAATAACATCATAGACACTCATATGCCTTATAAATATGACCCAAAACAACCTATGAAGCTCTAGCAGTACATATCCAGAAATGTAATTGTTTTCAAAAAATCGTTTTTAAACACAGCATATAAATCAATTGTGTACCTGCTTTCAAGAGGAAATGACTGAAAATGTCCTTGAGACACATGAAAGCGCTTTTTGGAATGCCCTTGCACCATTTTTGGGACATTATTAACATGGCTATGTAACTCCCATAATCAACATCTAAATTTGCCAAGCACAGGTGGGAGCGTATTTACAAGAAACTTGCCCCATGAGGAACGCTTTCCATTTAAAAAGGGAAAAATAACATCATAGACACTCAAATGCCTTATAAATATGACCCAAAACAACCTATGAAGCTCTCGCAGTACATATCCCGAAATGTAATTGTTTTCAAAAATCGTTTTTAAAAACAACATATCTGTTTCAGCTTACATGAGAGACCATGGAATGGGCTCCATGTACAACAATAACTTGTGTTACTGCATGCCAGAATGCTACACCGAATATGCAATTAAAATTTAAAACCAAAATCTATTTGTATATCACTAGAGACAAAGCCACATTTTAAAAACACAGCTTTCTTCATCATTTTCTCCTTAAATCATACTATTCTCTATCTAAATTAAATAAATATTTTCTCACCTTAGCAAATACTTTTTGAGTTTCAAAACAGTCTCAGAAATACACCAAATTGTCTTCAGCAGAAGAAAGAGGATGCACTCCAGAGGCTGCAGCTATTGAAAGCACAGAAATACAGATATTCATTACACATATCTCTCATATTAGCCAATCATAACTCTTCCCTCACTTTTTTCAAATCAAAACCCTTCCCCCCTCTGCCCTCTCTGCCTTTTTTCCATAGCAACCACCTCCTGGAAGACCTCTCATGTTTGCAAATTCACACAACAATGTTTCAATTGAACTCTGAACTCTCAGTGCACCTGCGTATCCAGTGCAATCTTTCATTAAATGTTTCTTCCTTGACCATTCAAATTACATCTTTCAAAGAACACATCCATGCACCCTAACTTTCTGTTTTCAGAAATGGAAATGCACCAATCACTGCTAATGAATCATTAGCACTGGAAATCCACAGTTTTTTTCTTTACAAACTCCTACTGTTTCAACTGCCCTTTCATTACCACACTTCATCTGACTGCAGCACAACCTTCTCCCACCATGTTTAATGTCTGGATTGTTGGACATAGTTACATCCACTGGGCTCAAAGGTATGCTGAGAACAGAAATTTACCTAACCTCAATTTACAAGATGTGGAAATTAAGTGGTTGGGCCAAAGAGGATTAAAATGTCACCAATTGATACCATTGGTGAAAACCTTTATGCATTTGCCAAAACCTGACCTGTTAATTGTGCACTGTGGAGGTAATGATTTGGGCACTTTGACTGGGGTAGGTCTGGAAATGCTTTTAAAGGACACCTTTGAGCAATTAATGGCACTTTTTCCTCAAACTGCCTTGGTATATTCCAATATATGCCAAAGATAGAAATGGAGGTGGTCCAACCAATTTTGTCCACAAATTGAGAAAGCGAGGAAGCATGTAAACAAATCTGTTTCAGCTTACATGAGAGACCATGGAATGGGCTCCTTGTACAACAATAACTTGCGTTACTACATGCAAGATATCTACAGAGGAGATGGAGTTCACTTCTCAGATGAGGGCAACAGAATTTTCATTCTGAATGTAAGACTGTGCATTGGTACCTACTTATAAGTACCTAAATGTACCATAAACCCAAAAGCTCTTCTCAGAGCTACCCTTCATCTGATCACTCACAATTATTATTTTTTTCTAACTTTTTTCACTAATTTTCCACAAAATACGCTCCCCGGGGCGCTACCCGGTTCGCGAACCGAAAGCTAACCTGGCGGAATTTTTTAAAAAAATGTTTTTTTCCACACATATAAGCCTCCTCAGCCACCCTCAGAAAACCTAGGGGGTCAAGATAAATCTACCATGCCCCCTTCTACCCATTCTGAACATTATTTGCCCTCCATCTTGTATCTTAATGCAACCAAAACACAAAATGGAGGACTCCCGTGACGCTTAAAGTTCGCGAACCGAGCCGCTTCCCGGGAAGCGGTCCAAAAAAAAGGTGGGAAAGTAATTCACAGAAAAACGACTAGAGACACTCTAACCAAATATAGATTAGCTCATACTACATAACAATCCCTTTCATTTTCACAAATTTGATTGAAATTCCATTTAGCCATGTAGCCTGTAGACCTCTCTAAATACAGTGAGGTAAATTACTTCACAAAACACATCTGAAGTGTTGGAATTGACAACCAATGAAAATGTTACTTTCATTTTCTACTTTTATTACCTGACATTTGATTGGTTATATACCTGAATATATATAAAGGAAGAGAAGGAAACACAGCCATTTTGTCTACTACTTCTTGTTGTATATATCATTTGGAATATCACTAATCACTTCAACTTGTTTCTAAAGGTAAGTTGTTATTTTTAAAACTGAAGTATATTGTGCACTATAAGTAAATATGGTAAACTTTTTCAGATAGTTATATACTATCCCTCTGTAGTAGTTATAGATTTAGATAGACTTCTCTGTTATAGTTATGGATGGACTTAGACTTCTCTTGTATAATTATAAATTTACTTACATTAAATCACATACACTTTTTTATATTTCTACTTCCACTCTAATACTATACACCGCCCAAAGATAAATTCACTGATAAAAAATGCCGATCTAAAATTATTCCCAACAGTGCCCTATCTCTACTAATATATATTTTTTTAATCCAAATTTCAGGCAAAATGGAAGGCGAAAACAAAGTTTCTTTTGAAATGGACCTGCAAGAGAGCAGCCAAGAATTGATTGATACAATTCATCAAATTGACATTGAATTTATGGAGGAAACTTTGGACAAAGAACTACTGCAATGTGTCCAAGCTGTAGATGACCTCCTTGAAAATGAGGACATTTTACAACCTCACAGATTGCAAACAATATTCCAAAAAAATAATGACATTTCAGACACTGAAATGTTAGAAAGTTTAATAAATTATGAAACACAAACAAAATAAAAAAAAAGCTTTAAAAATAAAGAAAACAAAAAAAAATCAACAAAAACAACAAACAATTAACATACAGTATTTGAAAAGTCTATCATTCTTTTTTCCTTATAGTTCGCTGCCCAGAACGCTTCCCGGTTCGCGAACTTGGCGCTCACTACGCAAAAAAAAAAAAAACCTCCACATAAAACCTAGGGGGTCAACGAGGATCTACTATGCCCCCTTATGGTAATTTCCCCCTTTGTTTTGGCCTCCTCTTGTCTCTCGATCCTACTGAGAGACAAGATGGCGGCCGCGCCGGACTGTTTAGAATGTTGACAGACACCGGAGAGCCAATCAGCTTCGCAAAGTTCCGATACACGGAAAAAGTTCGCGAACCGGAGCGCTACCCGGAGCGCTGTTACAGATATATATCTTGTTTGAAACGTTAATTTCTCAAAATCCACTGAAGCACATATATTGAGACCTAGCAAAGGCACATCGGGCTAACAGTCCCTACAATTTTGCCAAGTTTCGTGGAAATCCATTCAGCCTTTCGGGCTAAAAGTGAGGCCAACCGCCCTATGGAAATTAACATGGGAAAAACGCGTTTTGGGACCCCCCTTTTTTCTCTGCCCCCCTTGACGAACCCCCCCCCAAATTTCCAGGAGCTTCTCAGAAACAAAATGTGCCATTTTCCTGAAAATTTCAGCCGATTCCGTCCACAAACGCCAAAGTTATTAGACATAGAATTTTCAAAAATCCCATAGGGAAAAAATCCTAACTATATATACATACTGGCGACCGCCAGTAGGTAATATATATATATATATATATTACCTACTGGCGGTCGCCAGTAGGTAGTTATAGTTAGGATTGTTTTCTATAGGAAAACCGCAACATTCTATTGGGAATAACTTTGGCGCCCGTTGTGGAATCTGCCTGTAATTTTCCTTAAATTTGCCTCACTGCGCTCCGCAAGGGGGGTCCTAAAACGTGTTTTCCCCATGTTAATTTCCATAGGGCGGTTGGACTCACTTTTAGCCCGAACGGCTGAATGGATTTCCACAAAACTTGGCAAAATTGTAGGGACTGGTAGCCTGATGTGCCTTTGCTATGTCTCAAGATATGTGCAACAGTGGATTTTCAGTAATTTAGGTTCAAAAAAATATATATATCTGGGCGGAGCCTAACCACACATCTGATCTGATTGGCTGTCAGCACTTCATCCAAGAAGTGTTGGCAGCCATCTTGGGACCAATATACATGATAGCACCTCATTAAAAAGCATTGTAGTTAATAGAGGGTTTTAGTACTTTAGTTACATTATAAATCATTTGTTGATGGTACCATACTCATTTTAGGAATTGTGGTGTGTTCTAAGGTGATTTTACCATGTGAAAAAGCCTTCTGCTGTGATATCATGAATCATGTTTGAAAGAAAACTAATATCTCATGATTTTCCCACAGTGGTTTGGAAGGGGATCTATAAGCTAAACTGAAAGCATATTTTCTGTAAATTCACATTATCTTATTCAGTCATGTGAGAATGAAGTCTGACATTCTCAGTAAAACATGTACATCCAACAAGGGCAGAGACTGTCAGTTGATTCCTTTGTGTTCTACTGCAGCCTCCTAGAGTGTTCTAAAGAACAACTAGAGCGCTAACTGTCCTACATATTACAAAGGTATAGCACACCTGAAGCCATCGTGATGGGAATAAAGTGGTAACTCTTAAAACATTTAATTTAAAAAGGAACAAAATGAGGGGATATATTATGCCATAGAAAGTATTATTAGTGCTGCAGAAAGAGAAATTAGTATGAGCGAAGATAATATATAGGACACAATCCCTTGTCCAGCCGGGCAGGGAGTATTTATTCATTTGATAGGAATTTTCAATAAAGAAATAAGACAAGTAACCAAAAACATAAAGGTTACAATAGGGCACAGTCCTGTGCCGTACGCAAGGAGGAAATAAAAGAAGACAGTAAGTGCAGCAAATATCAGGCTAACAAAAGTGAGCTATGAGGCCACTGACACCAATTCAAATTCACAGTGTGTCCTGGAGTGAAACAGCCATACATTAATACATTAGAAACCTAATTAAGGGACACTCTAAAAGGAGTCGACGTTTCGATCCCTAGCTCAGTTATAGGGGGATCATCTTCAGGACTTTCACAATCATAACTTTTGCCTGAATAGAACCTTTTAACATAAAACCGCCTGTTTGGAAAAATGAAAAGGAAAAACAAGACAAAAATACAATCTTTGGTTAAAAAGTAATGTTCAGCATTAGCTCTCTATTTACATTACTCGGAATCGCGGTGATTGGTGCAGCCACAGAAGCATGCGCATTCCGTGCAGTTTATGTGCAAAAACATTTTTTGTGACCGTTTTTCTGTATCTCAGGGTGTTTCTTATATTGTGACCTGCACGTGAATGAAAAGGTGAGGTCGTGGTGGTGAGGGAGTGGCCGTGGTGGAATTTTGAACAGTGAGTTGTGAGAGTACGGCAATCGATGGGAGTGTTATTAACATCAGAGCAGTGCCTTAGGAGATCGGTATGTGCTTAGTAGTGGAACGTACCAGACTATTGTCTGTGATTGGGTTTTGTTGTTATTGGGTCTCAATATAAGAAACACCCTGAGATACAGAAAAACGGGGAGCGCCCCGGGGAGCGTACTATGGGGAAAAAGGAATCACTTTTAAAAATTGTATGTTTATTAATTGTTCTTTTTGTTGTTTTTCTTTTTTTTTTATTTAAGTACCAACATGTAGGTACCAATGCAGAGTCTATAATTTAATATACACTGTTTCCTTTGTAGATATCTTGCATGTTGTTACAGAAGTTATTGTGGTATATGGAATTCATAGCGTAGTCTGTCAGGAAAGCAGAAACAACATGGAGGCAGGAGATGATAAAGAGATGTTAAATACACACTGGAGATAATATAGTGGGAGAAAGGAAGTAAATATGAGCAAACTTTCTATGTAACACAAAAAAGTTGCACAGTATACTCTAAGTCTCACTTTATATTTTAAACATTTTTGATCTACTTGATGAATTACATATAAAAATGAATAATGGCTCGAACAATTTTTGATTATTAAATATAAATTTATTCTTCTGATTCTTTTTCATAATTTAATAAAACTTCTAATAATATATTGTCTGGAATGTCCTCATTTACAATCTGTGTTTCCATTGATTCCACACACTCAAGTAATTCAAGGTCCAGAGACTCATCCATAAAGTCAATGTTATCATTTTCAGCATTTTTCCATCATGGTTGTTGTCCAAAACAATTTCAAACGAAATATTCTTTTCTCCTTCCATTTTGTTGCTGTAAATTGCATAAAAAATAATTATATCAGTAGAGATAGGGCACTGTTGGGTTTAAGTTCAGACATGTAGTTTGGATTTTTTAACAATGAAGTTATCTTTGGGCAGTGTATGGTATCAGGCTGGAATTAGAAATATAAAAAGGTGTATGTGATAAAGCCTAAGTAAATTTATAATTATATAAGAGAAGTGTAACTTAATCTATAACTACTACAGAGACGCCTATCTTAATCTATTACAGTGGGATAGTATATAACTAACAGAATATTTTTTCTCAAATTAACTTAAAGTGCACAACATACTTCACTTTCCAAAATAAGAACTTACCTTTCAGAAAGCAGTTGAAGTTGTCAGTGTAATTTCTTTTCAAATGTACTTCAGGAAGTAGTAGTCAAAATGGCTGTGTTTCCTTCTCTTTTTTTTTATTTATTCATGTACATAACCAATCAAATGTCAGGAAATAATCGTAAAAAATGAAAGAAACTTTTTAATTGGTTGTAAATTCTAACTCATCATATGTGTTTTGGTCATGTAATTTACCTCAGGATATTTAGACAGGCCTGTAGCCTAATTGTCTCAATGGAATTCCACCAAATTTCGGCAAATGGTAGGGACTGCTATGTAGTAGGGCCTATTCTATATTTGAAAGTGTCTCCAGTGGTTTTTCTGTAAATAACTTTCCCACCTTTTTTTATGGAGCGCTTACCGGTGCACGCACCGGTACGCGCACCGGCAGCGTTACAAGAGTCCTCCATTTTGTGTTTCGGTACAATCGAGACACAAGATGGAGGAAAAACAAAGTTGGGAATGGGTAGAAGGGGGAACTGTAGTCACTTCCTGACCCTCTAGGTTTTCTGAGGGGGGCTTAGGACGCTCATATAGGCAAAAAAAAAAAAAAAAACGAAAAATTTTGTGGGGGGAATGCTCGGTACACGCACCGGTAAGCGTACTGGGGAGCGTACTTTGGTGAAAAATAGTGAAAAAAGTTAGAAAAAGATAAACGTTTTGAATGATCAGAGGTATGGTAGCTCTGAAAAGAGCTTTTGGGTTCTGTGGCTGTTTTAGGTACCTACAAGTAGGTTCCAATGCACAGTCTTAAATTCAGGAGGAATATTCTATTCCCCTCATCTGAGAAGTGCACACCATCTCCTCTGTAGATGTCTTGCATGTTGTAACGCAAGTTGTTGTTGTATATTGAACCCATTCCACAGTCTCTCATGTAAGCAGAAACAGATTTATTCACATGTTTCCGTGCTTTCTCAAATTGTGGACAAAATTGGTTGGACCAGTTCCATTTCTGTCTTTGGCATATATTGGAATATACCAAGGCAGTTTGTGGAAAAAGTGTCATCAATTGATCAAAGGTGTCTTTTAAAAGCGTTTCCAGACCAACCCCAGTCATAGTGCCCAAATCATTTCCTCCACAGTGCACTATTAAGAGATCAGGGTTTGGCAGATGCAAAAAGGTTTTCACCAATGGTATCAATTGATGACATCTCAATCCTCTTTGGCCAATCCATTTGATTTCCACATTTGATAAATCAAGGTTGTAAAAATCTCTGCTAGCTGCACACCTTTGAGCCCAGTGGATGTAGCTATGTCCAATAATCCATACAGAATACATGATGTGAGAAGGTTCTGGTGCAGTCAGATGAAGTGTGGGAATGAAATGGCAGTTGGAACAGTAGGAGTTTACAAAAAAATCATTGTGGAGTTTCCCTGCTGTTGAATCACAAGCAATGATTGGTGGATTCAGTTAGTTGAAAACAGAAAGTTAGGGTGCATAGTTGTGTTGTGTGTAAGAAGCAATTTGAATCGTTAAGAAAAAGTCACTTAAAGTAATAATGCCCTGGATAAGCTGGTGTATTGAGAGGTCAATAACAACAACTAGAGAGAGAGGGAAGAGGCACTCTCGGTCCCCCAGGTAATAGTTACAATCAACAGAAGAGTGCCCACACAGGGATAGAAGTGTCCAGAACAGAGAAGGAAAGAAAATCAAATCAACCTGAGGAAGAATTTCTCAGGGATTTCTTGGAAGCCCTCACTCACCAACCTGGGTGGTGACATGCTTCATCATAGGGCCCACCAGGAGAAGCCGAATGCCTCCCTGGTGTGCTGCAATGCCAGGTTACTGCGGAGCGGGATTTTTTTGTGACAAAGTGTATGAAAAAAGTGAGTTTGAAAAATACCAAACAGCTTTACCAGACAAAAAACTTTATTCCGTGGTTAGCTGTGTAGTGGTTGAAAGGTATGTGCAGGGAAATATAACAACTAATGTGTTGGGTGTTTTTCCCCTTTTAAATTACAACGGGGTCAACATGTTTCTGCCCTTTAAGTGTATGGATATTACTGGGCATTCGTCAGGACCATGTAATTGTGTACCTCGGTGGTGTGGGCGCGCTAAGGCCCACCCTAGCCAGAGGACGTGACAGTTAAAAAACAGAGTTATGTGTCAAAAAAGTGCAAATAACCAAACCAGAAAAAAGGAGTTCGAACAATTTTGATGAACCTGTGGTCTGAGAGAAATGACAAACACACATGAAAGACAATACAAACAGTGTTAATGAATGGACTGGAGCGTCTTTTTGCTAACACTGATTTCAAAGTTCTGTGCTTGGACTAAGGAGAGAAAACGTGTGCCCGGGGTGGAAAATAGAGGTATTTTAAGCCTGAAACGGTGGGGGCCAGGCTGTCTCAGGGCATGCAGTTTTTGAGCAAAAAGGACGATCGCAAAGCAGACTTCATGCCATTCGTGCTGGTGCGATCAATGCGCCCAAATGGAGGGCTGGTGTCTATGTCGGACCCTAGCGGTTCAACCCATTTTTAACAAATAAATAAACTTAAAATGAATAAAAATGGCGAGTTTCTCACTTGTGTATTAAAAGATCCACACTTCATGGGTCTCGGGAGGGGGGTGGTGGCGACAATGGCACACCCTACAAAGGTAAATAAAGGAACACAAAACTACTTAACGATTGGAATGATGTAAAGGTTACTTAGCTGAGCGTGGGGCAGGATGGCGCCTGATGGTCATAACAGAAAGATTCTTACGCCTGCAACGCCAAACACCCACTAGGCACCTAGCGCTCTCCTCGAACCGGACCCCGTGGATGGATGTCCGGAGATCGAATGGCATTGAAATAATCTCTCCGTGGTAAAGCGCGTGGTGGAGGGCGTAGCTTTGAGCGGAGGTAGGCGTGCCAGGGGGTGTGTGTATGTCCAATGGCAGTAGAGGACAGAAGCGAGGCTTGGGGTGCAAGCCCTCGCGTTGTTGTGGAGACTTTAGAGGGTGTGACATAACGCATGCGCCTCAGTAGCCCAATAGAGTTAAGGATCAGACCGAGGCTTGTGATACAAACACTCGCGTTGTCATGGTGAGTGATTAGATCATTCCTTGCGGTGACAGAAGGCTCGTTCGTCAGGTGACGAAGAGTCTGATAGAATCGAAAGGTAAAGTGGACAGTTATATTACCGATTCTAGATAGACAGAGCAGGAGAAACAAAGCAGGAGCAGCGAGACCAGAACTCTGGCGGCAGTAAGAAGTATAGTTCACATAAGTGAAGGTGAGCAAAGGATCATTGGGTCTGGCGATAACCTCGCGACACATGAAGAGGTTAAATATCATGACTGAGGTAGGCTTACCGCTTGAGAACAGAGGACCAAGGAATCTGGTCATTAAGCCCATTGATGTGGGTACCCAGTCTATACACCCAACGTTGCTCTTTTTCGAAGAGAATATTGGTGGTATTTCTCTCCGAGGTGACTTGCTTGATTATTGTCCACCGTAGATCATTGGGCGTGTGGTGTTGTTGAAGAAAATGTTCACTCATTTTGGTTGCTGACTTTTGACACCTGATGTTGCTGCGGTGCTCGCAAATCCTTTGTTTAATTTTGCGAGGTGTCATCCCTATATATCTCTTCTGGCAGGGACACGTTACCATGTAGACGACATTGGTCGAATTACAATTAGTGTGGCTCTTCTGTGTCCATATCTTGCCTGTTTCGAGTGAAAGTTGTTTCGTGTGCGTAGTAAGATGGCATACGCTACAGTTGGCACAAGGGAAGTGTCCTGTCACGGGGGGCAGGCCCCATGCATCTGTGATCGACCTTATAGGTCCGGTGGAAGAGGTATTGACCTTCGGGCATGTTTGGACCAGAGAGTCTTTTAAACTTGTGCCTTTTTTGAAAGAAAAAAGGGGTTTTCCCAGGTTCTTTTGTTGCTGGTTAGGATTTTCCAATGTTTGTTCACTGATTTTTTCATTGCATCTGAGATAGAGCTGTAGGTGGTCACGCAGGTTAGGGGTATTTCAGATTGTTCCCTGGTGTTTTCTTCCAGCAAAACCTCTCGTGGTTGGTTTCTAGCACGTTTGTTCCCTTTTTCCAAGATATTTTTGGGGTAGCCACGTATTTGTAATCTTTTGGTAAGTTCAGAGGCTTGGGATTTGTAGTCCTTGATGTCTGTGCAATTTCTCCGTATTCGGAGATATTGGCCGTACAGCAGGTTTTCCCTTAAAGGTCTTGGGTGAAAGCTTGAGAAGTCCAGGAGGTTATTTTTAGCCGTGGGTTTGTAGTGGGTAGTTGTTTTCAAAACTGTCCCACTTACAGTGATGTTAACATCAAGAAATACGACTGTTTCTTTGCTGTAGTGATTGGTAAACTTCAGGTAGGGATCTTGGGTGTTTATCCAGGTCAGGAATGTTTTCAGATTATCTTCTCCGCCTTTCCAGATTAGCAGTATATCATCAATATACCTTTTCCATAAGGTAATTGAAGAATGAAAGGGGTTGTCATTAGGCAGGATATTTTTCTCTTCAAAGTCATAGACATAAAGTCCAGCTATGCTGGGAGCAAAAGTACTGCCAATTGATGTTCTAGTACTTTGCAGGTAAAGCTCACCTTGGTATTCGAAATAATTTTCTTTAAGGGCCATTGTGGCACATTGGACTATAAAATCCTTGGGAGTTACAAAGTTCCACTCAATGGAGTCTAAGGCTCTTTCCATGACCCTGAGGGTGTCATCTTGAGGAATGCTCATATATAGACTCTCTATATCCAGTGTGACTAGGATGATGGAGTTTTCTGACAAGGTAACTTGTCCAAGGAGTTGTAGAAGGTTTTTGGTGTCCCTCGGGTACGTTGGGGTGTTTTGTACCAATGGTTTAAGGTAGAAATCACAGAAAGTTGAAAGAGGTTCAAGGACCGAACCAATGCCGGAGACGATTGGTCGCCCAGGTGGTGGGTTGATGTTTTTATGGGTTTTTGGTAAGGTGTAGAAGTAAGGGATTTTGCTTCCACTTCCAGTGAGAAACGCTGCTTCATGTTTAGAAATCTGGTCATTTTCCTCTGCCTCTTTGACAAGGTTATGGATTTGTTCCTTCAATTCCGGTGTAGGGTCTGCAGTAAGTCGTTTGTAGTTGACTCTGTTGTCCAATAGAGTACGACATGCTTTATCGTAATCGGGAGTGTTTTGTATCACTATCCCTCCTCCTTTGTCCGCTGGCTTGATTGTTATGTTTTTGTCCTTTTTCAGTTTGTCTAGTGCTTGGAATTCTGCCGCTGAGAAGTTTTTGAACGTGGTTGGTAATGGTAGCGATTCAATGTCATTATAGACCGCCTGTTCAAAGGCCGTTATCTCTGCGGAGATACTGTGAGGAGGTGGGACAAATGTTGATTTTAATCTGAAGTTAGTATCAAAAGCAGGGGGTTCATTGTCAGCTTCTGTTCTGGCTTCAAAAAAGGCTTTCAGCTTAAGCTTTCGGAAAAACTCGGCTAGCTCACAGTGGAGTTTAAATTTGTCCGGTCTGGCTGTAGGGACAAAACCTAATCCTAATCGGCCCGATGATGAAGCATGTCTCCACCCAGGGTGGTGAGTGAGGGCTTCCAAGAAATCCCTGAGAAATTCTTACTCAGGTTGATTTGATTTTCTTTTCTTCTCTGTGCTAGACACAACTATCCCTGTATTGAGAGGTCAAACATCCTTGCTGACTTAATTGCAACATTGTAGAATAAACTTTTGAACCTGGGAGTTCAGTTAGGAGGGAGTCGCTATGGTACCAGATAGAAAGGTCTGAGAGGGGGATGGGTGTTGGTTTGAGAATAGGGAGGGAAGACTTTTTTTTTTTTTAAATCCTCATTTGCCAACTCGCCACCCAGTTTACTAACTGTTCCACCTGCTGGGTTTTTTTGTATCTCATATGCTAGTATATCGAGGAAGAGACATCGGGCTCACCTCCACAGAGTCCAGCCAGCGTATTATCCAAGCCCTTAATGCCATTTGACCCGTCCGGTGAGCCCATCTAATCCTCATTCCTGGAGCCTGAGTATCAACCCAAATACTAGCGAGATAGGCGTGGGGCTTAATCATAGGATTGATGTTGCTTTGTTCAATAAACAATTCAAAATTTACCACATGCCAGTCACCCAAAATGTAGAAGAAACGGTACCCAAAATGCTAGTTTTTTGCTGGTGTGGTTCAACATATCTAATTTATCTGTATACCTCATTGACTTTATCCAGTCCAAAACATTTGGAGAGAGGGGAGAGACCCACACCTTACAAAGTTCTCTATGTGCCAGTAGCATAGCATAAAAAATCAATTTCACATTGTCATTAATTCTATCTTCCTCTAGGTCATTCCTCCCAGTAATTATAAGTTCGGGGCTTACCTCTATTTGAAGGTTCAGAGCTTGTGATAGACAGTTACTCACATCTTGCAAAAAACCTCTTATTTCCAAGCAAAAGGCAAACATATGGAGGTCATCGGCGTTGGGGGTCTTACATTTTGCGCACTCCACCACTCCACTTGATTTAAGTTTCGTCAATCTGTGCGGAGTCCAGTAGGCCCTGTGGATTGTAAACAGAAGGTTTCTTCTTAAATTCGCAGGTTTAACCACTCTGTATAATATAGCCATAGATACTTGCCATTGGTTTTCTGTTGCAATCTTTGGCAAGCTTTGCTTCCACAGGACCTCCAGAAGTAGAAAAGGACCATCTTCCATCTCCAACATTGACCAATACCACAAGGCCACCTCCTTCTTAAAAGACCCCACCATTGCCAGTTTTGCTTCAAAATCATTTTGTATCCCAATTCGAATTTCGGCGCCCTTCGCCCAGCTCTGAATCTGTAAGTATTTATACCTTGAGAGGACTTGCCCCCACCTTTGTTGGCATTCACTCCATGCCAGCAAATTGCCCTCCTGAAACAGGTCATTCCATGTCCGAACTGAGCCCTCTCTCTTTAATGAAATTGCCAATAAGTCCTTTGTCCAAGGCGGAGAACCTGATGAGTCCCATACTGGAGCCATGCAACTCAAATATGGTATCTTTAAGAATTTCCTAATCTTGTACCACATCTACGCCAAATCATATGGAACTTTCAGCCTAATCTTTTTAAAAAACTTAGGATCTGAGAACTTATACAAAAAAACAAAATCTGTATAACCACCATTCTTTAACATCGCACCAAATAGATCCCCTATTGGTGGCTGAAGCGGGTACCCAATAGCATCCTACAATTTTTCAACCCAAAAGCCCATGCATAAATTTTCAAGTCTGGGGCAGCCAATCCTCCTTTACAAAGCCTCCTTCTTATTTTTTTTCTACGAAAGTCGTGACCCCTTTGATGCCCAAATAAAAGAAGCTATCTCGCTCTGTAGCTTGGCTAGCCACTCCTTTCAAAATCCAAGTGGGATAACCTCAAACAAAAAAGTTACCTTTGGCAGGCTCATCATCGTCACTAAATTGGTTCTGCCATATAATGACAGAGTTAAATTCATCCATCCTTTAAGCATGGCTGAAACTTCTTGTTTAACTTTAAAAAAATTTGTTTTCGCCAAATCCGCAATAATATGAGTAACCCTTACCCCCAGGTATCTCATATCTGCCTTAGTGACTAACCCCTCTGTGGGTAAGTTCCAAGCCATAATCACAGTATTTTCTTGGTTGATCTTATAACCAGAGACAGCTCCAAAGTCCTTGGTAATATCTGTCAGGGCATCCAAAGAGCCATGCAAATTTGCAGAGAAAATAACAATGTCATCTGCATAGAGGCCTATTTTTTTTTACCAATTTGCCACCCCAAAAGGCAGAATCCTATTTGAGCTCCTTATTCTGCAAGCCAGTGGTTCTATATATACGTTAAACAATAGTGGTGACAAAGGACACCCTTGTCTCGTACCGCGCATATTTTGCAC
Organism: Lissotriton vulgaris; assembly: GCF_964263255.1. Taxonomy (NCBI): domain Eukaryota; kingdom Metazoa; phylum Chordata; class Amphibia; order Caudata; family Salamandridae; genus Lissotriton; species Lissotriton vulgaris. Next base: position 1,274,000,519 of record NC_141689.1, read on the forward strand.
GGGTGGAGTTAATAATCCATTAACCAGAACCCTGGATGTCGGAGAATCATAGAGAGAAAAAAGAGTTTTTAAGAAAACAAAATTAACTCGATCAAAAGCCTTGGCGGCATTTAAAGCGATTACCGCCAAGGGAAGATCGTTTGTGACTGCCATATCTATAGTACCAATAAGAGCAAAAGTTAGTTCTTTTAAGTAACGACCCCTAATGAAGCCTTTTTGATCTTGGTCTATCAACTTAGGGATCACTAGGCTTAACCTATCAGCGAGAATCTTTGTGAAGAGCTTATAATCACAGTTAAGGAGTGATATAGGTCTATACGAGTCTAACGATCTAGGGGATTTGCCAGGTTTAAGCACCAAAGTAATAATGGCCTCGTTCCATGCACACGGTATAGCTGCTCCACCCATAAAGATTTGATTAAATAAGTTAAATAATACCGGAGCCAATTCTTCTACTAGGGTCTTATAGACTTCAGAAGGGAGGCCATCTGGTCCTGATGCCTTCCCCCTTTTACTCTCCTTAATGACCTTGACCACCTCTTCTACCGTTATGTCGTTATTTAGCACCACTTTCAGATCCTCAGCGAGGGACTCCACCTCCAGCAGTCATCCCTCTATCTCCTCTAGCCTTGGGTGTAAATCCTCCCTATATGTATCTTCAAAAAAAGTGTGGAAGGCTTCTACTATCCCTTTACTCTCAGTTATTAGAGACCCGGTAACTGAAGTCTTAACCCCCTTAATTTGATTCCGAAGCAAGTCCTTTTTGGCTTTCCAAGCTAGCAGTTTGCTGCACCCTTCACCATAAAAAAAATGCGCTAGCTGACTCGCCTCCCATTTTTCCTTAACTCTTTGTGACAGTATAGTTGTTAGTTCCAGCTTTAACTCAAACAACTTGTTCTTTACCTCCTCCTCACCCAGTGTCCCACCCCCCCTGAACCTACACCTGCCTCCTCCCACGTGCGAACTTCCATCTCCAAATCCAAAACTTTCCTCCGATATAATCTTCTCTTCTTGGCGCCCTGTGCTCCCAACCTCCCTCTCAGAAAAGCCTTACAGGTGTCCCAAACGACTTCCGCTTTTGCCGAACCTTCATTAACCTCAAGAAATGCTTGTATCTCATTCCTCAAAATACCTACATACTCCATATCTAAGAGGACTGTTCGATCCATCCTCCAAGTTGAAGTCGAACCCTCCGTTCCTAGTATTAACTTCAAGGCCACAGCCGAATGGTCAGAGAGGTGCGCCCCCAGATGTTCCACTTCCGCAACCTCATCCTTCAATCTTACATCAACCAAAAAAATAGTCTATATGGGACTTATGGTTATATTTCTTGTTGTATTTCTTGTTGTACCTTCTGCCCTGCTTTTATTCTCCAAATATCACACAGATCCTGTTGAGCAGTAAGGATTTTTATCCTAGCTGCCATCTTGCTATTTACTACTGCCCTGCTATTATTTGACCTGTCTAATTTATGATCTAACACAACATCGCCATGATTACTTTACCAGAGAAATCCATCAGTTCTGCAGCTAACTCATCCAGGGGGGTTTCATCATCTACATTTGGCCCATAGTAACCAACCACTACTAGCTGTTCCCCGGCCACCCTCAGTTTCACAATTGCCCATCTTCCACTCTTATCCGCCACCTTATCTTCCATAGAAATATTAACCCCCTTTCTAACCAATATTGCAACACCTTTTGTCACTATCTCTTGAGGGGTATAGAAAGCATTGGCAATCCACCGCTGAGAAGAAAAGATATCCTTACTCTCACTTGCAGATAGGTGTGTCTCCTGTAAAATTATCACATGTGCTGGGGAATCTTCAAGATATTTCAAAATCAGCTGCCTCCTAGACTTCACTCGCAAACCATTAACGTTCCATGTAAGGAACCTTAGCTCCAGAGGCTTAACCCCATTCATCCCTGCTATCCCATCTTTTCCTTAGGCTGGTGGCCAGAGTGCTCCTGAGGATGTTTTTTTCGTTTTTCTCCCACCCCACCCTCCCCCACTCCCAACCCCAACCCCCAACTCCCCCTCCCTCCCTCAACCAAAGCCTAACCCCTCCCCTGGAAAAACCCAACCAAGACATCCGTGGCCAATAGGCCCATTGGATGCCCTCGAGTGGCGGTGCATCATCACCAACTATATTTTTAGTACGACATTAGTGCTGAGCTCACTATTCTCCTTGGCACTGCTCCAAAAAATCATCCACCTCCTCAGTACTCCGAAATGTAAACATTTTATTCTGCCACATAACTTTAAAAAAAGCTGGAAACTTCAATTGAACTGTGGCCCCTAGTGCTCTGAGCGGTTCCATACGCTTTCCCAGCTCCCATTGTCTATTTGCTGTAGCAGGAGAAAGGTCTGATCTGATATCTACAGAAATTCCATCTATTATTATACTTTTCTTTTTTAGAGCCAATGCTAAGATCTTTTCCTTCAAATTGTAGGTCAAGAAATTAACCAAGATCTTCCTAGGTTTGGAGCGGTTCGGGTTCAACCGGAAGGGATCTCGGTGAATCCTCTGTATATCTTTAAGTAGAATTTCTTCTGACTCTTCCAGCTCTAACTCTGTTTTTAACAGCTGTACTATAGATGTCTTGATATCCGTCCCCTCCTTTCCTTCGGGTAATTTTAAGATTTTCAAATTATTTCTCCTCTGCATGTTTTCTAGCCTTTCGACCCTTTCTTCTAACTCACATTCTCTAGACTTAATTGCAACAATCTCCTTGTGATTATCAAAGACCCTCTCCTGCATCGCTTTTACTTCTGACTCCAGGACTTCTGTGCGGGCACTCAGAATATCAAACTTGGTATCAAGCTGGCTGCAAGAGGCTCTAATACTCTCCTGATTTTTCTTTGAGTCTTCAAAGCTTCTATTCGATGCTTTAAACCCCTCGTGAATATCCTTCTCCAGCTTCCTAAGAAGCGCCACTACCGAGAGATCCGAGGTATCAAGTTCAGGGTCCACATGCCTCTTCTCTGAATCTGTGTGGATTAAGTCAACATCCCCTCCTGCTACCTCACCCCGTGTGCTTAATCCGACAGTTAATCCCACACTTAACTGCGGTGAGATTCAATTCTATACGCCGCTGAAACAACGCTTGACTGTATTAACTTATCCTGATTGTCCGTGCCGTCTACTTGCACTAGCCCTCCTTCATCCGCCATAGTGAAGACCTGAAATCTATTGGGAGTTGTATGTCTGTTATGGCCGGATTTTCTGATTAGATGGGATCAGCCCCTAGGGGCCCCTCCAACCCAGCCAGAACGTAATCACATCCCTCCTCAGGACCAACTATCCAGGCACCTGGGTACCTACCTGAGGATGGGGAACTCGCAATATACAAGCTCATATTATTAAGAACACCACTAAATCTATAGGGATACTAAGAATACTCACCGATTACTAGGGATATCCATACCCTACACCACACTTATATTCACATCAGTTGGTCTCTCGGCCACTCAGACCCTGACCGGTCTACCCTAGGGCAGATATGACACACAATCCGGTGCGTCTACACATGGGCCTGCAGAACCCAATGCTCCCTTTTCCAAACGGTTCGCAATCCTGCAAACCTCCACGCCAGTCTCCCACCTGACGCTCTCACTTATTCAAGCCACAATCTTGTGGGTATCCACGCTGGTCTCCTACCCAGCGTTCTCACTAACGCCGCATATCAAGTCAAAGTCAAGTCAAGTCAAGTCAAGTCAAGTCAAAGATCTTTATTCGGAGTTAAAAACATCCATAAAAGTACAGACAAAAGACACAATACATTTCTAAAAAACACATACTTTCAAATCAATTCAATGATTGCAATTGGAGAGTTATCATAAAGTAAACCGGAAAGCACAAAATCCATATACGGAATCCCAACTGTACAACATATGTCCCATCCCAATAGTCATTAGTCATTAGTCATTAAGTTTTATGAAATTAAAGAATATCATACAAAAATAGTTAAAAACGCTGTTTAAAAACGCTGTTAAAAAGCACAATAATAACACTGTACAGTTTAAAAAGAAAAAATAAATATAAAAAGTGCAGTGTGCAGTAGTTATACATCAATGGTAAGGGTGATTCTCGATCTGACCGCAGCTTTCAGAAAACAACTCATCCTAAAAATGACTTCGTCTGATCCCAATACCAGAAGAGACCGGTATGCTAGTTTAAAATCTGTTAATCCATTTTTCTTGCAATAGGGCATAAGAAAATGTGCAGTATATTTATTATAGAACCCACAAAAGAACAAGAAATGCATAAGACTTTGCTTCATGGCAGGGTTACAGGGGCAATGTAATGTTTCGAGATGTTTATTATATCCCATCGGGAAGTTCAATAGGTTAACTATACTCCCGTCACGGAAACGAAACAGTAAGCCCCTTACCCATCTTCCAAGGTGTAAACGCAAATATCTATACGGTGGGCCAGGTTTTTTAACGTGTGGAGCAGAGTGGGCCAAATATTTTACAACCGTGCATTTAATCAGGTTCTTTCTGTCACGCTCTCCTCTATATAGGTCTTGCAATGCCCTTAAAATGATGGTCTTATGGGAGCGGTTTATTAGGTCAGGTGATGTAAACAGTGAAACCAACCCCACGCTTTCAAGGCACTCTTTTACTGCTCGTAGCCATGGTATATGATGTCCCCTGTCACACTTTAGACAATCCGAAATAATTTCACGGGTCAATGTAGCAGCCGTATTGTTCCAGATCTTTATCCAGAATAATACTGGTCGGGATCTTACAAAATCCTCTATATAAGGCATATTTAATTCATTATGGCATATATAATTTGAGGAACAGATAACCCCCCCCAATACCTTGCGACAGAATCTGTTCTCTTCTATTTGAATGGGGGTGCAGTTGGTATAGCCCCAGACCTCGGCGCCATAGGTGCCGGTTGGCATACATTGGGTCTGGTAGATCTTAACCAGGGGGGTTATTACATCAGCTTGGTTGGGCTGTCTCAAGGAGGTTACACAATTAATAGACTTGCCCAACTTATTCCTGGCATAAGAAACATGTGCATGCCAGGTACCACTATTTGAGAATAGCAGCCCTAGATAGGGAAAAGTGCTGGTGCTTTTTAAAACATTTGACCCTGAGGTGATCTGGGGGATTTTATGGTTTTTTGGACCACAGCTCATGATTAGTGATTTTTTAAAATTAGTAGTTAGGCCTAAATCGGCCATAAAAAGGACAAAGCCTGAAATTAAAATACGGAGTGCCTTGGGAGTGCGGCCCATCAGGACCGCATCATCCGCATAAAGAAGAGTGGGTATAGGGACTCCGTTAATATGAGGGACATCACTAGTTAAAGTGCTCAGAGTGCTGCTTAACTTGTTAATATACAAAATAAACAGGAGAGGGGCCAGCACACACCCTTGTCTGACCCCCCTACCGATACAGATGTCATCAGAAACTTCACCCATTTGGTTCACACGTACACAAGCTTTAAGATCACGGTGTAAAAAAGCTAAAAAATGTACCAAATGGTCATCCAAACCATATTCAAGAAGGGTAGACCAGAGACGGGAACGGTTAACAAAATCAAAAGCCGAGCTCAAATCCATGAAACCAAAGTATAAGGGGGATTTCTTCGCGATGTTATATTTTGCCATGATCAAGTTCAGGTTCAAGCATTGTTCCACAGTTCCGACGCTGCTGCGGAACCCAAACTGGCTCGGATGTAGGATGTTGTTCTCATCAGTCCATGTTCTTATCCTTTTAAATAAGATCCGTCCCAGAACTTTTAAAGTGTTGTCTATTAAAGAAATTGGGCGGTAGCACCCAGGATCCAGCCTGTCACCCTTTTTAAAGATAGGAACAATAATGCTTCGTGACCATGTTTCCGGAATCTCCCCTTCAGTTAAATTATTAAAAACATTGCACAGCAATGGGGCCCAAAAATCTGGCTCACATTTCAGCTGGTCTATGGAGAGCCCGTCCGAACCGGGTGCTTTGTTCCCGGCGCTTTCGGAAATGGCGTCGGATACCTCAGATATGGAAATAGACATTGGGTGTGGAGGGGGCAATTGTAAGAGAAGATCGTCTGGTGTAGCATAGATTTTACCAAAATGGGCAACCCAAATAGGACCGGTGATGTTACAATTGATTTCGGTCAGGGTCGAACCGATAGATCTTATTTCCTTTACCTCCCTCCAAAACCCAGTGGTGTCTTTTAGGTCAGCAGATCGTGCCAGGGAATCCCAGTGGATTTTCAGTAAGTCATTTGATCGAGTGCGTAAAGCACGCTTGTACTCAGCTCTGAGCAGCCTTACCCGCGGTATGTCCCTAGGTTCAGCTTTTAAGGCGGCTCTAAGCATCCTATTAGCTTTAGAGCACGGGGCATCAAACCATCTAGGCGATTCCTCAGCCTTACTAGAGGCTGGTCTGGAATTTTCGCCTTTGATAGTGGTGCAGAGTTCTGAAAATGCTTTAACCACATTGAACCCAGAATTCTCAGTGCTTAAACACTCATTGATCAGACTTGGATATTTTTTACATACTTCTGCCAGGATCCCCTTGTTGTCTACCCCCTTCCAGATTACCCTTAACTTATCTGTTGAAGCTTCCAGACCCATTGCACCTATTTCACGTCTAGGGCATTTACCCTTCGGTAATGATAAATAAATGGCAATTGGATAGTGATCACTGTGAATTTCGCTTACTACTTCTGCCCTTAATAATGCATTTACAATGGCATGTGAAACAAAAACATAATCAATAGTAGTACCACCCCCATGTCCAATGAAAGTAGGGAATGGGGATGCATAGTCTTCCCTGCCTGCATGTTCCATGCAATTAACAAATTCACTGGTAGCAAGAAAATCCAACAGTTCTTTCCCTCTTTTGCATGGGGGATTTCTTGGGTGAATATGTGCGTTAAAATCCCCCCCTAAACAAATGCCATCAAATTTACCATATACCTGTCCATTCAAAATTTCATTAATAAAATCAAATAAGAGAATAAAATTCCGATTGGGTTGGGACAGAAAATCATTATTATAGAAGTTAATTATGCATAGTTTCATCCGCTCGGTATACGAGAGTGCCATGAAACTAGGACAATTTGTCTGTAGATCGACAATTTTGGTTCCAGCACGAATTTTTATCCAAGTGGACAATCCACCACTAGGGCGGCCAACCGAAGGGGCCAGAACAATCTTATTATAGCAGCTATACCCCTCAAACAAAAGGTCCTCCACACACCAAGTTTCTTGGAACATCAATATGTCATGGCTATTGACACGGTCCCTCCATGAGGGAATACCCAACTTAGGCTTCAAGCCCGCAATATTCCAGCTAAGGATGCTTAAGTTATTACCATTACTGTTCTTTAAGCAGGAACCCAGGTTAGAACTTAAATCGGATATAGATGTATCGTGACCCTGTTGGACGCTAAGAGGACCAGATGGAAGAATCTCCTGTGTTAACGGGTCCGCCTCTCTAGATGGTTCCATTAACTGAACTACCTCCGAGCACACGGGAAGTAGTTTTGTATTTTCGGTGGACAGTCAGTCCAATGAGTCCAAATCCTGAAAAATTCCGAACCTGTTCTGCAATGGGAAAACTGGGGGGGGTTGCATCATCTTGTGTGGAGGACGGTAAAAGTATTTTAGGGGTAGAGGGGTCACCACAGTTGATGGCCCATATCGGCCCGAGTTTTTGTTCAACAGGAATTTTGCAGTTCCCGGGTTTCTGAAATTGATTACAATACAGTCCCCGTTGATGTTTTTATAAAGGGGACCAACCCAGGTTACACGCCGTGTGGTTATGATTTCTTTTGAAATATCATACCCCACTCCCTTATGCTTCGTGAGCCAGTCTATGCATTTATTATGGAGTTGAACCCATGATTCTCCTTGGCCCTCCTTAAGCGGTGGAATGCCAGCCAGCACTAGGACATATGGACAGGCCTCAGGTGGAAGATGTAAGGCCGGGCCTTGATGTTTATTAGGTCTGTTGTCCTCATGGATGGTCTTTTTATCGTGCTGGCTGGGATTAACAGGACCCTTCTGTGTTTGTGTGGTCTGTTTCCCTGTAGAACCATTATTTGTGGGATTCATAGATACCCCGCTTACATCATTGGTAGAGACAGGAGGTTTGGGTGAAGTGACTTTCCTATGTATAGGATTACAGGGTAATGAAGGAGAATTTGATTGACAGTCAGGCGGGTTACTGCCAGTTATACCCTTATTTTTAGTCACCTTTGGTGCAGCAGACTGTATTGGCTTGGGGGTGGTTTGTAATTCCACTATCCTGGTGTTGTCAGTGGTGGAAACACGGGTGGTGGATTCGAGGTCTTTTAACAGGCGTTCTACTCTCATTTTGTCCAAGTTTACTGCGCCTTTTCGTTTTGCGTCCTCGTTTTTAATTAAATTCTCCAATTTATCAAGTCTTTTAAAAATATTATTAAATTGTTTGATCATTTGACCTTCCAAGTTTTTAAAAATTGTCTCTGCAATAGTCTCGATAAGATTCCCCTCTGATTTTGCATGATGACTGGGTTTAACATTTCCATGGGAGAAGTCAGTCTGGGTGGAGATAGAACTATAATTTGGCCCCTCATTATTAATAACAACTACATCACCCAGATGCGGTTGGTCCTGTGTAGATGCTATATGTTGGGCCAAGTTCTGTCCATTCCCCTTATTCCACATGCTTTGTGGGGTTGGTTGGTTGACATTCCTTAGTGGCTGTTTGCGTTTGTTTTGAGTTATTTTAGCAGGACCCCTCTTTCTCTTTACTACTGCTTTACTAGATATTTTGTTAGCGACCTCTATAGATGTTATTTCAGGGGTATGGCCAAGGGTCACTTCTGGAGCTATATACGTGACTGTGTCCTCATCGTCTAAGACGATTGGTACTTCAACAATAGGATTTGAGGGTTTCACAACAATTATTTCAGGGTTTATGTGGGTATGAGTATTGCCATTAAGACTGCTCATGTCATGTGGTAGATTCATACTCAACGGACCCATGGAAAACCTCCTTTCAGTCTCGACAATCTCGTTGAAGGCAGTGTCTATCAAGGCCTCAAACGACGTTAGCAATATTCCGGGGGACTCAGTGTCCTGAGTAAGGATGTCAACATTAATGCGTGGAGTGGGACATTCAGCCATTGTGGGAGGTATACTTAGAGACTAACCGTCTATGAAGATGTTGGTGGGGTGGCCCGCCCGACCACTGTTGACCTCTGAGGACCTCAGAGGGCCCGCCCTTTGCCCGGGCTTCGCCCCGGGCGTCCCGCTCGCGTCCCGCGACGCGGGGGTTCTCCTCCCTTTGTAGGGCTCTTGCGCCCTCAGCAGCGCGACGACCCGCGTCACTGCACACGCGCCGCCGCGAGGCCTGCCGGGATTTGTGGTCTCCCGGAGCGGCGGCGCGGAGTCCGGTGTCCAGGGACTCTTGGCGGTGGCGGCGGAGATGTCAGCGTTCCTTCCTCGCCTGCCCAAATGACTCTCGTGGCGGTGGCGGCAAAGTGCAGGTAAGTATGGCTCCCCCCGCTCTGCCGGGGTTCTCCTCCCTTTGTAGGGCTCTTGCGCCCTCAGCAGCGCGACGACCCGCGTCACTGCACACGCGCCGCCGCGAGGCCTGCCGGGATTTGTGGTCTCCCGGAGCGGCGGCGCGGAGTCCGGTGTCCAGGGACTCTTGGCGGTGGCGGCGGAGATGTCAGCGTTCCTTCCTCGCCTGCCCAAATGACTCTCGTGGCGGTGGCGGCAAAGTGCAGGTAAGTATGGCTCCCCCCGCTCTGCCGGGGTTCTCCTCCCTTTGTAGGGCTCTTGCGCCCTCAGCAGCGCGACGACCCGCGTCACTGCACACGCGCCGCCGCGAGGCCTGCCGGGATTTGTGGTCTCCCGGAGCGGCGGCGCGGAGTCCGGTGTCCAGGGACTCTTGGCGGTGGCGGCGGAGATGTCAGCGTTCCTTCCTCGCCTGCCCAAATGACTCTCGTGGCGGTGGCGGCAAAGTGCAGGTAAGTATGGCTCCCCGCCGCATATCAACGACGACCACATTCCTATGAATACCTATATATATATATATATATATATATATATATATATATATATATATATATATATATATATATTGGGAAGTCTCTTCACTAAGGGTCTGCTACTACAATATTAGGAGTTAGCCAATTAATATAATGTACCTCTTATTCTTGGCATCATAGGTCCACTCACTCCCTATTTATGTGATCACCACTTACCTGATTGGGATTACTCATCCATTCATGTACCTAGTAAACACCTAGAAGTTGCATTTACCCAGATTGAACAAAAGTATGAGACACATGCCAGTTTTCTACAAACTGGGGGTTATTTTATTAGTACAATATAAACCTTTACACAGATCTGTAACTGACAAAGACTATAGGTAGAACACACCGCTGAAAGAGAAAAGATTAAACATAACAGGAACACTCCGCTGAAAGAGAAAAGATTTAAACATACAATGGCTTAGGGAATAAGGACATGATTATGGATAGAATTCACCTTATTAGTGTGTAGTCTTGTTCTAGCTGTCATCTGGGTTCCTCTCTCGTCTGTGCCTTGGCTCATCTCAGACTCTCTCTCTCTCCTGCACTCTTGGGTACACCTCTGCGCTGATCACTTTGCACTGGACTCCTCTCCCCCACGAACTGTCTCCGCCTTCCAGCTTCAATCTAATGGTTCCTGCCGCTCTGATCACCGTTCATTCCACTAGCTTGTTCACTCTGTCTCTGCGCCAATGTCCAAATAACTCCATCTGCTCCCATAGGTTAGTCCACGATCTCTCCTCCGTCTCTTCTAAAAGGCATTACTTCAGACTCCAGCTATTCACACCTCCTCCTGATAAGCAACTGCTTCTGACTGCTTCCTTCAGTTCCAGCTCACTATTCAACTCAGCTCTCTCTCCAGCTTGAACCCTCTCTCTCTGCCAACTCCACTCCACTGCTTTCCACTCCTCCACCTTAACACGACTGACTGGCACCGCCACCTCCACTCGACTCTCACTCTACTCGACTCACTGACTCCGCCTCTGCACTTCACTGATATAGAATGCTGTTTCCTCATGGAACGTTCCAGCCATCAGCCTGCCGCCCACCAGGTCTCTGCATCACCTCGCATCAAGGACACACACCCAGCCGGCCGGCCTTTTGTTGTGTCTTCCACACAGAGAATAATACAGCCTACCGATAAGGGCTGGCCCAGACCGGTTCTCCAAGTGAAAAACAGCCTTAACTATAAACTTTGCCTTTACCCTGAAAAGCCTCTCAGCTTCATCAAGATGGAGTCCCTCTAGCTCTAGGCCTGTAGGCCTGAAAGGGATGAAATGCCCCTTAGCTCTGTCAGAATACCTACATAAACCATACCAATGTGTCTAATATGTCAAAGCCAATAGGCAATAGACAGACTAGAGTCAAGAATAAAGGATCTATTATCATATTAAGCAGCTATCCTCTTCTAGGTCTGGAAAAAAGGGCTTAAAAGGGCCAACACAGGCTAAGAATACCTATACTAGATGTGAGCAAGACTAAGGTCTATATCACTGCTAAATAAAGCCAAAAACTCTGCCATAACAATGTCGTGACCAGTTGAGCTGATAGTGCTGGGCGTTTGAAGCTCTTACCTGGGTGCTACTGAGCGGCTTCTCTGTCCTGTCGGAGGCTTTGCAGCTCCGTTGAGGCTCGGCGGCGGCTGCGGCTCCGGCATTTTGTTTGTTTTGTCTGGTCTTCCATATACTGCTCCCGCAGCGGGAAAGAGGAGCGGAACGGTGAGCTGCTTTTGGACATTAGGCTGACCGCGGTCGTGATCGCGGACAGCCAGTCGAGCATTGAGCAGCAGTGGTTTTCTTTGGGGCTGAGTTCTGGCTCGGCTACCGTGCTATCGTGCTCGTTTGTTGGTTGCTGAGCACTGCTGCGGAGGTCTCGAGGAGAGGAGGAGCCGTGAACTGCCGTGACCTGCTTGACGTGGTCCGTCGCTCTGCAGGCTGTGTGACTGGCGGATGGCGGCCGTGAGTTGGTAAAAAACAGCCTCAGTAACGTTGCCCCTATAAACGGGGGCTTGAAAAGATAGGAGAAGCTATTTGCAGTGGCTTGGTTATTTTTAGCAGAGGCGGAGGACTTGCTTGGACTTGCGTGGAGGTATCAGAAGTACAGGAGGCACTGGGAGGATGCATGGTCATAGGGAGCTCAATGTTAGTCTGGTATATGTCGTATTGTTTTTTTGTTTTAATGCCATTGTGAACCGGTACTTCAGTGGTTCAGACTCTCCGCCCAGTGTCGCATGGTGGAGGCTGAGGGATCTGCACATCTTTGGGAGGGGCTGGATGAAGATGAAAGCGTGCAGCGCCCTGTAATATCTACACGGACTGCCACTTGGAGAAGAGCAGCATTAGAGCTGAATAGAGGTCGCCGAGCTGTGGCTAGGTCTTCTCCGAGAGGAGTTGGTGGGAGAGGGAAAGATGTGGAATCCTTAGAATCCTTGGAAGGACTGTCACTTAAGATAGCTGACACTAGGGAGTTGGCAGGCAAGACGGCAGCGGCTGAGAAGGGGCTTGAGGTGGAACAGAAAGTAGGAAGAGGGAAGAATAAGGTAACAAACAGTGTAGAGCCCTCCCGGTACCCGTTAAGAAGCATTAAGAAAGTAGAGTTGGGGGTTTCCTCAGATAAGCTGAAGAACTCGCAGAAGGTGGTTGACAAGGGAGAGGAGAATTCGGTGGAGCCAGTCAAAAAAAGGAGCTGGAAAAAGAGGCTTAATCATCAGTTAGTAACGACACCTGCCCTCACTACTTTCTTTAAACTTATTCCAAAAATGTTGGTTCTAAAACCGCAAGACACTCAAAATAATCAACTAAAGTCCCAACTAGATTCAGAAGAGGATTTTAGTTTAGTAAATAATTTAGAGAATATTGCAGCTCAAGACTGGTCATGACATACAACTCCCAATAGATTTGAGGGAAGACTTTTGATTGGTTGAAATAAGGCATATGTGTGTAAAGTTAGAGATTTTCTATGCCAGTCTTGGTTTCAGTGTATTGAGTGCACACCTTTTGCTCTGCTAAAGAAAAATTGGTGTGTGTGTCTAACACTTTTCAATCTCCCAAAGCATTTGTAAAGGTAAGTAATAATTTATTTAATTTAGATAGAGACTTGTTTGTCTATGGAGAATATTTGGAAGCAGATAGTTAAGTTTCAGTAGTGAAAATGAATGCTTGTACATAGGTCCTGTGTTGTGTTTCTAAAATGTTATTCTAAAAACGATTTTGGGTGCAAATCAATGGTATTTTCATTTGGCTCTTATTTATGATTGCCTTGTGCAGCCGGTGCATCACTTTAAACATGGGAAATAAGTGACGCTCTTGTTGCGCAAGGTCTACATAAATAAGGCCCTGAGTTTGTTTGCTGTTGGTTTGTTTTTTTCTTTTTAATAATGCTTGATATCAACATTTGCAAGATAGAGGATTTGTATTTTGGGAAACAGTGAGGTTTCAAAAGTGATATTGAGGGGTTGTACATAGGTTCTGCGCAATGTTTCTAAAATGTTATTCAAAAAACGATTTTGGGGGAAAATCAATGGTATTTTTATTTGGCCCTTATTTATGATTGCCTTGTGGCGCCGGTGCATCACTTTTAACATGGGAAGAAAGTGAAGCACTGGTGGCGCAAGGCCTTTATAAATAAGGCCCTGAGTTTGTTTGCTGTTGGTTTCTTTTTTGCTTTTTGATAATGCTTGCTAAGAACATTTGCAATATATAGGATTTGTATTTTGGGAAACAGTGAGGTTTCAAAAGTGATATTGAGTGCTTTCATAAATAAGGCCCTGAGTTTCTTTTCTCTTGGTTTGTGCTCTGCTATTTTTATAATGCTTGATATCAACATTTGCAAGGTAGAGGATTTGTATTTTGGGAAACAGTGATGTTTCAAAAGTGAAATTCTGTGCTTGTACATAGGTTCTGCCCTGTGTTTTTTAAATGTTAATCAAAAATGATTTTGGGGGCAAATCAATGGAATTTATATTTGGCTGTTATTTATGATTGTCTTGTGGCATAGGTATGTCACTTTTAACATGGGAAGAAAGTGACGCACTGGTGGCGCAAGGCCTTCATAAAAAAGGCCCTGAGTTTCTTTGCTCTTGGTTTGTGTTCTGCTTTTTGATAATGCTTGCTATCAACATTTGCAAGGTAGAGGATTTGTATTTTGGGAAACAGTGAGGTTTCAAAAGTGAAATTCACTGCTTGTACATAGGTTCTGCCCTGTGTTTTTTAAATGTTATTCAAAAAACGATTTTTGGTGCAAATCAATGGTATTTATATTTGGGTCTTATTTATGATTGTCTTGTGGCGCCGGTATGTCTCTTTTAACATGGGATGCACTAGTGGCGCAAGGCCTTCATAAATAAGGCCCTGAGTTGCTGTTGTATAAACTTAAATATGTTGCAATTTAATGTTTATATTGTTTGCTTTTTGTCATTACTTTGTTGTTTGCTAATAGTGGTCTTTAATGTGTTTTTTTTTCAGAACAACAGATTCAAATCAACCTTTTAAAAGCAAGCAAAAATGCCTTCAAGGCAAAGAAGTATCAAAAATACCATACGTAAAAGGAGAACATCAGCAACAGAATTTATGGAATCCTCTACAACAACTACTTCAAAAAACACCAGAAAAGCTCCTGGTAAGACAATTAAGTCTTTTCTTCGCAACATATGTCGTACAAAAAGACATTATATTGGTAATGTGAATATTCAGAAGGAGACAGCAAATCGAAAAAGGAAGGAGAGGCCCACAAAAAATGTCTCGATTGGAGTAGGAGAGAAGAGAATGGATAGCAATAGAAGGGTAAATCAATTTAGGGACATTCGTAGGCGATTGTTTCGTAATAGGGTAGTTTTAAATTTGCTAAAAAATGATAAGAAAGGTAAACAGAGAACTGCTTTTTATAAGAAAAAGAAAAGAGTAGAGAAGATTGTTGATCAGGCTTTTGAAGTTAAGAAAAAAATTATGTATTTTAGTAATCAATAGAATTAGGATACTTAATAAGGCAATTGATGTTTTCAAATCGAACAGTAGATGGAAAAGAATTATTAATCGGACTAATTTTTGTGAAGTATTTTCTGGCGAATGGATGCATAGTTCAAGTTCTGAGCCATTTTTCAATGAGGAGAGTTACTTTCAGGAAAATTATTTGGTGCATGCAGTTCACACCAGTGGTCGAGCATATGAGGTGAAAGAAGGTTGTGTGATGGAAAAAGAGAAACTTGTGTCTAGAGATGCAGAAGAGGTGTTAGCTGATGAGTTTTAGGGAGACGTACTAAGGGTCCAGTGTACACATTGAATGCAGTAGTATATGTAGTGTGAGACAGGATTGAATCGATTTGCTTCGACATTTCTTACGTACATATAGTAAGAAAAGTCTCAAACAAAAAATGAAGATCTTGCAAGAGTTAGATCCTTTCAGAGTGAGAGAAAGCACAGGTTTGCATGGGCATTCACTGGCTTGTCTTTCTAGAAAAGTATGTCAGAGTGTTTTTCATCATTTTAGGATGTTAGCAGTGCATCATAATAAGGTGAGGAAATTAGGGAGAAAGTTGTATTATGCAAAAAGTCCAGCACTTAAGCTTAAACAGTTAAAGAGTGCTCTTTTGCATGGATCTGAAGTGGATGTGAAGACTATTTGTGAAGAAATTGAGTTTGGTTATTTTGGGAACAAAGAGGACAGTGTAGAAATGGATATAGTAATGGATGGTAATGTGGAAGACAATGGACAGATTTCAAGTACAGAAAAGTTTGACGAGGAAATGACCAAGTTTAAGGTGAAATCAAGTGAAAGGCCTAATTTAACTTGTGTGTGTTGTCGACGGACTCATTATAAGATTCAGACTAGGTTAGTAGATTTATATGCAAAATGTGAATTGGAAAATATTAGTGAATGGAAGGATTTTGTAAGTTATTTGTTGGTGGAGAATTCTTTTGATTTGAGTTTTGATCAGCGTATTTGTAATTATTGTTTGAAAAAATTAAATGAAAATAGAATGCCTGCTAGAGCAGTTCTTAATAATCTTCAGTTGATAGATATTCCTTCTGAATTGATGGATTTAAATACTTATGAATCAATTTTGATTCAATGTGCCCATTCTTTTCAAGCTATTGTTCGCATGGAGCCTAAGATAGGGAAATTACCTCCTACAGATTTACAAAGAGGATTAAAGGGAAGAGTTGTTTATTTGCCTCTAGATGTCAAGAAAAATATTGATACAATTGGTGTAGAAAGAGTAGAAGAGGATCCTCTAGTTATTCTAGTTAATGGGGTTCCGACAAAGAGTAAGAAAATCTGGCAAGATTTAGTGGATGTTAGGAAAGTCAAAAAGGCAACGTTGTATTTGGTCAAAAACAATGAGTACTATAAAGATGTAAGTGTTGGAGCAGAGGAAACAGCTACAGAAGAAGACAGTGATTGTTCAGTTGGCCAAATTGAAAAAGTTGATGTGTCTAGAAGTGAAGAAATATATGAACATTATACTGTTCATATGGCTGAGATCCCGGGGGGATCGGGGCACTCCACCATACGTTCGGGGGGACCGAGTGGTCGCCCCTTTCCATCCTTTGCATTCCAAAGAAGTAATGGGGAATGCAATTGACTTGTTTCAAATGAAAGCAGCAAAAGGAAGTCCCATTAGTGTATGAGAAGAAAGTTTGGAAGCTCGTTGTTTTCCACAGTTATTTCCAACAGGTCGTGGTGGACGATATGACGATCGACCAGTTCAAATTCCTGCAGTTGAATACCGGACTTTAAGATTATATGCTTAAGATCAAAGGTTTTGGCAATGCATTCCGTATTTGTTTCATCTACTGTTTGAAAGTGATTTTTCTGGGCTTTCTTATGCAGTTAATCATATATTGAAAAGTGGAGCTCATCTGCAAAATGTTTCAGCAAGGGACTTTATGGAGAAAGTCAATCTGCAAGACAGTATTTTGGAATCTCAACTAATCAATCTCATGGCATGTCAGCGTGGAACAAATGAGTAATGGTTCCATCGTCATGGGGAATTGAAATGTATGCTAAGAAACTCAGGAACTCCTACATGGTTCCTTACTCTTAGCTGTGCTGAGTATGCATGGGACGACTTACTTCAATTTTTACGAGAGGCAAATGGAAACATACAAAATATAGAATTGAAAACACCTGGAGAACTGTGTTCTTTGGATCCAATGAATGTTTGCAGATATTTTAATCATAGATTTGAAGCTATGATGTCTTTTATTACCAACGAAAATTAATCCTCCCCTTGGAGAGGTTTTGGATTTCTTTTGGAGGAAGGAATATCAAGCGAGAGGTGCTCCTCATATACATATGCTGTTATGGATTAAAGATGCACACAAATTGCGATTCTCCTATTAACATGACTAGAGAATCTGGATTTCATTAAAGACACGGAGGCTAACATTATGCATACAATTTTTAATACAGTCCAAGCATAGCCGCATATGTCACAAAGCAAAAGTTCCAACTTAGAATACATATGAACCAACAATAGCATGAATCACTAGGCAATCAGCCTCTTTTAAATGTGGTGACAGTGAGAAAGGAAATGTCCAAACAACTCCAATGAAACATCAAACTTGAAGAAGGATGACGGAAGAATACACCATCCACGATCGATTCACCAGATGTGGTATCAAGAAGACAAAATCAAGAAAGGTTATCTGCAACACGAAGAAAGGTTGTTAATAAACCCAGATAAAAATATTAAGGATTTGAATAATAAACAATCAGCTAAATAACAGTCCTGAAAAGGAAAAGAAAGTAAACAGTCCTGCAAAGGAAAAGAATGTAAGCTTGTAAGTAAAATATTCAAATAAGCATATCATATCATAAACATCAACCTGTACCGTAATATATCATATACTCAACCACCAGGGAAAGGGTGGGAGGGATAATGTTAGCCTCTGTATCTTTAATGAAATCCAGATTCTCTAGTCATGTTAATAGGAGAATCTCAATTTCAGTACAAGACCGGAGGCTACCATTATGCATGTTGGTAGCCATGTAAAACAACATCAGACATGTGAGATACAGGTTTGCAAAAATGATGAGCATAGGTTCTAGAATTAGACCAATCACCAGCCTTTAGAATATCATCTAACTTACCACCTGACCAGAATGACTTACTGGCCATTGCGCCTCTAATAGAATGTGATTTAAAAATATCCAGATTGATTCCAGCAAGCTTCATGACTGTCATAACCCATCTAGCAATAGAGGAAGAAGAAATTCCTTTGTGGGGTTGAACAAAAGAGATGAGTAATTGAGATACATTCAAAGGACGAAGAGAGTTCATTCTAACATGGTATTCTTTCATACATTGAACAACACAGAGTTTAGTGCAACTATCAAAACGAGGATAGAAAATAGAATCTGACATAGTTTTAGTTCTTCTATGTATTTCAAAATTAACCCCAAACATATTATAAGATCTATAAGAAATATCAAGAGCTTTAACCTCAGAAACTCTTCTGCATGAAATTAAGCAAAGAAGAGTAGCTAATTTGATAGAAAGATTCTTCCTGCTGAGAAGAGATTTAACTGGCCAAGAACAGAAAAGGTCGAGAATTAATTTAACATCCCATAGAGATTGATATCTAGGTTGAGGAGGTCTTCTAAGTCTGATACTCTTAAGTATTCTACAAATAATAGGATGTTTACCTACCGTTTTATTGTTAATTAGAGAATGCCCAGCAGAAATAGCAGATCTAAAACAATTGAGAGATCTGTAACTCAAACCTCTGTCGAAATTGTTCTCCAAGAAAATTAACGATATCAACAATAGGTGCCTCCACGAGATCCAAGTCCCTTTCCAAGCACCAACGTGACCAGACTCTCCAAATGTTGTTGTACCGTTAATGTGTCCCAGGGGCCCACGACTCTCCAAGGAGAGTTGAAGCTGTTGACGAAAGTCTTGCGAGATCGTTAGATCTCCTAACACCTTCCAAGCAAGAAGGTTCAAATTCCCTGTCTGAACAAGAGGATGAATTTGACCGTCTGCATCTGTGAGAAGATCTTTCAGAGGAGAAATTAGGAAGGGAAAATTATAGGTTAGTTCCAGAGCTGTTGGGAACCATGCTTGGGATGGCCAAAACTGAGTTACTAGGACAATTGAGGAATGTTCTTGTCTCACTTTCTGAAGGAGTCTCTGGATCATTGCGAATGGAGGGAAGGCATAAGCGTTGATCGCTTCCCAAGATTGGAGAAAGGCATTCCCTTCCCAAGGATTGGAGAAAGATGCACACAAATTTGGATTACATTTGGATGAAACAGTGATGGGTTTCGTTGAACAGTATTCAACATGTGCTGTTCCAAAAACTGCTGAAGAAAACAGTTTAAGGCAACAAGTTTTACGTTTTCAATCTCATCGTTGTGGAAAGTACTGTCGTCGAAAATTTAAAAACAAGAAAAAGTACTACACTAAATGTCGTTTTGCGTTTCCACGACCAGTCATTTCTAAGGGAAGAGTAAATAATTTGATGTCATCTCTACGACATACTGTGACGAGGAAATCTCCCAAAAATACATATAATTTAAAAAGAAACGAAGAGTCCAAATACATCAACGACTACAACCCAGTGATTTTGTCCATGTGGAATGCTAACATGGATATTCAGTTCGTTGCTGACAACTCTATTGCTGTGGCCCGATATGTGACGTCTTACATGACAAAAAAAGAAAAAACAGAACTGAAGGAAATGTGGGAGAACTTTTCACATGAAAAGAGTCTAAGCAAGAAATTATACAGTTTCAGTCTGAAGATGTTGTTGCATCGAGAAATTGGAGCATATGAATGTTCTGATCGGTTATCATCAGCAAGTCTCTATGCCAAATCTAGAACAATCATTTGGGTGAGTCTAGGTCTTGCTGCAACACGAAACCGAGTTTTGAAATCTGTACAAGAAATTGAATATTTGGCGGAGAAAGAACCAAACAGTACAGATATTTTGAAGACAAACAAGTTTGGATACATACTATCCAAATAGAAGTACTCACCTTGAGAACACTTGTTTGTATGAAGTTCTGCAAAACTGCAGTTATAAGAGGAACATCACAGAAGATATCAATAATGGAAAATATGCTGTTATTGGGTATGATGGATGTCTAGTGAAGCAGAGAAAAGGCCATTTGATTAATCATCGAAAATTGAGTTGCGAAGCTCCAGACAAAAGAGAATTTTACTATTTAGCTCTTTTGCAACTCTTTAAACCATGGCGTACAGAAGAGGAACTACTTGGAGATTTTCTGTGTTATGAAGACGCTTTTAATGCAACTAAGGATACCATAGAATGTCCTGTTTCTCCAAATTATCTGCAAATGTTGAACGAAGAAATAGAGCAAGAAACCACAATTGCTGAAGAGATTGCTAGAGACAGTTCTCAAGACAGTCAAGAGTTCTACTTCATTGAGCCAGGATCCACTAGGAGGACCAATTATCCAAAATGAAGCTGCCACTGCCATGGATGAGGTGGAAAGAGCTATGGAACAAGCTCAAGAGGATGGAGTTAACTTAGAAGATTTGATAATCCAACTAAACTTTGAGCAGAAAAAGATATATGACGAAGTCACAGAACAGATTGAACATGGATTCAAACATGAGAAAAAAGAGTGCTCATGTACATCATTTGAGCCTGTCCGACTGTACGTAAGTGGAGAAGCGGGAACAGGAAAAAGTTTTCTGATTAAAGTCATTTCAACTTATCTGCAGAAAAGGACTGATTCACTGCTGTCTTGTGTTGTAACTGCTCCAACTGGTCTGGCAGCACATAATATTAAAGGGATTACTCTACATCGTTAACTGATGCTGCCAGTTGAGCATGATAATAAATTGCATTACAAAAAGTAATCTGGAGATGCGTGTTCTGAAGTTTCAAGAGTCTAGAAGAAAATGAAACTTCTTATCATTGATGAAGTAGGCATGGTCTCCAATCTAATGCTTGCTTTTGTGCATTTGAGAATGCAAGAAATTCTTAGAAGAGAGTATGATGTGTTATTTGGAGGAAAACACATTATTGTTTTTGGAGATCTATTGCAGTTGACTCCAGTAAAAGGACAACCAGTGTTTAAAATGCTCACGCATGAAGATACCAGGAAGTCCCTTGGAAGCATTGGAAACGTTAATATATGGTTAAATTTTAAATATGCTGAACTGCTTCAAAAGATGCGACAGGCAAAGGATGAAGATTATAAAAATATTCTACAAGATGTAAGAATCAGAAAAGTAAGTGAGCTTGGGAAAGAAGCTATACATGCTCGATTAATTTCAAATTTGTATCCAAATGAAAATATTCTTCCAGAGAATATTTTTAAATAAATGACTGAGAAGAAATCTGGGATATGTTTGATGCCAACTCTGCAAGAATGTTCCATCTTCAACAACAAAATGTTAAAGTTAGAAAATGAAGAGATTGTGAAACTGGAAACAATAGATAAAATAGAGCATATGGGTGAAACAATTGTTTTGAATAATAGTGAAACTAGAGGACCTCTAGTTTCATCCCTTTGAAGCACACGGTATGTTGTCTTCCTGTATGAAAAAAGACTTCCACTCCTTTATTTGTTTGTACATGCGTGTTTGTTTAATTCATTTATACTTAATTTCAGTTTCCTTATCTTCGTTACATTTTCAAGTGGGTTTTAACCAAATAACCTTCAGGCAATGTCTTTTCATAATATCCAATGCATTTCTGGCATTATATGCATGCCCTTCATCGGGGAATCGACACTGTAAACATAATACGGTGACAGTTACTCACCTATTTAGTGATAACTGTGAATCATGTGCATTACCAAAAACTGATATACATAGTATCTGCACATTCTGGAATACATGAGTGTTCAATGATCTCAGACAGGATTCTAAAAATAATGACTATACAAGTACATATACTGGCAGTTGTGTTTCATATAAAATGCAAAGAATGATGCAAAAAATAATACAAAAACTCTTTGTCACTTACAAGCTTTTACTGACGAGTTAATGTGCATCTATGAAAAGGTATAAGAAATAATGTCAGTAATGTTATGTGCGCGTGTAAATGTAATGCTCTATATGCTCACAGCCTCGCGGCTGTGTATAAACTAACCTGCAATGTTGGATTTGCGTGTTCGGGTCGGTTAACAGTCTTCCGTGGCGTGCACAGAGGCAAACTCTGACCGCGTATCTCTGTTATGGTAACGTTCCGGTCATGTGACCATGAAGATAGTGGATAGACTATCGGTGTAATATGATGGTGCAGGGGAGTTATGTTTATCGAGGTGATCTCTAAGAGAATGATAGGTGCTAAAAATGTGCATTATTTTGAACAGGTAATACAAAAGATAATGTTTAAACTGGCCTTCGTGGTGTTGTAACAATACAACTCGGGAAAAAACACTGAAGGTAAATGTTGAAAAAAATGTCTAGGGTGGGGATAGAACCCTGGGGTGGTACCATAGCGATGGGTTGCTCTACGCCTAGAGCTAACTTATAAATCTGGGATTGCTGGTACAAAACAATGATGTTGTGTGAGAGGTTAATTCTCTGTTCTAGGAATGTATATGTAGCCGTATGTATGGTTGGGGTTGTGTCAAAATGTTCATGTGAACTGGCACAGTATTAACAAGATTCGGTCATCAGAGTAAATTTACAGGTAACTTGACAGTTCAATTCTTTCATTTAAACCTGTTGGCTTCTGTGTGGAAAGTTTTTGGATCCAAAAGTTCTCTCTTCTTAGAAGGTGTTTGGTATTGTCTCTCCCCTCAATTTTCTGTACAGTTTCTAGTATCACAAACTTTATTTGAGAAATGTTATGCTGTTCTTCTATGAAATGTGCTGACAAAGGTGATTTAGTGTTTTTTAGTCTGATGTTCGATTTATGTTCTGTTAGTCGCACTTTTATGCGACGTTCAGTCTTGCCGACGTACATTTTACCGCATGGGCATCGTATACCATAGATCAAGTTGCTAGTGTCGCATGTTGCGTTTACTTTGAGTCTGATAGGGTATCCTTGCGTTGGATGATTGATTGATTTTCCTCTAATTATGCTGTTGCAATTGCCACAGTTGAGGCAAGGTTTTGTTCCATGGTACTCCATGGTTTTGATTGGTTTGTTCTGTAACATCTCACCTAAGTTCTTGGCTCTTAACTTGCGGCACTAGCAACTTGATCTATGGTATAAGATGCCCATACGGTAAGATGTACGTCGGCAAGACTGAACGTCACATAAAAGTGCGACTAACAGAACATAAATCGAACATCAGACTAAAAAACACTAAATCAGCTTTGTCAGCACATTTCATAGAAGAACAGCATAATATTTCTCAAATAAAGTTTGTGATACTAGAGAGAGGAAAACAAATTTTTGCGAGCCCTCCTAGGCCTTCCCCAATCCACTTCCTCATTTGCGGTCCATGTAGAGCTGGGTATGGGCTATATTGCGGACATGTTAAACATGGCACCGCTTTTATTATGGATCAGAACTTGGCTTAACCCCAAACTAACACTGAACCATAAAATTATTAAGGACTGTTTGGGGCGGGATAGAGTGGCTGATATCAAGTGGCTGGCATACATTAAAACATCTACCGCACTCCTGGGTCGCCCGGAATTATACTTACATCCGGAAAATTTGAATGAAGATGACATAAACTGGGTAAAACAGAATTTCATTAGGTGCCGTGAAATGGAGCGAGAGTCGATTGAAATTTCTAAATCGACAGTAAGATCACATTTTTTGTTGCTCAGTTCAATGTCAATGCAACCATATCTGACTATTGTCACACGTCCTTATCACCGTTGGTTGCTAACCAAATTTAGATTCAACCAGGCACATTTTCTGTTGGGTAAATATGAAAATTGGTGCACGCCAATGGAAAATGCTCCATGTGAATGCGATAATTTTTCCGACCAGGATTTGTTACATTTTATCTTTTTTTGCCCCTTCTTCTCGGAAGGTAGGGTAAAGTACATCAAGCCTCTTCTGAGGGAAATGGGGTTCTTACAGGTGAAACCTGCATTGCTGTTCCTACAATTAATGGAAAATCATCGAGTGATGTTCTGTGTAGCCAATTTTTTGATTGCTTCTATTCGTGCTAGACGGAAGAGATCTCATATGAGCCTAGATGGAGTTAATGTAAATGTATGTCCATACCTGGTAGTATGAATTAACTTCCAAGCTCTGCTCCATCTTTCATATACTCTTAAAAACGGGTTCATGAATTATTTAAATATAACGATGAAATTCCTGTGCACTGGGTCATTTTATATGCACTGTTAATGAATTTTAAAATGTACAGTATTTTTAAAGTTTTGTATGATGTTTTATGTACTTGTATAGCATACTTTTATGATTTTTATTTAATCGAATAAAGTGATCTTTGACTTGACTTGACATATACATTCCTAAAACCGAGAATTAACCTCTCACACAACATCATTGTTTTGTACCAGCAATCCCAGATTTATAAGATAGCTCTAGGCGTGGAGCAACCCATCGCTATGGTACCACCCCAGGGTTCTATCCCCACCCTAGACATTTTTTTCAACATTTTTCTTTAGTGTTTTTTCTCGAAATGTATTGGTAAAACACCACGAAGGCCAGTTTAAACATCATCTTTTGTATTACCTGTTCAAACTAATGCACATTTTTAGCACCTATCATTCTCTTAGAGATCACCTCGATAAACATAGCTCCCCTGCACCATCAGATTACACCGATAGTCTATCCACTATGTTCATGGTCACATGACCGGAACGTTACCGTAACAGAGATACGCGGTCAGAGTTTGCCTCTGTGCACGCCACGGAAGACTGTTAACCGACCCGAACACGCGAATCCAACATTGCAGGTTAGTTTATACACAGCCGCGAGGCTGTGAGCATATAGAGCGTTACATTTACACGTGCACATAACATTACTGACATTATTTCTTATACCTTTTCACAGATGCACATTAACGCGCCAGGAAAGGCTTGTAAGTGACACAACGTTTTTGTATTATTTTTTGCATCATTCTTTGCATTGTATATGAACCACAACTGCCAGTATATGTACTTGTATAGTCATTATTTTTAGAATCCTGTCTGAGATCATTGAACACTCATGTATTCCAGAATGTGCAGATACTATGTATATCAGTTTTTGGTAATGTACATGATTCACAGTTATCACTAAATAGGTTAGTAACTGTCACCGTATTATGTTTACAGTGTCGATTCCCTGATGAACGGCATGCATATAATGCCAGAAATGCATTGGATATTATGAAAAGACATTGCCTGAAGGTTATTTGGTTAAAACCCACTTGAAAATGTAACGAAGATAAGGAAACTGAAATTAAGTATAAATGAATTAAACAAACACGCATGTACCAACAAATAAAGGAGTGGAAGTCTTTTTTCATACAGGAAGACAACATACCGTGTGCTTCAAAGGGATGAAACTAGAGGTCCTCTAGTTTCACTATTATTCAATGTTTCGTTGACGCCGACGGACCCTCGTCATCACCTTTAGGAGCACCGAAAAACATTAACGAATCTATTTCATGAACATTACTATAAAACTAGCTGTGCATCTATCCGATATCATATCATTGCAACAATTGTTTTGTCAGAAAATTTGAAAACAAAATTGGATTCATTAGAGAAAAGTATTTCTAAAACAGCTGGTTTTGAAAAGACTCTGAATGTGTGTTTAAATTGTCGTATCATTTTGAGAAGGAATTTAAATGTTGAAAGAGGTCTGGTAAATGGAGCAATGGGTTATGTTGTTGATTTTGTGAATTACAGAAATAGAGATGGAATTGAATTTTAAAAAATAAAATTTGATGGTATTGAGCAAGTACAACAAATCAGTCGTTGTTCTGCTAGATTTTTACTTGTAAAAGACTTATATGTTCGCCGAAAACAGTTTCCTGTTTGTTTGGCATATGCATTAACAATTCATAAATCTCAAGGTTTAAGTGTAGATAGTGCTTCGGTGAACATTGGAAGATCTGTGTTTAAAGAGGGTATGGCATATGTGGCATTATCCCAAGTCAGAACTTTATCAGGATTGTACTTGATTGAGTGTGATGAGACAAAGATTTGTGCAGATCTAGATTGTGTTAAAGAATACAATAGGTTAAGAAGAGGATATGCTCCACATTCGCCACAATATCCTCTGTTTGAAAAACGTGTGGTAGGCCGAAAAAGAAGAAATGAAGATAATTGCAGTGAGGTAGTAGCAAAAAGACAAAAAGTAGATGAAACTGTAATTCAAAACAGAAAGAAAAAGGATTGTGATGAAAATGTTGTTGGATTTCAGTTTGAAAATAGTTCTGGTGTCAACTGCTATGCTAATGTAGTGGTTAATATTGTTTTTTTTCTTCAAACTTTACAAGAACAGATTGTTGAAAATCAGGATCAAAGATTGTGCGGTTTATTGAATTCTGTGTTTGAGAAATGTACCAGTGATAGAGCAAAAATAGAAAGTGTAACAGAAATTCGAAATATTTTAGATATGTGTTCTGGTCAAGATAAATTTTCACAGAACATTCAGCAGGATTGTCAGGAATTTTTAATGTATATGTTTGGTGTTTTGGAAAATGAAGGTGTAGATGTAGATAATCTTTTTAGCCTTTCTTATCAATGGCAGCATGACTGCCACAATTGTAGTTCATCAAGTAATACTAGAATAGACACTGAAAGATTTATATATTTGACTTTACCAGACTGTAAATCAGTGTTATTTAAAAATCTAGTTAAAGCAGCAGATCATAATATGGTGTGTACCCAATATAAATGTCCAATGCTATCCACATTATTTACACAAAGTTATGGTCAGTATATCATTTTAGTTTTCCAACGATGTAGACCTGATGGAACTAAATTGACAACTTCTATCAAAAATTGTGTGGCTTCTCAGTTATCAATTTCAGGAAGAACCTTTACAACTGAAGCTATTATTTATCATGACGGTCCTTCAACAACATCAGGACATTATACATGCTACTTAAAATGTAAAAAAGGTTGGACTTACTGCAATGATTTTCATTTGACTTATAAACAGCGTTTGCCTTAAGACTTTAAAAACTCTTACCTAGTGTTTTTAAAACCAAAGTTTTAGTAAAGGGAATTGGCCTTTGAAGACGGGTGCAGTTAATAAAAGTTAGTTAGTTAGTTAATCTAATGTTTAAAATTATTTATCTCATATAGGTACTGTAAGTGGATCTCATAGTAAAAAATACTCATATATCTGACACAAATTGGCCATGAGGAAAGTGTAAGGTATGATGTTCTTAGATCTTTTTTCATAGGAAGTCGATGAAATGGAAGTTATAGAGCACAGCAGACTTTTTTTCCACCAAAAGGACCTTCATCATCTTCTATTTGGCCTCACGGAAAAGTAAGTGAATCAAAGATTAGTGTACATATATGAGATGTAAGTTTGTATGGGTTTTTCTAAACACAATCTTTTAGATTGTGGTTTTTTTTCCCGCTGTTATATGATGAAGACTTTGAACTCACTAATTTAGGTGAAATTCAATGTATTCTGAGAACAGCAAAAATAAACAATGTAACATATTGTAGAAGTTATTCTATAGTTTGCATTGTGTAATTTATATTGTATTCACATTGTCTCACACTCATTTTCCTTTTTCACCCTTATTTAGCTTTCTTTACTCATTTACACTGCCTTTTTAAACTTTGTTTCATCGCTGTTCCTTTACTGCACTTCATTCACAACTTCTCAATCCAATTTGAATTGTCTGCATTTCCTCTCTTCCTTAAACCACTTTTTATCTTTTTCACATTCTCTCAGTACCACTGCTTTAGTTCTTTTCCCCTCTCTTTCTTTCTTTTTCTCCTTTTTTTTTCTTTCGCACTCATTGTACTGTAGTTCACTCAGTCCTTCCCTTTGTTTTTCTGTGTACTTACTCTCTCACTCCTTTTTCATCCATCGTTGTATATTAACCTCATTCCCTTCATCCCTTTACTCTGTGACTCCCCTTCACTCACTCTCAGTCATCTTCTATTCCTCTTTTTTATTAATAGTTCCTCATTTAGACTCCTCTCCTTTTCACTCATTTTCCTTTTACTTTCTTATGTTTCCTGATTTCGTTTTGGTATCTCACATTCTTTTAGTATCTTACTCACCTTCAGTAATGTGTTCTCTTTCTATTTGTTTTTCCCTCTTTTATCTCTTTCTACATTACTTTATTTCTGTTTTTGTATCCTTCTCTATTACTTTATTTCTTAGTAAACTTTTTTAGATTTTTTACCTCTTGAACTGTTTCTTCTATTTTAAAATATATTTTTTACTAATTATAACGTGTTTTTTCTTTTGTCTTTCACAGATACAAGTAAGTTTTCAATAATTATATCGTAAGTGTGTTTACAAAATGTAGTTTGTCTTCACCCTTTGCTTTAAACTCACTACTTTTCTCTCACCCTACCTCACCCCTTTTTCCTTACTTTGCTTCCCTCGCTTATTCTTATCCTCCATGTTTACTTCCTACCACATTCAACTTCTTTCAGTGCCTCTGCTTATCCACACTCCTTCAATTACCTTTTTTACTGGTTCACTTAGTCCCTTTCTGACACACCTTCCTTTACTCTCTCTCTTCTTTCTCTCTGTTACTCCCCATGTCTTACCCTAATTCACTTATATCCACCCTCTTTCACTCCTCTTTACTTACACTCACTGCTATTTTCTTTCCCTCCGTCACTACTGTTTTTTTTCTCTGGTTCCGTCACTATCTGTCATTCCCCATACTTAACTCTCCTTCCTTTTACTTTCATCACCCATTCACATTCTCCCAGAACCTCTGATTTAGTCTTCTTCCTCTTTCTTCTCTTCTTTTGCTCCCTTATCCATTTTCTTTTTCTCAGTTACTTCCTCTTACACCTTTTCTCTGTCTTACTATCTATTACACAGTCCCTCTGTGTTCCTCCCTCTAGCTCTCTTTCTCTTAACACCACTCTCTCTGTCCCCATTCCTCATGCTCACTCCTTCATTATTTATTTATTTTTTTTGGTTGGTGCGCTGACGGGACGCGCACCGGTACGCGCACCGGGGCGTTCACTGGTACGCGCACCGGGAGCACACCAGAGTGAAATATAAAAAAAAAAGAAAATACTATTTTAAAACAAAAATATTTTCCTAATATACAATATAGGGTTCATTTTTAGAAAAACATACCTTTCTCAGCTATAGACATTTGCGAAAAAATAACCTTAGAAATTCACTAAAAAGTACATAGGTATGAAGCCCTATAAAAAGTTAACAATTAGCAGTTAACAAACCTATGAAATTCACAGAAAAAACCAAAGGTTTCACACCAATTATAGTTAGGAATTAGCATTTAAAAAACCTATTAAATTCACTGAAAAAAACATAGGTTTCATACCAGTTATAGTTAGCTGGAAATTTTACTGACATAAAACCATTGAAATTCCCAGGTTATAGTTAGTTGGACTTACTATAACTTGGATGCCTGCAATGCACTGCTGATAACGTCACATATTACATCACTCATGACATAGTCAGTGACATCACTCATAACATCACTGATGACACCATCCTTGTGACAGAGTGGCAGACCTCCTTTCAGTGTAATGTAACCCTTGAAACACATATTCAAAAATCGAAACTAAAATTTTCAAAAAATTAGAGATACCCATACCAGTTACAACAACCAATTCAATAATACCACCATCTATATACACATACACTCATTCACCAACAGTTCTATATAGTCACTCATACATATATTCACTCATCATATGTAGTGAAACACCTATACATCCTGTTACACACCGACAGTCATCCAAAAGTTACTCACACACATAATCACTCATGCAAACAAACTATTGATCATCCATTTATTTGCATATACAGCTATACACACACTACCACCTTACTTCTAAGGAAACTTACACATACTTACTCTCTTAAACAATCACTTATAGAAACACATACTTATTTAAACAAGAACTCTTTCAATCTCTCACTCTCACATATACTCACTTATATACAATAATACTCACATATACTAGATTAAAACATATGTAGTTACTGATAAAGACACTAGTGAGACAGTCATTCACTCACTAACACACACATATACACACTCATCCACCCATACAGTCCTGCACATATGCTGTCTTCAAAACACATACAAACAGTGAGTCAGTCATTGATGCATCTATGTGCTAAGTAACACCCCCACCAAACCATGCAGACACTCATACTGATACTAAAAAAACATCTAATAACCCATATACACAAACATGTAGCTACTCACCAACCCAAGCAGCCACTTATACACAAAGTGAAACACTGATACAAACATTTAAATATTTAAACAATACTCGCTAATATATGTATTCACTAAGATACACTTAATAAGCCAGTTAACCAATCAATTTTTTTTTAAAAACATCCATTTACCCGTTCAATGCTGATGACGGAACCGCTCCATCATCAGCTGCGGTTGGGCTTTGCTGATGACGGAGCAGTTCCGTCATGGCCCGGCCGACGCGCCTGTGCGGCGCTGATTTCGCGCCTGGGCGGCGTGTTCTATTGAGCGGGGCGGGCCATGACGGAACCGCTCCGTCACGAGCACAGCCCAACCGTGGCTGGTGACGGAGCGGTTCTGTCACCAGCATGCGGCCGCTGCATGGCCGCCCCGCCCTGTTAGCGCTGCGGCGGAATAGCCGCCGCAGCGAACGAGTTAAGACACTTATTTAAAAATGTATTCTTCCATCGACCTTTACGTATACATATATTAAACATATTTAATTTTCAGAAAGACACACATTCACTGGATGGTGTCATGAGTGATGTCATGAGTGATGTCACTGACCATGTCATGAGTTATGTAATATGTGATGTCATCAGCAGTGCATTGCTGGTGCGCAAGTTATAGTGAGTCCAACTAACTATAACGTGGGAATTTCAATGGTTTTATGTCAGTAACATTTCCAGCTAACTATAACTGGTGTGAAACCTATGGTTTTTTCAGTGAATTTAATTGGTTTTTTAAATGCTAATTCCTAACTATAACTGGTGTGAAACCTATGGTTTGTTCTGTGAATTTCATAGGTTTTTTAAATGCTAATTCCTTTCTATATCGAGTTTGTAACCTACGATTTTTTTAATTTGCTGTTTTGTGTGACTATTAATTAGTATTATTTTTTTTTATAATAATATTATAATTTTTTTTTAATCATTTTTTTTGGTGCGCTCTGGGTCCGCGCACCGGTAAGCTCTCTGGAGAGCGCACCCAAAGTTCGTGTAAAAAAATGTGAATGAAAAGTAAATAATAACGCAAGACATTTACTACCATACATATAAAAGCAGTTTTTTTGAATAAGGAAATGAAAATAATTTTGCATTTCCGTGAAACTATCAAAACGTCACTTCGGCGCGCTGCGTAAGCGCCCCCGGAAGCGCCTACGTTCGCGCCGTGTATGCGCCCCGGAAGCGCCTATGTTCGCGCCGCGTATGCACCCCGGAAGAACCTACGTACGCGCTGCGTATGCGCCTAGGTTCACGCCGCGTATGTGCCTCGGATGCGCCTACGTTTGCGCTGCGTATGCGCCCCCGGAAGCGCTCCGGTGCGAGCAGCGTCAGCGCGTCAAGTCATGTGACCTTAAAATAACACTTTTTATTGGTTGCTAACAGTTTTTTTTACAAAGAATGAAATCCCCACCCATTTCCTTCACTTCTTCTTTCACTTTTGTGACTGAAAGACCTGCCTTTTTTTCTGTTCAATCTTGCTTGATTAATCATGGCTGCCAGATAATCCAGCAGTGAAGATGAGCCTGAATTCCTTGATGAAGAGCCTCCTCAACCAAATGTGAAAGAGCATTTCATCTGGAAAAATGTTTCCATACCAGATGGCCAGAAAAAGGTGAATGCTCCAAAAGTGGAGTGCAGGATCTGCAAAAAAAGTCCTGTCACGGGGTGACCCCAAAAAGAAATATTCATTTGGGAACTTCACAATGCTGCGCCATGTGGAGAGGAGGCACCCCCAGAACTTTGCCCGGGAAAGTGTCAGGGCTCTGGCACAAGAGGTTCCCAGTGATGGGGCCTCTACTTCCACCAGAGGAGCAACTACTTCTGTGAGGGGGCGATCGCAGGAGCTGGTTCCAAACATTCAGCCTGCATTCAACAAAGGTTTCCTGAAATGCAGATACTGCGATCAACTCCTTACCTTTGGTGAGCAAAGTGTCCTGCTCATGGTTCGAGCATTGGAGAACCATCGCTGCCGTTCCCAGCCCTAATTTTTTTTGTTTTTTTTGCTCCTGTTGAGCAGTTTCCATTCCCTGTTTTTGTTTCTGTTCTAAAAAAAGAAAAAAGAAGAAAAAAAAAAGTTATTTTCAGAGCTACCTCCAATTCTCATCTAAGAGCTATATTCTTAAAAAATGAAAAAGAGTAAGTGAAGTGGAGTGCATTGATAATGGAAAGGAAAATGAGAAAGAAAGAACAGAAAGGTATGAGAGGAGAAAGAAAGTGAAGTAGGGGGACTGAAAGAAGGTGAGTGTTGAGAAGGAAAGTAAGGAGAAGGAGAGTGAACATGGGAAATGTGGATATTCAAAGAAAATGTTGAAAAGGAACGGGGGTGTGGAAGGGGTAAGAAAAGATGCATTGCTGGAGTTGCATCATTTTTGTGACACACTCCAGCAATGCATCACTTTTGCGCTTACAGATGCGTCTGAAATACTGACGTATCTGTAAGTACTTCCGACATAATACGTCATATATTTCATATGACGCATGATTAGAAGACTGAAGGCCTCATTTATGAGGCCATGCGTCACTTTAACACCTCCGGTGCGTCACTTTTTGTGACGCACCAGTGCTGTAAATAATGCACCTTATTCAGTCATATTTACAAAGTGACGCATCTAGGTAGATGTGTCACTTTGTAAGCCCCTGCGCCACATTATACCTACTTCAGGTGTAATGTATGCAAAAGGGACGTATTGACGCAAGAAAGGGTCGTAGAGGTGACGCAGTGAAATCTATGAGATATCACTGCGTCACTTTTATGACGCTGTTGCGTCCAAATCTTACGCCTGTTTCACAGCAGGCGTGCAGGCCCTTTCACATGGGGCCTGGCCCCATGTGAAAGGATGCATTGCTGGAGTTGCATCATTTTTGTGACACACTCCAGCAATGCATCACTTTTGCGCTTACAGATACATCTGAAATACTGACGTATCTGTAAGATCTTCCGACATAATACATCATAAGTTTAATATGACGCATGACTAGAAGACTGAAGGCCTCATTTATGAGGCCATGCGTCACTTTAATGCCACCAGAGCGTCACTTTTTGTGACACACCAGTACAGTAAAAAATGCACCTTATTCAGTCATATTTACAAAGTGAAGGCATCTAGGTAGATGCGTCACTTTGTGAGCCCCTGCGCCACATTATACCTACGTCAGGTGTAATGTATGCAAAAGGGACGTATTGACACAAGAAAGGGTCGTAGAGGTGACGCAGTGGAATCTATGAGATATCACTGCGTCACTTTTATGCTGCTGTTGCGTCCAAATCTTGTGCCCGTATCACAGCAGGCGTAAGACTGATGCAAGCCCTTTCACATGGGGCCTGGCCCCATGTGAAAGGATGCATTGCTGGAGTTGCATCATTTTTGGGACACACTCCAGCAATGCACTACTTTTGCGCTTACAGATACGTCTGAAATACTGACGTATCTGTAAGTATTTCCGAAATAATATGTCATATATTTAACATGACTAGAAGACTAAAGGCCTCATTTATGAGGCCATGAATCACTTTAACGCCACCGGTGCGTCACTTTTTTATGATGCACCAGTGCTGTAAATAATGCACCTTATTCAGTCATATTTACAAAGTGACGCATCTAGGTAGATGTGTCACTTTGTTAGCCCCTGCGCCACATTATACCTACGTCAGGTGTAATGTATGCAAAAGGGACGTATTGACGCAAGAAAGGGTCCTAGAGGTGACGCAGTGAAATCTATGAGATATCACTGCGTCACTTTTATGACGCTGTTGCGTCCAAATCTTACGCCTGTTTCACAGCAGGCGTGCAGGCCCTTTCACAATCTCGCGAATTTGCAGATTTTTTTTTTGTTTTCGCAAGGATTTCTACCAGTTCGCGAGGGTTTTGTACCAGTTCGCAATTGCGAACTTACATGTCGGCTCGCAACGGTCGCGATTATGTTGTTTCTACGTCTGGTTCATCATCTCAGGTTCCCAGCACCCTCTGTTTCACCACTGCCGCCCTCTGTTTCACCCATGCCACCCTCTGGTACATCAATGCCACCCTCTGGTTCATCATCACTGTAGATTATGGGGGGGAAAAGCAAGCACACCTGCCCTGCTTCAACTGACATGAATTAATTTGGGGTTAGTTTATTAATGTGTCACAGTTTTAAAATTCCAGGTCTGGCACCTGCTTCCTTATCAGTAATTAGCTTTCTGTTGCAGTGCAATTTTTCCAGGACCTTTGTTGCCTACTTGTAGCTATTCTATGAGCCTGCTGTGAGGGTCAGAGCAGGGTCATACAATTGTTGCAACTAGCAACTGAACTCTGGAGGGGCCCCAGTCAGGAAGCACTACAGGGAATGGTTACTAATGATGAGTTTGAACTCTTGCACCTGCCGAGTGCTTTCAGTTTTGCAAAACTCGTTTTTCTGCAATTTCGCTGGATTCGCGGGGCGCGAACACGCGGGAGATCGGATTCGGAAGCCGCAAATTTGTGCGAATATGCAGTTTGTTTTTTTGCGGCGTGTTAGTTCGCAAGGTT
Organism: Lissotriton vulgaris; assembly: GCF_964263255.1. Lineage (NCBI taxonomy): Eukaryota > Metazoa > Chordata > Amphibia > Caudata > Salamandridae > Lissotriton > Lissotriton vulgaris. Next base: position 1,274,035,327 of record NC_141689.1, read on the forward strand.
TTGTGTGTTTTCGTGAGCCGCTTGTAGCGCAAGGCGCGAAGTTACCCTCGCGGTTGTTCAAGGGTGCGGCCATCTTGTTTGCATGACGTATTTCCGTTTCCGGGCGCGAAGTGTAATCTTGCAAAGTGTGCGGCTCGCCAGTACAATTTTGCGGGTGTTCGCAAGGAAAATCTCGCGCGAACTTACCCGCGCGGCCGTGAACGGGCGCGGCCATCTTGTTTCTCATTCATTGCTATGGTTCTGGGCATGCTTTTGGTATCTTCTCTGTATCTCTGCCATCCTTTGCTTGTTTGAAGTTTTTTGGATCTATTTTACTTATTATCTCTCTTTTTTTCTTGCTCTATATTTTTGTGTTTACTGCTACTTTTGGTTACTTTTAAACTACTTTTTTCAACTCTTTACTTTTCTTCTCTTCCCTATTCTATTTTCTTTATTATTTAGCTTCCTTTCAGCCCAGACCATGGTGAAGAGAGCCGGGAAGCATCCAGAGAAGGCGAAGGGTCCCGCACCCCGTGCCCGGCTCCCGTACGGGCGTTTGAGGGGGGAGCAGGTTGTACCCCGGGAGATCTTTAGCCCGGAGGAGGTGGGCGCACTAATTTTTTATGTTCAGCGCCGCCTCCCCAGGACCATCATGGCAGGCGGCAGGATCAGTTGCGGGTACGGGATCCGGGAGCGCCGGAAGCGGTGGGAGAAGGTGTGCCGGGCCATGTACCACCACTCTCGGGTCTGGCGCACCTACAACCAGGCCACCAACTGCTGGACGGATGTCCTGGACCGTGAACAAGATCTGCTCGACCTGCTTGGCCTTGAGATCCCCGGGCTCGGTGAGTAGTAGTAGCTATTTCTTTACTACTCTGTTATCTCCTGCTGTGTGTTATTATATTGCAAATTTTTGTTTTTTACCAAGAGCAATAATGCTGCTCATTACATTGTAGGTAAATTATATTTCAAAATCTTCTGTGCATTTCAGGTGCACCGCTCTCCTTCTCAGTAGTGTTGCTACTATGCTTATTTGTTTTCGATTTTGTGTTCATTTCATTGGCCTGTGAAATTATGCATGAGTGTAGTTTAAAGAACTGTGTAATGCTAGAGACTAAGTTTCAGATTTTTAATTACCGGCGCAATCCTGCAAAGTAGCAGGGATGCGCCAGTAATTGTGCGCCACGCCACCACCTCCCATGGTGCGCCGTATTTACAATGCGGCGCACCATGGGCCCAAAACGTCACCAAAGCGTTACGCATCTGTGTCGTAAAGGCGGCGCATTGCTGGAGTTGCGTCGCAACGATGGCGCAGCTCCATCAATGCTCTGGGGTGCCCTATCGCCCCAATGCTGCGTCAAGCCGTACGTCTGCTTCAAGCAGGCGCAGGGTTTGAGTCACACATCATTGTCGTTAAAGTGAGTGATTGAAATCTTGTAGATTTCCCTCAGCCACTTTTAGGATGCGTTCCTGCAAAGGAACGCCCTCCCTTGCGCCGGAACGCCCCCTGATGGCGCAGGGCTTTACAACGTGATGCATCTCCCATATGCGTCGCGTTGTTAATATACGCCGCACTATTGCGCCTCTTTTGTTCTGCCGCCGCGTCACAAAAGTCACGCAACAATGGAGCAAAAGAGCCGCAAGGGGCTTCTAAATCAGCCCCTACAGACTCATGCCCAGTCCTTCCTTTGTACACATGGCGATAAGAAGAAATAGTGGTGGTGGATTGATAGTTTGAGTCTTTTAATGACTGGTTAATGTAGTAGGAAACTTTAGTGTTGTCGCTGATCTGCAATCACGATGGACTTTGTCTGTCACTTCGCGTGCTGCGGACTGCTGCCTGCCAATCCTAGGCAAACCTTTTTAGTACTTTGTTTAGTGAGTTACATAAGAAGTTTCCAATTCGACGGTCCGCCAATCAAGCAATACTAATAACGTAGTAGACCACATGAGATTGGTCAATACCATATCCCGTGGAATAGTTGTCTATTTCCTATTTCGCCAAAATATTTTGTTAGGTCTTTTGAAATGTTTGATTTAGTTGACAAATATCATCCATGTTTTCTGTTTTTCTTTCTTTCATGTTGAACATCAGCTCCCCCCAGGGGCAAGAGGAGGACACAGGAGGAGGAGGAGGGTGCTGTTCAGGATGCAGGCCAGGATCGGGCCGGCGAGGGCTCCTTTGCTGTCCCCAGTCAGTTTTAATTTTAATATAGAGTACTTATTTTTTCTGAGCTTTCCTCATTCGATTTTTTATAAATCGTCTTTGATCTTCTTGTAGACTGGATCTAAATTCTTATCCTGCCTCAACTATGACTCTGTGTGGTATTACTAGATTATTCTTATTAGTCTGTCTGTGTAGCTAACTAAGATTGCACATTTGGCAATTCCATTGGACTCCCATTCTAGTCAGCAATAGCTCTATGCACTGAGTGCAGTCATCTGGGATTGTCCATATGTCTTCTAAATGTTTATGCTTTGACAATTGCCAACAATAAAAAGGTGAATGACCACCAAGAAAGAATAAGATACTACTTTACTTTTGGTTTGGATAGGAGGACAATCCATTCTACTACTGTTTCAGGGACAAATCTGCACAAATAGAACTATGGACACTAAATAATACATTGCTTAGCTTATCAATTATAATAGGTGCTGTTAGACTTTCCACATACCTCAGTGATAACAGACTTTGTAGTTGAACCCCCAATCTCCTTACTGACTAGATAGTGTGGCAGTCATTTAGCTCCCAAAGCACCGATGATTGATCCCCAATGATGTCAGAGGCACGGACTCATGCTTGCAAAAATTCCAAAACCTTTAGCTCATCCACTCTAGTCTGGAGGACCAAAAACCACAGAGTCTATTTAAGTTTAAAAGCTTTATTAAATTAAACACATTTATTAAAATCAAGTTTGTCATAAAAGTAAACGTTTAACTGAAAATGGATAAGTGCTTAGTGCTGACGATTAATTGGACACATTTCTTGTGGTCGAGCCGAGCTCTCACCTGGTTTAAACTTGATCCTGCTTGTGTTCTTAGAAGTCAAGCTTCTGTCTGTTAGGAGAAAAAGTGGTGCGTGTTAAAAATAAAAAGCAAGCATTCATCAGTTGTGCCAAAAAGTGCAGCAAGACAACAGCCTTCCCTGGAAAAAGGGACATTTTTACTTTAGAGTAGACAGTCACAAATTATTAAATTGTATTCAGTTTTTTTCACATTTCTTTCTTCCTCCTCGACCAAATATTATATAGTAGTGAGTGGTGTATTCTAACATTAATAAATGTACTTTGTAGGTGGAACATCTGGAGGCGGGGCCAGGGCGGAGGTGGTGGTGGCATTGGACGAGGACAACTCTGGGGAGGAGGCGGTGGAAGTGCCGGATAATTCTGTGAGGGATAACACTGTGGTGGCGGGCAGAGGTAAGCTATATATTCCTTACTTATGGAGATTGAAGACTGCACAGTGAGCTTTCTGCACGGGTGTATTATAAATCAACCAGGAAATAGCCTTCTCTAAATGTACTTCGACTTAGCTGTGAAGTTTTTGGCGAGAAGAATCCCAATCAGATCTGAGATGAACTTGATGGATGGGATTAACGGAAAGCGAAAGAAGGGTGTTAGTAAGTGTGAAAAGACGAGAAATGTAATGATGACTGGCAAAGAAGAATGATATGTGTTTGCTTGGTCCCCGAGGTGGCTGGGAAGGAAAGAATATGGTATGGTGCATGGCTGGGTGAATGATGAAGCAAGGATGGGTGGAAGGAGAACAGCCTGGGTGGGTGAAACAGAAACTGTAAGTGTGCATATACTTTGAATGGATGGATGCCTGGATCATGGTACTATCTGACTCTTATATAGCATATGTGTATCTAGAGAGAGTAGACGGTCACTGGATGAACTAAGTGTTACTTTGAAGAGCATGTAACACCGCACCCGCACGTCCGTTCCAGTGTAGGAAAGGCAAGGAAAAGAAGTTGTAATTTTGTCCAAATACTACCATGAATAGTAGCAGTAGTTTGTATTGCAACTGCAAGCACAGCATATATCCGGTTATTATGGTGGACACTCCCTACCTCTCTTAATAACTTTAGTTTAGTAGTAGTACGTCATTCATGTGTGGGTGTATCACTGTTCACTCAATAATAAGCAAAGCACCTAAAGTCATCCCATATGTCATCAAATACATCCCAAGTGAAGTGATAGATAATCAAATTATTTAGCTTCTTAATTTTCCTTTTCTAATACTCATTTGCACTATAGGGTGAAAGCTAAATTAATTAGACAGTAGCCCTTTTAACAGAGTATTCTCAGTGCCACCCGTAATAGAAAAGTAAGAGCTTCACCACCTGCATGTACTGGACCAGTACAGTAACGCAAGTCTGTCTCACTCATCATGGTGTGCGTCTGTTTTTCTCGGGTGCAAGTTCACTGCGCTGGCATTATGCTGGCTTGCATAAGAAAATGTACCAATTTTCCTAAACAAGAGAGAAGAAGAAGAATAAGACTGGTGTACTGTCATAGTCGACTGTAATGGAAGTCCATAGTGCTCGTAGAATTTGTTCCTTAAACTCCCACTAATGATAGAGCAAGGATGAAGAAGTCGGAGGTTACATAGATACTGTCCTCAATAGTTATGTACTGTGCTTTCAATTTGCTACTTGTACTGTGACACACAACTTTCTGCTCAATCAGTTTGTGTTAGTCTTAAGGAGCATTGGTTATAGACTATGTCTTTCTTTCTTCATATAGTTTCTCCTTCCAAATCCAACAGACCATCAAGAAGGAGGGAGCTGGCTCAAATGGCCCGGCAACGGAGGCTGGATGCCACTGTAGCTGAATATCGGCGGCTGGTGGCCCTGGAGGAGGAGGAGACGCAGTCTGGTACTACAACAGCATCCACTGGGACAGCTGCATCCTCCTCCGTGCCCCCACGGGCTGCCAGCCAGCGCAGTGCTCCAGCGGTACGGAGCCGGGCTACCAAAGCCAAACGCCACCGCCGAGCAGCAAAGACAGCAGCTGCCCCCCACAGGATTTGCAAGGCACGCCGGCGCCGCTTATGCCTCAGAGTGTCCTACCTGGAGCAGGAGGACCTAAGCTATAAGAACTTGGTGGAGGGCCTCCGCTTCGACCATGCCACCGTCCGCAAGGAGCATGATGCCCTGGCCGCTAAAGTCAACAGCACCCTGCCATAGTGTCCCTTGCCCCTTTTTTAGAGACTTTTGGGGGGTGGGAATTGGGAGTTGGGTTTTTTGGGGACTTTTGAAGTACAATCGTTGGGGTTAGGGAGGGTATTGCGGGAGATTATTTTGTTACGGCTATAAAAATATACTTTTTGAAACTTTATCTGACCATACCTGTTTTTTACTGCTTTTGAGTCTGGTGGGTGGGGGTTTAACATTAAGTTTGTTTTCCTGAATAGTCCTAGGACTTTAGTAGTACTACCGTCAATCTCCCGTCTCTCCTAATACTCCATTATACTACCTCCAACCAAACGCTTATCTTACCTGTAATTTGTGTTTGAAAGTAGGGCTAGGCCCAGGGCTGGCTCCACGGGAAATGGCGAATAAGGTTGGCAATCCAGGGCGGATGAAATTTCCTCCTCATTGCGGTGGTACTAGTGGTGTGACACAGTGGCAGTTGCATGCCTATGGAAAAAAAGAAAATGAAACCTGGTTTGTCCTTACTGTAGCATTACAACGGTACGATAGAGAATATAGCAGGTGACAGTACACTAGAACAGTGCCACAATGTACCCTAACAAATGGTATAACTTGTACTTGTGTTGTATAAGATTTCTTTGACATTGGCTACTACTACAAGAAATAGTATTGAAGCTGAGTAAGTCTAGAATATATCCTCGGATTCCTTCACCAGCCTGTTGCTATGACCTTATCCTCCCCAGCAAGTGTGTGGAATTATTGATGTCATTTAGTCACACATCAAGCAAAACCACACAGCCCGGGGGAAGAGGGTTAGGGTTTGTAAAATGGATGGGAATGGGGGTTTCCTTTTGGGTAGGTTTTGTTGAGAGAAAAAAAAAAGCACAGCATGGACAAACGATAAATGAACATAAAGAAATTTTTGGGT